>NC_074678.1:21107625-21715750 GCF_029448725.1 Salvelinus fontinalis | reverse complement strand
TAGTTTTAACCATGTTGAGGCTATATAGTGTTTGTTTACATTTACTTTGTTTACAAACATTGGAGTAAAACAAGCTTAAATTTTGGGTTCTGATGAAGTACGACAGCTAAACTAAGCTCATGAACTGTTATATTCTTCAGGAATCAATGGGTACATGTCATTCATTTATAAGGAAAAAATAATTGCTGTAGCAACTGCTGATTGCCCCTTTAGCCAATTAACACTTGGACAGACAATTCAAATGGTCCTGGTTCACTTGTTTTTCTTATTAGTCCTCATGTGGTTCCTTTTTCTCCAGATGAACACAATGACACCAACATCTGCAGCGGTCGTCCCGTCGGCGCGGTGACTACGCTGAGGAATGGGACCGTGGTGGTTTTCAGAGGTCAGTGCCAGACCATAACACTTGGTCTAGATACTGTAATTACATACGTCTATGTACCAGACACACCAGATGTTGGGTTTGCATTCCCAGACTGCATCCTGTCTGTCAGGCCTTTGTGATGTTGTGACTGGACTGTCCTTCAGCTCTTATTAACATTTTATAGATGGGACACTGATTATTTTTCAAACCCAAGAGAACCCCAAACATGTTGTAAATGTTTCACGTTCATTTACAAGGGTAAAGATGGTTAGCTACAGTAAGACAACCCTCTAGTATCTATCTTCTAGTCTATAATACAGGTGTAGGCCATCATTGTAAATAATTTGTTCTTAACTTGCCTAGTTAAATAAAAAAAATAAACAAATAGATTGAGGATGAAAAGTAAATTGGACTCGATGCAGATGGACATACCATAATACCAGTGTTGCTTCCACTGTCCACCTTCTTTAGGACACTATTTCTGGGTGTTGGACAGCAATAGGGTGCCAGGACCTGCCCGTGGGATCACAGACGTGTGGGGTGTCCCTTCTCCCATCGACACAGTCTTCACCCGCTGCAACTGCCAGGGCAAGACATACTTCTTCAAGGTACACCACCTATGTAACATTAAAACATAAGATACCCAAAGCAAAATGGGACAATTTCCATTTTGTCATACCCTTCACTTCAAGTCAGTAATATCTGTTCAATAGGCCTAGAATGTGACTATCCCAAACAGTGTTATAAAACCTACTTTTATACTACATTAAGTGGAGTTGATAGAGAACAAAATTGTTTATCTATGTGTCTTCTCCCCTCCATAGGGTTCTAACTACTGGAGGTTCGAGAATGGCATGATGGAGCCCGGCTACCCCAAGCTGATCAGGGTGGGCTTCGATGGGCTGCAAGGACAGATCACGGCTGCCCTGTCTGTGCCGGAGTACCGCAAGAGGAGAGAGTCTGTCTACTTCTTCAAGAGAGGTGACTGACTGCTGTACACTACTTACCCAGTGGAGGCTGCTGAGGGGAGGACGGCTTATAATAATGTCTGGAACGGAGCGAATTAAATGGCATCAAACACATGGAAACCATGTGTTTGTTGTATTTGATACCATTCCACTCCAGCCATTATGAGCCCGTCCTCCCCAATTAAGGTGCCACCAACCTTCTGTGACTAACACCATAATGCGACAATATTAACTCTGATATAAATACATTCGAATATTTTTATTGCTAAAGCCAGTGACAATATATTTACTCATAGGTTTCGGCTGTCTCTGGTAAAGCACAACAAACAAGCATGCCCATGTCATCCGTAGTATCCTGAGTTACCACGTCTGATATCTGTATGATTGTCTGTTCCAGGAGGCTTGGTGCAGAAGTATTCCTACCAGTCTGGCATCAGCCCTACATGCGGCAGGAAGGTCCACTACTCTGTTCATACCGTACGCAACCGTGTTGCCAGGCAAGCAGGTAATGAGCTGCCCAACTTGACATTTCAGTCCTTTCACTGAACATTTTATCAGACTGAGGCAGGCAGTGGTGAGAACCTTGAAAACCAGTCACGGACAGGTTTTATTTGATCTGAGATGCATTAGTTCTCTATAAAGACTCAGAGATGCGGCTCGGAAGGAGGGTAAGAGAAAGAGGAAACGAGGTTCACCGAATGTAAACAGGTTATTCAGAGAAAGCAATCACAATAGTCAGGTTGTGTGGGTGCAGAATCAGATTGTAGTGGGATGTCGCAACAATGTTTTTATTAGAAGTAAACTGACAGATTGCAACATGACAAATTTAAGAACTACATAATTTCCTCAAACTGGAATTTGTACTCCAAGACACCTAGACAAACGTTCCAGTTCAAATATCACTCCTCAATAATGACATTTGTCATTCTCTAAACTGAACGGTCTCTCCTCTCAGTGCCTCTGCTGGGAAAGGAGATCAACATCCGTCTGACCTGGAGAGGCTTCCCGTCCACCGTGACCTCCGCCGTGTCCATCCCCACCCACAGGAAACCAGAGGGATACAACTACTACCTCTTCTCACGCTGTAAGTATTTAGCCAATCTAATATTTTTATTAACCAAATCAGAGCCTGTACCCTGTCTTTGATGAAAGAAATTAATTAAATGGTTTGGTGGAAAACTCTGCACCTGTCGGTCTGCTGTAAAAATCCAGTCCTAGACTAGACCTTACACAACGTAATGTTGGACACGTCTGAGCCCCATGTGTCTGGGCGGGGTGTGTCAGAGAGAGGAAGGTGGAGTAGATGGGTCTGCTGGCACAGCTTGGTCCTGATCCTGTCCTAGGAGTTTGTGTCAACAGCAGCCCTTCCTTACTCCATAAGGAGGGAGGTGTTTGTCTGTCTAGTCATTGTCATTAAGATACACTAAATTGAGGCTCAGAGTCTGCTGTGGCCAATTAAGAGGCCTCCCACAGGTCATGTTTTTCTGACAAAACATTGATCATTGTTGGTGGTTCTGTCAGTATCGTATTATTACACAAACTTAAAAATTCTTGGACATATGAAGTGATTAACATTTTCCTTTGCCAGTTTTATATTTTGCATGGTTCAAGTCAAAACAAGGGTACTCTACAAATGACTACAAGTCCAGACCTCAAGTGAGCCCATATTTTCCTCACATTAACACACCCTCTTCCCGTGTCTTTCAGCCAAATACTACAACGTCAATATGGGAGATGAGCGACCTTTCATAGCTACTCCCCCGGTGAGCTCCGCTCCCCAGAAGAACTCAGCCAAAGACTTTTTCAACTGTCCAAAGGAAGTTTGAGGAGAAACAGCAGGGACATTCAAAAACAGATTCACTGACACACCATTTTCCTAATGGATCTCAAACTTTATTAGCATCATTATTCATAAAAACAATACCACAATGTTTAAGCAAGGACTCCACGTAACAAATCAAAAAAAAAATATATATATTATTCATCATAACAATGAAATGATCAGTGATCATCATAACTACAGCTGATTCTAAAGCACGATACATAATTTAGATTTATGGTAACCGCGGGTGTTCTCTTTGGAACCATGGTGACCAGTCTTGTAGCGGGAATCATGTCTTGTGGAGATGGAAATCATGTTGGGGCAGGAGCTCTGATCGGTTGTTTATCGGGCAAATCTCCTCCCAGTCCCAGTTACACCCCGTGATGGCAACGTCCCTAGTTCCCATCAAACGAGACATAATGATATAAGACAAAGGTCTGCTTTACCAATGTAAAAACAAGTCATTCTGATTCTGTACAGCGCCTGTATAATGTAAAGACGATGCTAATGTAACAAATCATTTTAGATTAAACGTTTCTCTTCTGTATTTAATGGACTATTAAAATCGATTTAACATCAACAATGAATCTCGACTTGGTTTTATATGTTGTATTAAGAGCTGTGTACAGTATAATTGTCTGTTCTCTCACCTCTCCTCATGCGGTTCTCTGTCCAGCGTTGGAGCTGTCGGCTGTGTCCTGGTCTAGAGGGTTTGGGCTGAGTCCTACTAGTGTCTAAGGCAGAGAGACAAAGGGAGCAGTTACACTCATTCTAACACTGGGTGCTACTACAGCCAAAACTGAGAAAGCAATACGACCTACTAGTCATAGACAATGGACCATTTAATTAAACATTCCGAGGTCAGAGCAAAGCTCCTATAAAACCAGCATTAATACTCAAATTTTAGAGGAATCTCACTACTAGAATGTAGACAATACACAATTCCAACAACCAGTATGAATGGAGGGGTATTGGTAAGGGTATAGAGTAGGCCTCTTGGCTTGGGTAGGGTAAGGTATTGAGGGTTAGCTAGTGGATAAGGGGTCCATAGGTTAGAGGTTAGAGTACTGCAGACCTGTCAACCCTGTCCAACTTTTTAGAGTACCAGACGCGCACAGCACATTGGAGATTCAACTCGTGTGCTGTTTGCGAGTCTGATCGCAATTATAGAAATTTACCAAATCAAGTCTATAAAAGGATGGAATAATTTCTGACAGCATTCCATTTACACATGGAAAAAGTCACTAACAAGATGTAATTAGAAAGAACACAAAGGGCCTTTATTCTTGGAGATTACATGTACAGTGTAGAATGGAGATAATTATCTATAACGTCTTTCTTAGCACATTCCCCCAGGTTTAGTCTCTATAGTAGAGGAATGCTTGTCACCTCTCAAACAGGGCCAATCACTAGGGCCAGCTCACAAGTATTGGCTTTTTAGACACGGTTCCTAATCAACACTAAAAGCGAAATCATTTTGAGAAAAAAAACAACTAATTATTGCATCGACACAGACCACAAACTGGCTACACAAAGCTTAAGTAGGCTACCACAAAGGGAATCTGAACGCTGTTCAGTAGGCTACCACAAAGGGAATCTGAACGCTGTTCAGTAGGCTACCACAAAGGGAATCTGAACGCTGCTCAGTAGGCTACCACAAAGGGAATCTGAACGCTGTTCAGTAGGCTACCACAAAGGGAATCTGAACGCTGTTCGCTAGGCTACCACAAAGGGAATCTGAACGCTGTTCAGTAGGCTACCACAAAGGGAATCTGAACGCTGTTCGCTAGGCTACCACAAAGGGAATCTGAACGCTGTTCGCTAGGCTACCACAAAGGGAATCTGAACGCTGTTCGCTAGGCTACCACAAAGGGAATCTGAACGCTGTTCAGTAGGCTACCACAAAGGGAATCTGAACGCTGTTCAGTAGGCTACCACAAAGGGAATCTGAACGCTGTTCGCTAGGCTACCACAAAGGGAATCTGAATGCTGTTCAGTAGGCTACCACAAAGGGAATCTGAACGCTGTTCGCTAGGCTACCACAAAGGGAATCTGAACGCTGTTCGCTAGGCTACCACAAAGGGAGTCTGAACGCTGTTCAGTAGGCTACCACAAAGGGAATCTGAACGCTGTTCGCTAGGCTACCACAAAGGGAATCTGAACGCTGTTCAGTAGGCTACCACAAAGGGAATCTGAACGCTGTTCGCTAGGCTACCACAAAGGGAATCTGAACGCTGTTCAGTAGGCTACCACAAAGGGAATCTGAACGCTGTTCGCTAGGCTACTACAAAGGGAATCTGAATGCTGTTCGCTAGGCTACCACAAAGGGAATCTGAATGCTGTTCGCTAGGCTATCACAAAGGGAATCTGAACGCTGTTCACTAGAAGAGTCCGCTGTTTCAGCCTATTGCATTTCTTCAGCGCATACATCATTTCAGATTTTGAAAATTAAAAAATCTCAACTCTAGTGCAAAGGTATTTCAGAAGCATTGCCTCTATAGCTAATACCGGACACGCGTCCATTTTTCATTGCGCAGTCTTCTAAACTCCCGACTCCATTTAAGGCCAAGATGTTGAGATGCATCTTTTGTAATGTTTTGTGTGACGTGGATCATAATTACAGTTAAATCAGGTTGCATGATCCTCGTAATGTTACGTGGAAAATACAACTAATGGGATGCAGAATTAAAAGTATTGTAATGAAACAGGCAGGGCGCAGGTCTCCAACCCTCGACCTTCTAGCCCGAGGTCCGGCGCGCTATCGACTGTACCGCAAAAGCATGCTCGTGCGGCAGTCGATTTCCATGCTTATAAACCCAGGGTCGTTACACTACTTCCTCCTTTCAAAGAGCGCGTCCTCGCGCTAGCTTGCGACTCTACGTCTTACAGGAACGCGCTCACCGGCCAAGCACCTGCACTGTCGTGGATGCAAGGGTCGTTACAGTATATCACACTCGCACAAATGCAACCAGTTATTTCTCGTATACGCATTTAATTTCTTTCACTAGCAAACGTGAGTGAACTGCTGGCACTTTAGAGCCCACCGAATGTCCATCTTATGTTCGCTAACGTTAGCTTGAAACAATTAGTGTTTACCTTTCCACAACACACGGAGTGGAAAAGGGATTTGCTCATGTGCTTACGTACAGCTGACAGTCGGCAAACTCAGCATCACAACAAACAAGAGGGGCAGACAAGGGGGTAGCTACGTCCAATAATGATGTATTAATCTCCATGTCCATTTACACAAACTCAGTACATGTCTGTGTGTTGCAGCTCGGGAAATCGGGATGTTAGATTTACTCAGTGGATTTATTTTGATTAAAATGTATTTAAAAAAAATAAGTAAATAAACAGGCCCTATTCATTTCTGCTTACTTTTAACTCGGATCTCGTACCTGCATACACGGACAGAGAATTGCGTAGTTGGTACGCAAAATGTGTGCATGTTGGCGGGTCTGGTACTGTAGAGAGTTGGGGTCAGTACCTGGAGAGCTGGAGGAGAGTTCCTGGCTGGTAGAAGGCAGGCCGCAGTCGTCTGAGACCTGGGCAGGTTCCTCTATCTCCCCCGCCCGAGACATTACAGGTTCCAGAGACACCTCCACACTGGACACGTACACAACACACACAGGTCATTCACTATGGAGGATCACACTATTATTACTGTTGCGGTTCAAGTTCAGTCAGCTATACAATTTGAAGCTTTACTTTTGATGAATTTCATAGAGTAAGCAAGGTGGTCTCACAGGTCTCCCCCAGGCGCCATGAAGACATCTTCCCTCTCGTCCCCTGGACTTGGTCCTTCGGCCACCACTAAGCCTGGGGTTGAGGTGGTTACCATGGGAACAGACTGAGAGGCATGTTCCGTGCTGTCAGATGGCGGGACCTCTGCAAATATGGACACTGGAGGGAAGGGGAGAGAATTAGCAGACGCTTATCCAGAGTTTGTTGAGATGTGTGTTACTTGAACACTGTGAAACATTTATTTGGGCTGCAATGGTGCAGTTAACTCTAATGAATTTATCCTCTTCAGCAGAGGTAACTCCGGGTCTTCCGTTCCTGTGGCGGTCCTCATGAACGCCAGTTTCATCATAGCGTTTGATGATTTTTGCGACTGCACTTAAGAAACGTTAAAAGTTCTTGATATTTTCCAGATTGACTGACCATGTCTTAAAAGTAATGGACTGTCATTTCTCTTTTCTTATTAGAGCTGTTCTCGCTATAATATGGACTTGGTCTTTTACTAAATAAGGTTATCTTCTGTATACCACCCCTACCTTGTCACATCACAACTGATTGGCTCAAACGCATTAAGGAAAGATATCCCACAAATTCACTTTTAAACAAGGCACAACTGTTAAAAGGATCAGACCCTTTTTTTCAATTTTCGCCTAAAATGACATACCCAAATCTAACTGCCTGTAGCTCAGGCGCTGAAGCAAGGAAATGCATATTCTTGGTATCATTTGAAAGGAAACACTTAAGTTTGTGGAAATGTGAAAGGAATGTAGGAGAATATAACACAATAGATTTGGTAAAAGATAATACAAAGAAAAAACAACCGTTCTTTGGTATTTTTTTTTATACCATCATCTTTGAAATGCAAGAGAAAGGCCATAATGTATTATTCCAGCCTAGGTGGGATTTAGATTTTGGCCACTAGATGGCAGCAGTGTATGTGCAAAGTTTTAGACTGGTCCAATGAACCATTGCATTTCTGTTCAAAATGTTGTGTCAAGACTGCCCAAATGTGCCACTTAGAAAAGTCGTTGTTGTGAAAGAAAAGGAAATTTATTGTCCATTTTAAAACATCAAATTGATCAGAAATACAGTGTAGACATTGTTGATGTTGTAAATGACTATTGTAGCTGGAAACGGCTGATTTTTAATGGAATGTCTACGGAGGTGTACAGAGGCCCATTATCAGAAACCATCACTCCTGTGTCCGCTAATCCAAGTTCATCATTTTAAAAAGGCTAATTGATCATTAGAAAACCCTTTCGCAATTATGTTAGCACAGCTGAAGACAGCTGTCCTGATTAAAGAAGCAATACACAACTGGCCTACTTTAGACTAGGCCAGCATCCCAGAGTCGCCTCTTCACTGTTGAAGTTGAGACGAGCATTTTGCGGGTACTATTTACTGAAGCTGCCAGTTGAGGACTTGTGAGGCGTCTGTTTCTCAAACTAGACACTCTAATGTACTTGTCGTCTTGCTCAGTTGTGCACTGGGGCCTCCCACCCCCCTTTCTATTCTGGTTAGTCAGTTTGCTCTGTTCTGTGAAGGGAGTAGTGCACAGAGTTGTACGAGATCTTCAGTTTCTTTGCAATTTCTCGCATGGAATAGCCATCATTTCTCAGAACAAGAATAGACTGACGAGTTTCAGAAGAAAGTTATTTGTTTCTGGCCATTTTGAGCCTGTAAATCGGACCCACAAATGCTGATGTCCAGATACTCAACTAATAACACAACGTGCTATTGGAACACAGGAGTGATGGTTGCTGATAAATGGGCCCCTGTACACCTATGTAGATATTCCATAAAAAATCTGCAGTTTCCAGCTACAATAGTCATTTATAACATTAACAATGTCTACACTGTATTTCTGATAAATGTTATGTTATTTTAAAATGGACAAAAAGAAGTGCTTTCCTTTCAAAAACAAGGACATTTCTAAGTGACCCCAAACTTTTGAACGGTAGTGTATATATTCATTGACCACAAGAGACAGGTTGGAATGTGACAAACACGTGACAAACCAACTTTCCCCCCCATAAATTAGTGCAGTTTGAATTTGTTGATTAAATACAGGACATTGTAAACAATGCCGGAAGAATTGTGTCATACAACCACTTAAGGAGATGTACTGTATGCTCAATACAAAATAACCAACTCATTGCAGCTCTGCTACAAAAATGGAAAAGGCAATTACTTAAAAGAGAAGGAAATTAATTAGTTTGTCATCCACCAAAAAAAAAAAATGGCTGAAAATTACTAATATAAATCGTAAAATGTATTAGTTTCACTAACAGTCAAGAGGGTTGACAACTATGCCTCATAAAATTCAAGATAGTTGGGAACAGATTTTCGATGTCCCAATATCATCGGATTTATGAACTGATATACAATACAACTGATGCATCAATTCGTTATTTTCAATTAAAGCTATTATCTAAAATTCTCACTACAAAAACAATGCTCAGTATACGGGGTATTCAACAGCCAGACCGGTGCAGACTGCCAAGCGGAAACAGAATCAACAGAGCATCTCTTTTGGTACTGTCCATCGGTGGCTTGTTTTTGGAGTCAGGTCCAGTAATGCTTATTATGACATAATATCTAGGTGTGGTTGGACCTGCAAACTGTATTGCTGGGGGACTTTGAAGACCAGTCAGTCAACAGGAAACATTGTGCACTTGGGTTAAAAAAAAAAAAAAAAACGTGGGGGGGGGGGCAATTTCAGCAGAATTGTTGCAGATGGGGGAGGATCAAGTCCCTATTGTGACACCATGGGAGAATGGAGGGATGCATTGCAAGAGGAAATGGTAGAATTGTGATTTATTGGGAAAAATTGGTTTATCTGTGGCTATCTGAAGGGTGGAATAAGTATATTGGCAAATATACAGTGTAAATGTCTGAGCTCCTCCAATCATGGGCGAGGGTCGGGATTATTGTATGTTTTGCTTTTCGTTATTTCTGTTTTGTTAAAATAAAATGTAAAAAAATTCAGGACATGATTGTTTGAAGGACAAAAGGGCCAAAATGCAGTACTGTCCCGCACAATCCAGGGACATGTGGTCACCCTCGTGTGTGTGTACTGTACCTGGTGCAGCCACCTGCAGGGGTGTGGTGGGAACGCTGAGGCCCCCAGACTCATCCTCATGACCAGGCAGGAACAGAGGACTATCATACATCCTAAGACCTACAACAAACACACACACTTGACTTTACCAAAGAGAGATGGACATGGCAAAAGTAAGATCTCTCCTAATCAAATGTCTCTAAAAGGTATCTGAGAAAAACAGTGAGAGGAGAATATAACTAACATGTTGATCTCAGTGGTGTGTATGAGGACAGAGAGCGTGGGGGTGTCTCAATGGTAGGGTATGGAGAAATAGAAAAGGGATGAGGTGTGCCTAAGTACAGTCCAGTACCTCCTTGTGATGCCAGATGTCCCAGGTCAGAGTGGGAGGTGGTGGTCTGGGGCATCAGGTCCTCTGGGGTGCCGAACCTGAAACGGGGTACACCAGCCACCTGGGGAGAACTGGACCATAGAGAGCGAGAAGAGGTTAGAAGTAGTATGGGGTTCCTATGGGGACTTTACTAGTGGTGTTTAGCTGCTGATGTGTGTGTTTCTCACTGGATAGCTTCCGCAAAGCTGTCAGAGCGGTGTGGCGCCACCAGAGTAGGAGTACTGGGAACCATCCTGTCATCATCGTCAAAGAAGTGCTGCTGCTGTAGGAAGGCAGAGGGAGGAAAGAACATTATACTAGAGCCTGACTGAAATTTATTTTTGGATCCGATACCGTTTTTTGTGGGGGACAAAACTCACCGATACATCTGCCGATATACTGTTTTACAGCGGGTAAATGAAAGTTATATTTTTATACATCGAATTTTCCTAAATTGCCATACAAAAGAAGAATTGTCAAAGAAATATTCTTCAAATGGTGATTTATTAGATTGTGACAATGACACATGAGAATGGCCACATTTCAGATTGAGATTCCCTTTCCCCCCATTCTATTTATTAAATATCGGTTATCGGTAGAATTATCGTCCGATACCGATATAGCGCTAAAAAGGCCAACATCAGCCGATAATAAAATCGGTGAACTGAAATATCATCCGGGATCTATATTGTACAAACACTGACAACAGAACACATGAGTTGCAGTTTAAAAGGATAGCGCGAAATGTTCTACTTAAACAGATAAACTCATGTATACCATTTTATATGTCTGAGGGGCAGTTTAAAGGAAGTTGAAGGATGTTTTCACGAGCCATTGCTAACTAGTGTTAGTGCCTGAAAGTCTACGGGAACAGGTAGCATGCTACCTGTTCCCATATTGTGACTTACTCCAATATTGTGACTTACTCCGCCGCTGGCCATCCCAGGGGTGAGCTGAGGGACTCTGCCTACCGACTGGCGACGCATGGGGCGCTGTAAGGCACACACACACAACTCGGTACTACACAGATGTAACCATACCACAGAAACAGCAAAACAATTGTCTAAGCACAGACACACACAGTGTAACTGGCTATATTGAGTCATAAGCACAAACCTGTACCTGAGCGGGTGGTCCCCGTTCCTGGGTGATGTTGAGGCGGGGGGGCAGCGGGTGGGGTGCTCTCCGTGGAGACTGGTGCATTCTGGGAGCAGAGCTGGTTGGGTCGCTTGAGAAGGCTTCCATACGGCTGCTGCCCTCGACTGACAGAACAGGAGACGACACTGTGGTTTAGTTTGACAGAGTTCCTACATCAAAATCACAACACAAACGTAATCTCTCCAGACAGACGCAGTTCGCGTCACCTTTCCTTGTTACATCATTGTCTGTTGAACTAACAGATACCCTAATAATATTGTAAAATAGGCTCATGTCTATCAGTTTCCGACATGTTGGTTAATCTACCAACAGAGTGACTAAAATGTATCTCTCAATCCAGACAGACACCAACATTATACATCTCTCTGTCACTCAAAAGTGTCAGATGTCTAACTGACTGTGGAGACAAGTGTGTGACATAGTTTCCATCGTCTTACAGCTGTGTGTCTGGGAGTCAGCCGGGCGCTGGGTGGAGTCAGATGCTCCTAGACTCTCCTCCGTCTCCGTGCCTGGATCCGTCCCATCAGGACCCTGGGAGGGAGGGAGGCACACAGTGGGAGAGAGAGAAGACGAGCAAAGAGGGGATGTTACAGGATGTTTCCTACGCACTATCTACTGCCCTGCAGTGTTGTTGTGGTAAGCCGCACATGCTGATTATGATTAATTTCCCTTGTACAGGCATTCCCTTAGAGGTCTAGTAACTTTACAGCTAGCTAGACAGAGGGTGTGCCCCGCTTTCTTCTGCACCCACACCCTGACCACAAAGCCCCCACCCTCCACCCACCCTTCTCCCTTGCCAACCCTCCAGGACCTTCAGTTCCCACACACACCGTCACTCTAGATCACAACACAGACATGAGGTAGCAGAGTGTAGCAAGAGCACTGGTGAGGCACCAATTCGTCACACAGAAAAAAGTGCATGTGCACACAACTTTGGTTACAACATTGCCTGGCTGTAACATCAGAGAGAAGTGACAGTTGGAAAGAATTAGGGAGTGGGTGCAAGACAGGAAATGAGAGTGGAATTACAAAACACATGCTGGATATGACATCATTAAGTTTGTAACCGTGCGCGCGTGTGTGTGTGTGGATCTTACCTCTGTGTCTTCGCCTTCATATGCCTCATTGCCATCTCCGCTCCCTTCATTGCTCTCCTCTCCTTCATCCCCCATCCCTCCATCATCTTCATCTTCCTCCTCCTCGTCATCCTCCTCCTCTTCATCATAGTCCTAAAGAGAGGATGTAAAAGGTCTCAATCAACAGTCAGTTGAATTTAACATTGAGTATGGGCTGCATATCAACATTTTCATCCCTTCAAATAGAGTTCCACAGATTTCTAAGTGCCATATACTCTCAGATCATTTTAGGCAAGATTTTGCTAGAATTTGAGGGAGTTCAATTGACCATTCGCTAAACCCCGCCCCAAATGTTGGGAAACCAATCACAGCGAGAGAGCAAACACCTCAGGCAAGTTCACATTTGAAATGCATGAAAGCCATTGAGGGCATAACAAAAACTGAGTTTTCATCCAAAAACAAATTGTTTAAATGGCTAAATAATTTAACACTACACCAGGGGTACTTGCTACTGTGATAACCAGAAATGCAGAGCCTGTTGGAATATTTTTAGAATACAAAATTATACTTGTGTTACATTGTTTGCTAGCTCAGCTGGTTAAGTAGCCTTCACTCTATTGACCACTCAATGTTGCTAACGCTAGCTAGCTAAGGAGCCAGTTAATATAACTAGGCTTTTTTCTAAATGTATGTTAGCTAGCTAAGTTATCCATGCTATGAATAGAAATCCCATCTGCTGTCGACATCTGGATACGATTTGAGAGTGCTAGATAGCAACTGTGTGCCCCTGTGTGCCCCGTGTGGCTCAGTTGGTAGAGCATGGCGCTTGCAACGCAAGGGTTGTGGGTTCGTTTCCCACGGGGGGCCAGTACAAAAAAAGTATGAATGTATGTACTTGTAAGTCGCTCTGGATAAGAGCGTCTGCTAAATGACTTAAATGTAAATGTAACTGACTGCATGCTGACAGTGCATTCAGAGCCATCCAGTAGCTAGCAACACAACAACATTCATTTTACCAGGTTCCTGTGAAGCAATTGCAATGACAATCCACCATGACATACCCAAGAGTCTCCTGATTAGCAAGGGGTAGTCACTTTAATTTCATTGTGTATTAAAAACACACTATGAGATCATTGTGAGGGGATTTCGCCAGTGGTTAGAAAAGGGAATTGGGCTTCCCGGGAAAATGTTGTAACAGTAACCAAGGCTTAGCGAAGGATCAATTAAAGTGTCTAGCAACTAAAATATTTCAAATCGAATATCAAATATTTCAAACAGTCGATTCCCTCAGTCCGTACCGGTTCCTCTTCCTCATCATCCTCCACCTCCTCCTGCTGCTCGTCCTCGCTCTCAGAGTCGGTCACTATGACGATGACATCGTGCTGGGGGGGTTCTTCGTTGGCGTCGTATGAAAATGAGATGAATGCGGTCTCGGACAGGAGCAGCTCTACAGGGACAGACTGAGACGCTGTACCCTCCTCAGCCTCCTCTAGTACTGAGTACTCCTCTACCACCTGCTGACACACACACGATTAGACACACAAACCAGACTGAAAGACCATATCAGCCTCTCGAGAGGATGGGTAGTACACACATACCTGGCTGGTTTCTGGGGCTTCCTGGCTCTCTCCAGGCACCAGTCCCTCTGCACTGCCCTCAGCCAGCACCTCCTCCTGGGCCTCTGGCTCCTCTGGGTCGACTCTCTGGATGATGCGTAGCTTCTTGGGGATGGGGGGTTCAGAGGGGTCCTCCTGGGTGTTGTCTGTGTCAGCCACCATAGAGCTGTCCTGCTCCTCCTCACGAGGTCTCTTGGACATGGAGGCTGTTCCTGGGGTGGCTGAAACTGGAGAATTGAAAAATACACAATTCTAGCTTAACTTGGTAGATATGCAGTTCTTTCAATATTAGAGAACCAGTGGTAATGCAGTGAGAACTTCACTCATTGTCAACCCTTAAGCTTAGTTATACAACACTACTATACCCCAAATCTATAGAAACTCCTGGTTAGATTTAATCGAGACGCTCACCTGTCCCAAACACAGCTGTGGACGTCGACGGCCTCTCCATTTGCGCACTGGGTGCCGCTTCCATGACCGGGGTCGGGGGCTGCTCCTGATTGGCTGGTTCAGTGTGGGGCAGGTTCTGTTGCTGTGTTGGTTGGACGAAGGCTGTGGTCTGGGTCTGGGTCTGCTGGACCACCAGCATTGGGTTGGTGGTCTGAACGTTAGGGCTGGTTGACCGTACTGAACCACTGGCACTGCCGTAAACAGTCACATGCTCAGGCGGGCCCTCGGATGACTGCATTGCTGGAGGGGTCACAGGTGACAGGGTCAATACGGTTCAGAGATGGAAATACCATGTCTGCGGTCTGATTCTCTATCCTTCAGACAGCCATCCTGCGCTTTAAAAATGACCAATACTCAAATATTAATGCTATAACATTCACATCACACCAACAGTGATATTGGTTCCACAGAACTCACCTTCCTGGTTCTCCACCTGTGTGGTGGGCATGACGGTGGCAGTAGGGGTGGGGGTGGGCACGGTGGCGGGTGTGATCATGGGCCTGATGCTTGCCCGGGGGGTGGACTTGTTCCCGGGGATGGCAGGGGGCTTGCTGGGGCCTTGAGCTCCCAGAGGGGTGGGCTTGATGTTGGCAGTAGGGGGCTCAGAGGTACTGGCGCTATGGGGAAGGGGAAATACAGATGAAAACATCATTGCACAAGTTACCCAAGTGTAGTGAGTGTGTTTGCGGGGGAGAGAGAGAGTGTGTGTGTGTGCGCAAGTACTTTACCTGCCCCGGTCTGCAGCTGGGGTGGTCTTCAGTGGTCCTCGCTGCTCTGTGGTCCTCTGCTGTTCCTGAGCCTATAGGTAGGAGAGGAAAAATCAATAGCAATCCAGGCTAGTCAGGTAGAAAGCACAAGTGCTCTATTGAAATATATGCCTCCATCTCTCACCTTGCTGGGACCCTGTTCAGGAGGCTCATCCCTCTGCTCTCCGTGTCTCTCCTGCTGTTCCCTCAGGTCCCGCAGCTCCCTCTCCTGGCGGCTCAGACGGCCCTCGTATTGGGACTTCAGAGCACTGACTCTGACCTCCAGCTCCTCCCTCTGCTGTTTCAGCTCCTCATTTTCCTTCTGCAGCTGGTCCTTGGAGCCTGGGGACGAGGATGGGATAGGGTCAAAATGTCCCCCTTTTTTTGCTAACATTTCATGACAAGACAGAAAATATCAGAGATCAGCATTCACATACTGTTGCGGACAAATATATTTGCACCTTTGCACTTTTCTTAAAGCTGCAATATGTAACTTTTTGTGTGACCCGACCAAATTCACAAAAATGTGAGTGCACACTATTTCTATGGTTCTTGTTCTTAAGTTTTACTTTTGTACACCAGATTCAAAAAACTTAAGAAAAAAAAGTGATATTTCACAGCAGTTTAGATGTGACAATGATTCTCTACACTATACATTGCTTGTTTTGTCAAACTGAAATTACGCAAACTATTCAATACCGGTACCCCTTGTATATATCCTCAGTATTGTTATTTTTATTGTGTTACAATTTTTCCTTTAGTTTATTTGGAAAATGTCAAAAAAGTGTAAATCTCTGCATTGGTGAAGAGCTCGTAAGTTCTACAACTGTTGTACTCGGTGCATTTAACAAACACAATTTGATTTGAAATGGCGATTTCTGAATATTGCACCTTAAAATAATTCTCTATTTCTTCTCAAATATGGTCCACATCTTGTTATTGGACAACACAGCAGAACCAAATACCTTTTTGTAAAACTTAAATATTAACTTTATTTAGAAAATAAAGACAAAATGGCATGGACAAAATTATTGGCACCATTACATTTACATTTAAGTCATTTAGCAGACGCTCTTATCCAGAGCGACTTACAAATTGGTGCATTCACCTTATGACATCCAGTGGAACAGCCACTTTACAATAGTGCATCTAAATCTTTTAAGGGGGGGGGGGCAGAAGGATTGCTTTATCCTTCTGCCCCCCCCCCCCCCCCAAGTACTAGCACCATAGAGCTAGTACTTGGCTGCACAGCCTTTGGCCAAGATAACAGTTAAAAAATGCTTATTGTAGCCAGCAATAACCTTGCTGCACCATTCTACTGGTAATTTGTCCCACTCTTCAGGAGCAACTGCTCTAATTCTTTAATGTTTGAGGGGTTCCTAATATCTGGACTCTTCCCTGTCCACTCCAGAACAGTTCAGTGCTTCTTCTTGAACCATTCCTGGGTGCTTTTGGATGCATGGTTGGGGTTGTTGTCCTGCTGGATGACCTTCACAATCAAATACCGACCGTATTACCTCCCAAGAGAATTCTCTTTGGTTAAAGTCACAGCCATGTATATTCCCCTTCAAGCCGATACCACAACGCCCCTTAAGGAACTACACTGGATTTTGTGAAAACTGGAAACCACATGTCCTGAGGGAGCATTTCTTATAGCTGGGGACTTTAACAAAAGCAAATTTGAGGAAACCGCTACCGAAGTTCTAACACATTGCCTCTAGTACTCGCCCTTCAAAAACTCTCGACCATTGTTAGTCTCCCTTCACGGGATGGCTACAAGTCCCTCTCTTGCCCCCCTTCGGCAAATCAGATCACGACTCCATTCTACTCCTCCCTTCCTACAGGCAGAAACTCAAAACAGGAAGTACCCGTGCTAAGGTCTATTCAACACTGGTCCGACCAATCGGAATACATACTTCAAGATTGTTTTGATCACGCGGACTGGGATATGTTACGGGTAGCTTCAGAGAATAACACTGACACGGTGACTGAGTTCATCAGGAACTACGACTATTAAAACCTAGCCAAACCAAAAACCGTGCATAGATGGCAGCATTCGCGCAAAACTGAAAACGCGAAACACCGCATTTAACCACGGCAAGGTGACTGGGAATATGGTTGAATACAAACAGCACAGTTTTGCCCTCCGTAAGGCAATCAAGTACAGAGAGAACGTGGAGTCGCAATTCAATGGTTCAGACACAACGTATGTGGCAGGGAATCAGTGCCACAGACGCGGCTCACTCCTGAGGACTGTGGGCTCTTGTTCTCTGTGGCTGACGTCAGTAAGACATTTCACTTCTTATGGCTGGGGGGCAGTATTGAGTAGCTTGGATGAATAAGGTGCCCAGAGTAAACTTCCTGCTACTCAGGCCCAGAAGGAAATATATGCATATTATTAGTAGATTTAGATAGAAAACACTCTTAAGTTTCTAAAACTGTTTGAATGTCTGTGAGTATAACAGAACTCATTTGGCAGGCAAAAACCTGAGTAAAAATCCAACCAGGAAGTGGGAAATCTGAGGTTCGTAGTTTTTCAACTCTTTGCCTATCCAAGATAGTGTAGATTTGGTCCGATTGCACTTCCTACGGCTTCCACTAGATGTCAACAGTCTTTAGAACCTTGTTTGAGGCTTCTACTGTGAAGGGGGAGAGAGCTGTTTCAACCAGAGGTCTGGCAGAGTGCCATGAGCTTAGTCTTGCGCACCCGTGAGAGGTAGCTGCGTTCCATCGCATTTCTACAGACAAAGGAATCCTCCGGTTGAAACATAATGGAATATTTATGTTAAAAACATCCTAAAGATTGATTCTATACATCGTTTGACATGTTTCTACGAACTGTAACGGAACATTTTGACTTTGTCTGGACCTAGTGCTCGCGCCTCATGAATTTGGATTTGTGAACTAAACTTGAACAAAAAGGAGGTATTTGGACATAAATTACGGACTTTATCGAACAAAACAAACATTTATTGTGGAACTGGGATTTCTGGGAATGCATTCTGATGAAGATCAAAGGTAAGTGAATATTTATAATGCTATTTCTGACTTCTGTTGAACCCACAACATGGCGGGTATCTGTATGGCTTGTTTTTGTCTCTGAGCGCCGTATTCAGATTATTGCATGGTGTGCTTTTTCCGTAAAGTTTAAAAAAAATCTGACACAGCGGTTGCATTAAGGAGAAGTGGATCTATAATTCCATGCATAACACTTGTATCTTTTATCAATGTTTATTATGAGTATTTCTGTAAATTGATGTGGCTCTCTGCAAAATCACCGGATGTTTTGGAAGCAAAACATTACTGAACATAACGCACCAATGTAAACTGAGATTTTTGGATATAAATATGAACTTTTTCGAACAAAACATACATGTATTGTGTAACATGAAATCCTATGAGTGTCATCTGATGAAGATCAAAGGTTAGTGATTAATTTTCTCTATTTCTGCTTTTTGTGACTCCTCTCTTTGGCTGGAAAAATGGCTGTTTTTCTGTGGGTAGGTGCTGACCAAACAATTGTTGTGTGCTTTTGTCGTAAAGCCTTTTTGAAATGGGACACTGTGGTGGGATTAACAACAAGTATACCTTTAAAATAGCGTAAAATACTTGTATGTTTGAGGAATTTTAATTATGAGATTTCTGTTTGAATTTGGCGCCCTGCACTTTCCCTGGCTGTTGTCAAGTCGATCCCGTTAGCGGGATTTCAGCCGTAAGAAGTTAACTTCTTGACACTAGGGGGGCGCCATTTCGACTTTGTAAAAATTCGTTCCCAAATTAAACTGCCTCTTACTCAATTCTTGCTCTTACAATATGCATATTATTATTACTATTGGATAGAAAACACTCTCTAGTTTCTAAAACCGTTTGAATTATTTCTCTGAGTGAAACAGAACTCATTCTGCAGCACATTTCCTGTCAGGGAGTGAGATTTCAGAAATCGAGGTCCCTGTTCTGAGGCCAGTTTATAAGTCCCCATGTAAGCCATCGGGCTACATGCACTGCATACGCCTTCCTCTAGATGTCAGTAAGCGGGGAGAATTTGAATGGAGTGGATTGCGCAATCTTGGGCCCTATATAAGACCGTGGAACGGAAGTACCGTTATTTTCAACGGGGCGCCTGGCGCAGCAGGGACATTAGTGGCCTCCTGCAAAGCTTTCGTTTTAGCAGTTCTATATCTCCGGTCATGTTTTTATTCGTTATAGTTGTTAAAGACATCATAAGGTAGTTAACCTGTCTAGGATCAGCGTGGCGCTAGCGGCACCCCCCCCCCCCCCCACTGAAAAACCAGTGCCGCGAAATTCAAAAAAAATTTTTTTTTTAAATATTTAACTTTCACACATTAAAGTCCAATACAGCTAATGAAAGACACAGATCTTGTGAATCCAGTCAACATTTCCGATTTTTAAAATGTTTTACAGGGAAGACACAATATGTAAAGATGTACATCTATTACCTAAAAACACATTAGCATAATCCACCATCTTTTATTTGTCCACCAACACCAGTAGCCATCACCAATTCGGCTAAACTAAGATATTTATAGCCCCTAACCAACAAAAAAACTCATTAGATGACAGTCTGATAACATATTTATGGTATGGGATAGGTTTTGTTAGAAAAAAGTGCATATTTCAGGTAGATGGCATAGTTTACAATTGCACCCACCATCACAAATGGACTAGAATAATTACAATGAGCAACGTGTTTACCTAACTACTAATCATCAAACATTTCGTAAAAATACACAGCATACACGAATCGAAAGACACAGATCCTGTGAATACAGACAATATTTCAGATTTTCTAAGTGTCTTACAGCGAAAACACAATAAATCGTTATATTAGCTTAGCACATAGCAATTAGCAGCCCAGCATTGATTCTAGCCAAAGTGAGCGATAAAAGTCAACATCGCCAAAAGATATTAATTTTTTCACTAACCTTCTCAGAATTCTTCCGATGACACTCCTGTAACATCACATTACAACATGCATATACAGTTTGATCGAAAATGTTTATATTTAGCCACCAAAATCATGGTTAGACAATGTGAAATGTAGACAAGCTGGTAAAGAAAAAGTCCTTGCGCCACTTAGACAGTGATCTACTCTTATACATAAATACTCATAAACGTGACTAAAAAATATAGGGTGGACAGGGATTGATAGACAATTTAATTCTTAATACAATTGCGTTATTACATTTTTTAATTTATCCTTACTTTTCAATACAGTTTGCGCCAAGCGAAGCTACGTCAAAAAACATGGCGTCCTAAGCCACTAAAATGTTTCGACAGAAACACGATTTATCATAATAAAAATGTCCTACCTTGAGCTGTTCTTCCATCAGTATCTTGGGCAAAGGATCCTTTCTTGGGAGAAATCGTCTTTTGGTGGAAAGCTGTCCTCTTGCCATGTGGAAATGTCAACTGCGTTCGGGATGAACTGAAAAGCGTGCCCAACTTTTCACATCGTTGCAAAAATAAATGTCCCAAAATCGCACTAAACGGATATAAATTGCTATAAAACGCTTTAAATTAACTACCTTATGATGTTTTTAACTCCTATAACGAGTGAAAAGATGACCGGAGAAATATAACAGGCTAAACTAACGCTTGGAACAGGTGCGCGCCGGTGTCCTCTAGGCTCATGACGCAGCTCCCAAAGAATGACTAGCTTCAGGGTTTTTTCATTTGTAGGGCCTGTGAACGCGCAATCGACCCCGTTGGAATCGTCATCACGTAAAGGCATCCAGGGGAAGACGTAAGAAGTGTCCGTATAGTCATAGCAACGACAGTGCCCTTTTAACTGACTTCAGAAGATTGGCCAACATTTCTCAAATCTGACTCCATGTCAGGGAAATTGCTGTAGAATGGGCTCTGTTCCACTTAGAGACAAAATTTCAACTCCTATACAACTCCTATAGGACAGATTGCTTGAAGTTTTGGCCACTAATCACATTGTTAACCACGAATTGTGCCGCTAAATATGCACATTTTCGAACAAACTCTATATGCATTGTGTAATATGATGTTATAGGACTGTCATCTGAAGAATTCTGAGAAGGTTAGTGAAAAAATTAATATATTTTGGTGGTTTATACGTTATCGCTATTTTTGCCTTGAATCAATGCTGGTGTGATGTTTGCTATTGTGGTAAGCTAATATAACGCTATATTGTGTTTTCGCTGTAAAACACTTAAATCTGAAATATTAGCTGGATTCACAAGATCTGTGTCTTTCATCTGCTGTACGCTGAGTATTTTTAAGAAATGTTTTATGATGAGTAATTAGGCAATACACGATGGTCTCTGTAGTTATTCTAGTCGCTTTGGTGAGAGTTGTGATGGTGGCTGCAATGGTAAACTATGACTTATACCTGAAATATGCACATTTTTCTAACAAAACATATGCTATACAATAAATATGTTATCAGACTGTCATCTGATGAAGTTGTTTCTTGGTTAGTGGCTATTTATATCTTTATTTGGTCGAATTTGTGATAGCTACCTATGCAGAAAAATAATGGTGGACAAAAAAAGTGGCGTCTTTTTTTTTTTTTTTTTTTTTTTAGTTTATTTTTACAGGGACAGTGCACATTAATCAACGTTTCAGTAAAAGTGCCGGTTTTAGCCAGCCGGCTAATTTTCAACCGCAGTCCCTGGGCAGGTTATTAAAAACAATTACAATATAGACAATAGCAACATAGAACAAGACATAGCATACAGACATAGCAACATAGGACAAGCAAGACGTAGCATATAGACAGAGCAACATAGAACAAAAAGCAGTAAGACAAAATTCATAAAAGCAACGAAGTGTTTCCACACCTCACAAGTTACAGACAACAGACATGGAAAGCGGCAACACACAGCTAGGGACCATGTTCACAAATCTGATTGACCTTTAGCCATGTATTCAAGCATAATGGTTCCAAGAAGGCGTAGCAGTCGGACGTGTGTTTGTCTTGTCTTGTCCCGCGTAAATAGTCCTCGTATTTTTTGTATACATTTCGTATATATTTTAATTTCACTTTCCATCTTGGAACTGAATATACATTCCCGCAACCCGCCTCACCCAATGTGGTACAGATCTGCTATTTTTTATACTTTAGAACCGTAACCCCAATCAGAAGCTAGCCAGATAACTAGCTACTAGCTAGTAGTCAGTTAGCCACTGCTGCGGTCTTCGCCCTTAACTCGGACACCAGCCAGCTTCAGCTCGGGCAAATACCTGCCAGTCTGCAGGCGCGATATCAACCCAGAGAATATAGGACTGCTTTTTCTCTACCACATCACCGGATTCCTGACGCAAGCTCTGGACAATTACACCGGATCATCGTCGCTAGCTAGCTGCAACCAGGTGGCTACTACTGGCTAATACCTCTGTCCCGAAACAAGCACCAGTTAGCCTTGAGCTAGCCTCGAGCTAGGCCCATCTGCCGGCTAGCCGAAGAGGCCTACCAGCGAATTATTGGGCTACAATACCTCTTTTGCCAATTGGACTGGACCCTTTATTGCCGACACGGAGCCCCGCCGATCCATCACGACTGGTCTGCCGACGTAATTGTCCGAGGTGGTTTCAACAGGCTTTTCCATTGCGACGTTTCTGAATACCCATCTGCTAAATTATTAGCTGTCTTATCGGCTGCTATCTAAATAAATATACCGGACAATTTATTTTTTATTTTCTCTTTTTTCCTGGGTCACTATATCTATTTTGCCAATTGGATCGATCCCCTCTACCACACGGAACCCCACTAATCTACCGACGGAAACGAACGAGGTGACAAAAAAAATAAAAAAAAATAAAAACAGACCTCCATCCTATGTTATCTTGCTACCGATAGCCAGCTTCCCGGCCAGCTGTCTGGATCGCCGTGCCCCCAACCAACCTCTACTCACTGGACCCTTATGATCACTCGATTAAGCATGCCTCTCCTTAATGTAAATATGCCTTGTCCATTGCTGTTCTGGTTACTGTTTATTGGCTTATTTCACTGTAGAGCCTCTAGCCCTGCTCACTATATATCCAACCTCTCAGTTCCACCACCCACATATGCGATGACATCACCTGGTTTCAATGATGTTTCTAGAGACTATATCTCTCTCATCATCACCCATTACCTAGGTTTACCTCCACTGTATTCACATCCTACCATACGTTTGTCTGTACATTATTCCTTGAAGCTATTTTATCGCCCCCAGAAACTTCCTTTTACTCTCTGTTCTAGACGTTCCAAACGACCAATTCTCATAGCTTTTAGCCGTACCCTTATCCTACTCCTCCTCTGTTCCTCTGGTGATGTAGAGGTGAATCCAGGCCCTGCAGTACCTAGCTCCACTCCTATTCCCCAGGCGCTCTCTTTTGATGACTTCTGTAACCGTAATAGCCTTGGTTTCATGCATGTTAACATTAGAAGCCTCCTCCCTAAGTTTGTTTTGTTCACTGCTTTAGCACACTCTGCCAACCCAGATGTTTTAGCCGTGTCTGAATCCTGGCTTAGGAAGACCACCAAAAATTCTGACATTTTCATCCCTAACTACAAGATTTTCAGACAAGATAGAACGGCCAAAGGGGGCAGTGTTGCAATCTACTGCAAGGATTGCCTGCAGAGTTCTGTTTTACTATCCAGGTCTGTTCCGAAACAATTTGAACTCCTACTTTTAAAAATCCACCTCTCTAAAAACAAGTCTCTCACTGTTGCCGCCTGCTATAGACCACCCTCTGCCCCCAGCTGTGCTCTGGACACCATATGTGAACTGATTGCCCCCCATCTATCTTCAGAGCTTGTGCTGCTAGGCGACCTAAATTGGAACATGCTTAACACCCCAGCCATCCTACAATCTAAGCTTGATGCCCTCAATCTCACACAAATTATTAATGAACCTACCAGGTATCACCCCAATTCCGTAAACACGGGTACCCTCATAGACATCATTCTAACCAACTTGCCCTCCAAATACACCTCTGCTGTTTTCAACCAAGATCTCAGCGATCACTGCCTCATTGCCTGTATCCGTAATGGGTCAGCGATCAAACGACCTCCACTCATCACTGTCAAACGCTCCCTGAAACACTTCAGCGAGCAGGCCTTTCTAATCGACCTGGCCGAGGTATCCTGGAAGGATATTGATCTCATCCCGTCAGTAGAGGATGCCTGGATATTTTTTTAAAATGCCTTCCTCACTATCTTGAATAAGCATGCCCCATTCAAGAAATTTAGAACCAGGAACAGATATAGCCCTTGGTTCTCTCCTGAACCTGACTGCCCTTAACCAACAGAAAAACATCCTATGGCGTTCTGCATTAGCATCGAACAGCCCCCGTGATATGCAACTTTTCAGGGAAGCTAGAAACCAGTATACACAGGCAGTTAGAAAAGCCAAGGCTAGCTTTTTCAAGCAGAAATTTGCTTCCTGCAACACAAACTCAAAAAAGTTCTGGGACACTGTAAAGTCCATGGAGAATAAGAACACCTCCTCCCAGCTTCCAACTGCACTGAAGATAGGAAATACTGTCACCACCGACAAATCCATTATAATTGAGAATTTCAATAAGCATTTTTCTACGGCTGGCCATGCTTTCCACCTGGCTACCCCTACCCCGGTCAACAGCACTGCCCTCCCCTCTGCTACTCGCCCAAGCCTTCCCCATTTCTCTTTCTCCCAAATACAGTCAGCTGATGTTCTGAAAGAGCTGCAAAATCTGGACCCTTACAAATCAGCCGGGCTAGATAATCTGGATCCTTTCTTTCTAAAACTATCTGCTGAAATTGTTGCCACCCCTATTACCAGCCTTTTCAACCTCTCTTTCGTGTCGTCTGAGATTCCCAAAGATTGGAAAGCAGCTGCGGTTATCCCCCTCTTCAAAGGGGGAGACACTCTAGACCCAAACTGCTACAGACCTATATCTATCCTACCCTGCCTTTCTAAGGTCTTCGAAAGCCAAGTCAACAAACAGATTACCGACCATCTCGAATCCCACCATACCTTCTCCGCTATGCAATCTGGTTTCAGAGCTGGTCATGGGTGCACCTCAGCCACGCTCAAGGTCATAAACGATATCTTAACCGCTATCGATAGGAAACAGTACTGTGCAGCCATATTCATTGACCTGGCCAAGGCTTTTGACTCTGTCAATCACCACATCCTCATCGGCAGACTCGACAGCCTTGGTTTCTCTAATGATTGCCTCGCCTGGTTCACCAACTACTTCTGTGATCGAGTTCAGTGTGTCAAATCGGAGAGTCTGTTGTCCGGACCTCTGGCAGTCTCTATGGGGGTGCCACAGGGTTCAATTCTTGGACCGACTCTCTTCTCTGTATGCATCAATGATGTCGCTCTTGCTGCTGGTGAGTCTCTGATCCACCTCTACGCAGACACTATTCTGTATACTTCTGGCCCTTCTCTTGACACTGTTAACAACCCTCCAGGCGAGCTTCAATGCCATACAACTCTCCTTCCGTGGCCTCCAATTGCTCTTAAATACAAGTAAAACTAAATGCATGCTCTTCAACCGATCGCTGCCTGCACCTGCCCGCCTGTCCAGCATCACTACTCTGGACGGCTCTGACTTAGAATATGTGGACAACTACAAATACCTAGGTGTCTGGTTAGACTGTAAACTCTCCTTTCCAGACTCACATCAAGCATCTCCAATCCAAAGTTAAATCTAGAATCGGCTTCCTATTCCGCAACAAAGCATCCTTCACTCATGCTGCCAAACATACCCTTGTAAAACTGACCATCCTACCAATCCTCGACTTCGGTGATGTCATTTACAAAATAGCCTCCAAAACCCTACTCAATAAATTGGATGCAGTCTATCCCAGTGCCATCCGTTTTGTCACCAAAGCCCCATATACTACCCACCACTGCGACCTGTACGCTCTCGTTGGCTGGCCCTCGCTTCACACTCGTCGCCAAACCCACTGGCTCCAGGTCATCTACAAGACCCTGCTAGGTAAAGTCCCCCCTTATCTCAGCTCGCTGGTCACCATAGCAACGCCCACCCGTAGCACGCGCTCCAGCAGGTATATCTCTCTGGTCACCCCCAAAACCAATTCTTCCTTTGGCCGCCTCTCCTTCCAGTTCTCTGCTGCCAATGACTGGAACGAACTACAAAAATCTCTGAAACTGGAAACACTTATCTCCCTCACTAGCTTTAAGCACCAGCTGTCAGAGCAGCTCATAGATTACTGCACCTGTACATAGCCCATCTATAATTTAGCCCAAACAACTACCTCTTTACCTACTGTATTTATTTATTTTGCTCCTTTGCACCCCATTATTTCTATCTCTACTTTGCACCTTCTTCCACTGCAAACCAACCATTCCAGTGTTATTTTTTTTACTTGCTATATTGTATTTACTTCGCCACCATGGCCTTTTTATATATTTTTTTATTTATTTATATATATATTTTGTTTGCCTTCACCTCCCTTATCTCACCTCACTTGCTCATATTGTATATAGACTTATTTTCACTGTATTATTGACTGTATGTTTGTTTTACTCCATGTGTAACTATGTGTTGTTGTATGTGTCGAACTGCTTTGCTTTATCTTGGCCAGGTCGCAATTGTAAATGAGAACGTGTTCTCAATTTGCCTACCTGGTTAAATAAAGGTGAAATAAATAAATATATTTTTTTTTTGTGAAAGTGTGATATGTGGTGCAGTTGTGTGTCTGATGGCAGTGTATTCCAGACATGGGAAGCTCTCACAGAGAAAGCGGATTTACTAAAGGTGCTTTTCCTTAGGGGAACTATACAGTCACCTCTCATGGCAGACCTTGTAGATCTGCTGCCATATGTTTGGGTTTTCTGTTTAACAAAAATACTGAGTGGAGGGGGAGCCAAGCCATTTAGGATCTTGAATACAAGACATGCATCGATGTATTGCACAAGATTTTCCCAACTCAGGAGCTCATGCTTTCTGAGGATGTGAGAGTGATGATGGCTATTGGGCTTCCTATCAAGCACTTTGAGAGCCTGTTTGTAGACAGACTGAATAGGTCTTACTGTTGTACAGCAAGCTTGGGCCCAACTAGTCAAGCAGTATGTTAAGTGGGGGAGTATCATAGATTTGAAGTACAGTTTTGCTACCTCTGTAGTCAAACAATTTCGTATAAATCGGAAATTAGCTAGGTTGAATTTGGTTATTTGAATTACCCTTTTCACATGCTTTTTAAAAGAGGTTGGAATCAAGTATGATGCCAAGGTACTTAAAATCAGATACCAGCTGGAGCTTCCCCCCTGACACATAGACATCTGGCTCAGTAGCATCTGTTGCCCTCTTTGTGAAGAACATGCAAACAGTTTTTTTCACATTGAGATGCAAACACGAGTCACTGAGCCACTTTGTAACCTGGACCATTACAGTAGTGAGTTCTTGTGCAGCTTGTTGTTTGCTCTTTGCATGCACATATATCACTGTATCATCTGCATACATTTGAACTTCAGACCCAGTACAGACAGAAGGCAGATCATTAATGTACAGGCTGAACAGGAGGGGCCCCAGTATTGACCCTTGGGGCACACCCACATCATAGCT
This sequence comes from Salvelinus fontinalis, assembly GCF_029448725.1. Classification (NCBI taxonomy): domain Eukaryota; kingdom Metazoa; phylum Chordata; class Actinopteri; order Salmoniformes; family Salmonidae; genus Salvelinus; species Salvelinus fontinalis. The sequence goes on along the minus strand of NC_074678.1, from coordinate 21,687,823 downwards.
AAGAGTGGGCGACAGCTCATTGCTCACTCTGACACACTGAGTTCTGCCTTCAAGGTATGATTTCATCCATCTCAAGGCACCGGGGGAAAAGTTGAACTTGGACAATTTTGTGATGAGAATCTCATGGTTAACAGTATCAAAAGCCTTCCTTAGGTCCAGAAACACAGCCCCAACAACGCCCCCTTTGTCCATCTTGGACTTCACATTTTCCAGAAGAAAGCAGTTGACCGTTTCTGTGGAGTGTTTCGCTCTGAAGCCAAACTGCATGGAATGTAATGTGAAGGGGCTGTTGTTGAGGTGGGCAATCAGTTGTTCTGCTACACACTTTAACAACCTTTGACACCACAGGTAGTATACTAATGGGCCTGTAGTTACTCACGTCAGCAGGGTCGCCTGATTTCCATACCCTTGGAAACACCCCGAGACCAATAGATGTGTTGGTGACCTTAGTAATGGGGCCAATGAGTGACTCTTTGTAGTTTTTAAGAAAGGTAGAGTCCATCCCAAACACATCTTTGGCTTTAGAGTTCTTTAGTGAGCTAATCACCTTGTCCACCTTTGACTCAGAAACCTCCCTTATGATGAAGACAGGTTGAGCATCATTTACTAGCACTGAGCCCAAGAAACCAGTGGAAGGGTTCTGTGTCAGTACCCTGACAGAGTCAATAAAGTAGGAATTGAAGGCTATTGCTATTTCGACTGCATCCTGTGTTAGATTGTTATTCACCATGATTTCTAGTCTTTTTGCAGTGTTACTATGGTCTTTCCCTGTTAACTTTTTTAGATTCTCCCAGATCAGTTTAGAATTGCCTTTGCCTTGGCCTGTCTGATTTCTTTCATCACCTTATTTCTCAACATGGTAAACCTACGTCTGTCATGCTCTAATTTGGATCTTAGGGCTATTTTTAGATAATAATCTCGTTCCTTCATCAATTTCCAGATTTCTCCATTTAGCCAAGGAAGAGTGCTCTTTTGGCCAGGTTTGGATTTGATTTTCTTTAGGAAACCATTTAATGTAGTCTGATTGTGGATAGAAAAACTTGACTATCAGCTTCCACGTCTGCATAGGACAAGAGATCATTCCAGTTAATTCCCTTAATTGCGTTTTCAAAATAGCTTAATTCACTCTTAGGTATTCTTAGTTGATCAGGCTTTCTAACAGTAGAGAGGTTAAACCTGCTCTTAGACAGCTTTCTGGCTATAAGTGTCAGATTATGATCAGATAGCCCAGTAACCATATTGAATGATTTAGTCACTCTCTCTGGTTTATTACTGAACACCAAATCAATCTCTGTTTTAGAGCAACAAGTCACCCTGGTTGGCCCTTTAACTAGCTGTGTAAGGTCAAAGGTATTAGTGATCCGTTTGAGGGTTTTCCTACAACACTTGTCTTCATAATTAATGTTAAAATCTCCCATTAAGATGACCTCTTTCCCAAAATCACATTCCCTAAGCATGTTATTAAACTGATCAAAAAACACACTTTTGGTGGAAGGTGGCCTATACATTCCAATGAGGGTAAAAGACATTTGGGGAGACAGTGTAATGTTCAGGCCAATACATTCTAGTTCATTATCACATGACCACTCAATTTGTTTACATCGGATATGTTCTTTAATGTAAATCACACCCCCTCCTCTTCCTTCAGTCCTGTCTCTCCTGAAAACATTGTAGCCAGGCACAATCAAAGCAGCAGATGGAGAGTTTTTATGGAGCCATGTCTCTGAGAGGCAGAGAAAGTCAAGGTTGGAGTCTGTGAGTAGATGTTGAATTTGATCACTTTTTGGAATGACACTACGAATGTTCAAGTGCCCCCCTAGTAGTCCCTTGGGCTTAGCTCGTGGGTCCCAGATGACTCGGGAGTGATTGACACATTGAAAAAAGTTACATTTTCTGTGTTTTCTGACGGCTGGGTTTAGGCCGTTTTGTTTCGTTTTGATTAGGGACAGTTCGGTAGCGCAATTAACAATCCCTCCTGCCTGCACTGGATGCGGGGAACTAATTAAAACAGCTTGCGTACCAGAAGCAGAGTCAGGGATCGCATATAGCGACTTTGGTATGTTTGAAGAGTCAAAATCTATCCTGGAGCCGGGTGAGTCGAGAGAAACCATAGGACCATAGCACTCACCCACTTCCACAGCGGCGACGATCAGTGGACGAGGCCATCCACCGCTTTCCACTCCGGTGCGTATCGCTGGCTCGGTGATGTTGGGCCCAGGATTGAGTTGCACATCCCCGGAGAGCAGGAGGGTAGTGAACAGGTAGTTTAACAGTTTCCGATAAATGTTGGACTTGTGTTTGTTGCGCCTAAGCGGTTCAGTAGAATAAGGAGCGAGGTATACTTGGCCATTATTCAGAACATTATGGTATGCTGTGTACTGTCCGCTCCCGTGGAACGGTGAACCAATGTGTTTGGTGTTAATATTCTCCGGTAGTAGATTGATTGTGTCATCCCAGCAAGGACGCACTGAGATTATCAGTAGAACAGCTACATAACTGACAATCATGGCAGAGTACTGGAGATAAAACACATAATTGCGCTTTAACTCTTTGCATGAGTTACTTAGCTGGGGTCGGCGTACACCTGATGGTTTAGATAAAATTACAGCATTCGAATGAGAAGCGGCACCTGCCACACCACCCTGTCTTCCGTCCGCCATTTTGCCAAGGTTCCAATTCATGCGTGTTTTGCTAACGTGGTTAGCTAATAGATATACACATTGTGTCTTCCCTGTAAAACATTTTAAAAATCAGAAATGATGGCTGGATTCACAAGATGTGTATCTTTCATTTGGTGTCTTGGACTTGTGATTTCATGAACATTTTATTATATGATATCGGTTCTAGGCTAGGCTGTGGCTTTAGGCTAGGCTATGCTAGTCAGCTTTTTTGATGGGGGGGATCCCGGATCCGGGTTTGTGAGGCGTTAGAGGTTAACTGACTGGCCTAGTTAGAGGTAAATTAAAAATAAATAAATAAATAGCCATCACTAGCCGGCCTCCAGCTAGTACACTGCCCTTAGTCATGGTCGCTAGCCGGCTACCACCGAGTTACTCAACCCTGCACCTTAGAGGCTGCTGCCCCATGTACATAGACATGGAACACTGGTCACTTGAATAATGTTTACATACTGTTTCTCTAATTTCATTTGAATATACTGTATTCTAGTCAATGCCACTCTGACATTTCACATTCTAATATTTATACATTTCTTAATTCCATTCTTTAGATTGTGTATTGTTAGATACTACTGCAATATCATCTGCTGTGCCATATGTATGCGACCAATAAATTCTTATTTGAAGCACAACCTTTGATAAAGAGCCCGTTTTTGGACACTGGGTTGAACATTGCACTCCAAAATATCTTGATATTCTGCTGATTCCATGTCTTGTACACGTTCAAGGTCCCCAGTACCATAAGCAGCAAAGCAAGCCCACAGCATTATCAAATCTCCCCATGTTTGGTTGTAGGGAGGGGGTTATAATCTTTGAATGCTTAATTTGGTCATTGGTAAAAGGAAGTCCCCACTGCTGAAGGAGACAAGAAAGCCTGAGTGAACTTCTCAAAAACCCACCCAAAGAAGCCTAAATCCTGGGGGAAATGTTCTGCGGACCAGTATATCAAAATTACAGCTCTTTGGTAATACAGATCACTGCTGTGGGGATATCCATCACCTCTGGTGAGCCATCAGGGACACCGGCCCCCCATGTTAGGGTCCTGTTAACTCAGGCTAGCTTGGCATGCTAGCCTGCGACGGAGGCTCTTCACAGTGAAGAGGGCACAGTGTAGAAAGGAGCCAGGGAAGGCTAAAGCTTCCTGGAAATGTTGCAGCCCAAGGCAAGCGTAGCACACTGAGTGGGTGTCTTTGGCCGATGTCTTGTTTCCACAGGAGCAGATTCGTGCAGGGAGCCTTTCCTCGTTTGGGGTGGGAGATGCTTTTGTCGCCATAGCTTGGGTACTATGTTTTTAGCTGTCAGAAAAAAAAACTAGCTCGGTAGGCTAGTCCGATAACCCACTAATCACTAGCTATCTCTGATGGCGGCACTCGGTGTGATGGCCGGATACCGTTTCCGAAACAGGTCAGAAAAGTTTGCTCAGTGTAGCTAATAAACTTTTCTTGTTGAAGTAAAACTACCAAAGCTAGCTACCGGTGGCTAGCTTGCTAACGACTAGTCACTGTTTGGATACAGCTAACTTGGTCGTGAACGAGTTACCCGTTCCTCCCTCAAATCATTTCCCTCTAACTAAGGTGAAGGAAAATTGTCACTGCCGCTCAGTCCTGAGAATAGCACTCGGCGAGCGAGTTGTAAGCGCACGTCTGTAAACAGTTAAGCTAGTTCTGGAAAACGCAGTCGTCGTGTCGAGGTAAGCTTTCTAATGAAAAGCGGGAAGAGGTGTTTGAATGACTCAGATACTGGGTTGGACTTTTTGTAGGGTAGGAGGGACACCCTTCCCAGACGCACACGTCATCTCGACATCCAGCCAATAATGGCTGGCGTAGTGTAATAAAGGCTGCTGACGAATACGCTGGGGGAATATCCCATAAGTGAAATACCGAAACGAATACTTGAAAGAAAACAGCAGTTGATGTAGGGCACCTCTCAAAAATGTAAGAATTATAGCCGTTTGCTTCTGAAGAGTGGGCCAAATTGCTAGTGGAAAGGTGCAGCAGGTTCATTTGTCTGCAGTAATCTTGCCCAAAGGCTGTGCAACCAAGTACTAGCTCCAGGGTGCCAATTACTTAAAAAATAAAGACAACTGGCATGGACTAAATAAAAATTATTAACTTAATTTCAACAAAAATAAAATTGGTTATGCAATGCTGAAGATCCAATAACAAGGTGTGGAGACCAAAAGTGTTTTCAATTGCAACTTATTTTAGAAGAAAAAGGGAATCATTTAAGAAAAGTGCAAGGGTGGCAAAATATTTGGCCGCAACTGTATACTTCATTGCAAACCTCAGCCACACTCAAGCTTGAGCCACAGTCAGGTTTGTCTGGCCTGGCCTCTTACCCATAAGCTGGTTGATCCTCTGCTTGGCCCCGACAAAAGCCTTCCTGGTCTTCTCCTCCTTCTCAGCCATCTGCAGTCTGAGGGTGTCCTCCTGGGAGGCCTTCTCCTGCAGCTCCTGTCTCAGCCTGGTCAGCTCTGTCTGCAGCCTGGAGGCCTGCTCCTGCGACCCGCGCACCTCCGCCTCACTCTCACCCACCGCCTGAGAGGAACACACCATGGTTTGTGTTGGGAATATGGTATTATACAACCAGGTACCTTTACCACCCTTTCTGAGCCAGTGTTTCTCTTAACCCTCTGCCCAATAGGCATTTACAATTTTGGTGAAAGTTATTGTGGATGTTGCCTGGGAAAAAAGTATAGGGAAAACACTGCTCTGACCTTGTTGAGGTTGTCCAGCTGTCCCTCCAGGTCTTTGGTCCGGGTCTCAGCCTGTCCCAAGGAGTCCTTCAGAACCTGGAACTCCTGGGCTGAGGCCTGCTGGGCCTCCTGCTCCTGGGCTGGGGTGGACGCTGCCTCAAACACCATCTGGAGAGGAGATCAGTCCAACACTGAATACATTATGGCAGAATTCACACACTGGGAATGTCTATTTAAATCAAGGTCATCAGGTTAGACATTGAGTGTTCAACTTGATCCCACCTAGACCAGCACATTTGTTATTCAATGACAACATGAGTAAAGTTATTATTAGTTTCATGAGAAAACAATTGAGATTAATCTTGTTCTGAATCTTGGGAGTCTAAGTGAATTCAAGGCTGTGTTTCATGAAACAGCTTAGTTACAAATCAATATATATATATATATATATTTTTTTTACTTTGCCCTGTACAAAACCAGAACAGGTACCAGGTGTTTCACCAACTGACCTTGTCGTGCTCCACCTTGAGCTCCTCATACTGTGTCTTGTAGCGGCGTCCGATCTTCTTGACCTGAGTGATGGTGCGTAACTTCTCCTGGTTGTCCAGGTTCTTGGCCTCCACACTCCTCCTCAGAGCATCCCTCTCATAGCTCACCTTCCCCAGACCCTCACGCAGCATCTGCACCTGGCTCTGCAGGGACGTCACCAAGCCACCACTCCTACAGGGAGATCATACATTAATATAAAACATCCCAAAATACTTTTTATAGTACAATGAGCAGATTCTCCATTTTTATGTCTTGCGTTGCTTGCCAATTCATTGTGTAGCATGGTGCTTTTCAATGAGGAGCCTAATTTGTAATTCAGCTTCCTGGCTGTCGTTGGTACCATGTAATAACAGAAAAGTCACACTGAGCGATATTCAGTTTTGGATTCCAGGCTATATATTATGTTTGTATTACAGACTAGGCTAAGTCTCACCTGGCCACCTCAGCCTTGAGTCTGCCCGTCTCCTCAGTGAGCTGCTGGATGCGTTTGAGGTGAGCCTCCTTCTCAGAGTGGAGACGCTTGTACTCCTCTGGGTCTGTGTCCTTCTGCTGGCTCACCAGGTGCTATAGGGTCACACAGGAGTTAAACAGAACACATTACGTTTCAAATCCAAAGTCAATAAACAGGCTTTCGGACCTTAGACAAACTGTGAGTGACAAGGAATCGTACTTTGAGAATGTTTTTATAGTTTTATTTGGGGTGGGGGTATTTGTTTTCTGTCATTTAATAATATCTCATGGGTATGTTATAATATGATTGAGACAAATTGTGTAAGGAACAAAACTAACCTGTGTTCTGGCCTTCCAGCGTTTGATGTCCTCTTCCAGAATCCTCTTCTCTGCTTGCAGCATGCCGCTCTTCTCACTCAGTTCAGAGTTGGACTCCTGCATGGGCATTATGTCCGACTCCAGCTTACGAACCTGACAGACAGGGAGAGAGAAATGAAGAAAATGTCAATCAAAACAGAAAAAAATATATATATATATATGTTTTAATTTAAGTCGGCCTCTTGCCTAAAACAAAAAAGGGACCAAATTCACAGAAGGTTTCCAGAGAAAAATGACTTAAGATAGGGTTTTGTTATCACAACCAAAGGTCGGTGCTTTGACACTGAGAAAGTAAACCTGCTGTCTTACTTTAGCCTGTGTCTGCTGGAGCTCCTGCTCCATCCTCTCCTTCTCCTCCCTCAGCATCTTGTTGGTCTCCATCAGGACACTCATGGTCTCAGTCTTCTTCATCAGCTCATCGTGCTTAGCCAGGGTCTTAGCTGTCACCTGGGGTCAGGGGTTAAAGATCATAAGCAGCACTGAGATATTATCATCTTAAACTGCCCTCTCACCCACACCCTCTCCATTTATGAACAAAATCTGTTTTTCCTCTCTCCATTGAACGGGCATTTTAGTCTAGGAAAGGCTTAACCTGGGTCCAGGAAACTACCCTATGAAGCCATAAATCATTGGCTGTCCATAGTGTCCAGCTCACCTGCATTCGCTCTCTCTCAGCACTAAGGCCCTCCTGTAGTTCTCTCAGCTCTCTCTCCAGGTGCTCCACTCGCAGCCTATGACGAAGACTCTCTCCTTGGGCCACCTCGAATCGAGACTCCGCTATCTCCTTCTCTCGGCGCACAAACCTGCAGCGTGACAGGGAGCGGACAGAGGATATGATGAGAAAAAAGGGTGTTGTAGGAGTGAAGTAATTGCGTGCAATTGGATTTAAAATGGGGGGGGGGGGGGGGGGGACCATTACCTGAGTATCTCAAGGACCTGGTCCTGAGACTTGCCTTCCTCCGTGAGGGAGATGTTCAGAGGGCTCTCGTTGGCCTGGCGCTGCAGGGTGGCGGCCATCTTGCAGCTCATGGTCTGAATCTGTTCATGGAGGAGGCTGTTCTGCCTCTGCAGCTCCTCAGAACGAGACACCACCTTAGACATCTCCTCCTGACAGAGAGATTTCATGCACATTACAGCCTTGTGGTGCACACCAACTATGGTTGGTGTGCACCAACTACTTGGTTGGTGTGCACCAACTACTTGTGGTGCACACCAACTAAACTGTACAACCCTTGCAAAAGTGAGTGGCAGTTTACAATCACTAGCTAGCTTCCAACAAGTATAAAAATATATTTTACACTATCACCATCTACACTTCTAACCATTTGCCACCAACACCATACCTATTATTCATAATATAAGCATCTCCTTTGACTGCAATCAATCGACTGCAAATACATACCTTGAGGATCCTCTCCTGTTCTTCCCAGGAGACTCTGACCTCCAGCAGCTGAGCAGAGGCTCTCTGGGCCCTCTCCTCCAGCTGCTGTCTGAGCGTGGCTGCCTGCAGGGCCTGGGCCTTGGCTGCCTGGAGGGCCTCCACGTCTGCAGCGTGGAGCATCATCTCACGCTCATACTTATCCTGTGCCTCCGACGCCAGCTTGGCCTTGGAAGTGGAGAAGACCAGCATTATAGACAAGCTTTAGCTGACCTTCTAGCTGGAATGCAATACATAATGTAGTTGATATGGATGTATGAACCAGTATCACAGTTTACATGGTTAGCGACAATCAAGCTAGGTAATGCTCTATAGCAAGCATGTGGAAAACAAGGTAGCAAATAGCTTTGTCAGATAAGCCATATGAAATGTTGGGACACCACTGCAACAAGATAAGGGCCAATTAGCCACGGCCCACTTCTCCCTCTCACCTGCTCCTGGCTGTCCAGCATGGCCTGCTGTTCCTGGGCTGCTACCACTGCTGCCATCTGTAGAGCCTCCTGGTGGTCCGCCTGCACACTGCTCAGATTCCTCCTCAGCACAGCCACCTGACACACACAGGGATAAGGAAAACAGAAATTAAAGGTGTGGAACAATGGAGACCCACGCATTGTGTGAACCCAGCACCTACGTGCGCACTGGATGTGGTTAAATAATACAGAACGCATCAGCTACCATTTGAGCTATACAGTGTGGAAATGTTCCCTTAATAGTCATAATAAAGCACTGTAAGGGAATAGATGTTTAGCAATGGTCCTCTCTGCATCATACCTGCTGCTCCACGGAGGCCAGGGCTTTCATCTTCTCCTCCTGTAGGCCCTGCTTCTCCTTCTCTGCCTCCAGGAGCTTTTTCTCCAACTGACGGTGCTGCTCCTGGGCTTCCTTCACACGCTCCTCAATGGCAGACCGAACCTGCTCTGTCACCTAGAGGATACGAGGGAGAGAGTGCCAGAGAGATTTAGGACTGTACTGTTTATGATAGCGGTCTGAATAAGGGTATGAGGGATATGGTTTGAGGACTAAAGTTGGAAGGTCATGGTGTTTTTTTTTTTAACTTAAGTCATTTTTATGTCTCTGCATACATTATGAAGAAGTTAAAAGTTGTTTCGTGAGCCAATACTAACAAGCATTAGCGCAAAGACTGGAAGTCTACATACAGTACAATGGTATCCATGAGTATCCTACTAAGGGCTTAGGGGCCAGGGTAGTATCCTACTAAGGACTTATGGGCCAAGGTGGAGTAATGACCTGCATCTCCTTGTCCAGGGACTCCTCTAGGCTCTGGGCCATGGCTCTGTACAGCTCCATGCTGGAGGTGGCTGTCCTCAGCTGCTCTGTCAGCTCCTCTGCCAGTGTCTCTGCCTGCTTCAGGCGGCCACGCAGATCCTCAGAGTCCCCTTCTGAAACCTGGAGACCTTGAGGGGTGGGGAGTTAAGAGGTGAGGGGGAAAGATGAAAAGATGAAGTGAGGAGAGGTAAGTGTCACAGAGTACAGCTAGCATGGGCAGCATAGAACGAGAACCCTAATAAAACCTTGATAACACTGCTAATGGTGCATGCTCCAGAACACACCCTCCAGGACTGTTTCAGGGTTTTATTTAGCCTGTTTCACTACATTTCCTATAAAATGTCATAAGACAAACTAATGAAAGCATAGCTGTAGACACTGACCTATAGCTACATGGAAAACTAGGACACATCCCACAGCTTTAATAAGGAAACATGCTAACAAACGTTTCTGCTATGAAACTAAATAACTGCACTCTGACCCACAACATATTTGTAGTGATGCACCGAAATTACATTTTTGTCCGATACTCGATACTTTCCTTGCCAAAAAACCCGATAATCGATATTTAATTTTAGCTGCCTTTTAAAATCATTCTAGTCATTTAAATAGTTTACACACAGGCAGCAGTCCAAGGCACTGCATCTCAGTGCAAGAGGCATCACTACAGTCCCTGGTTCGAATCCAGGCTGTATCACATCCAACCGTGATTGGGAGTCCCATAAGACGGCGCACAATTGGCCCAGCGTCGTCTGGGTTTGGCCGGGGTAGGCCGTCATTGTAAATAAGAATTTGTTCTTAACTGACTTGCCTAGTTAAAAAGGCTACACACAAACACAGACCAAAACGTAATTTTGTTGGCATGTACGCATGTCCCCATTACCAGTACAACATAATCAAAACCTATTTCTTTCACTTACTTGTTGTTTCGTTGTTCAGTCGTATCATTCTCAATCAGGATTTCTATGGAACGCCGTTTGGGTCTTTGCATGTCAAAAAAAAGCTTGTTGACTAATCAGGACCTAAATATGACTGCACGTCACAATTTAACGCATTCATAAATGTTTTATGTAGTTATTACACAATCACTCGTATTTCAAAAGTCACAACGATATGTATGCTATGATGCTAGTAAAGTTGTCTCGCGCACCTACAGTGCTGGTCATAAAAACAAAAGCTAGCTAGCTCATGGATGCAAACAATGTTCTTCCCCAAAAACAACACTCTGTTTCAGTAGCTATCCGTTAGCTAGCTAACTATATAGCTAGGTGTCATCTAAAATAACCCTAATTTATAAGACAGTTCTTATTTGATTAACCTGTTTGGGATAGGGGGCAGCATTTTCACGTTCGGATGAAAAGCGCGCCCAGAGTAAACTGCCTGCTACTCGGGCCCAGAAGCTAATATATGCATATTATTAGTCGATTTGGATAGAAAACACTCTGAAGTTTCTAAAACTGTTTGAATGATATCTGAGTATAACAGAACTCATATGGCAGGCAACAAACCTGAGAAAGATTTCCCACTTCCTGGTTGGATTTGAGGTTTGTAGTTTTTCAAGTCATTGCCTTTTGAATATACAGTGTCTATGGGGTCATATTGCATATTCCTAAGGCATCCACTAGATGTCAACAGTCTTTAGAACCTTGTTTCAGGCTTCTACTGTGAAGGGGGAGAGAATAAGAGCTGTTTGACTAAGAGGTCTGGCAGAATGCCATGAACTAAGGCCGTGAGAGTGAGCTGCGTTCCATTTCATTTCTAAAGACAATGGAATTGTCCGGTTGAAACATTATTGAAGATTTATGATAAAAACATCCTAAAGATTGATTCTATACATCGTTTGACATGTTTCTACGAACTGTAATAGAAAGCTTTTGACTGTCTGGACTTGTCCACGCCTTGTGAATTTTGATTGGTGAACTAAACGCTCTAACAAAAAGGAGGTATTTGGACATAAAGATTAACTTTATCGAACAAAACGAACATTTATTGTGGAACTGGGATTCCTGGGAGTTCATTCTGATGAAGATCAACGGTAAGTGAATAATTATAACGCTATTTCTGACTTTTACTGACTCCACAACATGGCGGGTATCTGTATGGCTTGTTTTTGTGGCTTATCGCTGTACTCAGATTATTGCATGGTGTGCTTTTTCCGTAAAGCTTTTTTGAAATCTGACACAGCGGTTGCATTAAGGAGAAGTATATCTTTAATTGTATGCATAAGACTTGTATCTTTTATCAAAGTTTATGAGTATTTCTGTAAATTGATGTGGCTCTCTGCAAATTCGCCGGATGTTTGAGGCACAACATTACTGAACGCACCAATGTAAACTGAGATTTTTGGATATAAATATGAACTTTTTCAAACAAAACATACATGTATTGTGGAACATGAAGTCCTATGAGTGTCATCTGATGAAGATCAAAGGTTAGTGATTAATTTTCTCTATTTCTGCTTTTTGTGACTCCTCTCTTTGGCTGGAAAATGGCTGTATGTTTTTCTGTGACTTGGCGCTGACCTAACATAATCGAATGGTGTGCTTTCGCTGTAAAGCCTTTTTGAAATCGGACACGATGGCTAGATTAACAAGTTAAGCTTTAATTTGGTGTATAGCACTTGTGAATGTATGAAAGTAAAATATTTCAAAAAAATATTTTTGAATTTCGCTCTGCCATTTCAGCTGATGTTGGCTAGGGATCTAGCCTTAAGAAGTTTTAATGGTGGTCCGACTCATCTATGTGAAGCTAGCCACAATAGCGATTGGCCACAACAGGGGACTTGTAGTTAGCCTTCAAAATAAAAGTAGTAATGCAAATGAATACAAATAGTAGAATTATGCCATTATTGAATAGATCATGCTAAACGAGGTTGGAATGTTATTTAAAATCAACAAAAGACAAATGACAAATCTGTTGAAATCACACCGGATGTATTATACTTTAGAATTGCACTGGGGGCGGCAGGTAGCCTAGTGGTTAGAGCGTTGGACTAGTAACCGAAAGGTTGCAAGATCGAATCCCTGAGCTGACAAGGTAAAAATCTGTAGTTCTGCCCCTGAACAAGGCAGTTAACCCACTGTTCCTAGGCCGGCATTGTAAATAAGAATTTGTACTTAACTGACTTGCCTAGTTAAATAAGCAATTTATTTACATGAACCGAAGTTACATTTCAACAGGCGAACAACAATACTTACAAGGATTCCTAAATCATTGCTAAGAATAATGAAAATGACTGCAGTTTCAACTGGTCATTGTTTTTCAGGCTGGTTGTACTGGTGTTAGCTAGGTACAAAGCTAAAGCTAGCCAGCCCAGAAGTTGCGGTCAAACAAATAACGCTTCATTACCAACGCGGTATTCTAAACACATCGTTCGTAGCCGGTGTTTGCAGACTTTTTTGTACAGCTTTGACAGTGCTACTGATAGTAGTGGTGGGGCTTGGCTTGCACGTGCAATTTCAGAACACACATTCTATTATAGAACTGTTATTTGACGTGTCTAACAAAAATCATATTTAAAACGCATCAAAGTGTTATTTGCGTGTATCTTTGACACACAAAGACCCAAACAGCATTCCATAGTATGTTGTGAAGCTAATAGCAGTGAAGCTATTACTGTCGCGAAAGCCAACATTACCCACGACAGAACGGTTGATTGTCAAGGGCAATGAATTCCATTACCTTGGTGTTAAATGGATTTCGCCTTGGAGTTGTCTCGCCGAATTTTTTTTACTCTTTCAAATGACTGCTCGACTCGTTGACTGCTCGATCCACACAGCAGACATTGTGGGCTAGGTTGGGAATGCTGTGTTGCACGTGTCGTGCAACATTTTACATGGCGCCATTATGTCTTGTACCTACGTTATATAGGTATGCACGTCAGCTTTGACATCGGTTTTTCACATCTGTGTTAAACTAGACATCGAGCCGATACTGATGTTAGCATTTTTAGCTAATATCATCCGATTCCGATATGTTCACCGATATATCGTGCATCCATACTTATTTGATAGATTCATGACAGTGTTACACAAAGCAAGGAAAGTGAACTTCAAAACATGTTTAATTGGAATGTGCAGCTGTTGTTAATAAGTGATGAATCTGCTAGCTTCTGACATGACTGCAAGTGTGACATTTAGCTGGGAAATTTGAAAAATATCAGAGGCTATTTCGACAGGACAGCAAACTGGGATTTAAACACTCTTAAAATAGTAATTGTGTAAGTGGCTGTATTGAAGAAAACTGAGTACTATCCACATTCGAGCCATTCCAACATTCAGGCTACAAGAACTTCTATGGGTGGTTCCAAAACATTCTATGATGTCTCAAAAGGCAGTGAACCTGATGTGATTCTGTACATTGTATGTACTCTTACCTCTGATGCCCATGGGAGTGGGCGGGGAGCTCAGGGACAGACGACCACCCTCTCCACTGCCCTGCTGCAGCCTGAGAGAGCTCACCTCCAGCTGGGCAGCACTCAGCTGATCCCTGGTCTTCTGGAGCAGGGCCGTCTGGGTCTCCAGCTGCCTCTTGGCATCCATCAGCTGCAACTGGATGGGGAAAGGCGAGGAAGGGTTGATTTTGTGTATGGTATGTAAAAATGCTTGAGTTCTGCCTTTTTGAAGCAAGTCTCTTGAGGAAAAAAGTATAAGTGTTATATTAAAGGAGAAAGAGGAATATAACCCAGGTAGATATAAAATCCAAGGAGAGAGGGGGGTTGTAGTTGGACTTGGGATGATTGTTGGTTGGACTTACATCTTGGTTTCTGCTCAGCAGGTGGCGTTGCTCCACCTCGTTCTCCAGTCTCTTCTGCAGCTGGCTGATCTCCCTCTCCTGCTTCTCTATCTGGGCGTTCAGACGCTGCCTGGTGTCTGTCTCGGAGCGCTCCAACGTGGCCTGGATGAGCACACAGGGAGAACAGTTAAAACATGACACGAACGCAGAGAGAACAGTGCCTCAACCATTTTATGAGTGATTAGTGTGAGATGTATCAATTGTTTTGAGATTGGTGTGTGTGTGTGTCTGTGTGTACCTCCATGGTCTTGAGGTTGGTGAGCAGCATGTTCTGTCCTCGTTGTTGGGTCTGCATGGTCTCCTTCTCCTGGGTCAGTCTGGACTCCACTAGCTTCAGCATCTCTCTCTCCTTCCTGAGGCTCTCAGCACAACCCTGGAGGAGGAAAACACTCAACTCAACTGTGGCTTAGAAACTAGATGTAATACATGTATAGAAAGATGGCGCAAACCACTAACACACACATTACGAGAGTGAGACTAAGTATTGTATTTTTTTCTAACACAATGAACAAAATACTTGGAACACACAAACATGAGGGGGACACACCTCTGCCATGTTTAGTTTCTCCTGGGCAACCCTCAGGTCCTGGGTCATGGTGTGAACAGTCTGCTCACTCTTCTGGGCTGCAGCAGCCATCTTCTGTCCCTTCTCCATCAGAGAGGCAATCTCCTTCCTGTAGCCCTCCACATTATTCTGAAGCATCTCATACCTGGGGAGGGGGGGGGAGGGTACGTCACCAGACAGGTTCAGTAAGTTATCAAGTGAACTATGCAAAAAAATCTGAAATAACTTCCATGTTTCCACATTCAGAGAAAGACAAAATATCCAAAACACTTTATTCTGAAATGGTTGCAAATTTCCAGTAACTTTCCACAAATTCCAAGGATTTTTGAAAAACCAGGGAATTTGGGCAAAGTTCACAGAATTGTACAACCCTAATCATGTGCCATTGTGTTGAATAGTGACCTGAAAGTGATGTGCAATTATCTTACCTCTTGGAGGTAAACTCCAGTTGGGTGGATATCTTGGCATTCTGGAATCTCTGGTCAGACACCTGCTCCTGTAGCTTCTCACTCTGCTCCACCAGGGCCTTGTCACTCTCAGACCTCTCCCTCTTATAGGAAGAAAACACTTCCTGCAACTAAAACACACCAAACAAGATGTTCCTTTAAATAAGAGTAATGCAACCATTTTGTATAAAACTAATTGAAGGATGTTGTTTGTGATCTATCATAACATGGCAGTTTGGTGAAACAAAAAGGACAGATAATGTTTGATGTATCAAGCAATGCTGTATATACATGTACACTGATATGCATATTTCCATTCTCAATGTTAAATGGTAGACTGCCATAGAATTCCTGTAGTTAGGTGTATACTGCCCTCTAGTGACTGACTAAGAAAACGTGTAAAACAGCGCAGAGGATTGTGGGGGCTCACCTGTCGGAGGGCTGCCTTGGCCTCTACCACCTCAGTTGACTCTGTTGCCATAGTAATAATTCCAGTGGGTGTGGTGGGGGTGGCAGCTGGGGAGCGGCGGGGGGTGCTAGAGAACTCCTCAGCAGCTGCTGCACCTGAGACAAGAGGTCAGTATGTAATTAATATATACACATCGCAAAGTTTCCCACCGGGCCTGGGACAAAAATTACTTCTTAAAGAACCAAAAGCCTGCACACGGTATATGCTGCTCCAGTACTTTATTCATGCACCCACATATACATTTCTGCTACACTAGCCTCATCAGGCCCTGAAGAAGGAAATGTATGTGAATTAATCTGAACCCGACCTTGCTGAGGGAAGCTGACTCCGGTGGCCTGGGCCAGCAGCACTCGGTACATGTCTCTCTGCCTAACGATGGACTCAGCCAGCTGCATCTGGTGGCCCCGCCGCTCTCGCAGAGCCTCCAGCTCTGCATGGGCCTTCTCCAGACTGCGCTCCAGCTCATTGCACCTGGGGGGGGGGGGGGGGAGTTTGGAATTACCTTTATTTATCCACAGACAAACATTTTACTGACACAGGGGAACCAAAGGGGAAGGTGGAGCAGGAGCTACTACCATATTGCTTATGTCCATCCAACAATGTCAGATCCACAAAAGTATCTAGTCTAGTGGGTCGTTTTTGGATGGAGAAAAGGACAGTCGGACACTTATCTTGGGGGCTTGGGTTGAAAGCAAAACATAAATGATCTGCAAAGAATATGGACAATTAAGTATATCACACTTGGTGCCAGTGGTCTCTTCCTCCTCCCTCTCCTGTGCCTCGCTGAGCTCTCGAAGGGCCACCAGGAGGCGCTGGTTCTGCTGCTGGAGCTCCTCCACCCCACGGAACGTCACCAGGTGCTGCGTGATGACCTCCGACGTGCTGCTGATGTCAGCAGAGCTCACCTCCACGTCGTGGGCTACGTGGTTACCACGCGCCTCCTCCAGCTCAATGAGTAGGACACGGACCTGGTGGGGGAGGTGGTGAAAAAGTTATTGATTATGTCCCAAACCTGTATTCTTAAAACCATCACTTTATGATTGACATTGTTATTGATTCTCCCACACCTAATTCTATGACAATAGTGAGGTTTGTGAGGTTATAGACAGGATGTTCTGTTTGGGCCTTACCTGCTGCCCCATGTCTGCAAGCTGCACATCAGACCTCTGGTTGTCTCTCTCCAGGACAGAAGAGCGCTTGTTGGCCTCGTCAGTCACCTTCTGCAGACGGTGCACCTCCTGAAACACAGTAACTAGTTATAAGTCCACTGAATGGTTTCTGCCACACTATAAGTGCATATCATAGGCAAGTGCAGTTCACGAATACCAACCAAGGCAAGCGGTACCGGAGCATCAAGTCTGACACCAACAGGCTCCTGAACAGCTTCAATCCCCAAGCCAGAAGACTACTAAATAGCTACCAAAATGTCCACACTATCTGCATCGACCATTCCATTTTATTATTGCACTGTCTATGCATATTCTACACCCACTTGATTTGCTCATGCACACACAATCATATATGCTGCTGCTACTCTGTTTATCATATATCCCGATGCCTATTCACCTTACACCTATACATACAGTTGAAGTCGGAAGTTTACATACACCTTAGCCAAATACATTTAAACTCAGTTTCACAATTCCTGACATTTAATCAGAGTAAAAATCCCTGTCTTAGGTCAGTTAGGATCACCACTTTATTTTAAGAATGTGAAATGTCAGAATAATAGAGAGAATGATTCATTTCAGCTTTTATTTCATAACATTCCCAGTGGGTCAGAAGTTTACATACACTCAATTAGTATTTGGTAGCATTGCCTTTAAAATTGTTTAACTTGGGTCAAACGTTTCTGGTAGCCTTCCACAAGCTTCCCACAATAAGTTGGATGAATTTTGTCCCATTCCTCCTGACAGAGCTGGTGTAACTGAGTCAGGTTTGTAGGCCTCCTTGCCCACACATTTTTTATAGAATCAGGGCTTTGTGATGGCCACTCCAATAATTTGACTTTGTTGTCTAAGCCAGTTTGCCACGACTTTGGAAGTATGCTTGGGGTCGTTGTCCATTTGGAAGACCCATTTGCGACCAAGCTTTAACTTCCTGACTGATGTCTTGAGATGTTGCTTTAATATATACACATAATTCTCCATCCTCGTGATGCCGTCTCTTTTGTGAAGTGCACCAGTATCTCCTGCACCAAAGCACCCCCACAACATGATGCTGCCAACCCTGCGCTTCACGTTTGGTATGGTGTTTTTTGGCTTGCAAGCTTCCCCCTTTTTCCTCCAAACATAACGATGGTCATTATGGCCAAACAGTTATATTTTTTTTCATCAGACCAGAGGACACTTCTCCAAAAAGTACAATCTTTGTCCTCATGTGCAGTTGCAAACCATAGTCTAGCTTTTTTATGGAGGTTTTGGAGCAGTGCTGAGCGGCCTTTCAGATTATGTCGATATAGGACTCGTTTTACTGTGGATATAGATACTTTTGTACCGGTTTCCCCCAGCATCTTCACAAGGTCCTTTGCTGTTGCTCTGGGATTGATTTGCACTTTTCACACCAAAGTACGTTCATCTCTAGGAGACAGAAAGCGTCTCCTTCCTGAGCGGTATGACGGCTGCGTGGTCCCATGGTGTTTACACTTGCGTACTATTGTTTGTACAGATGAACGTGATACCTCCAGGCATTTGGAAATTGCTCCCAAAGACGAACCAGATTTTCCCATGATGTCAAGCAAAGAGGCACTGCGTTTGAAGGTAGGCCTTGAAATACATCCACAGGTACACCTCCAATTGACTCAAATGATATCAATAAGCCTATCAGAAACTTCTAAAGCCTAAAGAATCTAACACATTTTCCAAGCTGTTTAACTTGTTTGGGATAGGGGGCAGCATTTTCACTTTTGGATGAATAGCATGCCCAGAGTGAACTGCCTCCTACGCAGTCCCAGATGCTAATATATGAATATTATTAGTAGTATTGGATAGAAAACACTCTGAAGTTTCTAAAACTGTTTGAATGATGTCTGAGTATAACACAACTCATATGGCAGGCTGAGAAAAAATCCAAACAGGAAGTGGGAAATCTGAGGTTTGTAGTTTTTGAACTCACCCCTATCGAATACACAATGGGATATGGGTTATTTTTCACTTCCTAAGGCTTCTACTAGATGTCAACCGTCTTTAGAACGTGGTTTCAGGCTCCTCATGTGAAGGGGGGCCGGATGGGAGATGTTTTACTAAGGGGTCTACCTACAGCCTCGTTCTCAGTTACGCGCTTTCACTTGAGGTTGCTCTCGTTCCAGTGCTTCTCTACAGACAAAGGAATTCTCCGGTTGGAACATTGAACATTTATGATAAAAACACCCTAAAAGATTGATTCTATACTTAGTTTGACAAGTTTCTTCGACCTGTAATATAACTTTTTGAGCATTTCGTCCGAATTGACCAGATCGCGCGTTTGGATTGTTTACCAAACACCCTAACAAAAGAAGCTATTGGACATAAATCGTGGACATTATCGAACAAAACAAGCATTTTTTTGTGGAACTGCAAATCCTGGGAGTGCATTCTGATGATGATCATCAAAGGTAAGTGAATATTTATATATGAATAATGTTGACTACCCAACATGGCGGATATTTCTCTGGCTGGTTTGGGCTCTGAGCGCCGTTCTCAGATTATGCTTTTTCCGTAAAGTAAAAAAAAAAAAGTGACACAGCGGTTGCATTAAGGAGAAGTGTATCTAAAGTTTCATGTATAAAAGCTGTATTTTCATCAACATTTATTATGAGTATTTCTGTGAATTCATGTGGCTCTCTGCAATATCACTGCATGTTTTGGAACTACTGAATCTAACACGCCAATGTAAAATAAGATTTTTGGATATAAATATGAACTTTACCGAACAAAACATGTATTGTGTAACATGAAGTCTTATGAGTGTCATCTGATGAAGATCAAAGGTTAGTGATTAATTTGATCTCTATTTGTGCTTTTTGTGACTCCTCTCTTTGGCGGGAAAAATGGCTTGGTTTATCTGTGACTTGGTGGTGACCTAACATAATCGTTTGTGGAGCTTTCGCTGTAAAGCATTTTTGAAATCAGACACTATGGCTGGATTAACGAGAATTATATCTTTAAAATGGTGCCTAATACTTGTATGTTTGAGAAATTTGATTTGAGATCTGTTGATTTGTATTTGGCGCCCTGCAATTTTATTGGCTGTTGGCGAGGAACCCCAGTCCTAGACAGGTTAAAGGCAAAGTCAACTTAGTGTATGTAAACTTCTGACCCACTGGAATTGTGATAGATTATTTAATTTATAACTCAATGTGCCTGTAAACAATTGTTGGAAAAATGACGTGTCATGCAAAGTAGTTGTTCTAACCGACTTGCCAAAACTATAGTTTGTTAACAAGAAATTTGTGGAGTGGTTGAAAAACAAGTTAATGACTCCAACCTAAGTGTATGTAAACTCCCGACTTCAGCTGTACAGTACCAGTCAAAAGTTGACATTTACTCATTCAAGGCTTTCTTTATTTTTAAATATTTTCTACAACTGTATGTACCTCTATCCCTCCAGTTTCTCTGCACATTGTAAAATGTGGTATTGGCAGTGACCCTGGAACTGACCCTTTATATACAGTACCAGTCAAAAGGTTGGACACACCTACTCATTCAAGGCTTTTTCTTAAAATGTTGAATATTTTCTACATTGCAGAATAATAGTGAATACATCAAAACTATGAAATAACATATGGAATTATGTAGTAACCAAAAAAAGTGTATATTCAACAAAGTAGCCACCCTTTACCTTGTTGACAGCGTTGCACACTTTTGGCAATCTCTCAACCAGCTTCATGAGGTAGTAAGCAAAAAAAAAGACAGTCCATCAGTACTTTAAGACATTAAGTCAATACGGAAAATGAAGAACTTTGAACGTTTCAAGTGCAGTCCCAAAAACCATCAAGCGCTATGATGAAATTGTCTCTCATGAGATCTGCCAGAGGAAAGGAAGATCCAGATTTACCTCTGCTGAAGAGGATAAGTTATTTAGAGTTACCAGCCTCAGATATTGCAGGCCAAATAAATGCTTCAGAGTTCAAGTAACAGACACATCTCAACATCAACTGTTCAGAAGAGACTGTGAGAATCAGGCCTTCATGGTCTAAATGATGCAAAGAAACAACAACTTTTTTTTATTTAACTAGGCAAGTCAGTTAAGAACAAATTCCTATTCACAATGACGGCCTACACTGGCCAAACCAGGATGGCGCTGGGCCAATTGTGCACCGCCCTATGGGACTCCCAATAACGGCCAGTTGTGATACAGCCTGGATTCGAACCAGGCTTCAAACTACTTAAGGACACCAATAAGAAGAAGAGAATTGCTTGGGTCAAGAAACACGAGCAATGGACTGGTGCAAATCTGTCCTTTGGTCTGATGATTACAAATTTGAGATTTTTGGTTCCAACTGCCATGTCTTCGTGAGACGCAGAGTAGGTGAACGGATGATCTCCACATGTATGGTTCCCACCGTGAAGCATGGAGGAAGCGTGATGGTGCTTTGCTGGTGACACTGTCAGTGATTCATTTAGAATTCAAGGCACACAACCAGCATGGCTACCACAGCATTCTGCAGCGATATGTCATCCCATCTGGTTTGCGCTTGGTGGGACTATCATTTGTTTTCAACAGGACAATGACCCAACACACCTCCAGGCTGTGTAAGGGCTATTTGACCAAGAAGGAGAGTGATGGAGTACTGCATCAGATGACCTGCCCTCCACAATCACCCGACCTCAACCCAATTGAGATGGTTTGGGATGAGTTGGACCGCAGAGTGAAGGAAAAGCAGCCAACAAGTGCTCAGCATGTGTGAATTCCTTCAAGACTGTTGGAAAAGCATTCCAGGTGAAGCTGGTTGAGAGAATGCCAAGTGTGCAAAGCTGTCATCAAGGCAAAGAGTGGCTACTTTGAAGAATCTAAAAAATATTTGTATTTATTTAAACACTTTTTTGGTAACTACATGTGTTATTTCACAGTTTATTTTTTCACTATTATTCTACAATGAGAAAATACTAAAAATAAAGATAAACCCTTGAATGAGTAGGTGTCCAAACTTGACAGGCACTGTACTTTAATTACTTTCTCATGTTCTTATTTTTCGTACGACTTTACTTTTTTTTATTGATTTTGAAAGAGCAAGCAAGAAAAGGCATTTCACTGTACTAGTGCATGTGACAAAAACTAACTAAAATACATTGCAGTGCAGTTCACCAATACCAACTCAAATACACTGCTCAAAAAAATAAAGGGAACACTTAAACAACACAATGTAACTCCAAGTCAATCACACTTCTGTGAAATCAAACTGTCCACTTAGGAAGCAACACTGATTGACAATAAATGTCACATGCTGTTGTGCAAATGGAATAGACAAAAGGTGGAAATTATAGGCAATTAGCAAGACACCCCCCAAAACAGGAGTGATTCTGCAGGTGGTGACCACAGACCACTTCTCAGATCCTATGCTTCCTGGCTGATGTTTTGGTCACTTTTGAATGCTGGCGGTGCTCTCACTCTAGTGGTAGCATGAGACGGAGTCTACAACCCACACAAGTGGCTCAGGTAGTGCAGTTCATTCAGGATGGCACATCAATGCGAACTGTGGCAAAAAGGTTTGCTGTGTCTGTCAGCGTAGTGTCCAGAGCATGCAGGCGCTACCAGGAGACAGGCCAGTACATCAGGAGACATGGAGGAGGCCGTAGGAGGGCAACAACACAGCAGCAGGACTGTGCATGTGTCAGCATATGGTCTCACAAGGGGTCTGAGGATCTCATCTCGGTACCTAATGGCAGTCAGGCTACCTCTGGCGAGCACATGGAGGGCTGTGCGGCCCCACAAAGAAATGCCACCCCACACCATGACTGACCCATTGCCAAACCGGTCATGCTGGAGGATGTTGCAGTCAGCAGAACGTTCTCCACGGCGTCTCCAGACTCTGTCACGTCTGTCACATGTGCTCATTGTGAACCTGCTTTCATCTGTGAAGAGCACAGGGCGCCAGTGGCGAATTTGCCAATCTTGGTGTTCTCTGGCAAATGCCAAACGTCCTGCACGGTGTTGAGCTGTAAGCACAACCCCCACCTGTGGACGTCGGGCCCTCATACCACCCTCATGGAGTCTGTTTCTGACCGTTTGAGCAGACACATGCACATTTGTGACCTGCTGGAGAACATTTTGCAGGGCGCTGGCAGTGCACCTCCTTGCACAAAGGCGGAGGTAGCGGTCCTGCTGCTGGGTTGTTGCCCTCCTACGGCCTCCTCCACGTCTCCTGATGTACTGGCCTGTCTCCTGGTAGCGCCTGCATGCTCTGGACACTACGCTGACAGACACAGCAAACCTTTTTGCCACAGTTCGCATTGATGTGTCATCCTGGATGAGCTGCACTACCTGAGCCACTAGTGTGGGTTGTAGACTCCGTTTCATGCTACCACTAGAGTGAAAGCACCGCCAGCATTCAAAAGTGACCAAAACATCAGCCAGGAAGCATAGGAACTGAGAAGTGGTCTGTGGTCACCACCTGCAGAATCACTCCTGTTTTGGGGGGTGTCTTGCTAATTGCCTATAATTTCCACCTTTTGTCTATTCCATTTGCACAACAGCATGTGAAATTTATTGTCAATCAGTGTTGCTTCCTAAGTGGACAGTTTGATTTCACAGAAGTGTGATTGACTTGGAGTTACATTGTGTTGTTTAAGTGTTCCCTTTATTTTTTGGAGCAGTGTACATTATTTTCCACTTACCTAGACATTCTGGATGATACAGTTTAGTGCAGTTCAAAACCATCCCAAGCCATCGCATTTATCATGAGTTCACTGGATTGGTTTCTAATCCTTACATAACCTCAGATGTTTGACTAACAAAGGTCTCTTGGTCCTCTGTATGGCAATAATAAAATGCACAAACTAAAACCCACACACCTTAACTGCCTGTTCCAGCTTGGATGAAAGGCTGGTCACAGATTTCTGCATGCGTTCATGCTCATCCCTCTGGCGTTTGAGGATGGGACCCTTAGCCTCCACCTCCTGCACTATGTCATCCAAGTACTTATTCACCCGCTTCTTCTCCACACGCTCCAGCTGCAGTGCCTCCTGGGTCTCCACATACGCTGTGTACAACTGGAGAGAGGAGGTCGCTCAAACAGTTATACAGTCCCACCCTCAAACATTGGTACTATGAGCGTAATGTGTTTTAATATAACCGTTTTCTTTGCAAAGTAAATCTCGGCAGATTAATTCTGTAAATGTTAAGTAAATATGTGACATGAAAATGTGTAAATGTGTGACATAGAAGAGTCCTCTGTCACCAAAGCAGTGCAACTGTGGCGTTACCTCAGTCAGCTTCATGCCAGGTTTGACTATCTTGGCCACGGCGACTGCGGTCGGGGACATGGTGGTAATCGTTTCCTCTGACAGCACTGAGGCTGCACCGGCAGAGCCTGGACACACACACAACCATGCACAGGGTCAAAGTTCATCCTCCATTTCAAACTGAGGTCTCCAGAGCATGACCAAAGAAGCTACATCAACCTAACACAAATCAGTCAGTGGACAGTTTATATTAGCCATCGAATGCTCATTCAAATAACATCAAACTTGCTGGTAAAGGGGTTAATTCTGAGAGACATCGTCCAAAATAACGCAATTTCTTTTTTCTCTCTTTTTTCTTCTTTTTTTAAAATTTTCTCCCCTTTTCTCCCCAATTTTCGTGGTATCCAATCGCTAGCAATTACTATCTTGTCTCATCGCTACAACTCCCGTAGGGGCTCGGGAGAGACGAAGGTCGAAAGCCATGCGTCCTCCGAAGCACAACCCAACCAAGCCGCACTGCTTCTTAACACAGCACGCCTCCAACCCGGAAGCCAGCCGCACCAATGTGTCGGAGGAAACACCGTGCACCTGGCCCCCTTGGTTAGCGCGCACTGCGCCCGGCCCGCCACAGGAGTCGCTGGAGCGCGATGAGACAAGGATATCCCTACCGGCCAAACCCTCCCTAACCCGGACGACGCTAGGCCAATTGTGCGTCGCCCCACGGACCCCCCGGTCGCGGCCGGCTGCGACAGAGCCTGGGCGCGAACCCAGGGACTCTGGTGGCGCAGCTAGCACTGCGATGCAGTGCCCTAGACCACTGCGCCACCCGGGAGGCCCCAATAAAGCAATTTCAACACCCAGTCAACTGTTCAGTAGAATCAGACAAGATATTGTGTCTAAGGCCTGACCTCTGAGCTTGGTGTCGGACAGCAGTTCGTTGGCATTCTCCAGTTCTTTTTCCAAACTGATGATCCTCTCCTTCAGCTCAGCAGCCTCCTTGTCCCGACAGTCATCCATCTCCTGCAACCTCACCTCCAGGGCCTTGTTCGCTGTAGAGAGGAGAGGATAATGGTAGCCTACTCGTGACAAGCAAACCAAGTGCCCATGTCTGAAGGTTTTGCATTGAGATGGTGTCTGTGGTCTCTCACCCTCTCCAGCATCTTTCAACAGCTTGTGCAGCTCCTCTACAGCCCCACTCAATTCCTCACTCTTGGACTCAGAGTCTGCAGCAGCTCCCTGGGAAGACAAGGTAAAGGGTTGTTGGCCAGTGTTGGTAAAGGAACAATGCACTTACTTATTCAATGCTTCACATCATCCACCACAAAAATGTTGCATGCACCCGTTAACTAAAATGTTCCCCAAAAGTTTACTTACAAAAAAAACATCAAGGTAGCAATGACGACCGCCATTATTAGGGAGCTATGGACTATCCATTGGAATACAAAACAAATCCAAGACTTGTTCTACATACCTTATACAAGTTGGAGAGCTTTATGTTGGCATTAAGCTCGTTTCTAAACTTCTCCTCCATGCTAGCCTGCTGCTCCTTATCCTCTTTCAGTTTGTTGATTGTGTCTTCAGCCTGCTTCTGAAGGCTTTCATTTGAAGTCTTCAAACTGGTCACTTGGTCCTGGACTCTGTTCAACTACAAAAAAAACAACAGACAACTATAATGTTGACAGAGTACTGGGGGAGAAGCCAGTCAGGTTAATAGTTTGTTTTTGATATGTGAACGACTCCATACTCAGTAGATGAATAATGATACCCAGGATGTACAGCTATAAAAATATATACTGCTCAAAAAAATAAAGGGAATACTTAAACAACACAATGTAACCCCAAGTCAATCACACTTCTGTGAAATCAAACTGTCCACTTAGGAAGCAACACTGATTGACAATAAATTTTACATGCTGTTGTGCAAATGGAATAGACAAAATGTGTAAATTGTAGGCAATTAGCAAGACACCCCCCAGTAAAGGAGTGATTCTGCAGGTGGTGACTACAGACCACTTCTCAGTTCCTATGCTTCCTGGCTGATGTTTTGGTCACTTTTGAATGCTGGCGGTGCTCTCACTCTAGTGGTTGCATGAGATGGAGTCTACAACCCACACAAGTGGCTCAGGTAGTGCAGTTCATCCAGGATGGCACATCAATGCGAGCTGTGGCAAGAAGGTTTGCTGTGTCTGTCAGCGTAGTGTCCAGAGCATGGAGGCGCTACCAGGAGACAGGCCAGTACATCAGGAGACGTGGAGGAGGCCGTAGGAGGGCAACAACCCAGCAGCAGGACCGCTACCTCCGCCTTTGTGCAAGGAGGAGCACTGCCAGAGCCCTGCAAAATGACCTCCAGCAGGCCACAAATGTGCATGTGTCTGCTCAAACGGTCAGAAACAGACTCCATGAGGGTGGTATGAGGGCCCGACGTCCACAGGTGGGGGTTGTGCTTACAGCCCAACACCGTGCAGGACATTTGGCATTTGCCAGAGAACACCAAGATTGGCAAATTCGCCACCGGTGCCCTGTGCTCTTCACAGATGAAAGCAGGTTCACACTGAGCACGTGACAGAGTCTGGAGACACCGTGGAGAACATTCTGCTGCCTGCAACATCCTCCAGCATGACCGGTTTGGCGGTGGGTCAGTCATGGTGTGGGGTGTCATTTCTTTGTGGGGCCGCACAGCCCTCCATGTGCTCGCCAGAGGTAGCCTGACTGCCATTAGGTACCGAGATGAGATCCTCAGAGCCCTTGTGAGACCATATGCTGACACATGCACATTTGTGGCCTGCTGGAGGTCATTTTGCAGGGCTCTGGCAGTGCTCCTCCTTGCACAAAGGCGGAGGTAGCGGTCCTGCTGCTGGGTTGTTGCCCTCCTACGGCCTCCTCCACGTCTCCTGATGTACTGGCCTGTCTCCTGGTAGCGCCTCCATGCTCTGGACACTACGCTGACAGACACAGCAAACCTTCTTGCCACAGCTCGCATTGATGTGCCATCCTGGATGAGCTGCACTACCTGAGCCACTTGTGTGGGTTGTAGACTCCGTCTCATGCAACCACTAGAGTGAAAGCACCGCCAGCATTCAAAAGTGACCAAAACATCAGCCAGGAAGTATAGGAACTGAGAAGTGGTCTGTGGTCACCACCTGCAGAACCACTCCTTTATTGGGGGTGTCTTGCTAATTGCCTATAATTTCCACCTCTTGTCAATTCCATTTGCACAACAGCATGTGAAATTTATTGTCAATCAGTGTTGCTTCCTAAGTGGACAGTTTGATTTCACAGAAGTGTGATTGACTTGGAGTTACATTGTGTTGTTTAAGTGTTCCCTTTATTTTTTTGAGCAGTGTATATATTTTAAACTGTCATGTTCTTACCTCATCCTCTTTGTTCTCCAAGCTGCACTTCAGCTCCAGGATCTGGTTGCCCTTCTGGCGTGAAAGAGCCAGCAGCTCCTCACTTTTAGCCTTGAGCTCTGCGTTCAGCCAGGCCGTCTGGCCTCGCAACAGCTCCTTTTCCTGCTCCATACGCTTCTCACGGTACTGAGGGAACCGGCACAACAGCATGGATTACATATGATATATACATGTATTAGATCATTTCAACACCTTCCTTGAGAGGTGGGTCCTATTCAAGTGGCCACGAGCTACAGAGCGTTCAAATAGGCTCACCTTGATGTTGACCTCTGAGGATTCAAGCTCGTCCAACTTGAGCTGCAGCCCCATCTTTGAGGCATTGACTTCTGCCACTTTGTCATTGAGGCGCTGCAGGTCCTCTAATTAAAAACATTTATCCAATAGACATTAGATCAAGTGTGTGTCTGTGTGTTTACATCTCTCCACATAGATTTATCCATACCACTCAGATAGTCCACTTCCTGGGATCTCCTCTCCAATGTACGCACAAGCTCCCGCTTCTCTGCCTCCAGTTCATTTTTGGCTTTACAGAGCTGGGCCTAGAATAAAGATGTTTAAGTCAATGTCAAGCCCAAAAAAGGTGTCAACACGAACCTAGGGCTGGTTGCTATGGCCTAAAAATTATAAATTGTTGTAATGTTCTCTAAATAAGCTCTCTAAATAAAATGTCTAACACTGCATTTCAAACAGTCAGCAATAATCTAATGAATTCAGGGCTTTTGAAATTAAACTTTTTTTTTTTAACTAGGCAAGTCAGATAAGAACAAATTCTTATTTTCAATGGCGGCCTAGGAACAGTGGGTTAACTGCCTTGTTCAGGGGCAGAACGACAGATTTTTAGCTTGTCAGCTCGAGGATTCACTCTTGCAACCTTTCGGTTACAGGTCTAACGCTCTAACCACTAGGCTACCTGCCGCCCCATATATGCCTTCCACAACCACAAGACCGACTAATAATGTAATTATTGGAATTAACTTCCGACGCCGACAGAGATGGCCGCCTCGCTTCGCGTTCCTAGGAAACTATGCAGTATTTTTTTTTTTACGTGTTATTTCTCGCGCTCAGGTCTGTTCAAAGCTGGTCCGACCAATCTGATTCCACGCTTCAAGACTGCTTCGATCACGTGGATTGGGATATGTTCCGCATTGCGTCCAACAACAACATTGACGAATACGCTGATTCGATGAGCGAGTTCATTAGAAAGTGCATCAGCGACGTAATACCCACAGCAAAGATTAAAACATTCCCAAACCAGAAACCGTGGATTGATGGCAGCATTCACGCAAAACTGAAAACGCGAACCACTGCTTTTAAACCAGGGCAAGGTGACCGGAAACATGAGCGAATACAAACAGTGTAGCTATTCCCTCCGCAAGGCAATCAAACAAGCTAAGTGCCAGTATAGAGACAAAGTAGAGTCGCAATTCAACAGCTCAGACACAAGAAGTATGTGGCAGGGTCTACAGTCAATCACGGATTACAAAAAGAAAACCAGCCCCGTCGCGGACCAGGATGTCTTGCTCCCAGACAGACTAAATAACTTTTTTGCTCGCTTTGAGGACAATACAGTACCACTGACACGGCCCGCTACCAAGACCTGCGGGCTCTCCTTCACTGCAGCCGAGGTGAGTAAAACATTTAAACGTGTTAACCCTCGCAAGGCTGCAAGCCCAGACGGCATTCCCAGCCGCGTCCTCAGAGCATGCGCAGAACAGCTGGCTGGTGTGTTTACGGACATATTCAATCAATCCTTATCCCAGTCTGCTGTTCCCACATGCTCCAAGAGGGCCACCATTGTTCCTGTTCCCAAGAAAGCTAAGGTAACTGAGCTAAACGACTACCGCCCCGTAGCACTCACTTCCGTCATCATGAAGTGCTTTGAGAGACTAGTCAAGGATCATATCACCTCCACCCTACCTGACACCCTAGACCCACTCCAATTTGCTTACCGACCCAATAGGTCCACAGATGACGCAATCGCAACCACACTGCCCTAACCCATCTGGACAAGAGGAATACCTATGTGAGAATGCTGTTCATCGACTACAGCTCAGCATTTAACACCATAGTACCCTCCAAACTCGTCATCAAGCTCGAGACCATGGGTCTCGACCCCGCCCTGTGCAACTGGGTACTGGACTTCCTGACAGGCCGCCCCCAGGTGGTGAGGGTAGGTAACAACATCTCCACCCCGCTGATCCTCAACACTGGGGCCCCACAAGGGTGCGTTCTGAGCCCTCTCTTGTACTCCCTGTTCACCCACGACTGCGTGGCCATGCACGCCTCCAACTCAATCATCAAGTTAGCGGACGACACTACAGTGGTAGGCTTGATTACCAACAACGACGAGACGGCCTACAGGGAGGAGGTGAGGGCCCTCGGAGTGTGGTGTCAGGAAAATAACCTCACACTCTACGTCAACAAAACAAAGGAGATGATTGTGGACTTCAGGAAACAGCAGAGGGAGCACACCCCTATCCACATCGACGGGACAGTAGTGGAGAGGGTAGTAAGTTTTAAGTTCCTCGGCGTACACATCACGGACAAACTGAATTGGTCCACCCACACAGACAGCGTTGTGAAGAAGGCGCAGCAGCACCTTTTCAACCTCAGGAGGCTGAAGAAATTCAGCTTGTCGCCAAAAGCACTCAAACTTCTACAGATGCACAATCGAGAGCATCCTGTCGGGCTGTATCACCGCCTGGTACGACAACTGCTCCGCCCACAACCGTAAGGCTCTCCAGAGGGTAGTGAGGTCTGCACAACGCATCACCGGGGGCAAACTACCTGCCCTCCAGGACACCTACACCACCCGATGCCACAGGAAGGCCATAAAGATCATCAAGGACAACAACCACCCGAGCCACTGCCTGTTCACCCCGCTATCATCCAGAAGGCGAGGTCAGTACAGGTGCATCAAAGCAGGGACCGAGAGACTGAAAAACAGCTTCTATCTCAAGGCGATCAAACTGTTAAACAGCCACCACTAACATTTAGTGGCTGCTGCCAACATACTGACTCAACTCCAGCCACTTTAATAATGGGAATTGATGGAAATGTATGTAAAAATATATCACTAGCCACTTTAAACAATGCCACTTAATATAATGTTTACATACCCTACATTACTCATCTCATATGTACATGTATATACTGTACTCTATATCATCTACTCCATCTTGCCATCTTTATGTAATACATGTATCACTAGCCACTTTAAACTATGCCGCTTTATGTTTATATACCCTACATTACTCATCTCATATGGATATATTGTACTCGATACCATCTACTGCATCTTGCCTATGCCGTTCTGTACCATCACTCATTCATATATCTTTATGTACATATTCTTTATCCCTTTACACTTGTGTGTATAAGGTAGTAGTTGTGGAATTGTTAGATTAGATTGCTCGTTGGTTATTACTGCATTGTCGGAACTGAAGCACAAGCATTTCGCTACACTCGAATTAACATCTGCTAACCATGTGTATGTGACAAACAACATTTATTTGATTTTGATTTATTTGATGAAAATAGTCCAACCTGCCTTTTCTTTGCAATAATCACTCTTCTTGCTTTCAAGGCCGTCTACGCAAATACCCTTTGTTGCAAATGTAACCAGAGCCATGAATAATACACATTCACTAATTTTGACTAACTTCTTGTAGCAAACATAGAAAATTAACACAGGTCTCATAAACAATCCCTTAAGGACAAGACCACGTGCAAGTGAGTAGCCAGCTAATCTTTATAGTTCAAGTTTAACCAACTTGGATCGATTTGCTAGCTAACAAGGCAGAAAAGTTTCATTGTTATGAATACACCCTTCTGTCCGTCTCTAACTGTTTGAACAGCATGTTAGCCTGTCCACTTTGTCTAGATAATGAAATCAAGTGGTCTACCTTATTTCTCAGAGTGAGAACGAGTTGCCAATTCCTTATACAATTATGTTTTATGCTTATTTCACATTTAGAAAAACTGACTAGACAGCTAGTCGTCTTTGGTTGAAATGCCAAGGGGTGACAGAAGAATAACATTAATTTCCAAAGGATGTCATTAGAAAGCTTAAATTCTCTATTACAGTAAAATAATGTCTTAATGATTTTGTGTCAATATGACTAATTCTGTTGTACCAAACCGCACATAGCAAGTTGAAACTGCTTGTCAAAGAGGAAGAAGTTATCTCTTATCTTTGTTGTTGTGAGTGGCAGGGTCTTGGTCAGGGTGTGTGCAAACAGTGAGGAAGAGACTAACAGAGGTTTCACTCTCACCAAAATAAGCCCAATGTTATTCTATGGATATAAGCTTGCCGCCTTAACAACGACTCCCATTGTTAGGGCGGAGGCATGCGCATCTCGTCATTACATTCAGATCTCTGGTGTAAATGGAAGGTGCACACAGCACAGAAGGAGCTTAGGAGACTTGACCAAAAATACATAAGAACATGTGTAGATAAACACAAAAATACAAGTTCATTCATGTGATAGAAGTATATGGAATATCGTGCAAAACGAATTTGAATAAATTGAATTAATGTTATATATTGCCTAGCCCAACACAAAGCATTAAAGAGGTGACAAGACCATGAGGCTCTCACCTGTTCAGATGTCAACTTCTCTTGGTTGATTTCATACTCTTTATTCTTTTCTAGTACACTCTTGAGTTCTTCATCTATAGAAAAAAATTCAATTTCATAAAATGGTGGATCATCATCCCCAATGATGGGATGTACTTGACCAAAGGTCACATTTTGGAAATGGTCAGTAAATTGCAAAGAATCACATACTGGGGTTTACATACTGTACATGTACTGCAGTGGTAAGTAAAGAGCCTTTGAGTGGATCAAGAAGCTAGTTCCACTTACCGATCTTGGTGAACTCCTCTCGGAGTTTGTGGTGCTGTTCAGTCTGGGTCACAAACTGTTCCTGACTCTGTTCAAGACGTTGCACTTTCTCAAAGAACTGTTGTTCTACAAGAGTGACAACACATGTTAACTTTGCTGCTCTTGTCTCGAAGGCGAAATGATAAATCAAAGTAGTTTAATAAAGTTATCTGGGAGTATAGAGAACTTCTCAACAAACGAACTAGTCATCCACCACGTTGCCAACGTCAGCCAGTAAGCTAGCTAGCTAAACAATTTAGACATGGCTGATTAACAATGTTGGCTAGCTACCCTAGCTAGCTAATGATTATTTAATCCATCATATCACTATGCCTTGTGAGATAAACAGTTGTCGATGCAGCCGGCAAAGGCCATCCACGTTCTGCGCTAACGAACGTACACTGTCAAATATTTGTTTATCTGTGATACCAAATATATTTTTATAACTAAACCAAGATATACCACTGCCCGTCGTTTCAAATGGGAACAAATGTGTCATGGTGGGTAGAACAAGCCTGGAGGTGGGCGGAGCCAAGCACGAGCTAGCGAGATTCTATTGGCGCGTACTAACACGCATGCGCATATTTCCGTTAGTGAACGCCTACTCTATAGTACAAGTGCGCAATAACTCCACTCTTACTAAACACAATTTAAAAATAACACTTTGGCAAAGAGAAAAGTCTACAAAACTTAGTCCACTCTGTTCGTAACATATTCTAGTTTTGGGAACAGAACATTGTATGGAGATCAAATTTTTAATCAATGAGAAAATTAGCACAATGTCAGCCAAAATCCATCCCGTTCCATCTTCTCCACTGCAGGCAACAGGGCTTCCTCTCACTATCATATTTGGTAGTGAGTGGAAACGCCAAGCGGATGCTTCAAATGTATACATCCGGTGAAAGAACAATGAGACAGATTTATCTGTGATTCTGTCTTTAGCTAGCTACGTAGCCTAGATAACGTTAGCTAGCGAGCTGGAGTTGTACACATCATTACAATGATTTATTCGGATATAACTTACCGCTATCGACTCTAAATTGCTCCTGGTGTGACTTGAGGGAATCTATTTCATATTGCAGATCAGAAAATAACTTTTCTAGTTTATTTTGAACAGCTTTTGGTAGCTTCGCTATCTCAGCGCGCTCCAACGCTTGAAGTAGCACTGTAGCCATATTTCACCCACATCAACTGTGCTCTGAGCAGGCGCATTGATGACTTGTTCGCTCACAGCGTGGTGTATGATGGGAAAAGTAATGTTTAATTTTTTTTTAGGAACTAAACAAAGACATGTGACTGGGAATGTAACTTTAAAGTCCTGATTGAAAGTGCACTTCAGTCCAGCAAAAGGTCTTATCTGAGTCTTTGAAACCAGCGCTGAAGGTTTTCATCTCAGAATTTAATTACTTTTATTCTCATTAACAAACAGTTATATTGTATTATATTACCAGTACAATCGCTAAGTCCAATACAATATAACTGTCCTGTTACAATTCCCCCAGTTTACAGTGACTTTAAGCTGCTCTTTTTTTTATTTCACCTTTATTTAACCAGGTAGGCTAGTTGAGAACAAGTTCTCATTTACAACTGCGACCTGGCCAAGATTTTTATTTTACCAGGTAAGTTGACTGAGAACACGTTCTCATTTGCAGCAAAGACCTGGGGAATAGTTACAGGGGAGAGGAGGGGGATGAATGAGCCAATTGTAAACTGGGGATTATTAGGTGACCATGATGGTTTGAGGGCCAGATTGGGAATTTAGCCAGGACACCGGGGTTAACACCCCTACTCTTACAATAAGTGCCATGGGATCTTTAATGACCTCAGAGAGTCAGGACACCCGTTTAACGTCCCATCCGAAAGACGGCACCCTACACAGGGCAGTGTCCCCAATCACTGCCCTGGGGCATTGGGACATTTTTTAGACCAGAGGAAAGAGTGCCTCCTACTGGCCCTCCAACACCACTTCCAGCAGCATCTGGTCTCCCATCCAGGGCCTGACCAGGACCAACCCTGCTTAGCTTCAGAAGCAAGCCAGTAGTGGTATGCAGGGTGGTATGCTGCTGGCAGATAAAGATAAAGCAAAGCAGTGTGACACAAACAACAACACAGAGTTACACATGGAATAAACAAACATTCTGTCAATAACACAATAGAAAAAAGTATATACAGTGTTTGTAAATGAGGTAAGATATGGGAGTTAACGCAATAAATAGGCCATAGTGGCTAAATAATTAGAATTTAGCAATTATACACTGGAGTGATAGATGTGCAGAATATAAATGTGCAAGTAGAGATACTGGGGTGCAAAGGAGCAAAATAAATAACAGTATGGGGATGAGGTAATTGGATGGGCTATTTACAGATGGGCTATGTACAGGTGCAGCGATCTGTGAGCTGCTATTTACAGATGGGCTATTTTCAGGTGCAGCGATCTGTGAGCTGCTATTTACAGATGGGCTATGTACAGGTGCACCGATCTGTGAGCTGCTCTGACATCTGGTGATTAAAGTTAGTGAGGGAGGCCTCCCGGGTGACGCAGTGGTCTAAGGCACTGCATCGCAGTGCTAGATGTGCCACCAGAGACTCTGGGTTCGAGCCCAGGCTCTGTCGTAACCGGCCGCGACCAGGAGGTCCATGGGGCGACGCACAATTTGCCTAGCGTCGTCCGGGTTAGGGAGGGTTTGGCCGGTAAGAATATCCTTGTCTCAATGCGCACTAGCGACTCCTGTGGCGGGCCGGGCGCAGTGCACGCTGACCAGGTCGCTAGGTGTACGGTGTTTCCTCCGACACATTGGTGCGGCTGGCTTCCGGGTTGGATGCCATTCCCCTCCTGTACTCCCTGTTAACCGACGACTGCGTGGCCAAGCACGACTCCAACACCATCATTAAGTTTGCTGACGACACACGACAGTGGTAGTCACCAACAACGATGAGACAGCCTATAGGGAGGAGGTCGGAGACCTGGCAGTGTGGTGCCAGGACAACAACCTCTTCCTCAATGTGAGCAAGACAAAGGAGATTATCATGGACTACAGGAACATCGACAGAGTTGTAGTGGAGCGTGTCGAGAGTTTCAATTTCCTTGGTGTCCACATCACCAACAAACTATCATGGTCCAAACACACCAAGACAGTTGTGAAGAAGGCACGACAACACCTTTTCCCCCTCAGGAGACTGAAAAGATTTGGCATGGGTCCTCAGATCCTCAAAAAGTTCTACAGATGCACCATCGAGAGCATCCTGCCCGGTTGCATCACCGCCCGGTATGGCAACTGCTCGGCATCCGACCGTAAGGCGCTACAGAGGGCCCAATATATCACTGGGGCCAATCTTCCTGCCATCTAGAACCTATATACTAGGAGGTGTCAGAGGAAGGCCCAAAAATTGTCAAAGACACCAGTCACCCAAGTCATAGACCATTCACTCTGCTACCGCACAGCAAGCGGTACCCGGAGTGCCAAGTCTTGGTCCAAAAGGCTCCGTAACAGCTTCTATTCTTAAGCTATAAGACTGCTGAACAATTACTCAAATGGTCACACGGACTATTTACATTGACACTGCTGATACTCGCTGTTTATTATCTATGCATAGTCACTTTACCTCAACTTGCATGTACAAACTACCTCAACTTGCATGTACAAACTACCTCGACTAACCTGTACCCTCGCACATTGACTCGGTACCCCCTGTACATATCCTCATTATTGTTATGTAATTTTATTGTGTTACTTTTCATTTGTTACTTTAGTTTATTTAGTAAATAATTTCTTGAACTGCATTGTTGGTTAAGGGCTTGTAAGTAAGTATTTCATGGTAAGGTCTACGTGTTGTATTCGGCGCGTGTGACAATTTTTTTAAAATTTGATTTCCAGACATTATTATGAACCGTCCTACCCTCAGCAGCCTCCACTGCTCTACAATAGTACTGGGATATGCAGGGTCAGACTTAGCATCCTGGATCCTTAGATAGAGTACAGGTACTTTATAGTTGTGAAGAGAGGAATCATTGTGGAGAAAAAAAAATTGCCTTGACATTTCAACTTTAAGAGAGGTTGGAATTTTAAGTATTTTGGGGGTCTTTGAATCACAGTTACATTTGGTTATCAACTAAAATCAGCCTGCATTTCAAGTCTACAGTTAATCAGAGAGCAACAATAAGCAAAACACACAAACAACCTGTGGTGAGCAAACAGGCATGTATTCTGAAATAAATAAGAGATAGATATTGGGATCCAGATTAGATGGATAAACGGTTTCAGATACTGTAGTTGTCTCCTATTTAGCTTTCAAGCATGATGTACTATACAGTTTAACAGTGGTTTGTTATGCAAAGGGGTGGCTGGCAACATAACATATACAATGGTTCAAAATTGCTGTCTTCATTAGCAACAGGCACTAACATTAGCATAATCACCAACTAATTGACAAATTACTAACAATGTAATTATTTTAGGCCTATGTTAAGTTCAAGATCTTTTGAAGACCTAAATCCAAATACCCAATAAAACATTACTGCAGTATCAGGATTTGAAAGAGACTATAGCCTCATAATTCAGAATAATAAAATATACCAGAGTTGGGGAAGGTATTTGGCTCTTTACATGATGTGAAAGTGACTTTAGTAAGTGTTGAGGTAGAAACACTTATTTTTGGAGTACATTTATACAGAGCAAAGAGTAAAACCAGAGATGTGAAGCTTATGAGAATGACCAGAAACACAATACAAGCTTTGTCATTGTCTGAAAAGAGAGAATGGTACAAGGACCATATGGTAAAGGGGCATGTAGTTAATTTGATGTCAGAAATGAATGTTGTACTGGAGGTTGGTCTAGTGGTCACCACAGTCGCCTCCAGATTACACATGCCCCCCAACAATGGGTTCACATAATGTTTGTACTTATTCAAAAGCTTATCATTGTGATCATTCTTTAACTTGTTTAAATGAATGAACTGCATCATGTTGATTAAGGGTGTTCTCACATACTGTCCTCTTTAAAGTGAACTATAAGGTAAAAAAGCTAAAGAACTTTTCCTTGTATTCACACTGCCCTTGCCTTTGAATGAGGACTCAACTCTTTTGCCAATTCACTTCACCTATTTTGTGGTCCGAGTCCTCTTTGCATTCACATTGCTATGTTTAGAAAGGAAACAAAATATTTTGCCAATATTCACTCAATGCACACTGGGTTTTAACAAAGTGCAGGACAAGTCATTCCACCAGAATGTGCTATCGGACAGCTAATAGATTGCTTTTTATTAAGAGGAGACATAATCATTGCAATCAGAACATAATATTAACATGTAAATATTATTGGTAACATAATAAATAGCAGAAGAATAACTTCAGATTAAATAATGCTGTAATTGAAAATTGAAAAGGCTACAGCCCCTTTAAGTGCTAGCATTAATTTTGTTCCCCATGTTGTGATTTTTACCAAATATTCTACATATACAAAAGTATATGGACACCCCTTCAAATTAGAGGATTCGGCTATTTCAGCCACTACCATTGCTGACAGGTGAATAAAATCGAGCACACAGCCATGCAATCTCCATAGGACAAGCAATGGCAGTAGAATGGCCTTACTGAAGAGCTCAGTGACTTATAACGTGGCACCGTCATAGGATGCCACCTTTCTAAAAAGTCAGTTCGTCAAATTTCTGCCCTGGTCAACTGTAAGTGCTGTTATTGTGAAGTGGAAATGTCTAGGAGCAACAATGGCTCAGCCCGCGTAGTGGTAGGCCACACAAGCTCACAGAATGGGACCGCAGAGTGCTAAAAATCGTCTGTCCTCGGTTGTAACACTCACTACCAAGTTCCAAACTGCCTCTGGAAGCAACGTCAGCACAACAACTGACCTCAACCCCATTGAACACCTTTGGGATTAATTGGAACGCCGACTGCGAGCCAGGCCTAATCGCCCAACATCAATAATGTCCTTGTGGCTGGAAGCAATGTTACAACATCTAGTGGAAAGCCTTCCCAGAAGAGTGGAGGCTGTTGTCGCAGCAAAGGAGGGACCAATGCCCATGATTTTGGAATGAGATATTCGATGAGCAGGTGTCCATATACTCTTGGCCATGTAGTGTATATGCTCATCATTGACAAGTAATTAGAGCTTTCAGGCTTTAACAACAGTACCTTCAACTCATGGCACAGCAGAGAGATCAGATTTATTCATGACCTATACTCAAACAATGTTCTTTATGTCTTTTACACAAATCTAAGCTACATTTGGTATCCCGCAAAAATTACATTTATTGTTTCTTGCAAGTTGAACTCTTTATTTAGAGAGACATTACCTCCAGATGCGTCAATGAGCGGTCCAGCTGATAAATGTTTCCCCAATTCACAGACTCAAAGGGTTTTATCTACTACTTTTGAGTCAATTCATACTTGGGATAAACACAATATAGATGATGTAGAAAGAATCTTGGAGGGACCTTGAGATGGATTATGACAAGGAGGAATGGGCAGCATGTATCTACTCATGCAACACCACATTCTGCTGTTACAGGCTCAAAGAGTTCCAGTACAACATTTTACACAGACAACATAGAACCCCATACATTCTTAATACGTTTGACCCTCAAAGAACCCCAAAGTGTTTAAAATGCAAAACAGGAAGTGGCACATACAGTTGAAGTCGGAAGTTTAGATACACCTTAGCCAAATAGATTTAAACTCAGTTTTTCACAATTCCTGACATTTAATCATAGTAACAATTCCGTTTTAGGTCAGTTAGGATCACCACTTTATTTTAAGAATGTGAAATGTCAGAATAATAGTAGAGAGAAATATTTATTTAAGCTTTTATTTCTTTCATCACATTCCCAGTGGGTCAGAAGTTTACATACACTCAATTAGTATTGGGTAGCATTGCCTTTAAATTGTTTAACTTGGGTCAAACGTTTCGGGTAGCCTTCCACAAGCTTCCCACAATAAGTTGGGTGAATTTTGGCCCATTCCTCGTGACAGAGCTGGTGTAACTGAGTCAGGTTTGTAGGCCTCCTTGCTCTCACACGCTTTTTCAGTTCTGCTTACATATTTTCTATAGGATTGAGGTCAGGGCTTTGTGATGGCCACTCCAATACCTTGACTTTGTTGTCCTTAAGCCATTTTGCCACAACTTTGGAAGTATGCTTGGGGTCATTGTCCATTTGGAAGAACCATTTGCGACCAAGCTTTAACTTCCTGACTGATGTCTTGAGATGTTGCTTCAATACATCCACATAATTTCCCCTTCCTCATGATGCCATCTATTTTGTGAAGTGCACCAGTCCCTCCTGCAGCAAAGCACCCCCACAACATGATGCTGCCACACCCGTGCTTCACGGGTTGGGAGGGTGTTCTTCGGCTTGCAAGACTCCCCCTTTTTCCTCCAAACATAACGATGGTCATTATGGCCAAAGAGTTCTATTTTTGTTTCATCAGACCAGAGGACATTTCTCCAAAAAGTACAATCTTTGTCCCCATGTGCAGTTGCAAACCGTAGTCTGGCATTTCTGTGGTGGTTTTGGAGCAGTGGCTTCTTCTTTGCTGAGCAGCCTTTCGGCTTATGTCAATATAGGACTCGTTTTACTGTGGATAAAGATACTTTTGTACCCGTTTCCTCCAGCATCTTCACAAGGTCCTTTGCTGTTGTTCTGGGAGTGATTTGCACTGTTTGCACCAAAGTACGTTCATCTCTGGGAGACCGAACGCGTCTCCTTCCTGAGTGTTACGACGGCTGCGTGGTCCCATGGTGTTTATACTTGTATATTATTGTTTGTACAGATGAACGTGGTACCTTCAGGTGTTTGGAAATTGCTCCCAAGGATGAACCAGACTTGTGGAGGTCTACAATTTCATTTCTGAGGTCTTGGTTGATATCTTTTGATTTTCCCATGATGTCAAGCAAAGAGGCACTGAGTTTAAAGGTAGGCCTTGAAATACATCCACAGGTACACCTCCAATTGACTCAAATGATGTCAATTAGCCAATCAGACGCTTCTAAAGCCATGACATAATTTTCTGGAATTTTCCAAGCAGTTTAAAGGTCAACTTAGTGTATGTAAACTTTTGACCCACTGGAATTGTGATGCAGTGAATTATAAGTGATATAATACGTCTGAAAACAATTGTTGGAAAAATTACTTGTGTCATGCACAAAGTAGATGTCCTAACCGACTTGCCAAAACTATAGTTTGTTAACAAGAAATTTGTGGAGTGGTTGAAAAACGAGTTTTAATGACTCCAACCTAAGTGTATGTAAACTTCTGACTTCAACTGTACAGTACCAGTCAAAAGTTTCTTCTTCTTTATTTTTATTATTTTCTACATTGTAAAATAAAAGTGATGACATCATACTATGAACTAACACATATGGAATCATGTAGTAACCAAAACAGGTGTTACATCTAAATATATTTTAGATTTTACATTCTTCAAAGTTGCCACCCTTTGCCTTGATGACAGCTTTGAACATGCTTGGCATTCGCTCAACCAGCTTCATGAGGTAGTCACCTGGAATGCTTTTCCAACAGTCCTGAAGGAGTTCCCACATATGCTGAGCACTTGTTGGCTGCTTTTCCTTCACTCTGTGGTCCAACTCATCCCAAACCATCTCAATTGGGTTGAAGTCGGGTGATTGTGTAGGGCAGGTCATCTGATGCAGCCTTCCATCACTCTCCTTCTTGGTCAAATAGCCCTTACACAGCCTGGAGGTGTGTTTTGGGTCATTGTCCCGTTATAAAACAAATGATAGTCCCACCAAGCACAAACCAAATGGGATGGCGTATCGCTGCAGAATGCTATGGTAGCCATGCTGGTTAAGTGTGCCTTGAATTCTAAATAAATCACAGACAGTGTCACCAGCAAAGCACCCCCACCTCTATGCTACACGGTGGGCAGCACACCAGAATTCGCAAATTTTACTAATCAGACCAAAGGACAGATTTCCACCGGTCTAAATGTCCATTGCTCGTGTTTGTTGACCCAAGAAAGTCTCTTCTTATTGGTGTCCTTTAGTAGTGGTTTCTTTGCAGCAATTCAACCATGAAGGCCTGATTCACGCAGTCTCCTCTGAACAGTTGATGTTGAGATGTGTCTGTTACTTGAACTCTGTGAAGCATTTATTTGGGCTGCAATCTGAGGAGCCGATTTCCGAGGCTGGTAACTCTAATGAACTTATCCTCTGCAGCAGAGGTAACTGTGGGTC
The DNA here is from genome assembly GCF_029448725.1 of Salvelinus fontinalis. Taxonomy (NCBI): domain Eukaryota; kingdom Metazoa; phylum Chordata; class Actinopteri; order Salmoniformes; family Salmonidae; genus Salvelinus; species Salvelinus fontinalis. The sequence goes on along the minus strand of NC_074678.1, from coordinate 21,646,195 downwards.
TTCCTTTCCTGTGGCGGTCATCATGAGAGCCAGTTTCATCATAGCGCTTGAGGGTTTTTGTGACTGCACTTGAAGAAACTTTCAAAGTTCTTGAAATTTTCCGTATTGACTGCCCTGCATGTCTTAAAGTAATGATGGACTGTCGTTTCTCTTTGCTTATTTGAGCTGTTCTTGCCATAATATGGACTTGGTATTTTACCAAATAGGGCTAATCTTCTGTATACCACCCCTACCTTGTCACAAAATAACTGATTGGCTCAAACGCATTAAGGAAAGAAATTCCACAAATTAATGTTTAACGAGGTACACCTGTTAATTGAAATGCATTCCAGGTGACTACCTCTGTCCTTTGGTTTGATGAGTCCAATGAATGCTCTTGAGCAGGTTTTCATCAAGGATCTCTCTGTACTTTGCTCCGTTATTCTTTCCCTCCATCCTAACTAGTCTCCCAGTGCCTCCCACAGCATGATGCTGCCACGACCATGCTTCACCGTAGGGATGTTATTGGCCAGTTGATGAGCGGTGTCTGGTTTCCTCCAGACGTGACACTTGGCATTCAGGCCAAAGAGTTCAAATTATATGGTTCGGGATGAGTTGGACTGCAGAATGAAGGAAAAGCAGCCAACAAGTGCTCAGCATATGTGGGAACTCCTTCCGGGCTGTTGGAAAAGCATTCCAGGTGCATTCTCATGAAGCTGGTTGAGAGAATGCCAAGAGTGTGCAAAGCTGTCATCAAGGCAAAGGGTGGCTACTGATGAATCTCAAATATATTTACTCTTGAACACTTTTTTGGGTACTAAAATGAATCCATGTGTTATTTTATTGTTGAGGTCAAGATTATTCTAAAATGTAGAAAATAGACCCTTAAATGAGTAGGTGCGACCAAAATTTGACTGGTACTTATTTATGTAACCATTACTTAACTAGGCAGTTAATACCATTCTTATTTACAATGACAGCCTAGGAACAGTGGGTTAACTGCCTTGTTCAGGGGCAGAACGACAGAATTTTATCTTGTCCGTTCGGGGATTCGATCTAGCAACCTTTCAGTTACTGGCCCCAACACTAACCACTAGGCTACCTGCTGCCCCGGTACTGTAGATGGCGCAGAGAAAGGTCTTAGCTTTCAATTCATACAGCCAAATTACAGTCAGGGAGCTAAAACTTCTGCCATCAGAATTAAGTGAATTGGCCCTATGTTTAATTTCTTAATTCCACTATACTCAGGACCCAGTGCACCATTAAACTAGCCTGGCTGACAACCCACATGGTACACAATGACTCAGGACTTCCAGGTTGGTTTTAGGACTTCATTTTGTATCAGCCAAACTACCATAACACAGCAGTGGGACATACATTTTCAGACTTCACCATGTCAGTGGCAAGCAACCAACTCACAAAATGACTTCATGTGTGTGTGATTCTGTATCAATACATGTGTCGGAATTTAAGTCAACAACGCAAAAATGAATCGACCTTCTTTATTTACCGACAGAGGTCTATAATAGCAGGGTTAGAGTTCACACAGATCTGTAGAGCATTTGGCTGATCCACACACACACACAACTGTATTTCTTTCAGAGCAATTACGCAGTAGTGCCGCAGTAGGGAACCAGAGGTAAAAATCAAAATGGAGGATATTCAACCACCACAGGAAATACTGCAGGAGCAGGTTCACAATTGTATCAGTATACCGGGCCCCGTTCAGCAGGGTGCGATGTACAGAGCGTTGCAGATAGAAATGCCACGAGTAGAGCTGACATGACTTCTCACTCTACATTTCAGAAGAGCACATCTGTTATAATTAGGTATATTTATATTTTAACATTGCGTGACACGGTGCCCTGCTGAACTCTGCCCTGGAGTGGAGTGTTAAAACAGTGCAAGGCCTGAAGGCTTCCAAATGACCGAGGTCACAGCTCAATAGACTAAAATTGGCTTCCTCTTCTTTCCTTGGACCTGAACTAATATGTTAACTGTGTTTCCAGATCAGTATCAACGAAACAAGGAGAGGAAGCCATGGTACACCATTGAGACACAGCCCAAGAGTGTGTACATTGTACCGAAACAGTACAATGTTCACCTTTAGGAGCCACACGATCAAAGATGTCAGTGATACATATTAAATAATTGAAGTATTCCTTCCCCCTGCAAGTGATCTATTGAGTCATTTGGAAACGCTTTTCTATACAAAATACCTTTTAATACATAAGTGAATTAGGCTCTATTCTAACAATTTGTTGGGTGTAGGTACAATCACTAGATCAACGATCAAGGCATGTCCTTATCTGCACCATCAGAAATACAAATCACACTCGAAGAGCTCTTACCATGGAAAAAAAGTTTACTTTTACAGGCCTACATCAGAGGTCTAGGCCTTAACTTTAAAAAAATTATAATACATAAAACCCTAGAACTAAAGCAGTCCTTAAAATCTCACTGAGTGATGATGCAGAAACTTCTTCAGAAATACCCAGTATGGTAAGAGCTAGTTGGCTTCGGTTCCATCCCTCCACAGCTATGGGACACCACAAGCTAAAATGATAACTCTTCTCATACCTTATATTTGGAAATGCATATTTTCAAGCAGCAATACAAAAAAAACTATTCATGAAGAACGCATAATCTCTGAAAAAAATACCGAATGAAAACGTCCCTGCTACCTTGTTTCTAAGTACAAAACCTCCGGAAGTAGCAACAAGTCCTTTTCTTTTTTCTTTGTTTTTTTTCTTTTCCGTATTTTTCCCCCCTCTTCTTTTTTCCAAAACCGGGTAAAATTCAGTCCTCAGATGCGAGTGTCATGAGCGATGACGGTCATCTCCATCATACCATTTCTGCTGAAGGATCCAGAAACATGCGAGCCTCGTAGAGGGGCCTAGGGGTCTGCTTGGGGGGACTGCTAAGGGCTCCTGGGGGCCTATGGGGCAGCCGCTCCATCTTAAGCCAGGGCCGGGAAGGCCTCTGGATCATCCACATTGGGCACAATCACCCCGCTCGGCTGAGAGGAGGGTTAGGAAAACAAGAGGAAATGAGATTGATCAGACATATACAGTGAAATGACCATGTATGTTGTACCTAATCCAAATTCCTTTTTATCTCAAATCCTTTCCACAGCAGCTGTAACAGACTAGTAGTAATTAGTATTCTTTACCTTGTCAGTGCGTCCTCCACGGGCCGGCCTGGTGGGGGCTCCACTATCACGCTCGCGGGGCTCCCTGGGCTCACGCTCACGAAACTCTCCACGGAACTCTCCTCTGCCCTCTCCGCGCCCTCGGCTCCCCCTGCCACCACGGGGCCCACCACGACCACGGCTGGGGCGTCCAAGGTCCCCAAAGTTTATCTCCAGCTGGGCTGTGATGTCATTGGCCGGCTTCCGGAAGTGGTGATCATCCTCAGCCTGAGAGACCGGTGGGGGTGGGAGAGAGAACATCATCAAATGACAGAACACACGCCTGAGCCACATTCTGTCTTCTTATGGCACGGACAGATCAGTAGGATTTGTTTAGCGTCTGCTGGTCAAAAGTACTTAGCACCTCTGAACAGAGTGCTGGCTGTAAATTTGCAAACCAATTCTACATGTAGAAATAGGCAAAAATTACAGCCGTCAGTTGCCCACCGGTGGGAAGTCCCTAAAACCACATAGCCGACAGCAAGCGAACAAACGGCCCCTTACTGTGCATACTGACAATCGTTCTGGTGAGTTCTGTGTTAAAGGGATAGTGCAAGATTTTGACAAACAATCCTTTTTATACTTAACCAGACTCGGATGAACTCATGGATACACTTGTAAAGTCACTGAGTGTATAGTCTAAAAATAGAGTGAACAAATGTTAACAATGAAGATGCCAAGGCCCAGCATGATGACTCGATCACCATTTATGATATTGTTTGGATGGCTGACCATCTGTGGGCTATCACAGGGGTCAAGCACATCTTATCTGTGGCTTTCTCTGAGGCGGGATGTTCCCACAGAACCCTGGGAGAACAGACACTGTTGGAGGTGTGCAGACAGATTAAATTAATGTTACTGTGTCAATTAAATCGTCATATTTGGATTGTTTTAAGAGATCATAAAGAGCTGAGAATTATTTTTTACATGTTTTATTGTGCTGTAAGTGCTATAGATTTATTGTTACCGGGAAACTGCTATTTTTATTTTTTTTATTTTAATTTTCTCACATTTTCTCCCCAATTTTTGTGGTATCCAATCGCTAGTAATTACTATCTTGTCTCATCGCTACAACTCCCGTATGGGCTCGGGAGAGACGAAGGTCGAAAGCCATGCGTCCTCCGAAGCACAACCCAACCAAGCCGCACTGCTTCTTAACACAACGCGCCTCCAACCCGGAAGCCAGCCGCACCAATGTGTCGGAGGAAACACCGTGTACCTGGCCCCCTTGGTTAGCGCGCACTGCGCCCGGCCCGCCACAGGAGTCGCTGGAGCGCGATGAGACAAGGACATCCCTACCGGCCAAACCCTCCCTAACCCGGACGACGCTAGGCCAATTGTGCGTCGCCCCACGGACCCCCCGGTCACGGCCGGCTGCGACAGAGCCTGGGCGCGAACCCAGAGACTCTGGTGGCGCAGCTAGCACTGCGATGCAGTGCCCTAGACCACTGCGCCACCCGGGAGGCCCGGGAAACTGTTATTTTGTTGCCGGACAGCAGTCAGTTCAGACGGCGTGAAGCAGATGTGCGCTCATATCATTTAGATAAGAGTTGTGATGATTAGATCCAAGCATGTTCGCTGTTTCTGTGAACTTCAAGTAATTGTGCTAACGCTAGTTAGCAATAGCTTACAAATCAACCTTCAACTTCCTTCCAACTGCTATCCATGAGTTCAAGGGGGTAGACAGAAAAAGAGCCAGAATTTCCAAAATATCACACTCTCCCTTTAATTTTCATGGGGGGAGAGAGAGAGTGCGCGCGTCTGTCAGATGTGATACTCACCTTAGGGGCAACTGCCTCAGCCTCCACCGCAGCTTCAATAAGAGCATCAGCTTTCTTCTCCTTTATTGGAGAGGGACAAAAACATAGGTCATGTAAAATAAAAAAATGGAGGCTAAGTCAGTATTGTGCTTTTGACAGTCTACTCACGTCCTTGGACTTGTGCAGCACGTATCCTTTCTTCCATTGGCTGTCGGCTCCCTCGTTGGCCTTGCGGATGTTGAACTCCACCTTGGTTTTCTCCTTGTCCTGCTGGGCCTTCCATTCATCCAGAGTCATCTCCTTGGGTTCCACTTCCTTAGGTTCACCAACCTCGTTCTCCCTACAACACACAGCAGAAAAGAGAACACACAACTGGCAGGAGAATATGAGAAATATGGTGGAGAACCCATCCAGACTGGGCTTTTAAATTCCTGAGAGGGAGTGAACGAGTGCACACTGGGCAGAAGAGGGAGAAATTGTTTAAGGCTCAGCCCTCAACTCACTTGTTCTCAGAGTCAGCAGGCCGAGGCTCCTCTCCCTCGGGGGTCTCCTCGGTCACGTTCGATTGGTCGTGCTCGCTGTGGAGAGGAAAAAAACAAGTTTAGCTCTCATACATTGAGTATGTTGACAGGTGACCAGGACAGTATAGAGACCAGGGGTCTTGACTCAACACGTTGACTTAGTTTACACACAACTGAACAAGGGAAATCAAAACACTTTAGGTTTGCAGACAGCCTTTCAGAAAGTCGAGAGAGAAAATGTGTTGTGCTAGGTCGGCTGTGCTACTCACCCCATCTCATCCTTGACGGTGCCCCAGTTGTGAGATCCACTTCCTCCACGCTTCTCCTCACCTTTCTGGCTGCTGAAACAACATGGGCTTTAGCGCACAGCTTCACATCAATAGTCTCTCCAGCAAAAACATAGTTTATCACACACACACACAAAAAAAACTAGTTCTTATACTTCAAATAAGTAGTTCTAATGCGCCAGTTCTCCAGACAAAGATTAAGCCTAGTCCTGGACTACAAAGCAATCTCAATGGATAATGACCCTAAAAATTATTTTTTATCCCCTCATAATCTGGACCAAAAAAATCGAGTTAGAAAAGAGATTCTCCATTGAGCATGCCATTCAGATCCGGAGTAGGAAATCAGCCTAATAATGAGATATGACTTATCCATCCCGGAGTTAATATATAATTCACAACATGGCACAGAAGACGTACGATCGATCACTGCCGCTGTGTCTGTCGAATTCACGCTTTCCTCTGGCGTCGAAGCCGTCGCTCCTGCCCATGCCCCGGCCCCTGCCGCCACGGATACCACCGCGGCCACCTCCACGTCCTCTCATCTGCCTATCACCAATGGGCCTGGACAGACAAGGAAACCAACCAATCAGCAGGCTGCCTCACAGGAAGGTACAGGTGATGTGTATTGCACATATAAATGTAACGAATAGAGCAGACATCTTAATGGAAAATATAACAGCATTAAGTGGTACAATGAGGACCCAAAACACAATGTGTGAAAAAATCACCAATACTGTGAACTACACTGAAACAGTGTTATGCCATAGCCATACAGATCTTACCTTTCCCTAGGCACTGTTTGAATACCTCCAAAATGCACTCTTAGTTCCATCCTTCCTTAGAGTAGAGTACTGCAGGGATCCGTTTTTTGGAGCAGCATCCGCCCCGGCCACATAAATTCCGAGCCCCACCCATTATCAGGAAAGAGTTTTCTCCGCAACCCGACCCACCCAGATAGATAGAATTGTTCTGTGAGCCGATCCGTTACCCGCCATATAACATCAATATATTTCATTGTTTTTATGACTCCAGAGTAGTAGGCATAATTATTATTATTATTCCCCTTCCCTGCATTAATTAATTTGTCTGCATGTCTATTCAACATTTGGATAAACAGAAACCATACCATGAATTAAAAAAATATTTTTCTTTTCACAATGCAACAAGTCACTCAAACCACTGAGCCTTCTAAATAGCCTTCTTACCTGTAATGAAAGCCAATAGCTTTCCTAAAACAATACCTTTAGATGAAATATTGTTTAGATTGTCAAATAGTTTAGGCCTAATTAAACCATTCCCAGAATGGAATATAGGTTGCAAAAACAGGCTACATTTACTTAGTAGGCTTATCAAACTTAACTGGTTTACACGGTATATAATGAACGAACACCTGAATTAATGTAATGACTGAATTATCGCAAACAAATAGGCCTACCTGCTTGCACTTTGCAAGCAGGTACCGCATTGTTATCCATTCTCCCAAATTGGGATTCCACTGGCGCAGCAACTGTTTCCGCGATGGTGTTGTAGCCTATTCCCTTATCATAACCTTTCTTTTGTGTCTCCAATTAGGCCTATGCTAGCCATTTTTGCGTGAGCTAAGCTACCCAGGGGAAGTTAACTTGGTAACGTGTCGTATTCTCACGTGAGGAGAGGGAACATGATATGATCTCTGCATGTGGACAAATTAGAATGTTTTGGCACCACACAAATAAGGGACAGTTTCCAGCTCCACACACACTCAAAGCGTGCATGGCTGATAGCCTTATGCCGGCCCCACCGGTCACAGAATGGAATTCGCAACCCAATAAGCTCCCGGGTTTAAAAAAGTGTATCATCTTTATTTAAAATGTTTCAGCCCACAATGTAATTGTTCTGAACCACGACCCGACATGTTGAAAGAATGTTCATTTCACCCCCAAGGTTATATTTTTGCGACTCACCGATAGGGAAGCATGGGTATCCGACCCGATGCAGGATTCTAACTTAAGACAAATCACTGTTGAATTGTGAGTAAAACAATAAAACAATCCCCTGGCCTTCATGATAGAATCCCCACACCTTCTCCGCTATGCAATCTGGTTTCAGAGCTGGTCATGGGTGCACCTCAGCCACGCTCAAGGTCATAAACGATATCTTAACCGCTATCGATAGGAAACAGTACTGTGCAGCCATATTCATTGACCTGGCCAAGGCTTTTGACTCTGTCAATCACCACATCCTCATCGGCAGACTCGACAGCCTTGGTTTCTCTAATGATTGCCTCGCCTGGTTCACCAACTACTTCTGTGATCGAGTTCAGTGTGTCAAATCGGAGGGTCTGTTGTCCGGACCTCTGGCCGTCTCTATGGGGGTGCCACAGGGTTCAATTCTTGGACCGACTCTCTTCTCTGTATACATCAATGATGTCGCTCTTGCTGCTGGTGAGTCTCTGATCCACCTCTACGCAGACGACACTATTCTGTATACTTCTGGCCCTTCTCTTGACACTGTGTTAACAACCCTCCAGGCGAGCTTCAATGCCATACAACTCTCCTTCCGTGGCCTCCAATTGCTCTTAAATACAAGTAAAACTAAATGCATGCTCTTCAACCGATCGCTGCCTGCACCTGCCCGCCTGTCCAGCATCACTACTCTGGACGGCTCTGACTTAGAATATGTGGACAACTACAAATACCTAGGTGTCTGGTTAGACTGTAAACTCTCCTTCCAGACTCACATCAAGCATCTCCAATCCAAAGTTAAATCTAGAATCGGCTTCCTATTCCGCAACAAAGCATCCTTCACTCATGCTGCCAAACATACCCTTGTAAAACTGACCATCCTACCAATCCTCGACTTCGGTGATGTCATTTACAAAATAGCCCCCAAAACCCTACTCAATAAATTGGATGCAGTCTATCACCGTGCCATCCGTTTTGTCACCAAAGCCCCATATACTACCCACCACTGCGACCTGTACGCTCTCGTTGGCTGGCCCTCGCTTCACACTCGTCGCCAAACCCACTGGCTCCAGGTCATCTACAAGACCCTGATAGGTAAAGTCCCCCCTTATCACAGCTCGCTGGTCACCATAGCAACGCCCACCCGTAGCACGCGCTCCAGCAGGTATATCTCTCTGGTCACCCCCAAAACCAATTCTTCCTTTGGCCGCCTCTCCTTCCAGTTCTCTGCTGCCAATGACTGGAATGAACTACAAAAATCTCTGAAACTGGAAACACTTATCTCCCTCACTAGCTTTAAGCACCAGCTGTCAGAGCAGCTCATAGATTACTGCACCTGTACATAGCCCATCTATAATTTAGCCCAAACAACTACCTCTTTACCTACTGTATTTATTTATTTTGCTCCTTTGCACCCCATTATTTCTATCTCTACTTTGCACCTTCTTCCACTGCAAACCAACCATTCCAGTGTTATTTTTTTTACTTGCTATATTGTATTTACTTCGCCACCATGGCCTTTTAATATTTTTATTTATTTATATATATATATTTTGTTTGCCTTCACCTCCCTTATCTCACCTCACTTGCTCATATTGTATATAGACTTATTTTTCACTGTATTATTGACTGTATGTTTGTTTTACTCCATGTGTAACTATGTGTTGTTGTATGTGTCGAACGGCTTTGCTTTATCTTGGCCAGGTCGCAATTGTAAATGAGAACGTGTTCTCAATTTGCCTACCTGGTTAAATAAAGGTGAAATAAATAAAATAAATAGATCAGCAACTCTTTCCACAACGGAAAAGGCGTATTTGAAATGCATCATAACAGGGTTTTATATGTTTACTGTCACTCTTTACATACACACCCTGCTGTGTGGTTACAGTTTAATCTAAGTGGCAAGTTGAAAAACCATCAGTGAAGGTGGCATGACTTTGTAACTTAACAGTAGAGTGGTGGTGGAGTGGAACCCATAATTAAGGTAAGTTTGGGTTACCTCTGACAGCCTGAAGGGAATAATTCCTGTCAAATAGAGAAGGGGGTCACTTTTGTTTACACAATAAACGACTGGTAAGTTTTTTAATTTTACATTTTTTAAGCGAGAACAATACTGTCTTACATTAGAAGGCCAGTGTGGGTTATGTCGTTTGTATCAGTCTTATCACTAGAACTGCTAAAGCAGTCAATTGGGCTGCTCATGAATTTAAATACAATTATTACTCTGCCATCATGTCCCCTCCGTACTTGACATTTCCTAAAAAGTTGTTACACACTGTCGCTAGAATCTTAATATCACAAACAGAACTGGAGTTATAACCAGTTTTAGGAGGGTATGTCATTTAAGTTCGTGGGTTTTCCCGTTGCCCCTACTTCTCCCGATAGTTGAAGGTGCTGTGCCCAGTTGGGAGAAGAGTGGATGAGCACAGGGAAGCAAACAATGCATAATTATGTAATCACCAATTGTCAATGAAAAACAGGGCGGGCCATTCTACTGTATTTATCTACTAATTATAATCTCTAAATTATATTGTACCCTATATTAGTCCACCAAATCCAAGCAGTTTTATCAGTCCACTCTGACCTACTTAAGAGTACACAGTGAAAGCGTCCATAATGGACCAAGACGAATGGATGCACATGCTGCGTTAGCGTTTCTACAAAATCCCAATGACAACGGCTCAGATGGTGGGGAAGAAATTAATCACGACATCTCTGATGATTATTCTTCTGAGCCTCAGCCTGAACCTTCACCCTCGAGGCTTAAGCGTAAAAAAGTCAGAACGGTGCACCCTGAGAAGGTGACCGAGCCACCACCAAATGAAACTGTGAAACAGGAGAGGAACGGACGGCACCGTTTAGATAAAATAAGACAGTGACAATGCTAGCATAAAATGTCATCAGAGAACAGACCCTACATCACAAACAAAAAACAATATCAGCAACGTCTCGTTGTTTATGTGACACCATGCAAGCGCGAGCTAACAATTTACCATTTTTGACTGCTGTCATACTGAGAAAGTTAATGGGTTACAGATGGGTTACTGCTTGGCTGCAACAAAGGCCTGCACCCACAGGGATCTGAGTCATATTATTGTTGGGGTTAGTATCTCTTCCTTTCACTCCGTTTCAAAACACTCCTGTTTGGTGCCAACTGAACCCAGCCTTGCTCTACCCAGTACTCACTTCTCCACAGAGAACTCTCCTCCCTCGGCTGGCTTATCTTCTCCGCCGGGGGGCCGCTCGAAACGGCGTGGCGGCCGCCTGTCTGTTCGGGGGGGTCTGTCTGTAGGGGGGCGGCTCTCGCCCTGGCCCTCACGGGGTGGAGCCCCGGCGGGGCCCTGACCCTCCCGTCTGGGACCCATCCTCCTGGGACCAGGTCCTGGAGTAGGACAGGACAGTTAGTAATTGATCCCCCAATAAAACAAGTACAATACTAATTTTATCCAATGATTCTCTACAAAAAATAACTCAAAACAGGGGTTTAATGGAGACTACAGTTAGAACCTTTCTCAAGACCCAACTCCAAAAGAGAGCAGGATGATGTGCTAAGGGCAAACTATTAAAATACAGAGAATTTAAATAAAATGCCAACTTCTTTACAAACATAAACCGAGGTTGAGTTTTGTATTATCCACCATGCCAGTACACAGCAGATGAAAACATGCTCTGAGACTGGTCTGACAAGTCCCTCCCACTGTTGACCAAAATAGACTCCCACACCATGCACCACCAGCAGCTGAACGCACGTTGGTGCATGCACCTGTCTCTTCTCTTGGGGTTCCTTTTTTTTTATTTTATTACTTTGCCTCTGACTGGTGTAACTAGGCTGCTAACAAAATACAGGGGCCTCCTATTTTACATTGTCATGGTTAGTGTATAGGCGAGTAACACTAGTTTACTCACGCAGACGTAAACGACAATGTAATTGTTTGGTCAATATATATCGCCTTTCCTCACCTTGTTCGTTTACCGAGTAGCAGAAGAAAGCATACTCGTAAAGCTTCTTTATTTGAGACTAACACAAAACGCCCATATTCACAACCGCGCTACGCAAGATGACATCATTCCCTGCCTAGTCGAGAACAATGTTGTGCGCCATTTAGCGAGTGACAGTTAGGTGGCTGCCGCTGTTGCACACTCCAAACCTGGGCCACGAGGTTTGTCACGACGCGGGTTAATGCAACCAGGTAGCAAAAGACAAGTTAACTACCTAGCCAATTCGTATGTTAACTAGTTAGAAAACAATCCTCAATTTTAACCTAGCACGATTGCTTCACATGTGAAAGTTGGCTTACACCCCGGTGTGAATTCACCGTTAGCTAGGTAAACAATTTGTTGCAAAAAAAAATAATTCGACAATCGTGCATTTAATAAGTATGCACTAATCAAACACTGGTCAACGGGTAGTTGGTAGCAAGCTAGCAAATGACTTTGGTTAGCTAACGTTAGCTAATTAACTTGCGGCTAACAATCCTGGCTAAACAAGGCCAGAGGCGTTTTAATATTGGCAGCAAAACAAGTTCGCCTGCAAGTTCTTTTTCAGGGGGCACAATACTGTACCACACCTAGTTACACTGTCGTGACTTTTTTGTGCAACGACTGTGATACGCGTTTCAACTTTAGTTGACAAAGGGAATCATGTCGACCTCATGGAGGCTTTGAACGCATTGCTAGCTAGCTAACTTAAAGTTAATACTTAACTATCCAGGGCGAACTGCGATTTTGCAGATCAAGAGGACAACTATTGCGGGAAACAGTCTTACCATCTTTCTTCAGAGTCACCGGTGCCAGAGGCTCATCTTTCTTATCTGCAGGGACGACCTTCCTGTCTTTCTGGGACTCCTTTTTCTGGAGCTTGGCAACTTGCGCCGCGGTCTTGGCGGCACCAGGGACAGGAGCCTCCTTCTTCTTGTTCTCCGCCTCCTTCAACAGCTCGAACGGGTCCGACTCGTCGTCAAATAGTTGGTCGAATCGGTTGGCTATGGCGCAGCCGAAACCTTCTTGCATATGTCCGGGCATGATGGCGCCCCTTAAGCAGGATTTTCCTCCGATTCTACGAGGCTTGGTGCGAACACTTCGCTAGATGTTGCCACAAGATGGCTGAGGAAAGAACCTACTTCTCTTCCGGCGTGATAGACATCCGGGACACAAACTTTGGCGCCGGGTGGGGCGTGTAGTTCTTTGATGAGGGAGAGTGTCGGAAAAACATAAGGGGCGGCTCACTCAAATAAACTACCATACCCACAACGAGGGAAGAGTTAATAATTTAGTTTTTCTCCAGTTGACAAACATGAATGCTCATGCTGTCTGTTGTAGTTTTCAATTTGCATTCAAGCATTTACTTTGTATGAGGCTTGTATGGGAGATCTTTCCCACCCTTTCTATACTCTAAATCCACTGTATATACACACACACACCTAATAGCCATATTCACTGTCAAACATTTTGCAACATTGTTGCTCCATAGAATGCCTCCACAGTTCTTTGCAATGTCAATTAGGCCTAGGCCTGACCAAGTCTGACTCACAAATCTAAAACACTGTTCTGGTAGTGACCTGAGACATCTGTGCATAATTCAGAACAGTCAATCATTTGTGATCTTTTAAGTATCAGTATATGTTGGTTCGCTACACTTGCAATAACATCTGCTAACCATGTGTATATGACCAATACACTTTGATTTGATTTATAGGCCCTAGGGGCTATTGATAATTTCATTGCATATGGGTAGGAATGCTGATCAGCAACTTACAGTGAGTGACACAGAAAGTATGAGGGCCAGCTAGTATGCAGACTCCTTTAGATGGGATGCTGCTAGCTAAAAGAGAACAAGGGGTCATGGTCAAACAGGAAAGGTCTGGAAAGATCATTTAAGGGCAGCAGATGGCAGCCATAGGTTACTTTTCAGTCAGAGGAGAAGAGCCAGGCCCACTGCCTAACAGATGTGTGTCTTATTATGTCTCTATCTTATTACAAAGAGGATTAATCAGGGTTTGAATTACTATGTGTAGCCTATGGAGGGTATAAACATGCTATTTGTGTGGAGTGGCCTCTGAAGTGCTGAGATTTGGGCCTGTATTTATCAAGTGTCTCAGAGTGCTGATCTAGGATCAGGTCATGTCCATAATAATCTGCTTCATTATAAAAGGCAACATTTATCCTAAATCAGCACTCCTACTCTAAGACACTTGGTTAATATGGACGCAGACCTAAATAGGTGTATTTTTCCTGCTAGGAGTGCATAAGGCACCTGATAACTCCTAAAAAATAGAGAGAAATATTTATGTCCAACGTTTCGACAGACAAGCTGTCTTCATCAGGGTATAATGCCAAACACTGCGAGATGACTCATTTATATAGTGATAACCTCATAACTCCGAACTTATGTCGGTCTACATTATTATGTACATTGAGAGACATAGTCTAGCCATGTCCATAGTGGAGGAATCAACCAGACTCTGAGGAATGGTACTACTTTGGCACCACAGATGAAAGGGGGTTCGTTCCAGAGAGGGAAGCTCCATTTTACATCCAATTGTTTCTGTCTGCCTAGTGCCCACCCTAGCCATGACTGGTTCTGTTAAAGGTTTAGCCCATCCCAGGATGCTGTCCTCTCTGAAATAAGAATATGATGAATCATGTTTTTGAGCCCTGATAGCCATTGCTCATGATCTCCACCGCTCTACAGACGGGACAGTAGTGACTGTCATTGTCATTGAGCTGTCAGGACATCACATCAGACTGCGCAGAGGGAATGCTCCTCCGAGGCTGGATCAAAGCCATTTACTACCTTCCAAGTCATCTCTGGCGGGATATCAATGTTTGTCTGGATTTCTATAGCTCTCTATATCATTTTATAGCGGCGATTTATCTGCTTGCTTCAGCCTATTGTTGCTGGGGAGAGAGAGAAGTGTTTGGTTGGTGGAAAGTGTATGCACATTAATTACGCACAACATAATTCACATGAACGATGACATCTGCAGTTACGAAGGCGATGATCGAATCTTACGCTCTCATGGTCTTCGTCATGGGGTCGTTTTTCGTGTATTTCTGCGGCATGGTTTGGGCATTCTGCAACCCGAAACTCAGCGGTGTCGAGGAGGAGATGCTGACAGAGGCTCCGGCAGAGGACGACAGCTGCTGGGTGTGCGCCCAGCCACCCCCGGAGCAGATACACTACCACACATGTGCGCACCCCGGCGGGACACCACAGAGGACAGGGGACTGGCTCACACAGACCACATATGTGAACTTTATGGGGGATAGTAGACCTACTGCTGACAGCCTCCTAACAATGGACCGCACAGGATTTGCATGTGGAGACAACAGTCAATCGTGGCGCAATTTGGATTGATTGACACTATGCATTTATTTAGACAGTGATGGCACGTCATGTGAATATTTCTGTTTTTGTGTAGCCTATGCTGTGAGTAAGCTATGTGCAGTTTTGCTTTTATTTCAATGTCTGGTGAAACCTTTTTATTGATTGTTATCACAGCACTAAAAAACAAGCAAGCCAGAGAAACAATTATGTGAAGTGGATCATGCATTTACAGTAGTAGGCCCTATATGCTGGTTAAAATGAACAAAATCATTACAGTTAGCCTAGGTCTACCACTTTGAATCCACAAAGTCATTCAGGGCATCAGTGGGGCAGACATCATTAATAAAAGTCATATGGTTTATTGGAATGTTATTACATTATTTGATACATTAAATAATACACATACTTTAAAATGTGTTTGTGACAATACATGCAATACAAATACAATACATTAGTAGCAGCAGCAATGAGTGACATGGTGGTAATCAAATTGGAACATAATACCAGCACTCATTGTCTTTGAGGCCTGCCAATGTAGAAAAATAAGGCAAACAGTATTCATCACTTCCGTCAATGACATAGTGTCAATCAGATTCGTTTTTTATCGCCTCAGTCATCTGCAGGACAGGATAGGAGTGTCTGTCCATTAGATAGGAGTTATCTCTTGTCCAGTGTTCCTTCATCTAGGCTACTGTGGAGTTGCTCTAATACCCTGCTTTTCCTCCTTCAGTTTCCTGTGCACTTTGTCTTCCAGTTCCAGTAGTTTATCATACAGGGCATCTGACATGTCCCGTCAATATCCATCTGAGAAGGGAACAGAGAGGCGATCAGACACAGCAGGGGACTGCTGCTAAACAACCCGCTGACTGATAGTATGCTCTGGCAAATGGCTTTCTGGAGTGGATTTAACAAGAATAGAAACGCAAGTCATGACACCCAACAGATAGAATAATTACTTAATATTTAATCATTTGGACGGATGCAATATTAATCTACAGTTACAATCCACCACTTCAAAATTATCTAACGAGTAATATAATCAGACAAATGAATATCAATACTTGCCAAGCTGATATGATTGTAATTGAGATCTTGCTTGGTTGGTAGATTGGTACTCAAAAATAGTTAGGCTGGTACTGTATTTATAAAACAGAACAATAGAAATATGTGATGTTCATGTCGCAGATTCAGATAACTTGAGGTTGTTGTGAAAACGGCTTACAACTTTTAATGTGTACAGTATCACACACTTGAATTGACTTGGGTTTGTACAGCTATAGCCTAGCTAGTTAGCTTGGATTGACTGGATATCTGTGGTTTGTACAGCTATAGCCTAGCCAGTTAGCTTGGATTGACTGGATATCTGTGGTTTGTACAGCTATAGCCTAGCCAGTTAGCTTGGATTGACTGGATATCTGTGGTTTGTACAGCTATAGCCTAGCCAGTTAGCTTGGATTGACTGGATATCTGTGGTTTGTACAGCTATTGCCTAGCCAGTTAGCTTGGATTGACTGGATATCTGTGGTTTGTATAGCCTACCTTGTGAGGGTGTGTGTAGTTGTTTCCCAGGCTTGAGGTTAGACTTTGGTATTTAGCACGAGGATCCAGAATCAGGTTTTTGCATAAACAGCCAGAACTGCACAATTAAAAGAGGTATAGATTAATCAAACCCTTAAAATGGAATCCTTAAGTCACAGCATTAAAATACAAACAGAGATGAGCGCTAATATTGTGTGCGATATAAATACAGAAAGGTAATCTGTTTCAATGGTTCACTGTGAGAGGTAGAAGTGCTATTGATGCTTGTACATACCAGTGAGGGCATGTTATCTGTGGTAAATTCCAGAGCCTCTGCTATATTTTGTGTGTGTGTGTGTGTGTGTGTGTGTGTGTGTGTGTGTGTGTGTGTGTGTGTGTGTGTGTGTGTGTGTGTGTGTGTGTGAGTGAGTCGGTGTGTGTGTGTCTGTGTGTGTACATACCAGAGCCTCCGCTCCATTTTACTGAGTCAAGGTGAATATGTTGGTAAAGATTCTAATCTATCCAAATAAGCAAGAGAGATCAGACTCATCATCATGATGAAAGCAATACAGTGCATTCGGGAGTATTGTTACGGCAGATTTCCTCCTCTTCGTCTGAAGAGGAGGTGTAGGGATCGGACCAAGACGCAGAGTGGAAAGTGTTCATTATTTAATGAAAGTAAACTGAACACTTCAAGATACAAAAACAACAAACGTGACCAAACCGAAAACAGTCCCGTGTGGCACGAACACTGACACGAAATACAATCACCCACAAAACCCAACACCAAACAGGTTACCTTAATATGGTTCTCAATCAGGGACAACGATTGACAGCTGCCTCTGATTGAGAGCCATATCAGGTCAAACACAGAAATAGACAAACCAGACACAAAACAATGAATGCCCACCCAACTCACGTCCTGACCCACTAAAACAAACAATTAACACAATAACTAGGGTCAGAACGTGACAAGTATTCAGACACCTTCCCATTTTCCATATTTTGTTACCTTATAGCCTTATTCTTACTCTAAAATGGATTACATATTTTTCCCATCATCAATCTACACACAATACCACATACCACAATACCACGCCCGTGTGGCTCAGTTGGTAGAGCATGGCGCTTGCAACGCCAGGGTTGTGGGTTCAGTTCCCACGGGGGGACCAGGGTTCAATACCCACGGGGGGACCAGGATGAATATGTATGAACTTTCCAATTTGTAAGTCGCTCTGGATAAGAGCGTCTGCTAAATGACTTAAATGTTATAATGACAAAGAGAAATTAGGCTTTTAGACATTTTTGCAAATGTATAAAAAACAAAAACAGAAATATCTTATTTACATAATTATTCAGACCCTTTGCTATGAGACTCGAAATTAAGCTCAGGTGCATCCTTTTTCCATTGATCATCCTTGAGATGTTTCTACAACTTGGAGTCCACCTGTGGAAAATTCAATTGATTAGATATGATTTGGAAAGGCACTCACCTGTCTATATAAGGTCCCTCAGTTGACAGTGCATGTCAGAGCAAAAACCAAGCCATGAGGTCGAAGGAACTGTCCATCGAGCTCCGAGAAAGGATTGTGTTGAACCACAGATCTGTGGAAGGGTACCAAAAAATGTCTGCAGCATTGAAGGTACCCAAGAACACAGTGGCCTCCATTATTCTTAAATGGAAGAAGTTTGGAACCACCAAGACTGTTCCTAGAGCTGGCCACCTGGCCAAACTGAGCAATCGGGGGAGAAGGGCCTTGGTCAGGGAGGTGACCAAGAACCCGATGGTCACTCTGACAGAGCTCCAGAATATCCTCTGTGGAGATGGGATGGAAAAAGGACAACCATCTCTGCAGCACTCCACCAATCAGGCCTTTATCGTAGTGGCCAGAAGGAAGCCACTCCTTAGTAAAAGACACATGACAGCCCGCTTGGCATTTGCCAAAAGGCACCTAAAGGACTCTCAGACCATGAGAAACAAGATTGTCTGGTCTGATGAAACCAATATTGAACTCTTTGGCCTGAATGCCAAGTGTCACGTCTGGAGGAAACCTGGCACCATCCCTACAGTGAAGCATGGTGGTGGCAGCATCATGCTGTGGGGATGTTTTAAAGTGGCAGGGACTGGGAGACTAGTCAGGAGCGAGGGAAAGATAAACAGAGCAAAGTACAGAGAGATCCTTGAGCGCCAGAGAGCTCAGGACCTCAGACTGGGGCAAAGGTTCACCTTCCAACAGGACAACGACCCTAAGCACACAGTCAAGACGACACAGTAGTGACATTGGGACAAGTCTCTAAATGTCCTTGAGTGGCACAGCCAGAGCCCAGACTTGAACCTGATTGAAAATCTTTAGTGAGACCTGAAAATAGCTGTGTAGCGACTCTCCCCATCCAACCTGACAGAGATTGAGAGGATCTGCAGAGAAGAATTGGAGAAACTCCCCAAATACAGTTGTGCCTGTAATCGCTGCCAACGGTGCTTCAACAAAGTACTGAGTAAAGGGTCTGAATACTTATGTAAATGTGATATTTCAGTTTAAAGGTTTTATACATTTGCAAAAATGTATAAATAAACTATTTTTGCTTTGTCATTATGGGGTATTGTGTGTAGATTGATGAAGGAAAAAATCTATTTTAGCAATTTAACAGTAATTCTGTGAAGTAACAAAATGTGGAAAAAGTCAAGGTCTGAATACTTTCCAAATGCACTGTATATCTTGGAAACTGAATACATCTTGAAAACTTGAGCGTTGACATGCACAGTTTTGTGGAACAAGTTATTTGAGTAAAATTCCCCTTTAAATAAATACTATTATCACACACGTACACACACACACACAGACCAGCCAGAAAATGTGCATGAGCAGGTACCAGAGGTGGGCGGGGAAAGAGTGCAGGATGCTGTAGGTTGGTCATCAATACAGAAGTGATAAGAGACACCACCACAGTCAACTGGGCTCTCCAATACAGAGCCCTGAGGTCAGAAGAACCCTGAGGTAAGCAGAATAGTAGAGGTGACTCTGGAATCAGCAGTGAGCAAATAAAATCTCCAGGGAAGAGGACAGAACTATTGTCATAGAAACTGTGGTGTTAATTTTTTATGAAGTGTTGCTATGAAAAGGCAGTTGGTGAAGGGCAGATGGATCCAGTGTCCTCAATGTCTTTACAAAAACTACTATCTCAGGTGATGTATAACAAGTTAATAAGATAAGATTACATGACCCAAACAGATGTCTTTATGATTATCTATCTATACACTACATGACCAAAAGTATGTGAACACCTGCTCGTTGAACATCTCATTACAAAATCATGGGCATTAACATGGAGTTGGTCCCCGTTTGCCTCTACTCTTTTGGGAAGGTGTGCTAGAGGGAAAACCTGCAGGAAGGTTGCGCTCCAGGAAAAGGGTTGGTTTCACTAGTTACCACAGCCACAAAGTCAAAGTTGTATATATAAAATTAGCTTTTTGGTCTTAATTTAAGGTCAGGGATAAGGTTAAGGATACGGTTAGGTGTAAAATCACACTTTAAAAAAAATACATTGTAGAAATAGGCGGGGTGCCTGTGGTAACTAGTGACGACGCTAATCTATTTGCAGTTACAGCGCTGTCCACTAGTCTAGCGGAGAAAGACAAAGTTGCAAAAAACTTGTTTCCTTCACCGATACAGTAATAAAACCAAGACGTGTATATTTACGTGTTCGCTCCGGTAACTAACACGTCCTTGGTTTAAATCAATATAATTATATATAAATACAGCAACAATTTGTCCACAAACTGTAGAGTACGACGTTGAAATCAGACTACTGCGACATCCTAGCCCTAGCCCCAGCCAATAGCGTTTAGACTACTGTCAGCCCAGATATAGGAAAATAAGAAATGGTTGAGTAGAAAATCCCGTCGAAGTGTCACATATTCATATCCTGAACTCTGTGATTCACATAAACCTATATCCATTGGTCACATGAATGTAGACTTTA
This sequence comes from Salvelinus fontinalis, assembly GCF_029448725.1. Taxonomy (NCBI): domain Eukaryota; kingdom Metazoa; phylum Chordata; class Actinopteri; order Salmoniformes; family Salmonidae; genus Salvelinus; species Salvelinus fontinalis. The sequence goes on along the minus strand of NC_074678.1, from coordinate 21,625,689 downwards.
TTGTAAATCAAAACAATAGACAATGCATCATTTAGGTGATTTGTTTTATTTCGTCTGTAACAAATTATCACCATGACAAATCAGACAAAATTCAATGTTTTTATTGATAAAAAAAACCCATTTGAGTACAAAGAACTTATAAAACTCAACCACTATTTAATTTTCTTGTGCACTGACACACTAATAACCTCTATACAACTTCATTACTATACAATAAGTATCCCCTCATTTGCTTTATAGATGCAAAATCTGTAATAATACAATAAAGCATTCAAACAAGCTGAAACATTGAGATGCTGTGAATGGGTCCCATTTTGGTCTTAAGGATATATATCAATGCATGCCTCATCCATACTACTGACTATCAAACCATTACTATGGACTAGAATATATGTACAAATATACTTCCCACAGGGCAATATAAGGTCAGTTCATGGTCAGGAGAAAATCAGAAAATGATAAATGAAATACAGAAATAAAACAACTGACTTTTAAAATATTTTCTGTATATAGTACGCTTACTTACTTGATCGTGTAGTTCATAATTCCTATTCTTATTTCTTGTTTTTTTTTCTATTTATACATTGTTATTGAAAGCCCATAGTTGGGTTTTGAGTTGGCAAGAAAAGCAATTCACTGTGCTTGTGCATGTGTCATTAAAACTTGAATAGTGTTTGATTTGTGTCTCAGCCTATAACTGAACACAACCTATAAAGATGGCCCATAATGACACCAGAATGTGAATAATAAGGTCCAGGGGCGAAGGTTGCTGATAAGAAGGAGAAGGCCCCTGAGTAAAGTTGCATCTGTGTGTGATTGTAGGAAGCAGGACATCAAAACTAAGCCTGTAGACCATGAAGACTGGAGACAGGTTGATAACATATTGAAGTCATTTAGGGTTCAAACCTAAAGCTAATGGTGAAAGAATTGCATAATCCTAATAGCTACTATAGTAACGGTCTTGTTGTACAACAACTGTCCTTGTGTGCAGTTGAGATTGTCTGAAATCCTTCTGACTGATTATCATCCTCACTGTAACTGTATTCAGAAACCCTTTAATCACCGTTCAGCTCTCACTCTCTTTCAACAGAGATACATCATAAACAGTTGTTGTCCTGTTCAGAACAACTGTGCATTTTAACACGTTCAATACAACACAATGATAGCATAGCACATTTGTTGTACAAAGGTAGTAAACACACTAACCATTTAAAAAATCTTTCTCTCTAGAAGCATCGTTTCCTACAAAGACCCATCAGAACTTAGTTAGCACATCCTCTCCCCTCCAGTCTGGATCCTGATTAGCACCATAATCTGATCAGTATGGACCAGCACTAATGCAGTTTATTTATAATCTGCTCAGTATGGACTGAACATGGACCAGCACTAAGGCATTTTATTTATAATCTGCTCAGTATGGACTGAACATGGACCAGCACTAAGGCATTTTATTTATAATCTGCTCAGTATGGACTGAACATGGACCAGCACTAATGCAGTTTATTTATAATCTGCTCAGTATGGACTGAACATGGACCAGCACTAAGGCATTTTATTTATAATCTGCTCAGTATGGACTGAACATGGACCAGCACTAAGGCATTTTATTTATAATCTGCTCAGTATGGACTGAACATGGACCAGCACTAAGGCATTTTATTTATAATCTGCTCAGTATGGACTGAACATGGACCAGCAGTACTGCAGCTGATCTACGATCTGATTTGGACAGTGATTTGGTCACAAATATGAATGAGAACCATCATTTGTCCACCCCACATTCCACAAAGCCTACTGTCATTTTCTGAAACTACTCTCGACTGAGATGTTCAACAAAATACAAAACTACAAAACTGAATCTTGAAAATTGCACAACGTACAACTTTGTACAAATTTTCCCATGCAAAAAGAAGCTGATCAGTACCCAAATATATAAACAGAAAGCAAACTGAAATATAAACAATACATATAAATATCAATACAAAATATTACTATTTGAGATTTAACAAGATCTATTGAAGTACATACACACCAATGTCTTTGAGCACTCTTGGTCAAATATCACTGGCAGACACTGTGGCAAAGTGTACTGCCAGAGAGTACTATAGCTGAGATATGGTCGAATAATGGTTATTGCCTGTTATAAATTTGTTCATCACTTGTAACTCTTTACTCAAAGCCAACAGATTAGATATGTTATATCTATATGACACATTGTCAACAGATTCAAAATGGGTGATAGTAAGTCAGGATCATGTAAAGAGTCATATAATGCATTGACTACATTACCATTATCCCTGTTAACTCTAAGCAAAGTGTACAAAGAAACGGTCAGAGTGACTGAGATGAATAACCTTGCAAAAGAAAAAGAAAACTTTTAATGTATCAAAATTCTCCAAACTGAACACTGATGGTTTGCTTAATGAAGACATCTGATTTACATTCAAGCAGTCTTCTTAAAGAAAACACAATTGAATTCATAGACATGGCATTACATTGCATTAAACAAGGTGGAAACTTTATACTTATTTCTAGCACCATTTGGAATAAATGATACATTTTAAAAAGTGCAGAACTTTCATTGATAGATTTCACTTTTACTTCTCTAGCTGAGACAACAGACAGCCATTCGTAATTTTTCTGTGCATCAAAGTTGAACTGAGTTGACCCTTTGACTTATAGACCGATGCTTAATGTGTTGTTGATGCGTTTCGTCTGTCTGTCTGTCTGTCTGTCTGTCTGTCTGTCTGTCTGTGTGTCTGTGTGTGTGTCTGTGTGTGTGTCTGTGTGTGTGTGTGTGTGTGTGTGCTGGCCCAGGGGTTCGGGCCCTAAGCTGGGCTTTCCAGCAGCACTCGGTGAATCTCCTGGAAGGAAGGCCTCTCCTTGGTGTTCCTTCTCCAACAACACAGCATGATCTTATACAAAGAGTCAGGACACAGCACTGGCTGGGGCAGGTAGATCTACAACATATAGAGAAGACAATCAGGTACAATACAGTAGATCATAGGCAGGTAGATCTGCAGCAAAAGAGAGTGAGTCAGTTTGAGTGTGTCTCTCACCTGTCGTTTCTGGTCCCTGAAGAACTCCCCAGTGTTCTCTATGACCTGTTCATCAGTCAGCTGGGAGTAAGGCTGCTCCTTACAGAAGGTCAGGGTCTCCCACAGTGTCACCCCAAACGCCCACACGTCACTGGCTGTGGTGAACTTACCCTGGGAGTGAAGAGGCAGAACAACAGACATTAGGCTACATAAGTTATTGAGTTTAGATGATTTGTAGGGGCTTAAAAAAGGGGATAGTTCAACTGATAACCAAAGCCCTCATTCACAGGCCCATTACAGTAAACATACACTGAGTATATCAAACATTAGGAACATGCGCCCCCCCCCCCCCCCCCCCCCCCCCCTTTGCCCTCAGAACAGCCTCAATTTGTCAGAGCATGGACTCTACAAGGTGTCAAAAGCATTCTACAGGGATGCTGGCCTATGTTGACTCCAATGCTTCCCACAGTTGTGTCACAGACGCTTGGACCTTCTTTTTTGATATTTTCAGCGGTATTATTAACAAAGAGGCCCCCATAAAGAAAATGAGAATTAAAAACAGGTTCAGCACATGGTTCGACCGAGATCTTGCAGAGTTACTCCAGCTCAAGAATTGCATTTGGCGAAAGGCTCGGCAAACACATACTCAAGCTGACTGGCTATCGTTCGGGCAAATGAGAAATAAGTGCACTCAGGCTATCCGGAAGGCCAAAGTTAGTTACTTTAAGGAGCAGTTCTCTCTCTGTGGGTCTAACCCCAAGAAGTTCTAGAAAACGGTTAAAGACCTGGAGAATAAACCCTCCTCCTCACAGCTGCCCATGTCCCTTAAAGTTGATGATGTGGTTGTTACTGACAATAAGCACATGGCTGAGCTCTTTAATCACCACTGACCACATTAAGTCAGGATTACTATTTGACTCAGCCATGCCTCCTTGCAGGTCCAACATTTCCTCATCTCCCACCCCTTCTAATGCAACTAGCCCCGATGCTGCTCCCTCTTTTCCCCCTGCCCCGCTACAAAACTTTTCCCCACAGGCGGTCACTGAGTCCGAGGTGCTAAAGGAGCTCCTTAAACTTGACCCCAAAAAACGGGGTCAGATGGTTTAGACCCTTTCTTCTTTAAGGTTGCTGCTCCTGTCATCGCCAAGCCTATCTCTGACCTTTTTAACCTGTCTCTCATCTCTGGGGAGGTTCCCATTGCTTGGAAGGCAGCCACGTTTCGTCCTTTATTTAAAGGGGGAGATCAAGCTGATCCTAACTGTTATAGGCCTATTTCTATTTTGCCCTGTTTATCAAGTGTTGGAAAAACCTGTCAATAATCAACTGACTCGCTTTCTTGATGTCTATAGTATTCTCTCTGGTATGCAATCTGGTTTCCGCTCAGGTTATGGATGTGTCACTGCAACCTTAAAGGTCCTCAATGATGTCACCATTGCCCTTGAATCTAAGCAATGTTGTGCTGCTATTTTTATTGACTTGGCCAAAGATTTTGATACGGTAGACCATTCCATTCTTATGGGCCGGTTAAGGAGTATTGGTGTCTCCGAGGGGTCTTTGGCCTGGTTTGCTAACTATCTCTCTCAAAGAGTGCAGTGTATAAAGTCAGAACATTTGCTGTCTCAGCCAGTGCCTGTCACCAAGGGAGTACCACAAGGCTCGATCCTAGGCCCTACGCTCTTCTCAATTTACATCAACAACATAGCTCAGGCAGTAGGGAGCTCTCTCCTCCATTTATATGCAGATGATACAGTCTTAAACTTAGCTGACCCCTCCCCGGAATTTGTGTTAAACGCACTACAACAAAGCTTTCTTAGTGTCCAACAAACTTTCTCTGCCCTTAACCTTGTTCTGAACACCTCCAAAACAAAGGTCATGTGGTTTGGTAAGAAGAATGCTCCTCTCCCCACTGGTGTGATCATTACCTCTGAGGGTTTAGCGCTTGAGGTAGTCACTTCATACAAGTACTTGGGAGTATGGCTAGACAGTGCACTGTCATTCTCTCAGCACATATCAAAGATGCAGGCTAAAGTTACATCTAGACTTAGTTTCCTCTATCGTACTCGCTCCTCTTTCACCCCAGCTGCCAAACTAATCCTGATTCAGATGACCATCCTAACCATGCTAGATTAGGGAGATGTAATTTATAAATCGGCAGGTAAGGGTGCTCTCGTGAGGCTAGATGTTCTTTACAATTCGGCCATCAGATTTGCCACCAATGCTACTTATAGGACACGTCACTGCACTCTATACTCCTCTGTAAACTGGTCATCTCTGTATACCCGTCTCTGTAGACTCACTGGTCGATGCTTATTTATAAAACCCTCTTAGATAGGGGGAGGCCTGAGATATTTACTGCAGCCCTCATCCTTCACATACAACACCCGTTCTGCCAGTCGCATCCCTGGGTCGCTCCTCTTTTCAGTTCGCTGCAGCTAGCGACTGGAACGAGCTGCAACAAACACTCAAACTGGACAGTTTTATCTCAATCTCTTCATTCAAAGACTCAATCATGGACACTCTTACTGACAGTTGTGTCTGCTTTGCGTGATGTATTGTTGTCTCTACCTTCTTGCCCCTGTGCTGTTGTCTGTACCCAATAATGCTTGTACCATGTTTTGTGCTGCTACCATGTTGTGCTGCTGCCATGTTGTGTTGCTACCATGTTGTTGTCATGTTGTGTTGTTACCATACTGTGTTGTCATGTGTTGCTGCCATGCTATGTTCTTGTATTAGGTCTCTTTTATGTAGTATTGTGTTGTCTCTCTTGTCGTGATGTGTGTTTTGTCCTATATCTTTTTTTAAATGTTTAATCCCAGCCCTCGTCCCTGCAGGAATCTTTTTGCCTTTTGGTAGGCCTTCATTGTAAATAAGAATTTGTTCTTAACTGACTTTCCTAGTTAAATAAAGGTAAAAAAAAAAGAAAAAAAAAGAAAAGTGAACTAAGGTATCTATTCCATATAAGACCACCAGGGGGCCACCACGTCTCACCAGCTTCTCCCTCCCTCTCTCCCTCCGTCCCTCAGTCCTCACCAGCAGTATGCTCTCCCAGGACATCCATCGTATGGGCAGCACGGCCCGACCCTGGATGCGGTAGTAGTCTCCACTGTACAGGTTCCTGCTCATGCCAAAGTCAGCAATCTTGATGGTGTAGTTCTTCCCCACCAGACAGTTCCTCGTGGCCAGGTCTCTGTGGACAAAGTTAAGCGAGGAGAGGTACCTCATCCCTGAGGCAATCTGAGTGGCCATGTAGCGCAGGTCACTGTAGCTGGAGCAGAGGAGAGGCAGAGATGTAGAGAGAGAGAGTCAGCACCAGGAGAGGTGAAGAGATATACAGGATTACACACACACCCCTGCCCCAGCCTCCATCCCCTTATCCCTACCCGACAGTGGTTACGTTGCTGATGAGTGCTATCTGTCCCTCAGGTTCATGGCGGGACAGGAACTGGTTGAGGTCACCGTTCTCCATGTACTCTGTGATCATGCAGAGGGGGTCGCTGCAGATACACACGGCCAGCAGACGGATGATGTTGGGGTCCTTCAGACGTGACATGATCTTAATCTCCTTCAGAAAGTCATTCCTGATTATAACACAGAGGTCAGCGGTTAGAGGTCAGTAGGGAGACTGTGAGAGCTTTGAATGATAAATAGGAATTAATCCCAAAACACACACATAAAACATGTGCTGGAGGAATCACTCAAAACATGTCTACGTGGTCAATACATTTGGGAGCAGCATAGGCAGACATTCACTGTGTTCTCTGATCAGGAGTGTGCTTCCCCTCACCTGGCGTTTTTGTTAGCATCTGCTCTGAGCATCTTTACAGCAACCAGTACTGGCTGGTTGTCACTGATGTTGAAGGATAAATCCTCATCTATAAACTCCTTCATGGTCTCTGCCTCACACAAGTGGACCTGTAGGGAGACGGAATATGAAGACTCTGATCACTACATTTAGTGGTCACTAAAGATGGTTCTGAAGAGCCTGGAGACTCTGATCAACACATGACATCTAGTGGTCACTAACAATGGTTCTAAAGAGCCACAAAGGTTGCGCAAGCTTTTTCTTCAGCCTAAATCCCCAGATTAATCTAATTAATGACCCTGATCAATATTGTTAATCTCAGAAGTGCATAAGAAATTAGTTGAAATAATGTAACTCAAACATGGCATTGATTACTATGTAATGTCCAGAGAACACAAACCTCTCCAAACTGTCCCTCGCCCAGCTTCTCTTTGAAGGTGAGCAGTTTCCTGGGGAACTCTTCCACTGCCACGTCCTTCCCTGACAGCAGGTCCATGGTTAAAGCAGGGACGGCGTACGTGTTGCCCCCGGTTACGCCCTGCAGGTTGACGATGTCTGCCTCGGCATAGTGAGGGACTCCGTCCTGAGCAACTGTTGCAGTGGGAGCCTTGGAGGCTGTCACTGCTGTGCTGATCAAAGCTGATACCAGACAAAAGAGTTGAAGGTAGATTCAGCAATATGAGATCATCATACACAATGGGGTGACTTCATGCTTACAGAATGAGCAGACATGATCATTTTTCAACCTCCTTAATTCAACTCTCTCATGTCTTTTCTGGTCATTTAAACTCTGCCTTGTGTGTCTGGTCTACTCACCGGCATCCTCGGAGGTGTGGGAGAACTCAGGTAGCATGCGTATGAGTCGTGAGGGTTCCTGGTAGTCAGGGCCCAGGGGGAAGATACGCTCGTAGGTGGAGCTAGACTCCTGCTCGCTGGGTGCTGACGATGATGTCGGGTTGTTGTGGCTGTAGGCGAACGTCTCGCTCTGTAGTGACAGACTAGCAGTTAGTTCATCGTCCAGCATCCGCCGCGAGGCCTAGAATAAAGGATGCTGGGGTAAAGAGACACATCTGACCAGCCTTGATTGATCAACACATGGTAGGATTTATTTACCCAACTTTTAATAATATTTTACATTTCCGGATAGTTACAAACAGTCACAATAACTAACGTTCACAATTCAGAGATATGGAGCATCAAAATGCTTTTTAACTCAGGCAAAACTAATTTGTATGTATGTGTGACCAGGTGGCATCTCTCACCTTCTCCAGCATCTTCTGCCAGACCTGCCTCCAGAGGATGATGACAATGATGGCGACAAGGATAAGAATGATGGCCACCAGGCAGACAATCAGAATTCTGGTGTTGCTGTCATCTATTTTGTGGGTGGGGTCATCCCCTGGGGAGGGGATAGAGGAAGACATAATTTGATTGGATTACATAATTAAAGCAGGAAATTCTTTGCACGAAATGCATTGCTCACGGGTGGGAGTGTGTGTTAAAAAAGGTAAATACTGTTACAGCTTGTGTTTGTGTGATGCATGTGGAGTGGGCACTGACCTGGTTGAGTGCTAGTGGGGGGGCTGCTGCCAGTCTTGGGGGGAGCCAGGGTAGTGTTGTACATGGCTGTGTCTGGAAGAGCAGAGACAGACGTGAATCACAACAAAGAACAGATAATAGTTTACAGATTCATATTGAAAGGGGTGTTCTCTATACATGAGTTGGAGGTGATCTGAGGTGTGTGTACCGGTACACATGTTTACCTGACTGGAAGGTGATTTCGCTAAACATCATCCAGGCTTCAGCGAAGTAGAACTGGCACTTGATTGCGCTGGCCATATGATTGGCCAGAGAGATGGTGACGAAGCGGGCGCTGAGATTGACGTCATCCACCACTGGACTAAAGGAAAGGGGCGTGGCCTCCCAGTCAGCCTCAGAACGGAAGTAACACACCACCTGGCGGAACGCCTTGACATGCTTCATGAACATGTTGTTACAGTGCACCTAGAAACAGAGAAAGAGAGAGACAGAAAGAGAGAGGGGAGAGCAAGAGGGGTATATGTTGTTACAGTGAAACAGGTTATTACAATCAACCTGCAGGAAAAACATTTTAGGGTGATGGAAATAGGGTCAAGAAGCTGAAAGATTTAGAAATGCAATGCCTGTTATTTGGGAGGTGGTGAACACTTGAAATGCCAGCTGGAGTAGAAATGGGGCTCCCGAGTGGCGCAGCGGTCTAAGGCACTGCATCTCAATGCTAGAGGCGTCACTACAGACCCTGGTTTGATTCCAGTCTGTACCACAACAGGCACAATTGGCCCAGTGTCGTCCGGTTTAGGGTTTGGCTGGGGTAGGCCGTCATTGTAAATAAGAATTTGTTCTTAACTGACTTGCCTAGTTAAATAAATAAAGGTTAAATTAAAAAAAGAGGTTGTCTGCCTCCCCACAATCCTTTCACACACACCTTCATGGTGGTGAAATTGCGAGTGCGGTCAAACTCGAACATGATCTCCACGTATCCATTGGGAAAGCTCTCATTGGTCCATCCCACGTAGTCGTAACCAGGCCACACATTGTAGACGTGGCTGTGGCTGAAGTCATCTAATCCACACATTCCATCAGTCAGCTGGCCTAGCCCCTCCGTCATACTGGGGATGGAGAAGAAAAAGGGGAGAGGAGAGGAAGATAGAGCTCAGTGTTGGAGTATTTTGAGGTAGTCAAAATACAAAGTAAAAATGTCTAGAAAACTTTGTTTCTGTGGTGAACAAGAGAGTCTGTGGCTGAACTATCCTTTTAAGGAGACCTGGCGACATGTAAACAACTACTTGACAACCTTGCTTGGCACACAATAATGACTAGTTTCATGTTTAATTACAAATTTTATTTACAATGCTAAATATTTATTTTGTGAGGAGGAAGGTGGAGAGAAACTATTTCACTATGTGTTTGTTCAACCTCCCTCCACCCACCACTAGGTGGTAGCATCATATTATCCACCACCCTCAATATCTCATCTTGGCTGTGGTGTCAAAACAGCCATTTTCTCTTCTTGGACTACTTTAACAGACTCAAACTCAGAGAGTGAGAGGAGAAAGAAAGAAGCGAGGGAGAGAGACTTCCTGACTACTATAGCAGAGACAAACTGATGGCAGTGTAATGGAGGATATTGTTCAGCACACAGTGACTCAAACACTAACACAGAAAGGAAGGATACCCAAATAGTAATTTATGCTCCCAAGACGTCAGGTTTAATTCCAAAGACACTTAATCAAACTCTCCCACGCGTTCATGGATCAGAAGCCATCCGTGGGTGTAATTGTTTGTGTGTGTGTGTGGCATAACCACAGTGACCCATGCCACGGTCTACATCCTGCCAGAACTATGGCAACCAGGCAACAACAGGGCCAGTGTAGAACCAAGGCTCAGAGGTTGGTGAAGGAAAGACAAAAGCAGTAGGAGGAAGAACAGAGAATGAGTTTGGATGAACCGAGAGAGGAGGGATATATTGAGAAGCGGAATGAGAAGGTGGAAAAAATAAGGACAAGGATGAAGGAAAAGAGAAAAGAGGAGGAGCAAGATGACGAGGGAGAACGAGAAGGAAAAGGAGTTATGCACACCCACCTGTAGATGACGGCTCCATCATACACCGAGTCATTGAGGTGGACAGGCTGGCCCTCCAGACTCATCTGTTCTCCTGCTGGGGCGTTGTAGGACACCAGACCATCTGAAATAGAGAGAGAGAGAGAGACTGCATTAGCCCACTGAGCTAAAGCCTAGGCAGTGAGTTTGCCCAATTCTGTCTACCTATGGCTCAGAGTAGGGAGCTCCTCCTCCTATCCCTTTCTCCTCTCCATCTGTCTTACCAAGCCACTCACAGCCGTAGAGCTCTACCCTCATGCAGACGTTCATGGAGTGGTCTGAGACGGGCATGAACCTCACGAAGCGGGCGATGATCGGAGGCTCCAGGTCCTTCAGCACAATGTCATATGCATTCCTGTTTCCCTCTATCACCTACAGCCATGTCACACACAGATATTAATCAATCACCAATTAGCCTAATTAATAAGAAATAAATCACACATTCCAGTTCCCCTTAACCACCGAGAGTGACGTCACAAATCACCAATATGACCATTATCAATGTATTAACATTTTTATATTCCTGTCCTCCTTGTCAATCATTAATCTTGTAAATCAATATTCAATAACTGACTGACTGACTGATTACCTGTTTGCCATGCCTGTTCCTCCAGGAAATCCAGCGGCTGCCGTCACGGCTATATTTAATCTTGTACATCTGGGCGAACTCGTTGCCGATGCCCCCTGCGTGGCGGCCCTGGGTGCCCACCAGGGTGATGAAGTGGAGGGAACGCAGGTCTATCTGGAGGAACTCCTTCAGGCTGTCTGGTTCCACCGTTATCTCTGGACACCACGCACCATCACCCTCCTCAAAGTCTAACCTGAGGGTGGGAGATAAAGGGGTGGAGAGGATGGGACAGAGAGGAAGGGGTGAAGAGGGTGGGAGAGAGAGGAGGGGGTGGAGAGGGTGGGAGAGAGAGGAGGGGTGGAGAGGGTGGGAGAGAGAGGAGGGGGTGGGAGAGAGGAAGGGGTGGAAAGGGGTGGAAAGAGGGCAGAAGAGGGAGAGAATAGAAATAAAAAGGAGAGTAGAGAGAAAGGGAGGTGGTGAACACAGATAGAGAAAGGGAGGAGGGAACAGAGAGAGATGGAGGGAAAGGGAAGAGAAAAGGGAGAGAGAGGTCAGTGGAAAGTGAGTGTGTTGGGTGGATGTCAGTTCATACAGTCTGTTAAACAAACACATTTGTCGTAAATTAATGTGAAAGTGTTAATGTAGGGTTGAGCTGGCAGGGGAGAGGGGAGGCTAGGCCAGAATAAAACTATGCTGTCCAGAACAGAACCTAGATTACACCATTATTCTAAAAATGAGAGCAGGCCACCCATTCTCCAACAAGCACACATGCACACGCACACACAATCACTCTCTCTGTTTCTTATTTTTTTCTCTCGCTCTTTCCAGGCTTAACCATGTTTTTTTTTACACACAGAGAGCAGAAACTGATACAAAGTTAACTGAAAACACACACAATCTTGAAAACTGTATGCGAGTGTATATGAATGTGCATGAGTGTTTGTGTGTGTAGTTGTGGGGGGAGCCTGCATGTGTCCAGTCCACAATCGAAATTGAGAGGTATTTATGGATGTATGTGTGTGTGTTTGTGTGTGTCACTGGCGGCCGGTGCAACTTAAGATGAGGGAGGATGATTATTGTTGTTATGAGCATGGCTTTATTTCTATTACAGCATAATGGATGCCTGTAATTCATATTCTATTCACCCAGATAAATGTAACATCAATAGGTTTAGGCTACTACATGATACTCTAATTTCCCCTATACCCATTGTCGTGTCTTTGGCATCATTAAAGTGAAGACTGTTATTTTATCAAATCAATTCTCTGTAATTATTATTACGTGATTAAACTAATCATGTAAATGTAATTAACTACGAAGTTGGGGCACCAAGGAAAATCTTCAGATTACAAAGTTATAATTTTCCTAATATAACTCTTCAGATATTTCAATATCTGATCAATTAGTCTTCTAATTAATGAATTATTCTTTACCTCACGTTAGTCTCATTCCAAACATCGTAAATGGTTGGTTATCTGCACAAACCCAGCCTTTACTATGAATCATCCATACACCAATTGTCTTAATCATTTATTTACTAACTAACTAACTAATCACAGAAATGCATTAAACAAACAACACAGTAGATATGGTTACAAGGAAATGATAGGGGAGGTTCCCTAGTGGGCTAAGCATGACGGCTTGGTGGACAAACGGAAGTGGGTGTAGACTGAGAAGGGCGGGAAAGCCAAAAATTAGTCACTACACAGTTGATAATTATATTAATTGAAATGCTAATCCTCTGCACATGAACGCTCACTCATTCGGGAATAATTGCAATCAATATATATTTACGCTCAGTGTGTCGTCGTGATCTCTGTTGGAATATTACGTCTTTCTGTCGGAGAGTTCGTCCGAGCGTCTCTCTCTGCTTCCCTGAAGTATTTCGTGGTTAGAATGGATACTTCAGAGTACCATTCAGAAATGTTCTCATAGGTATAGATGTTTCGGCAGTTGTCAGTCTTCGCATCCCAGGTTGACATAATTTCTAGCGGCAGACTAGTGATTAGTATCTAAGATTTGCTCTTATTCTGTAGGGATCGATAATCTCAGAGTTGAACCATTTCCCGAGTGTAGCCAATGCTCCACGTGGTATGGTTAGGAATTCAACAACCATTACAACCTTAGCTTAAACTGAGGTTTTTGTGGTCTCTACTCAAACCTTTGCCCCCTCAGCTGACCGAGATATGCATGGTCTGAAGAGGATTTCTTCAAGAGGGTTTTTTATTCGTAACAGTAGAAAAGGGCTGTTCGTGTAGGAGAGAGAGGTGGAAGCCACTAGCTAAACCCAAAAAGGGACACGTCATGACACCATCATGAGGTTGCTACAACCTAGCCTATGAATGAAAGTTTACAATGTAGCTGGGTGCACAGGTAGAGTAGTCAAGGTGACAGAGTGACACATTCAATACCGCCTTGCACACCCTTGCCTGCATCTAGATGATTTTGGGAGTAATCATTAGCCCAACAGTTGAAAATGTGAATTTCTATTGGACAAATTCAGTTTTTTTTTATTTTTATCCCTGCTTCTTTCCGTTAGCTTCCGTTTAAGAAACATTTTTCAACAGAATCGGCGTAGAGTTCACTTTCATAGCAGCCACATAAAAACAGCACAATCACTTTGCTTGTTATATATATATAATTCCTTCTCACAACCATCTATGTGCTCTCCTCCTCTCACCTTGTCTGTGGACTTGTGCACAACACATCAGCTGTCTGTAACCAGGCAAAAAATACCTTTCCAACCAAACCCGCATATCATGACCGCTACACACATCCTACATCGTTGTCACATCATAGTAAGCATAGCTACTAGAACTAACTCATTAGTAAACCCACTACAATCATGCAGTACAGTGTACTGTCAGAAAGCAGATTAGCAGTTACACCGGTGGGCCGGTGGCAATGAATTAATAAAACCAAAAGCTTACCTTGACTTGGAAGAGTTCCAGTGTTGGATAGCCATTGCCTGCTAGCTAACATAGCATACGTCTCTTTTTGAGCCAGGTGTTTGAGTAGGCTAAACTAGCTAGCTGCATATGCTATCTAAATGAAAGTTAAAAAAAATACAACCAAATATAGTTAGCGCTCTCTCTCTCTTGCTTCTCCTTAATTTAGGAAGAAATTCATTTGTTCAAAACTGTTCAACTATTGTCTTTCTCTCTCTTTGAGTCAACTACTCACCACATTTTATGCACTGCACTGCAGTGCTAGCTAGCTTTAGTTTATGCTTTCAGTAATAGATTAATTATCTGATCTTTTGATTGGGTGGACAGCATGTCAGTTCATGCTGCAAGAGCTATGATAGGTTGGAGGACGTCCTCCGGAAGTTGACATAATTACTGTGCAAGTCTATAGAAAGGGGTGAGAACCATGAGCCTCGTAGGTTTTATATTGAGGTCAATGTACCTAGAGGAAGACAGACGCTAGCTGTCCTCCGGCTACACCATGGTGTTACCCTACAGAGAGCTGTTGAGGATACTGTAGACCTTCAATGCAAAACAGTGTGTTTTAATCAGTTATTTGGTGATGTGAATATATTTAGCATAGTCTTAACTAAAAAGGTTAACTTCAATGTTTCACTATTTTATTTGTATGAAATTCACTGAGGAGAATGGTACTCCCCTTCCTCCTCTGAGGAGCCTCCACTGTGGGTGTGTGTGTGTGTCCGCGTGTGTGTATACACGTGTGTGTGTATACAGTACCTGCCGTATCTAGCAGCTGTAGACTCAGACCACTGACTGGAGGCTGAGATGTCTTCATCCTGAATCTCTCCTCCGGACATCCCCAGAGGGTACCGACACACACCTACAACACAACTCAGCTTTTAGTACAAGCATGTATGTGCGCACCCATGCAAATGCACACATATATGCAAAGCATATACAGTTGAAGTCGGAAGTTTACATACACCTTAGCCAAATACATTTAAACTCAGTTTTTCACAAATCCTTACATTTAATCAGAGTAAAAATCCCTGTCTTAGGTCAGTTAGGATCACCACTTTATTTTAAGAATGTGAAATGTCAGAATAATAGTAGAGAATTATTTATTTCAGCTTTTATTTCTTTCATCACATTCCCAGTAGATTCAGAAGCTTACATACACTCAATTAGTATTTGGTAGTGTAACAGTATAACTTTAAACCGTCCCCTCGCCCCGACCCGGGCGCGAACCAGGGACCCTCTGCACACATCGACAACAGTCACCCACGAAGCAGCGTTACCCATCGCTCCACAAAAGCCACGGCCCTTGCAAAGCAAGGGGCAACACTACTTAAGTCTCAGAGCAAGTGACGTAACTGATTGAAATGCTACTAGCGCGTACCCGCTAACTAGCTAGCCATTTCACATCCGTTACAGTAGCATTGCCTTTAAATTGTTTAACTTGGTTCAAACGTTTAGGGTAGCCTTCCACAACCTTCTCACAATAAGTTGGGTGAATTTTGGCCCATTCCTCCTGCCAGAGCTGGTGTAACTGAGTCAGGTTAGTAGGCCTCCTTGATCGCACACACTTTTTCAGTTCTGCCCACAAATTGTCTATAGGATTGAGGTCAGGGCTTTGTGATGACCACTCCAATACCTTGACTTTGTTGTCCTTTAGCCATTTTGCCACAACTTTGGAAGTATGCTTGGGGTCATTGTCCATTTGAAAGACCCATTTGCGACCAAGATTTAACTTCCTGACTGATGTCTTGAGATGTTGCTTCAATATATCCACATAATTTTCCTCCTCTTGATGCCATCTATTTTGTGAAGAGCACTAGTCCCTCCTGCAGCAAAGCACCCCCACAACATGATGCTAACACCCCTGTCCTTCACGGTTGGGATGGTGTTCTTCGGCTTGCAAGACTCCCCCTTTTTCCTCCAAACATAACGATGGTCATTATGGCCAAACAGTTCTATTTTTGTTTGATCAGACCAGAGGACATTTCTCCAAAAAGTGTGATCTTTGTCCCCATGTGCAGTTGCAAATCATAGTCTGGCTTTTTTATGGCGAATTTTGGAGCAGTGGCTTCTTCCTTGCTGAGCGGCCTTTCAGGTTATGTCGATATAGGACTCATTTCACTATGGATATAGATACTTTTGTACCTGTTTCCTCTAGCATCTTCACAAGGTCCTTTGCTGTTGTTCTGGGATTGATTGGCACTTTTTGCAACAAAGTACGTTCATCTCTAGGAGACAGAACGCGTCTCCTTCCTGAGCGGTATGACAGCTATGTGGTCCCATGGTGTTTATACTTGCGTACTATTGTTTATACAGATGAACGTGGTACCTTCAGGCGCTTGGAAATTGCTCCATTTTTTTCTGAGGTCTTGGCGGATTTCTTTTGATTTTCCCATGATGTCAAGAAAAGATGCAATGAGTTTGAAGGTAGACTTTGAAATACACTGCTCAAAAAAATAAAGGGAACACTAAAATAACACATCCTAGATCTTAATGAATTAAATATTCTTATTAAATACTTTTTTCATTACATAGTTGAATGTGCTGACAACAAAATCACACAAAAATTATCAATGGAAATCAAATTTATCAACCCATGGAGGTCTGGATTTGGAGTCACACTCAAAATTAAAGTGGAAAACCACACTACAGGCTGATCCAACTTTGATGTAATGTCCTTAAAACAAGTCAAAATGAGGCTCAGTAGTGTGTGTGGCCTCCACGTGCCTGTATGACCTCCCTACAACGCCTGGGCATGCTCCTGATGAGGTGGCGGATGGTCTCCTGAGGGATCTCCTCCCAGACCTGGACTAAAGCATCCGCCAACTCCTGGACAGTCTGTGGTGCAACGTGGCGTTGGTGGATGGAGCGAGACATGATGTCCCAGATGTGCTCAATTGGATTCAGGTCTGGGGAACGGGCGGGCCAGTCCATAGCATCAATGCCTTCCTCTTGCAGGAACTGCTGACACACTCCAGCCACATGAGGTCTAGCATTGTCTTGCATTAGGAGGAACGCAGGGCCAACCGCACCAGCATATGGTCTCACAAGGTGTCTGAGGATCTCATCTCGGTACCTAATGGCAGTCAGGCTACCTCTGGCGAGCACATGGAGGGCTGTGCGGCCCCCCAAAGAAATGCCACCCCACACCATGACTGACCCACCGCCAAACTGGTCATGCTGGAGGATGTTGCAGGCAGCAGAACGTTCTCCACGGCGTCTCCAGACTCTGTCACGTCTGTCACATGTGCTCAGTGTGAACCTGCTTTCATCTGTGAAGAGCACAGGGCGCCAGTGGCGAATTTGCCAATCTTGATGTTCTCTGGCAAATGCCAAATGTCCTGCACGGTGTTGGGCTGTAAGCACAACCCCCACGTGTGGACGTCGGGCCCTCATACCACCCTCATGGAGTCTGTTTCTGACCGTTTGAGCAGACACATGCACATTTGTGGCAAGCTGGAGGTCATTTTGCAGGGCTCTGGCAGGTAGCGGTTCTGCTGCTGGGTTGTTGCCCTCCTACGGCCTCCTCCACGTCTCCTGATGTACTGGCCTGTCTCCTGGTAGCGCCTCCATGCTCTGGACACTACGCTGACAGACACAGCAAACCTTTTTGCCACAGCTCGCATTGATGTGTCATCCTGGATGAGCTGCACTACCTGAGCCACTTGTGTGGGTTGTAGACTCCATCTCATGCTACCACTAGAATGAAAGCACTGCCAGCATTCAAAAGTGACCAAAACATCAGCCAGGAAGCATAGGAACTGAGAAGTGGTCTGTGGTCACCACCTGCAGAACCACACCTTTATTGGGGGTGTCTTGCTAATTGCCTATAATTTCCACCTTTTTTCTATTTCATTTCCACAACAGCATGTGAAATTTATTGTCAATCAGTGTTGCTTCCTAAGTGGACAGTTTGATTTCACAGAAGTGTGATTGACTTGGAGTTACATTGTGTTGTTTAAGTGTTCCCTTTATTTTTTTGAGCAGTGTACATCCAAAGGTACACACCTCCAATTGACTCAAATTATGTCAATTAGCCTATCAGAAGCTTCTAAAGCCATGTCATCATTTTCTGGAATTTTTCAAGCTGTTTAAAGGCACAGTCAACTTTGTGTATGTAAACTTCTGACCCACTGGAATTGTGATCAAGTGAATTATACGTGAAATAATTTGTCTGTAAACAATTGTTGGAAAAATGACTTAAGTGTCATGCACAAAGTAGATGTCCTAACCAACTTGCCAAAACTATAGATTGTTAACAAGAAACTTGTGGAGTGGTTGAAAAACGAGTTTCAATGACTCCAACCTAAGTGTATGTAAACTTCCGACTTCATCTGTAAGCCAGGAATCATCTACTAGATTCAGCTGCGGGGCGATTTCTTTGGTCGGGGTGCCAGAACATAATTACAAATAATTTGTTGACTGCAAATTGACCGCAAGAAGCCCAAACAGAGATGATATTTGACTAAAACATTCATTTCAAACCTTGCTTACATTTTTAAATGATCACGTCTCTCTACTATGCATGGAAATACTTGGGAACAGATTCTCCAAATGAAAATCACTTGGAGCTGATTTCCTGGTGTTTTTACAGTTTATGACCAACAATGAAAATGTAACCTCCCAAAAAAACGTTCTTTGGGAAGCCAAATAAAACCACACACGGCCAAATCCGGCCCGCGAGTCGCAGGTTGGGATACCCTAATATAGGCAATAGCTCCAGAAATATTCAGGTCTGGACCACCTCCGCTACACAAAGGTGTATGGTATTAACTTTTACAGGCTGACTACACTGCTCGCATCGCGTGCACGAGCATTGCAAATTAAATGTAGAAATGTATATTATTAAATTATTGCACCCACACTGTTCGGGCGCGCCAACGAGCGTCTGCGTTGCCAAGGGCTAAAATAGAAGTCAGTTCTATTTGTGACGCAGATTGCGCTGCAAGTCCTGCCTCTCCCATCTCCTCATTGGTTTATAGAAGCAGGTTATATTGCGATTGGCAACTTTCATAAATTAGGTGCATTACCGCCACGACCTCGTTCGTCTTTCAGTCACCCACGTGGGTATAACCAATGAGGAGATGGCACGTGGGTGACTGAAAGATGAACGAGGTCGTGGCGATAATGCACCTAATTTATGAAAGTTGCCAATCGCAATATAAAGTCAAAAGAAGGAAAGCCTAGAAGGAGGAGAGATGACTAGAAACGATTCGGGTTGACCGTTTTATGTGTGGATTAATTGTCGGAGTAGAGGACCTTGTGCATTTCAGGTAAAATAACAACTCAATGTTTATATCCCAGGACAAATTATCTAGCGTTAGCAAGCTAGCTAAATTGGACAAATTAGCTAGCAACTGCAAGCTAGCTAGCTAAATTGCCATAAATGTTTAATGCTTTTCGACCTGTCCCCAAATTAATGTAATTGGTTCAGAGTTTGTTTTGATATTTTAATCTGCGTGTTGTGATCGCGTTTGGTGTGGGGGAACAAAATACATACATGCACGATGGCGTACACGCGCAGCCGGTTTGGGTTCCGTGTTACTGGTGGGAGTGCTGAGCTCTCAGACAAACACATAGTCTGTATTGACCAGGCTTATCTGTCTAATCACAGAAGACATACCTACTACTTTCTTCTACAATAAAAAAAACTTTTATGTTTTGTCTTGCCCATTCACTGTCTGAATGGCACACATACACAGTATGTGTCTCAATTGTCTGAAGGTTTTATAATCATTTTTTAACCTGTCTCCTCCCCTTCATATACACTGATTGAAGTGGATTTAACAAGTGACATCAATAAGGGATCATAGCTTTCACCTGGTCAGTCTGTCATGAAAAGATCAGGTGTTCTTAATGTTTTGTATACTCAGTGTAGACGGTATCTATTCACTTTTACAAGCCTGAAATAGAATATCATTTACTTTTGTTGCTGTTTCTAAGAGTAAAAATAAAAGGTGATTTTCCATCAATATTATCCCAGCAGGGCTGGGTGTATATGGAATATTTATTGAGGTTTATGGTTTATAATCACTGCTTCAACTGTCTTCTCTACTCAGTAGAAAACGGATGTTAACAATTAACTTGAATACAACCCAACCAATGTCTTAGATGATTATGCAGAACATTTCATCAAACTGTATAGATGTCCTGTGTGAGTGTGTGGGTGTACAGTGTGTGTGTG
The DNA here is from genome assembly GCF_029448725.1 of Salvelinus fontinalis. Lineage (NCBI taxonomy): Eukaryota > Metazoa > Chordata > Actinopteri > Salmoniformes > Salmonidae > Salvelinus > Salvelinus fontinalis. Next base: position 21,605,513 of record NC_074678.1, on the reverse strand, counting down.
TGGGTGTACAGTGAGTGTGCACAAGTTTGACTGGTCAGTAGGAGAGGCAGAGGAAATGCAAGGGGACACTTGGTGAGAGAGATAGAGAGAGTGTTTCTGCGTATACTGTAGTGTACAGTATGATGGATGGTCACAGGGAGTAGAGGAGGTGGTGCAGGCCAGGGGGACTCTCCCTTCAGCATGGCCCCTCAGCTCAGCTCTGTCTGAGACACAGGAAAGTCTTTGTGAAACTGCCAGAAACAGCACACAGAACACACAACGCTCAAAGCCCTTTCTGTCCTCCCTCGCTTTTTATCCTTCCTTTCTGTCCTCCCTCTCTCTTCCAAATATTTGTTTAAAAAGTCAAGATGGGGAAACATTGCAGAGTTCATCCTGGCAGTGACGGTGAGATTCAATTCAGAAAGAGATCAGTCCCAAAACAAACAATTATTTCTGATGTGAGACTGCCGTCTCCTCTGCAGATCCCCGATCTTCCCTTCCCCTTTCTTTATCTTCCCCTGACCTCCTCCATCCCTTCCCTCCCTCATGCCCCGACAGACGTAAGCCACAATCATCACACACTTCTCATATTTCCAGTCTATTAGTGGTCATCTTGGTAATATAATTGCAATCAAATGTGATAACATCTGCAACTCCTCCAATAATAATGTCCGTTTTGATTCATGTATTGTATTTGGAAACATTTAATTGGCTCTCCAGGCAGTTCAGATACTCGATCCTAGCCCCCCAGGTTTGGGAAACCCTTCCATAAGTGAGAAAAACATCCATAACAATTTTACTGCAGTTTACTCCCCTCTGGTAAAATAATAATGTTTCAAATGAAATCACGCTGCAGATTATAGTACATTTGATCATTTTTCACAGATCTGTGCTCTTTTGCGTGATGTAAATATTTCCCTAATGAGTGGTGGAGGTTGGGCTAGTTGACCATGGTATTTCACCACTGCTCTGATGAACGAAGAGAAACATGAGTCCATTCACATACAGGTGTCCACTGCAAACAGAGGCAGGGAGAAAGAGAACCAGAGAGAGAAAGAGAGAAATAGGAGAAGACGAGGCCTGAATTTGCATGCATTGATAGTTTATTGATTTCAGACTAGAGTAACTGAAAAATCACATTATTTATGTGTCGTATTACTTATTATTGTGTGAATGAAGCTCATGATGTTATTGTCACAGCAGGACACAAATACAACAGAATGAAACTCTGAACAACAACATTATCTGGGATTCACTTGGTGAAAATAAGCAAACTGATGCATAATAATGTAATGTTCCATCAACTACAGCCAGACAGATCCAATGGCTCAGCCCACAGACAATAGAGGAGAAGGCAGAGAAAGTGTTTGATATTTCCTGGGATGTAGTTGGTGAAAATAAGAGTCATTACCAGTGGCTAAATCAGACTCCATCCTAAACTAAAGCATGGAACAGAGGTGGAGGGGGAGAGCGAGAGAGAGAGAGAGAGCTAGACGAACCCTGTAACGTCACTATTGGCTAATACACTCTTACAGGTCACATGCACGCACACAGCATACACACACCGATCCAGCTCCAAGTGGCTTATTTCCCTCTCTCACCACTTATTTTTTTCTATGTGCCCTGGCCAGTGAAAGGCAGGCTAGTTTCATAGTGTTTGCTGTCTAACCACAGGATCCAAGCACACGCACGCACCCCCCCAGTCATCAATTCTGATATTATAGTCAATTTAGTTTGTGACCGTCTCGTGTAAACTCTCATAAGCTTTCTATTGTATTACTATGAGAGCAATATCGCAGAGGCTCAAGATAACCTAAAACAACTGGACGACCTGACCTTGGTGGGAGTTGATGACATATTGTGTGTGTGTGTGTGTGTGTGTGTGTGTGTGTGTGTGTGTGTGTGTGTGTGTGTGTGTGTGTGTGTGTGTGTGTGTGTGTGTGTGCATGCAGAGGATCCAGCTATCCCACTGGAGTCTGTGGTTAATGCATTCCAGACATTCTGACAGCGGGAATGTACATTGAAAGGGGCTTGCCATGTGTATTTGCTGGGATTGTTGTTGACCACTTACAAGTGGTGGAGTGCAGAGTACTAATGGATCGGAACATGGCCAAAGTTCATTTAAATTCTTTCAACAAAATGTTCTAAATCCAAAATATGCCCCATTGTGGGACAATCATTTTGAAGACAAGTGAGGGAGAAATCATCATTCTTTCCATATTTCAAATCCTCTAGACTAGACAAAGACTTTCTAAACGCAAGAATGGATGAGGGAATTGTGTGTCTGTCCAATAAGCTATATCTTTACGTCCTTTGTCATTCAACAGATTTGCTATGAGTCTTGTTGACTCCATCACAGGTCTTACTGTGTCTAACTACCATTCTGTTGCATGGATGAAGAAAAATAAATATCAGAATGCATGAAATTTGCATGGCTGCATTTAGTAGCACTGAGAGGCAAGGTGATGCCAACTTTCCCCTTTTTAAAATCCTTGAACAGTGCTGTTATACCATCTCTGTCTTTCCTATTTCCACTCTGAGTGGGCGACAAGCTTTTCGCTGTAGACTGGGAGCCATATAGAGACTCTGGAATAAGGCTTTAGTAGAGATAGATGGAGGAGAAATAGAGAGGGACTATAAGGCTGGAGTAGAGATGGAGCAAGAGAGAAAAACGGTATAACGCTGGACTATAAATCGAGTAATAGAGATAGGTGAAAGCTGGATACTGTCAAGATGATCCACTCTGCTGTATATCTGATTTACCAGATCAGAGACTTCTATCAACAGTCATAACGAGATGTAGAGGCCTGAAAACAACCACAGCACCCACCACTGCCCTGTCCCTTTGGAGAGAACACCCTCTTCTTAAAACCTACTCTCTCGCTCAGCCTGCCATTATAGCAACATGCTAGTCTTAAAGATCAGCCACATTGTAGGCTGTAAAATACACACACGAATGGAGAGAAGGGCGTGTCAAGTGTGTGTGTCACTCCACTGAAAGATATGTTAAAGTTGTTATGTATGATCATGAAAGTCCACGAAAACGAATTGTCATTTCTCTGCACCATGCTACAGATAAATACAAGTTTACAGCATATGAAACATAGCCTTTGTTTACTTTGAGGCGCCCCAGACGAGTTAGTGAAAAATGTTCTGGTGTGTTTGTAGTTTGCCTTGAGCAGGATGTAATTAAACAGCTATGTTAATGTGGAGGACTGACTGTCCACATATCTCCCTCAAAATATAGACTGCCACGCCACAGCTGTAAAAGACCTCAAAGCACACACGCACGTGCAGACGCGCAAGCGCTCATGCACACACACACACACACACACACACACACACACACACACACACACACACACACACACACACACACACACACACACACACACACACACACACACACACACTCCTAGGTCTATTGCTTGGCCCTGTGCCCTGCTCTTTTATACAATTCTAAACTTCTATTTAATGAAAGCAGCTCTATAATGTTGTGAAACATACTACAGTCCATAATGTTGTGACACATACTACAGTCCATAACGTTGTGACACATACTACAGTCCATAACGTTGTGACACATACTACAGTCCATAATGTTGTGACACATACTACAGTCCATAATGTTGTGACACATACTACAGTCCATAATGTTGTGACACATACTACAGTCCATAACGTTGTGACACATACTACAGTCCATAATGTTGTGACACATACTACAGTCCATAATGTTGTGACACATACTACAGTCCATAATGTTGTGAAACATACTACAGTCCAGAATGTTGTGAAACATACTACAGTCCATAACGTTGTGACACATACTACAGTCCATAATGTTGTGACACATACTACAGTCCATAATGTTGTGACACATACTACAGTCCATAATGTTGTGACACATACTACAGTCCATAACGTTGTGACACATACTACAGTCCATAATGTTGTGACACATACTACAGTCCATAATGTTGTGACACATACTACAGTCCAGAATGTTGTGACACATACTACAGTCCAGAATGTTGTGACACATACTACAGTCCATAATGTTGTGAAACATACTACAGTCCAGAATGTTGTGAAACATACTACAGTCCATAATGTTGTGACACATACTACAGTCCATAATGTTGTGACACATACTACAGTCCATAATGTTGTGACACATACTACAGTCCATAACGTTGTGACACATACTACAGTCCATAATGTTGTGAAACATACTACAGTCCATAATGTTGTGACACATACTACAGTCCATAATGTTGTGAAACATACTACAGTCCATACTGTTGTGAAACATACTACAGTCCATAATGTTGTGACACATACTACAGTCCATAATGTTGTGAAACATACTACAGTCCATAATGTTGTGACACATACTACAGTCCATAATGTTGTGAAACATACTACAGTCCAGAATGTTGTGAAACATACTACAGTCCAGAATGTTGTGACACATACTACAGTCCAGAATGTTGTGACACATACTACAGTCCATAACGTTGTGACACATACTACAGTCCATAATGTTGTGACACATACTACAGTCCATAATGTTGTGACACATACTACAGTCCATAATGTTGTGACACATACTACAGTCCATAATGTTGTGACACATACTACAGTCCATAATGTTGTGACACATACTACAGTCCATAATGTTGTGACACATACTACAGTCCATAATGTTGTGACACATACTACAGTCCATAACGTTGTGACACATACTACAGTCCATAATGTTGTGACACATACTACAGTCCATAATGTTGTGACACATACTACAGTCCATAACGTTGTGACACATACTACAGTCCATAATGTTGTGACACATACTACAGTCCAGAATGTTGTGACACATACTACAGTCCATAACGTTGTGACACATACTACAGTCCATAATGTTGTGACACATACTACAGTCCATAATGTTGTGAAACATACTACAGTCCATAATGTTGTGACACATACTACAGTCTATAATGTTGTGACACATACTACAGTCCATAACGTTGTGACACATACTACAGTCCATAACGTTGTGACACATACTACAGTCCAGAATGTTGTGACACATACTACAGTCTATAATGTTGTGACACATACTACAGTCCATAACGTTGTGACACATACTACAGTCCATAACGTTGTGACACATACTACAGTCCATAATGTTGTGACACATACTACAGTCCATAATGTTGTGACACATACTACAGTCCAGAATGTTGTGACACATACTACAGTCTATAATGTTGTGACACATACTACAGTCCAGAATGTTGTGACACATACTACAGTCTATAATGTTGTGACACATACTACAGTCCATAATGTTGTGACACATACTACAGTCCATAATGTTGTGACACATACTACAGTCCATAACGTTGTGACACATACTACAGTCCATAATGTTGTGACACATACTACAGTCCATAATGTTGTGAAACATACTACAGTCCATAATGTTGTGACACATACTACAGTCCATAACGTTGTGACACATACTACAGTCCATAACGTTGTGACACATACTACAGTCCATAATGTTGTGACACATACTACAGTCCATAATGTTGTGACACATACTACAGTCCATAATGTTGTGACACATACTACAGTCCATAACGTTGTGACACATACTACAGTCCATAATGTTGTGACACATACTACAGTCCATTATGTTGTGACACATACTACAGTCCAGAATGTTGTGACACATACTACAGTCCAGAATGTTGTGACACATACTACAGTCCATAATGTTGTGAAACATACTACAGTCCAGAATGTTGTGAAACATACTACAGTCCATAATGTTGTGACACATACTACAGTCCATAATGTTGTGACACATACTACAGTCCATAATGTTGTGACACATACTACAGTCCATAACGTTGTGACACATACTACAGTCCATAATGTTGTGAAACATACTACAGTCAATAATGTTGTGACACATACTACAGTCCATAATGTTGTGAAACATACTACAGTCCATAATGTTGTGAAACATACTACAGTCCATAATGTTGTGACACATACTACAGTCCATAATGTTGTGAAACATACTACAGTCCATAATGTTGTGACACATACTACAGTCCATAATGTTGTGAAACATACTACAGTCCATAATGTTGTGACACATACTACAGTCCAGAATGTTGTGAAACATACTACAGTCCAGAATGTTGTGACACATACTACAGTCCAGAATGTTGTGACACATACTACAGTCCATAACGTTGTGACACATACTACAGTCCATAATGTTGTGACACATACTACAGTCCATAATGTTGTGACACATACTACAGTCCATAATGTTGTGACACATACTACAGTCCATAATGTTGTGACACATACTACAGTCCATAATGTTGTGACACATACTACAGTCCATAATGTTGTGACACATACTACAGTCCATAATGTTGTGACACATACTACAGTCCATAACGTTGTGACACATACTACAGTCCATAATGTTGTGACACATACTACAGTCCATAATGTTGTGACACATACTACAGTCCATAACGTTGTGACACATACTACAGTCCATAATGTTGTGACACATACTACAGTCCAGAATGTTGTGACACATACTACAGTCCATAACGTTGTGACACATACTACAGTCCATAATGTTGTGACACATACTACAGTCCATAATGTTGTGAAACATACTACAGTCCATAATGTTGTGACACATACTACAGTCTATAATGTTGTGACACATACTACAGTCCATAACGTTGTGACACATACTACAGTCCATAACGTTGTGACACATACTACAGTCCAGAATGTTGTGACACATACTACAGTCTATAATGTTGTGACACATACTACAGTCCATAACGTTGTGACACATACTACAGTCCATAACGTTGTGACACATACTACAGTCCAGAATGTTGTGACACATACTACAGTCTATAATGTTGTGACACATACTACAGTCCATAATGTTGTGACACATACTACAGTCCATAATGTTGTGACACATACTACAGTCCATAACGTTGTGACACATACTACAGTCCATAATGTTGTGACACATACTACAGTCCATAATGTTGTGAAACATACTACAGTCCATAATGTTGTGAAACATACTACAGTCCAGAATGTTGTGAAACATACTACAGTCCATAATGTTGTGAAACATACTACAGTCTATAATGTTGTGACACATACTACAGTCCATAACGTTGTGAAACATACTACAGTCCAGAATGTTGTGAAACATACTACAGTCCATAATGTTGTGAAACATACTACAGTCCAGAATGTTGTGAAACATACTACAGTCCATAACGTTGTGACACATACTACAGTCTATAATGTTGTGACACATACTACAGTCCATAATGTTGTGACACATACTACAGTCCATAATGTTGTGACACATACTACAGTCCATAATGTTGTGACACATACTACAGTCCATAATGTTGTGAAACATACTACAGTCCATAACGTTGTGACACATACTACAGTCTATAATGTTGTGAAACATACTACAGTCCATAATGTTGTGAAACATACTACAGTCCATAATGTTGTGAAACATACTACAGTCTATAATGTTGTGACACATACTACAGTCCATAATGTTGTGAAACATACTACAGTCTATAATGTTGTGACACATACTACAGTCCATAATGTTGTGAAACATACTACAGTCCATAATGTTGTGAAACATACTACAGTCCAGAATGTTGTGAAACATACTACAGTCCAGAATGTTGTGAAACATACTACAGTCTATAATGTTGTGACACATACTACAGTCCATAACGTTGTGAAACATACTACAGTCCAGAATGTTGTGAAACATACTACAGTCCATAATGTTGTGAAACATACTACAGTCCAGAATGTTGTGAAACATACTACAGTCCATAATGTTGTGAAACATACTACAGTCCAGAATGTTGTGAAACATACTACAGTCCATAACGTTGTGACACATACTACAGTCCATAATGTTGTGACACATACTACAGTCCATAATGTTGTGACACATACTACAGTCCATAATGTTGTGACACATACTACAGTCCATAATGTTGTGAAACATACTACAGTCCATAACGTTGTGACACATACTACAGTCTATAATGTTGTGAAACATACTACAGTCCATAATGTTGTGAAACATACTACAGTCTATAATGTTGTGACACATACTACAGTCCATAATGTTGTGACACATACTACAGTCTATAATGTTGTGACACATACTACAGTCCATAACGTTGTGACACATACTACAGTCCATAATGTTGTGACACATACTACAGTCCATAATGTTGTGAAACATACTACAGTCCAGAATGTTGTGAAACATACTACAGTCCATAATGTTGTGACACATACTACAGTCCATAACGTTGTGACACATACTACAGTCCAGAATGTTGTGACACATACTACAGTCTATAATGTTGTGACACATACTACAGTCCATAATGTTGTGACACATACTACAGTCCATAATGTTGTGACACATACTACAGTCCATAACGTTGTGACACATACTACAGTCCATAATGTTGTGACACATACTACAGTCCAGAATGTTGTGACACATACTACAGTCCATAATGTTGTGAAACATACTACAGTCCAGAATGTTGTGACACATACTACAGTCCATAATGTTGTGACACATACTACAGTCCATAATGTTGTGACACATACTACAGTCCATAATGTTGTGACACATACTACAGTCCATAATGTTGTGACACATACTACAGTCCAAGGTCGTTGCATTTCTCAAGACTTGACTGATTTGCTTGCTGTTGCCATGGTGTTAGGGCTCCATCTCTGCACACCAAATTTGGCACTGGGTTTCCTTGTAAAATATAATTGGTCGTCTCATTGACATCACACTTTCCCTCAGTGAACCACCCCTAGAGTGGAAACAGAACAGTGGAGAGACCCATGGACAACAGAACAGTGGAGACCCATGGACAACAGAACAGTGGAGACCCATGGACAACAGAACAGTGGAGAGACCCATGGACAACAGAACAGTGGAGAGACCCATGGACAACAGAACAGTGGAGACCCATGGACAACAGAACAGTGGAGACCCATGGACAACAGAACAGTGGAGAGACCCATGGACAACAGAACAGTGGAGACCCATGGACAACAGAACAGTGAAGAGACCCATGGACAACAGAACAGTGGAGAGACCCATGGACAACAGAACAGTGGAGAGAACCATGGACAACAGAACAGTGGAGAGAACCATGGACAACAGAACAGTGGAGAGACCCATGGAAAACAGAACAGTGGAGAGAACCATGGACAACAGAACAGTGGAGAGACCCATGGACAACAGAACAGTGGAGAGACCCATGGACAACAGAACAGTGGAGACCCATGGACAACAGAACAGTGGAGACCCATGGACAACAGAACAGTGGAGACCCATGGACAACAGAACAGTGGAGACCCATGGACAACAGAACAGTGGAGACCCATGGACAACAGAACAGTGGAGACCCATGGACAACAGAACAGTGGAGAGACCCATGGACAACAGAACAGTGGAGACCCATGGACAACAGAACAGTGAAGAGACCCATGGACAACAGAACAGTGGAGACCCATGGACAACAGAACAGTGGAGAGACCCATGGACAACAGAACAGTGGAGAGACCCATGGACAACAGAACAGTGGAGAGACCCATGGACAACAGAACAGTGGAGAGACCCATGGACAACAGAACAGTGGAGAGACCCATGGACAACAGAACAGTGGAGACCCATGGACAACAGAACAGTGGAGACCCATGGACAACAGAACAGTGGAGACCCATGGACAACAGAACAGTGGAGAGACCCATGGACAACAGAACAGTGGAGACCCATGGACAACAGAACAGTGAAGAGACCCATGGACAACAGAACAGTGGAGACCCATGGACAACAGAACAGTGGAGAGACCCATGGACAACAGAACAGTGGAGAGACCCATGGACAACAGAACAGTGGAGACCCATGGACAACAGAACAGTGGAGAGACCCATGGACAACAGAACAGTGGAGAGACCCATGGACAACAGAACAGTGGAGACCCATGGACAACAGAACAGTGGAGAGACCCATGGACAACAGAACAGTCCCACTCACATCAAAGAGACAGCAGTAGCAGTTAAGGCCACCAAATGGAAACGTACACACACATGCTCACACACACACACAATGTTCCCCATACCGTTCCCATGCCAACACTCACCTGGGTTAACCTGCGAGGTGACGTCTCCTAACAAGAAGAGCAGGATGATCAGCGGAAAGTGTCCCCACCACAGGCACTTCATCCCAAACACACACACACAAACTTTCACACACAGAGGGTCTTCAAACCTGAAATCAATGAGAAAACAACAGTCAGAATATGTCATACAAGTTGAAGTATTTGGACTGTGGTGAAATGAAACAGAAGTTTTAGGGTCTGTATTCGGATCCATGTGGTATATTCAGGCAGATGGTGCAGTTTCATGTCTTTCCTCCAGGGAACCAGATCATCTGAGAGGTTCAAGGGAAAGCTGCAGCTTTTACTGGAGGAATGGTTTTCATTTGCTCAATAAAAACAATAATTGCTGTCTGAAAGTGGAATTTCCATTCATTCATTATCTTACCACGAGTGAAGAGTGAAAGCATATTAAAATGGCGGGGATAATTCAACATTACAGTAGCCAGCGCTGAGTAATAAAACTGTACATAAAACTATATCCATACATCTAAATGTAAATACTTTAACATTCCTTAGTAGTTCCCCATCCCCTGGCTGTGTGTGTGTAACGGATGTGAAATGGCTAGCTAGTTAGCGGGTACGCGCTACTAGTGTTTCAATCAGTTATGTCACTTGCTCTGAAACCTAGAAGTAGTGTTGCACCTTGCTCTGCAGGGGCCGTGGCTTTTGTGGAGCGATGGGTAACGACGCTTCGTGGGTGTCAGTTGTTGATGTGTGCAGAGGGTCCCTGGTTCGCGCCCGAGGTCGGGGCGAGGGGACGGTCTAAAGTTATACTGTTACGTGTGTGTGTGTGTGTGTGTGTGTGTGTGTGTGTGTGTGTGTGTAACATTATTCAGTAGTTCTCCATCCCCTGTCTGTGTTTGTGTGTGTGTGTGTGTGTGTTAGAGAGGACTTCAGACAGGAGGCAGGAATAAATTAAGGCAGCATTTCAGAGAGGGAGACAGAGAAAGACAGATAGAGGAACAGAGACAGACAGAGACAGCGAGAGAGAGAGAGCGAGAGACAGAGGCAGAAAGAAAGAGAGACAGATCGAGGGACAGAGAGAGAGAGAGAGAGAGAGAGGTCCAGCACTCCTCCTCTCTTCAACAGCCCCAAACAGCCAATGGTCTAATCTCCTCTTACCTTAGAGGAAATGTCGATGTCCACTCAGTGATTTACTCTAGTCTCATGTGGTTGTCTGACCTACCACTAATAATGATCCAGTAAAAGGTGTGGGGGGAGAGAGTCAGGGTTGCACATGTAAATGCTTTACTGTCATTCTAACTGATTGTTACATAATTACATACAGTGTAAGGATGTGGCGATCTCACTGTGTTAATAGCTTCTTATGTAACAAACACCATTTAAAGAAGGAGAACGACTGCAGCAGAATCATTAGTGGTTGTTCTATCTCTGTTTATATAAAAGTGAACATTTCTCTAGCAAGATTGTAATCTTTGGACAGCAACAGTTGGAAGTACCATGTAACAATGTGGAAATGCAATGTCAATACACTGCACCTATGCAACTACCATGTAAATTCATAGAGTTTCGGATCCTTAGGTAAAGTGGCAGTGTTGTTTCGAAGAGAAAGGCAGAGGGGTGAAGAGTGTACTATGGACTAGAGGTCGACCGATTAATCGGGGCCGATTTCAAGTTTTCATAACAATCGGAAATCGGTATTTTTGGGTGCCGTTTTTTTTTACATTTTTTTTTTTACACCTTTATTTAACTAGGCAAGTCAGTTAAGAACACATTCTTATTTTCAATGAAACGAGGCAGAACGACAGATTTTTAACCTTGTCAGCTCGGGGGATCCAATCTTGCATTGATTACATTGCACTCCACGAGGAGCCTGTCTGTTAGCGAATGCAGTAAGCTAAGGTAAGTTGCTAGCTAGCATTAAACTTATCTTATAAAAAACAATCAATCAATGACTGTCATTGCTCCAATGTGTACTTAACCATAAACATCAATGCCTTTCTTAAAATCAATGCACAAGTATATATTTTTAAACCTGCATATTTAGCTAAAAGAAATCCAGGTTAGCAGGCAATATTAACCAGGTGAAATTGTGTCATTTCTCTTGCGTTCATTGCACGCAGAGTCAGGGTATATGCAACAGTTTGGGCTGCCTGGCTCTTTGCGAACTAATTTGCCAGAACTTTACGTAATTATGACAACATTGAAGGTTGTGCAATGTAACAGGAATATTTAGACTCATGGATGCCACCCGTTAGATAAAATACGGACGGAATAAACGTTTTGTTTTCGAGGTGATAGTTTCCGGATTAGTCAAAGGTATATGGTTTAGAGAGAAATAGTCGACGCGTTATAATTCCTGTAATAACTTGCGGCTGAATTTGAAAGGGGTTCCTTCGTTATTTTACCGTTCATGTCTTCCATAGAGAATGTCTTGATCTACTTCAAATAAGGTCTGTGTTTCGTGCAGGCTTAAACCGCCTTGACGCTTTGACACCCGTGTAAATCTCACTAGGATAAGGTAACGTTTGTCAACATATTTTCATAAATCCACTCTACAATTATTTTTTTTATCTTCGCTTATATTTAGCCAATATTGATCAGAGTTACCTTGTCCTATGGATATCTATACAGTTATAAAATTGGCACGGTGATGTAAGCCTACACGAAACACAGACCTTATTTTAAGTGAATCTAAATATATCCTATGGAATAAATGAAGGAACCGCTTTTCAGATTTTGCTAGGTGTCATGGGAATTATGACTCGCACTTTGGTTGTCAATTCTTACCATGGCCATTATTAAAATAGGATTTCCTGCATATAGAAATTAAAGTTTTTGTTTTCAACATTCATCACAGGTAACTTAAACTCTATTTTTATTCAAACAGTTGAGAGTATTTGTCTCCTAAGCAGACTCTTCAGTATCATTGTCACTTCAGAGCTGTGTGCGTGTGTGTAATTATGTATTATATTAAGTTAAAATAAAAGTGTTCATTGTTCATTCAGTATTGTTGCAATTGTCATTATTGCAAAAATGTGTGTGTGTGTATGATATATATATATATATTAAAATAATAATAATAATTTAAATAAATCGTCCGATTAATCGGTATCGGCTTTTTTGTCCTCCAATAATCGGTATCGGCATTGAAAAATCATAATCGGTCGACCTCTACTATGGACTGTATAGAGTTAAGCTGGAGAGATCAGAAAGCCAAAGAGGAGGTTCCCTGGTCTTCATGATAGGCCAAAGGGGCACGTGTGTAGGACATTTCCGGCTGTTCATCCCTGGCCAAACAACTTTCTCTTGGCGGTGCGAGGCTGCGTAGGAGTGGCTGATAGATCAACATGTCAGGGTCAAGCAGCACAGTACTCCTCACAACCACACACACGCACGCACGCAGGCCCACACACCCACACACAGACAGTCTTGTATAATTCACCTTGTGGGGACACTCAATTCAGTCCCATTCAAAATCCTATTTTTCCTACATCCCTTACTCCAAACCTTACCCTAAACGTAACCCAGGCTCCTACCGCTAACACTAATTCTAACCTTAACCCTAAACCCCCTAGAAATAGCATTTTAACTTGTGGGGACTAACAAAATGTCCCCAGTTTGACATTTTTTGTTTGTTTACTATACTTGTTGGGACTTCTGGTCTCCACAAGTATAGTTAAACATGACCATACACACACACACACACACACACACACACTAAACTTCTCTGTGCCCTCTGCAGTAAACATTTACACACATTCACCATCCTCCACACACACTCACCCCTCCACTAAACCTCTAAGTGCCCTCTGCAGTAAACATTTACACATACTCACCATCCTCCACCATCCTCCACACACTCACATACCTCTACACCCAGAGACCACACTTACACCACCTCACAATAACCAGGCCACTGACAGATATCAGTGTTAAAACCTGGAGTTTCATACAATATAACAGAGTTGTATTCTGGCTGTGGGATACATATTCAGATCTGCTGCCCAATACCACTGCCAAGATGGAACTCTGATGACACCCGACATTACAGAATGACTTCTTCATTTCTATACAGTTCCTAGAAACCAATAGACATTCACGACATCTTAAATTCCAGAATATAAGGAATCCTGCTTTCATGCAAGTCGTCAGACATTCGGTATACGATTTCTAAACCATCCTTCCTTTCACAAATACACACATCACTGTAATCATTTTATTGTCATCAGCTAATCAGAGAACCAAACAGCTGTAAAACTGTACAAACTCTCTCAACAGCTCCCCTTCACCAAAACCCATTGACCTCTAAATGGCCTCATTGTGCATTCACCATCAACAAACATCATCGAGTTAGTTTCTCCTTCAGAAGTGCTTCATTTCCTGTTGTATTAGATTACAGCCATATCACACTAAGACACTGGCCTCCTTATAAGGGTAAATATATAGGTGCTAATGCTGGGCTTAAATAGTTAATGAAACACAAACAGCTGGTGGCTTGTGTCATGTGTTGGGGAGGGAGAGTCAGAGAGGTATTTACCATGTGGCCAGAGAGAACAGCTCTCATGTAAAAGTGGACATAGAGTTAGCATGAAAAAAAACACATTTTCCATTTACCAAGGCCCTGTTCTGTTGAAATACTCTTAAAATCTGTCCTATCTTCCCTTCCTTGAGGTTAACACTGATCTGCATGTGATTGTGTAACAGAGCTTTAACATGCGCGCACACACACACAAACCTTTCTACAACTTTCCAGTGGTGGTAAAAGTGACCTTCAACATGGCACTGTCATAGGATCCCACCTGCCCTGCTCGAGCTGCCCCGGTCAACCATAAGTGCTGTTATTGTGAAGTGGAAACATCTAGGAGCAATAACGGCTTGGCCGCAAAGTGGTAGGCCACACAAGCTCACTGAACGAGACCGACAAGTGCTGAAGCGCGTAAAAATGGTCTGTCATCGGTTGTAACACTCACTACTGAGTTCCAAACTGCCTCTGGGAGCAACGTCAGCACAAGAACTGTTCGTCAGGAGTTTCATGAAATGGGGTTCCATGGCCGAGCAGCCGTACATAAGTCTAGGATAAAAATGCGCAATGCCAAGCGTCGGCTGGTGTGGTGTAAAGCTCACCACCATTGGACTCTGGAGCAGTGGAAACGCGTTCTCTGGAGTGATGAATCACGCTTCACCATCTGGCAGTCCGACGGACAAATCTGGGTTTGGCGGATGCCAGGAGAACGCTACCTGCCCGAATGCATAGTGCCAACTGTAAAGTTTGGTAGAGGGGGAATAATGGTCTGAGGCTGTCTTTCATGGTTCGGGCTAGGCCTCTTAGTTCCATAAATCTTAACGCTACAGCATACAATGACATTCTAGACGATTCTGTGCTTCCAACTTTGTGGCAACAGTTTGGGGAAAGCCCTTTCCTGTTTCAGCATGACAATGCCCCCGTACACAAAGTGAGGTCCATACAGAAATGGATGGTCGAGACCAGTATGGAAGAACTTGACTGGCCTGCACAGAGGTTTAGAACACCTACTCATTCAAAGGTTTTTCTTTATTTTTACTATTTTCTACATTGTAGAATAATAGTGAAGACATCAAAACTATGAAATAACACATATGGAATCATGTAGTAACAAGAAGTGTTAAACAAATCAAAATATATTTTATATTTGAGATTCTTCAAAGTAGCCACCCTTTGCCTTGATGACAGCTTTCCCCCCTTTCCATTCTCTCAACCAGCTTCACCTGGAATGCTTTTCCAACAGTCTTGAAGGAGTTCCCACATATGCTGAGCACTTGTTGGCTGCTTTTCCTTCACTCTGCTGTCCAACTCATCACAAACCATCTCAATTTGGTTGAGGTCAGGGGATTGTGGAGGCCAGGTTATCTGATGCAGCACTCCATCACTTTCTTTCTTGGTAAAATAGCCCTTACACAGCCTGGAGGTGTGTTGGGCCATTGTCCTGTTGAAAAACAAATTATAGTCCCACTAAGCGCAAACCAGATGGGATGGCGTATCGCTGCAGAATGCTGTGGTAGCCATACTGGTTAAGTGTGCCTTGAATTCTAAATAAATCACTGACAGTGTCACCAGCAAAGCACCCCCACACCATAACACCTCCTCTTCCATGCTTTACAGTGGGAAATACACATTCAGAGATCATCCGTTCACCAACACTGTGTCTCACAAAGACACAGCGGTTGGTACCAAAGGACACATCTTCACCGGTCTAATGTCCATTGCTCGAGTTTCTTGGCACAAGCAAGTCTCTTCTTATTATTGGTGCCCTTTAGTAGTGATTTCTTTTCAGCATTTAGACCATGAAGGCCTGATTCACGCAGTCTCCCCTGAACAGTTTATGTTGAGATGTGTCTGTTTCTTGAACTCTGTGAAGCATTTATTTGGGCTGCAATTTCTGAGGCAGCTAACTCGAATAAACGTATCCTCTGCAGCAGAGGTAACTCTGGGTCTTCCATTCCTGTTGCAGTTCTCATGAGAGCCAGTTTCATCATAGCGCTTGATGGTTTTTGTGATTGCGCAAGAAGAAACGTTCGAAGTTCTTGAAATTTTCCGTAATGACTGACCCTTCATGTCTCAAAGTAATGATGGACTGTCGTTTCTCTTTGCTTATTTGAGCTGTTCTTGCCATAATATAGACTTGGTCTTTTACCAAATAGAGCTATCTTCTTTATACCACCCCTACCTTGCAACAACACAACTGATTGGCTCAAACTAATTAAGAATGAAAGAAATTTCACGAATTAACTTTTAAGAAGGCACACCTGTTAATTGAAATGCATTCCAGGTGACTCCCCCCACTCACAAAGCTGGTTGAGAGAATGCCAAGATTGTCCAAAGCTGTCATCAAGACAAAGGGTGGCTACTTTGAAGAATCTCAAATATAAAATATATTTACATTTGTTTAACGCTTTTTGTTACTACATGATTCCATATGTGTTATTTCATAGTTTTGATGTCTTCACTATTATTCTACAAGGTAGAAAATAGTAAAAATAAAAACCCTTGAATGAGTAGGTGTTCTAAAACTTTTGACCGGTAGTGTAAGTACAGTGGTGGAAAAAGTACTCAACTGTCATACTTCAAATTCCTTAAATAAAGCCAACCAGATGGCACGATTTAATTGTTTTTTTAATTTACCGACTGCCAAGGGCACACCAACACTCAGACATAATTTACAGACACATTATTTGTGTGTAGTAAGTCCGTCAGTTCAGAGGCAGTGGTAATGACAACACATTATATTGATGTGTGTGTGAATTTGACCATATTGCTGTTCTGCTTGAGCATTCCAAATTTAACAAGTACTTTTGGGTATCAGGGAAAATGGATGCGAGTAAAAAGTACATACTTTCTTTAGGAATGTAGTAGAGTAAAAGTTGTCAAAATACAAATAGTAAAGTACAGATACGCAAAAAAACTAATTAAGTAGTACTTCAAAGTCCTTTTACTTAGTTACTTTACACCACTGCCCCTTTCTCTCTCTCTCTCTCTTAGTAAGAGCTGTATTCTCCATCCAGGTAGGTATCTGCAAGGAGCGTAGGGCTGTTGTCTCATAACAAGGCTTTGCTATGGTAACATCAGAGCAGGCTCTGACACACAGGACACAGGGTTATGGGCTGTCTCACATTCACCATTATGGAAAACTTCTGCTCATTCTCATTTCATAGCAGCATGGAACACTTATCCACTCACCAGTATCGTTTTAAACTCAAATTCATTTTTCATGTGAAAAGTTGCGATAGTTATCAAGTCCAAATTGCCATTTTCGGTAAATGTTTTTGCAATGTCTGTAAAAGTTTGCTGACATGTTAGGAGCTGAGATCAAGCTTTCAGTAATGATCAGTGAGTAACTGCTCTTGACAATGTTTTATTCTGATGCAGAAAACTATTGAGAGTAGTGTTTCTACAGTCCAATGGTTGAGCTGCTGTTCAGTTACACTCACCTCTCACTGACAGGCTGTCAGTACTGGAGAGAGGGAGGGGGAGAGGGAGAGGGAGGGGGAGAGGGAAGAAAAAAAGAAGAGAGCACAGGTACAGTATGTCCACAGGTCAGAGATGACAGGTGCATAAGCCCGACGTCTCACCTCACTGATTAAAATACTTCCTGACTAAAATGAGGTGGAGAGGATCAGACTATTCACCCCCCAGCTCTTCAGGGTCCAACTAACTATCATTCTGCAGCTATACTATACTAGGCCCTATAGACAGCAGAGAGATTTGTTGGATCTTCTGATCTGGAGGTAAATTCAGGGGAGTAGAGGGAGACAGGGGAGGAATAGGGGAGACAGGAAGAGAGGCAGAGGTATTAGGACAGAACAAGGTACAGGAGGAGGCACAGGGGGAGTTAGGGCCCCTCCTAGGCCTAAGGTGAGGGGTCGGAGTGGGGCAGAGTGGACAGACAGGACCTGTGTCTTGCCATACACTGTCCCTCACATTCCCCCTCACACAGCCTGCTCAAGTGGGCTTGCTGCTAGGGGTCTACTGTTGTGTGTTTGTGTATGTGTGTGTGTGTGTGTTTGTGTGTTAGTACACAGCCTGCTCTATGGGGCTGCCGGGGCCGACTATAGGGCTAATTTTACCCAGGAATGGGTTTCATACACTCCTATAGCTCCTGCAGGAATCAACCTAGACTTACTAAGTAGGGCCTCCCCAAAACCAGCTCTCAAAGCCTATATTACTCACTGGGCTCTGGTTGGAGTTGTATGTACCATACTGTGCATAGTGTGCACATATGCACCCTAAGTGATACAGTGGACTTCTGATACATGCAATGGGCTTGACAGTGTGCACTAAACTGGAGCATGCAGGGAATAGAAGTCATGGGTAGAGGATAGGGTATAGGGTTAGAGGCTGGGGATTGATATTTAACAAAGCAAGTGAACGGTTGTGCTTTGGTCCAATGCTGTCTGTCCCTCATTACTGCTGTCAAATAAACTGACATCATGAGACAGGGGCAAACTAAATGCTTGAGTCTATTTCTGTACTAAATCCTGAAGGGGAGTTCAACCTTATGGTCCACCCTACCATATATGCATTAATAACAGATTAAGCTGGGCATCTCAGAGCATGTCTGTCTGACAAAGTCAAACAGTCAACAGAAAACTCAGATCGAAGTCATCTTTAGAATAACAAACGAATGTCAGACAGCAAAGCACTTCTCAATGCTTTCATGGCGGCCACAAAGGAAATCAAGCAGGCTTGAACCAGTGGGAGAGAAGTCAAACAAAGCACTCACAAGGGCCATATCTGATACCTGGAGAGTCTGAGGTGTGGAGGTCAAATCACTGATGGGGTTATCAGAGAGAAAGAGTGAGACAGAGTAAGATGAAAATAAATTGAGACCACAGTTTTCTTTTTTATGAACTCAAAACTGCCAAATAAAATCCAAACGGGATCCTAAATAATAAGTAAATAATATTATACAGATATAATAATTGTCTAAAATGGTTTAACCGTTGAAGAGAAAAAAAGACAATTTTTTTAATGATTTTACTGTGTTACAGTTCATAAGGAAATGACTCAATTGAAGTACATTTATTAGGCCCTAATCTATGGATTTCACATGACTAGACAGGAGCGCAGCCATGGTTGGGCCAGGGAAGGCATAGGGCCCACCCACTGGGGAGCCAGGCCCAGCCAATCAGAAAGAGTTTTTCCCCACAAAAATGCTTAATTGCAGACAGAAATACTCCTCAGTTTCATCAGCTGTCCAGGTGGCTGGTCTCAGACAATACCGCAGTTGAAGAAGCCGGATGTGGAGGTCCTGTGCTTGCATGGTTACAGGTGGTCTGCGGTTGTGAGGCCAAATTCTCTAAAACAACGTTGGAGGTGGCTTATGGTAGAGGAATTAACATTAAATTCTCTGTCACCAGCTCTGGTGGACATTCCTGCACTCAGCATGCCAATTGCATACTCCGTCAAAACTTGCGACATCTGTGCCATTGTGTTGTGTGACAAACTGCACATTTTAGAGTGGCCTTTTATTGTCCCCAGTACAAGCTGCACCTGTATAATGATCATGAGGTCTAAATCAGCTTCTTGGTAAATCACACCTATCAGGTGGATGGATTATCTTGGCAAAGTAGAAATGCTCACTAACAGGGATGTAAACACTTTCTTGCACAACATTTGAGGGAAATTAGCTTTTGTGCATATGGAACATTTCTGGGATCTTTTATTTCAGCTCATGAAATATTGGACCAACACTTTACATGTTGCGTGTGTATTTTTGTTCAGTATAGTTCTATCTGAACACAGTGCCCTGTCTTGTGCTCTCAGAGCAATACATTATGTAACTGTCAAAAGGAAAGACTCATAAACTAAAGTTTTCCTTGTATATTTTACTACCACAGAAGAGTCTACTCTCCCTGTATAAAATATGGACGTATTCCTCTTCAATGGACTCTTTGTTGAAGTGACACATCTGGATAATTAAAGGGAGGTGAGACGTGGCAGTGTGTGTGTGTGTGTGTGTGTGTGTGGACTGTGTGTGTAGGCTGGTGGATAATTCCTACTGATGAATAGGCTGATGTGACTGAGAAGTCTGACTGACTGACCCTCCCTCACACACACACACACAGCTGGTCAAAGCACTGCATAAGTATTCCTGTTAAAAAAATTTTTTTAAAACAATCATGGGAATTAGCAGAAGAAAATACACAATGGTACAATTTGGTACGTTGTTAAAGGTTTGGACATGACAATGTGTGTAAAATAAAAATGCCTGTGAAACACCACAGGAACACTCAATCCCACATCCCCATACAGCTTAACCTCCCATCCACCTCTTCCCAGCTTCACCTCATCCCACCTGCCAGGAAGACAGTGAGAAAGGGCAAAGGGCAAAGGGGGAGGCTGAAAACTTCCAGTACTGGGGAGTGGTTGGGACTGGTGGGACAGCTAGGAGAGGTCCTGGGCTAGCATGGTTACAGGTGGTCTGCTGTCCCACCAGTCCCAACCACTCCCCAGTACTAGAAGTCCTCAGCCTCCCCCAGCCACCCACCCACCCCCTTTGCCCACCATCATCAGGTTCCCCTTCCTCCCACCGGACCTAACCCCACCCTCCTACTACCCCACCACTCCCCTGCCACCAGAACCCGACCAGTCAGAAATATTGACTTAACTTCTCACAGGTTCACAGTGGTAAAACCTATGGGACAGACATATTACTGTGCTTAAAAGCTTTCATGAATGTTTTTACTTTTCATTAATGTTTTATTTTGAAGATTGGATCAGAAATGTTCTCACTATCATCATGCTCTGTCACTCCCTCCTGCTTTAATTTAACTCCAAATGTATGTTCACGTAAAGTGGGGCGGCAGGGTAGCCTAGTGGTTAGAGCGTTGAGCTAGTAACCGAAAGGTTGCAAGTTCAAATCCCCGAGCTGACAAGATAAAAATCTGTTGTTCTGCCCCTGAACAAGGCACCCACTGTTCCTAGGCCGTCATTGAAAATAAGAATTTGTTCTTAACTGACTTGCCTAGTTAAATAAAGGTTAAAAAAAAGTGAAGTTAGTGGGTTGAAGTTGTACAGAACAGCAACTTAGTCTGCTGTTCCTGAATATGAAGACCAGAACGTTGCTTCTGGTGCTGGGAAAAAGAACATTCTCCAAAACTATTGGTTCCCCCAGGCTCAGAACAGGAAGTGGCCAAGGACAGATACTCCTGTCAGAAAACCACAGACTGGGCTTTGTGGGGCTGGAATTGGGAAATCTTTATTCAGCTACAGATATCATGAACTGGCTGCACTGGACAGAAACCTTTATGTTGACTGTGTGGAGACAGACACATACCAAGACGTGTGAACTGAAACGGTCTGCTACTACTGATCAAACCTTGCACACTGTATTTAGTACAAGGTGGGACTGAAAAGAGAGGGGATGTGGGTTTTATGCTGTTTGCACAGGGGTTTTGGATGTGCAGAAACAAATCATCTTCTCCTGGAAAGACTTCCTCTCCTTCTCTCGCCCTCTCACGGTCAAACAGAGGGCTGATGGTCCTTGCACCATGGGAGAACCGGTAGAGTCAACACACAGAGGTGCCCTGCTCTGGTCCCCTGCTCTAGTCCCCTGCCTTGGTCCCCTGTCCTGCCCCTGCCATGCCCTGGTACATTGTCATAGTTCCCTGCCCTGCCATGGGCCCTCTGCCCTGGCCCTCTGCCCTGGCCCTCTGACCTGTCCTGTCCTGCCTGGCTCTACTGTCAGCAGCACTCACATGCTATGCCATGAGTGAGAGGAGTAGTGGAGAGAGGAGAAGGGTAGAGAGAACGACTGGAGAAAGGAGAAGGGTAGAGAGGAGAGTGGCTGTGGAACAAGCCCATGCTCAGAGTAAAAGTTAACTGCGATGTGAATAACATTTGCTCCAGACTTTTCATGGGGTGATCAGCTCAATAACGGCAAAGGACGACAGCAAAATGGAAGCAGAGTGAAAAATGGTTATGCAACTAAGATCATTTGATGGTGTAGGAACAACTGTTGAATATACTTGTAAAAGTAAGTCTATGTACAGTATTCTGTGCATGGAGGAGAGCTTAATGACAGTAAAGGAAGAGGAATGGAGAGGTTTGATTTACTGTGGAACCAACTGGGCTCTATTGCACAACCTGAGACCATTGAGTAAAGTCTGCAATGTGTGTAATTCTGTCTCTGCGTGTGTGTGTGTATGTGTGTGTGTGTGTGTGTACGCGCGCGCATGCTTGCCTGTGTGTGTAGGGTCTACCTTCCCTCAGCCCGACTGTGTAGTGTGCCAGGCAGGGTAGGTATCTTTTATATTGGCCAATTACAGTGAAGTAAAGCTGTACAGACCAATGATAGCAGCCTGAAATCACCAGTCAGCCTTGATTAAAGGGGCATCCCTACAACTTACCCATAACCTGCTCTGAAACACACTACCTGCCACTATACACAGCCTGCTTTGAAACAGTCAACCACTAGGATGTGAGGTCCTGAAAGTTCCTAGTTACACATGAACGAGGAGAAGGCTAAATTAATAAATACAGAATAATATAAACTGTGACCCCTAATTGTTTCTCCTTCCGCACCCCCCTCTTCCTCTTGTATTCAGGTTGTGTAAACCAATTTTCTTTATACAGAATCTAACCTTTCCTAACCTATCCTATGATGTGGCTTCAGGAAGTGTCATGATTGTGCATATCGGAGCTGAGATCTTTACATCTTTCCCTGTACATTAATACACCATAGAGCTTGACTGAAAGATATCTGCCTCTGAAACAGACTGTTAGACAGAGAAGAGAAAAAGCAGAGAGATTATCTGAAAGCTATAATTTACTCCCAACTTCAGTCAGTGTTGAGATCTGGTAGTGATTAGTGGGCTAAGAGGGTGGCACACACACACACACACACACACACCACCATCACCTGCAAACTACCTGCTCTCCAGGACACCAACAGCACCCGACGTCACAGGAAGGCCAAAAAGATCATCAAGGACAACAACCACCCGAGCCACTGCCTGTTCACCCCGCTATCATCCAGAAGGCGAGCTCAGTACAGGTGCATCAAAGCTGGGAAAGGGAGACTGAAAAACAGTTTCTATCTCAAGGCCATCAAACTGTTAAAAAGCCATCACTAGCCGGCTTCCCCCAAGTTACGCAATCCTGCACCTTAGAGGCTGCTGCCCTATATAAATAGACTTGAAATCACTGGCCACTTTAATAAATGGAACACTAGTCACTTTAATAATGTTTACATATATTGCAGTACCCATCTCATATGTATATACTGCATCCTATACTATTCTACTGTATCTTATTCTATGCCGCTCTGACATTGCATGTCCATATATTTTTATAGTCTTAATTCCATTCCTTTACTAGATTTGTGTGTATTGGGTATATGTTGTGTAATTGTTATTTTTGACTTGTTAGATATTACTGCACTGCACTACACGCACAATAACATCTGCTAAACATGTGTATGTGACCAATAACATTTGATTTGACACACACACACGCTGGCCACACAAGCACCAACATGCGTGTACACTGCACACACACACACACATGCAAACATACAATTATATCCACAAACTATTCTTCTCTGGGAAACATAAAAAATCTAAACATTTGATTAATTCAAGGGTATGAAAGTACAAGCTTTGACTGGTACATTCCTGCACAACAAGAGCAATGCAACCTGGGCAGACAGGCGGGGCAAATGAACAGAAAGTAAAACAATGCAGAGAGCATTTTATTGGCCTTGCGTTCATTAGCTGGAGCTGTGTATGTGTGTGTATGCAGCCATACGCTAGACAAGCTACCATGACCAGCCACATCAGCTTCTGATTACAGCCTCTCTAGTTTCCCCTTAAGCCCATAACATAACATGCCATAGCAGAGATTTCATTTGGATGGGAATGCATGAAAATCCTAATCAAATGTAGTTGTTTTTTTTTATATCCAAAACCAGAGCCAGGTGAAGGCATGTAAAAAAAATAGTCTGTAAAGTTTCAGACTGTGACACAAGCGCGCCACGCATGCACGCCACACACACGAGAGGTGGGAGGGAGAGGAAACACTGGAGAACACAAGACTCCATTATGTGCATTTATGTGTAATGCTAATGTGTGACACATGGCAGGGAGGGGAAGAAGGGAAGATAATATACAATGATGGCCGGTCCATATGTGCTACCTAGGATGATAATGTAAGGATGAAGTCCAAATCAACAACACAATTGTAGGGTTCTGTGTGACACACACTCAAACACTACACACTCTCAATTGGTGTCACACCCAGCCCTGATACTAGTGACCCTCTCCCTGACTGTCTGGCTGGTAAGACTATCTGGACTGTATTCAGCGTTAATGATACCCAGCTGGGCTTAACGAGATCTCTGTGTGTGTGTGTGTGTGTGTGTGTGTGTGTGTGTGTGTGTGTGTGTGTGTGTGTGTGTGTGTGTGTGTGTGTGTGTGTGTGTGTGTGTGTGTGAGAGTGTGTGAGTGAGAGAGAGAGAGAGAGAGAGAGAGAGAGAGAGAGAGAGAGAGAGAGAGAGAGAGGGAGACTGAGGGGAAGAGTCAGAGAGAGTAAAGAGGAAAAGACAGAAAGTAGAGAGAGAAAGACAAAGCAAGAAAGAGAGAAAGAGAGGAGAAAAAGGAGAGGTTTTTCACTGAACCCTCCCTCAGTATTGGATGGAGTTTTCAGAGTTAAATGAAGCCCTGTGGAAATTCAACAGTCAGGTCCAAGAAGTTATTTTCCATTTCCCCCCATAACAGCAGCAGTCAGTCTGCTGGACCATGGTGTTTAAATCCTCTCAGAGCCCCAGACCCACTCCACTCTCACTTTCCCCATCCATCTCAATTCTTTACTACTCAACTAAATCTGTTCATGTCAATATTACCACTTAAAAGTACAACTACCGCTGCTTCAATAACTTACCCAACTACTGCTGCTTCAATAAATTACCCAACTACTGCTGCTTCAATAACTTACCCAACTACTGCTGCTTCAATAAATTACCCAACTACCGCTGCTTCAATAAATTACCCAACTACCGCTGCTTCAATAACTTACCCAACTACTGCTGCTTCAATAAATTACCCAACTACTGCTGCTTCAATAACTTACCCAACTACTGCTGCTTCAATAACTTACCCAACTACCGCTGCTTCAATAACTTACCCAACTACTGCTGCTTCAATAACTTACCCAACTACTGCTGCTTCAATAAATTACCCAACTACTGCTGCTTCAATAACTTACCCAACTACTGCTGCTTCAATAACTTACCCAACTACCGCTGCTTCAATAACTTACCCAACTACTGCTGCTTCAATAACTTACCCAACTACTGCTGCTTCAATAAATTACCCAACTACTGCTGCTTCAATAAATTACCCAACTACTGCTGCTTCAATAACTTACCCAACTACCGCTGCTTCAATAACTTACCCAACTACTGCTGCTTCAATAACTTACCCAACTACCGCTGCTTCAATAACTTACCCAACTACCGCTGCTTCAATAAATTACCCAACTACTGCTGCTTCAATAAATTACCCAACTACCGCTGCTTCAATAACTTACCCAACTACTGCTGCTTCAATAACTTACCCAACTACTGCTGCTTCAATAAATTACCCAACGACTGCTGCTTCAATAAATTACCCAACTACTGTTGCTTCAATAAATTACCCAACTACTGCTGCTTCAATAACTTACCCAACTACTGCTGCTTTAATAACTTACCCAACTACTGCTGCTTCAATAACTTACCCAACTACTGCTGCTTCAATAACTTACCCAACTACTGCTGCTTCAATAACTTACCCAACTACTGCTGCTTCAATAAATTACCCAACTACTGTTACTTCTATAAATTACCCAACTACTGCTGCTTCAATAAATTACCCAACTACTGCTGCTTCAATAAATTACCCAACTACTGCTTGCAAATGTAACACTACTACTGCTACTACAAATATCTCCACGGTCACACTTTATTTGGATCGTCCCATACAGATGATCCACAGATGGTCATACTATACAAACAAACTATCCGTTGATAAGCAACTGGTTTAGAATTAGGGTTAACGTAAAGGTTAAGTTTACAGTTCGTGTAAGGGTTAAGTTTAAGGTTAGGATAAGGGTTCATGTTAGGGCTAGTGGAGTTAGTTGAAATGTTGTTGACAGTTATTGAACGTCTACTGAACATCTACAAACATCTCCTTGGGACTATCCAAATAATGTGTTACCGCTCCACTTCTACTTCTAAAAACACCACCATAAGTACTGTTCTATTACTACGCTACGTCTGAGTGGTTTCAAGCTGTCAAGACATCTCTCCCAAGACACTCCAGTACACTCAGACAGTTTGGATCATTATGTTGCCTTGAATATCGTACTGCTTATTCATGATACTCAACAACATGTTCCATTCTAAAGTAGTAGTCACGAGAAAGAGAGAGTTGAGATATTTCTCTAACGTTTCCTGTTGTTTTCAGGTTTTTGCCAATCCATCCATCTGTGTGAGGCGTTAAGAGACCAGCTCCGTCTCAGCGGTCTTCCCTCTGTTTTTCTCTTTCCTCTCTCTCCATCCACTCAAGGCATATTCCCACTCAAAGCAAAGTCATTATGTTTAATTCATCTCTTTCTTCACTATGTTCTCATCATGTGGACCTCAAAACTGAACCAGCAAGAGACAAACAACTTCAGCCTAGTTTGCTAAGCATTGATCACGAACCAGTTTAGACGTTTGGGTGGTTGTGATATTTATGTACACTGGTACTTAGAGTGGGACAAGACTGAGTGTGACTGTGCATACTAACCAGTAGTTCACCCTGTCTTCAAATATAACACTTTATTTGTATAGTCCATCTGTAAACGCACTACATACTATCAGTAACATTTTAACCAACTATCTACTAATCCCAACCCTAGCTCTAACCCTAACCTTAAGCCTTACCCTATCCTCCGCCGAGTCCCTAACAACCGGATGTTCCGGTTTTCAGGGGAAATGGAAATAGAGCCTGTGACACTACTTCTGCTTTTGGACATTAACAAGGGGCCCGTTTGAGTGGTAAGGTGAAAACAAACCGACTGTAGACGAAAGTCGAGGAGTGAAGTCGGGTGTGGTGCATCTGGGACAGCCAAGAGTCGGACACTGATGTGGTTTTCCAACAGCAAGGCTCAGTGCAACATGGCGGTGTTGACATTGTTTATACAAGAATGTCTTTGTAATGTCAAAATAAACATGTCTCCAACCCCCATATCACACACTCATGAAGTGAAAATATAGGTGTGTACATTGTACAATAAATTGGTATGAGAGCCTCAAACATCACATTAATTTGCTCATATCCATGTATACACGAATTGGGGAATGTTGGTTCCTTTTTCAGTCACATCTTGGGTCACGTTTGCATGGGTGAAACAAAATCACCTCCAACAATGCAGGCGATGGCGGCAGGATAAGGTTGGTGAAGAGCAACTGCAGAGACTTGCAGTTGACTGCAGTCAAAATGTCATGGCCTTTGATCACATGATTTTTGTTGACCTGTAGGCGCATGCCGGACACATTTTTTCCCCCCCAATTTTGTGGTATCCAATTGGTAGTAGTTACAGTCTTGTCTCATCGCTGCAACTCCCGTACGGACTCGGGAGAGGCGAAGGTCGATAGCCATGCATCCTCCGAAACACAACCCAACCAAGCTGCACTGCTTCTTGACACAATGCCCATCCAACCCGGAAGCCAGCCGCACCAATGTGTCGGAGGAAACACCGTACACCTGGCGACCGTGTCAGCGTGCACTGCACCGGGCCCACCACAAGAGTCGCTAGTGTGTGATGAGACAAGGATATCCCTGCCTGCCAAACCCTCCCTAACCCGGACGATTTTTAAGACCAGTATGTAGGTGATCTATACTGAGCAAAAATTAAACTCCCAAGTGGGTGGGCCTATTCCCTCCCAGGCCCACCCACCTGCGAAATCCATAGATTAGTGCCTAATGAATTTATTGAAATTAACTGTTTTCCTTCTATGAACTGTAACTCAGTCAAATCTTTGAAATTGTTGCATGTTGCATTTATATTTATGCTCAGTATAGTTTCAGTTGTTTCTTTTACCCCTGTTAGGTTAGTTTACATATACCCTAGCCCTAACCCAAAACCTTATTCAAAGGGTGTTTTCACACATGGCCCCCTTCGGCCAATTTTAGTGAACTGAGTGCGGTTTGCTTAATTTTTTTGTGCAGCGTGAACACTCAAAAGGAACTCCGGACTAGCGGTCGACCGATTAATCTGAATGGCTGATTAATTAGGGCCGATTTCAAGTTTTCATAACAATTGTCAATCTGCATTTTTGGACACAGATTATGGCCGATTACATTGCACTCCACGAGGAGACTTCGTGGCAGGCTGACTACCTGTTATGTGAGTGCAGCAAGGAGCCAAGGTAAGGTGCTAGCTAGCATTAAACTTATCTTATAAAAAACAACCAATCTTAACATAATCACTAGTTAACTACACATGGTTGATGATATTACTAGTTTATCTAGCTTGTCCTGAGTTGCATATAATGGATGCGGTGCCAGTAAAATTTGTCATTGAATCATAGCCTACTTTGCCAAACGGGTGATTTAACAAGCGCATTCGCAAAAAAAGCACTGTCGTTGCAACAATGTGTACCTAACCATAAACATCAATGCCTTTCTTAACCTGTCTAGGATGAGGGTGCCGCTAGCGGCACTCCCCCCCCACCCCCACTGAAAAGGCAGAGCCGCGAAATTCAAAAAAAATATTTTTTTTAAATATTGAACTTTCACACATTAAAGTCCAATAAAGCTAATGAAAGACACAGATCTTGTGAATCCAGCCAACATGTCCGATTTTTAAAATGTTTTACAGGGAAGACACAATATGTAAAGATGTAAATCTATTACCTAAAAACACATTAGCATAATCCACCATCTTTTATTTGTCCACCAACACCAGTAGCTATCACCAATTCGGCTAAACTAAGATATTTATAGCCCCTAACCAAGAAAAAAACTCATCAGATGACAGTCTGATAACATATTTATGGTATGGGATAGGTTTTGTTAGAAAAAAGTGCATATTTCAGGTAGATGGCATAGGTTACAATTGCACCCACCGTCACAAATGGACTAGAATAACTAGAGCAACGTGTTTACCTACTTACTAATCATCAAACATTTCGTAAAAATACACAGCATACACTAATCGAAAGACACAGATCCTGTGAATACAGACAATATTTCAGATTTTCTAAGTGTCTTACAGCGAAAACACATTACATTGTTATATTAGCATAGCACATGTGCAAACATTACCCCAGCATTAATTCTAGCCAAAGTGAGCGATAACGTAAACATCGCCAAAATATATTATTTTTTTCACTAACCTTCTCAGAATTCTTCAGATGACACCCCTGTAACATCACATTACAACATGCATATACAGTTTGTTCGAAAATGTGCATATTTAGCCACCAAAATCATGGTTAGACAATGGGGAAAGTAGCCCAGCTGGTGAGAAAATGTCCGTGCGCCATATTAGACAGTGATCTACTCGTATACATAAATACTCATAAACGTGACAAAAAAATATAGGGTGGACAGCGATTGATAGACAATTTAATTCTTAATACAATCGCGGAATTACATTTTTTAAATTATCCTTACTTTTCAATACAGTTTGCGCCAAGCGAAGCTACGTCAAAAAACATGGCGTCCTAAGCCACTAACATTTTTCGACAGAAACACGATTTATCATAATAAAAATGTCCTACTTTGAGCTGTTCTTCCATCAGTATCTTGGGCAAAGGATCCTTTCTTGGGTCTAATCGTCTTTTGGTGGAAAGCTGTCCTCTTGCCATGTGGAAATGCCAACTGCGTTCAGCATGAACTGGAAGCGTGCCCAGCGATTCACAGCGTTTCAGAAATAAATGTCCCAAAATCGCACTAAACGGATATAAATTGCTATAAAACGCTTTAAATTAACTACCTTATGATGTTTTTAACTCCTATAACGAGTCTTAACATGACCGGAGAAAGATTACTCCCAACACTAATGCTTGGAACAGGTGCGGGTCGGTGTCCTCCACGCGCATGACGCAGCTGCAAAAGACTTACTAGCTACAGGGTTTTTTAATTTATAGTGCCTGTGAACGCGCAATCGACCCCATTCAAATCGTCATCACGTAAAGGCATCCAGGGGAAGACGTAAGCAGTGTCCGTATACTCATAGGAATAACATTGGCTTTAAAACTGACTCCAGAACAGTGGCCAAAATTTCTGAAATCTGACTCCATGTCAGGGAAATTGCTGTAGAATGGGTTCTGTTCCACTTAGAGACAAAATTTCAACTCCTATAGAAACTATAGACTGTTTTCTATCCAATAATAATAATAATATGCATATTGTACGATCAAGAATTTTGTAGGAAGCCGTTTCAAAAATTACACGATTACCATAAATAGTGACAACAGCGCCCCCAGCCTCAACAGTTAAAATCAATACACAAGTATATATTTTTAAACCTGCATATTTAGATAATATTGCCTGCTAACATGAATTTCTTTTAACTAGGGAAAATTGTGTCACTTCTCTTGCGTTCTGTGCAAGCAGTGTCAGGGTATATGCAGCAGTTCGGGCCGCCTGGCTCGTTGCGAACTGTGTGAAGACCATTTCTTCCTAACAAAGACCGTAATTAATTTGCCAGAATTTTACATAGTTATGACATAACATTGAAGGTTGTGCAATGTAACAGCAATATTTAGACTTATGAATGCCACCCGTTAGATAAAATACGTAACGGTTCCGTATTTCACTGAAAGAATAAACGTTTTGTTTTCGAAATGATAGTTTCCGGATTCGACCATATTAATGACCTAAGGCTTGTATTTCTGTGTGTTATTATATTATAATTAAGTCTATGATTTGATAGAGCAGTCTGGTAGGCAGCAGCAGGCTCGTAAGCATTTATTCAAACAGCACTTTCGTGCATTTGCCAGCAGCTCCTCGCTGTGCTTCAAGCATTGCGCTGTTTATGAAGGAAGCCTATCAACTCCCGAGATTAGGCTGGCAATATTAAAGTACCTATTAGAACATCCAATGCCCATATGAATAACCCCTATGATGTAACTGGAATGATGTGATAGATGTTCTTCTTCTATGTTTTTGTTTTATTATTTCACTGCCATACTGTGTTCGATCTTGTCTAGCCATCTTGTCTCAAGAGGACCACAATGGAAATAAGTCCCAGACTTTATTGTGTGTTATCCTCAATGATTTTATTCATGTGCATGTATGGCTTTTAAGTTTTATTTCTGCTTGTTTTTTAAAAAAATGGTCAAATTAATAAACTAAACTAAAAGGTATATGAAATACAAATGGCATAGAGAGAAATAGTCCTATAATAACTACAACCTAAAACTTCTTACCTGGGAATATTGAAGACTCATGTTAAAAGAAACCACCAGCTTTCATATGTTCTCATGTTCTGAGTACATTTTTTTTTTTTTTTTACCCCCGAGTTTAAAGAGGACAGATGAGTTATTTTAAAGAGGAAAATATGTGAAAACACCCTTTAAGCCTAACCCTAACTTTAGCAAGCAGTTTGTTATCAACAGATAGTTTCAGAGTAGAGCACCTACAGATGGACTTTCCAAATAATGTGTGACCCACAATAATACATAGAAAAAGTATTCTATGGCATATCCAAACTATCCAAATAAAGTGTGAGCCATAAGAGTACATCAAAATTGTATACTATGGAATATGCTGCCAGCGAGGGGCCTGATCTGTATGGGCTCAGTCAGACATGGACCTACGGCAGGCAGGCAAGTCCATGTAAGCACTGGGTGCCTCTGCTGTGTTTTGAAAGGAGTTGAAATTACACCCGGACCCTGCTGGTTCAGTAGTGTGTCATTACATCTCTACCTCTGTATCTGGACAGACTCTGAGGCCCCAGGGGGAAGGAGGGAGAGAGGGAGGCAGGGATGGAGAGATAAAGAGAGCGAGGGAGGAGTTGCTAATTGAAATGATATGTCTATTCCTCTGATAACTTAAAGCACATGTTGAGAGCTGGAAGAGAGATGTCAGGACTGGCTATTACCATCAGTGAGGTCATGAACCTGGCTCAACACACACTCTCACATACCCACTCACACCCTGAGAGGAATGGCTAAAGGGGTCACACCACATGCCTCACCACCTTGACCTCCCCAGAACAACTGTCCTTAATGACTGTGGTCATTTCCACTAACCTGGCTCAGATGGCTCAGCCCGGCTGGAGCAAGGTGTCGGCAACACCAGACCAGTGACTATTACATCCTGTATGAGTCATGACTATGTATATATTGATATTTATTTGGGATAAAAGTGCCTGCTAAGTGATTGTGTTACGTCCCCACATCAAAATGGCTGAATTTAGCATCTGTTTGGATTGGATCTGTCACCCACATACCACCTACGTAATACCTATATACTGCCTGCATGACACAAGAGGACAAGGATAGACACACAAAGATGCATGGTATGTATGATAATACCAAGCCAAAATAGCGTATCAGGGCCAGGAACTCCAGTGGTCTACAGTTGCTCAACTCTTCCAAAACACAGTAAACAAATGGCCAGAAAAACAAAGCACAACAAATTATCTCTGGGGTTTGAACTCGATGCACGAAATTGAAAAAGCCTCAAGCTATTTCTGCATTAGTTCCACTGCTGCTTCTCCAGACAATAAAACAAGACTTTCATTATCCCTCTATCAATGGGCAAGCACAACATATTTTTGCCTTCAACATTTTTAAAGAGATGTCGTTTTAAACCAAACTAGACACATTATGATACAGTATGAGTGTAAAGGCCTCTGTGTATAGCAGCTGGATTGCAGCGGTGCTTTTCACAGTGAAGTGTGGATCTGAGATAGGCTGCATCTCATCTCTCTGCTATCTTCTATTCTAGTCTGCCATGCAAACAGTAGCTCTCTCTCACTCAAGAAAAACGGGGATATTGGGTTCAAAACTAGACTATAAACACGCTGAGACACCTAGACTAGTGTGAGGTAGTGACACAATTCTACAGAAAGCAAAAGCATCACTATAGCTTCCAGTGGAACCCTTCACCCTTCACCCTTGGAACACATTTAAAAAAAAATATTTTGGAGAAAAAGGAGGATTGAAACGTACTTTTAAAGAGTTTTGTCCTTTCAAACCATTTGTTCAGAGGAAGCGGTGGAGTATTCCAGTGAGTGTCCGTGTCCCCAGTTCTGTCAGAATCCAAGCCTTTTCGATCTTTTCTTCCTCGCTCCGCTCAGTTCCCTCTCAAACACACTGGGCTGATGCAAGACACCCTTGAAAATAGAAAAAAATAATAAAACGGAGTTTGGAGCGGAGGCAGAGAAAGAGGGGGGAATCACATTCTGAGAATTCTTAGGGTCATGCCAAAGTCCCAGAATTTCACATGCTACAAATAAGGTTTCAATTAAGTCAGAGCCCAGTACCCAATCAGAATGCTTTTTTCTCCTTTAGGAGAAAGTTATTTTGACAGCCTGGGGGAGCGATGAAACCACTTTAATTCACGGCAGCAAAAATTCAGAAAGCACAAAAAAACGTAAATTCAACGTTGCATATTCTTGGTGTGTGGAAGAAATTACATTTGATACTGTTGACAGTGCCTTCAGAAATGGTTCATACCCCTTGAATAATTCCACATTTTGTTGTGTTAAAGCCTGAATTCAAAATGGCTTAAATATGTTTTCTCACCAATTTACACACAATACCTCATAATGACAAAGTGAAAACATGTTTTTGGAAATGTTTGCAAATTTATTGAAAATGAAAAACAGAAATATCTCGTTTACATAAGTATTCACACCCCTGAGTCAATACTTTGTTGAAGGACCTTTGGCAGCAATTAGAGCTGTGTCTTTCTGGGATTGTCTCTAAGAGCTTTTCAACCCTGGATTGTGCAACATTTGACCATTATTCTATTCAAAATCCTTCAAGCTCTGTCAAATTGGTTGTTGATCATGGCTATACAACCATTTTAAGGTCTTGCCGTAGATTTTCAGTCAAAACTGTAACTTGGCCACTCAAGAACATTCACTGTCTTCTTGGTAAGCAACTCCAGTGTAGATTTTGCCTTGTGTTTTAGTGTGAATTAATCTCCCAGTGTCTGGTGAAAAGCTTACTGAACCAGGTTTTCTAGGATTCTGGCTATGCTTAGCTACATTCTATTTATTTTTTTTATCCTGAAAAACATTCTAGTGCTGAACGATTACAAGCATACCCATAACACAAAGAAGCCACCACTATGCTTGAAAATATGGAGAGTGGTACTTAGTAATGTGTTTTATTGGATTTGCCCAAAACATTACACTTTGTATTCAGGACAAAAAGTGAATTGCTTTGTCAATTTTTTTGCAGTATTAATTTAGTGCCTTGTTGCAAACAGGATGCACAGGCTTCCTTCCTTCTGTACAGGCTTTCTTCTTTTCACTCTGTCAACTAGATTAGTATTGCGGAGTAACTACAATGTTGTTGATCTATCCTCAGTTCTCTCTTATCACAGCCATTCAACTGTGTAACTGTTTTAAAGTCACCATTGGCCTCATTGTGAAATCCCTGAGCAGTTTCCTTCCTCTCCTGCAACTGAGTTAGAAAGAACACCTGTATCTTTGTAGTGACTGGGTGTATTGATACACTATCCAAAGTGTAATTAATAACTTCACCATAATCAAAGGGATTTTTAAGGTCTGCCTTTTACAAAAACATTTTAGACCGATTTACCAATAGGTGCCCTTCTTTGCGAGGCATAGGAAAATCTCCCTGGTCTTTGTGGTTCAATCTGTGTTGAAATTCACTGCTCGACTGAGGGACCTTACAGATAATTAGATGTGTGGGGTACATAGATGAGGTAGTCATTAAAAAAAAGTTTAAAACGCTATTATTGCAGAGTGAGAAAATGCAACATGAGACTTGTTAAGCAAACTTTTACTCATTCATTTATTTAGACTTGCAATAACAAAGGGCTTGAATACTTATTGACTCAAGACATTTCAGCTTTTCATTTTTATTTTGGGGTACTGTGTGTAGGCCAGTGAGTACACACAGATACTTACAATTGTTATACAATTCATGAAGCACTTTTATACGTTGATAACACTCGGACCACAGAATGAGTTCACCTTAGTGATGAGTAAGGACAGTCACCACCTGATGACGTCATCACCGCCAGTGTTCCATAGCTGATGTGGACTAAAACACCAGACTCAGGAAATAAAAGGGATAATGAGGATTAAGAAGGTAAGGATCAACGTATCAAATAATGATAAGGAGGTGGAATTCCCCTTTAAATGCATCCCTTCCTTCATGATGGAAAAGCATGGTGTGGCTTAGTGAGGAAAGCACGCTCTACAGTAGTTCAGTTAAGGACAGTCCAGTGTGCTAAAACTCTATCGATGCACATTTCATATCTGCCTGAAGAAATATAACATTCTACAATATACATCAAGGTAATTTACCTCAGTCAATTCAACATTTACATTGAGGTATCCTTTATAAAAGTGTTACGTAAGCATATCCCTCGGTCACTGCAATATCTTCTGTGAGAGATAATGTAGCTGGAGTGAGAGCAAGTGAAAGGAGAGGAAGAAAAAAGGAGAAAGTCAGAGATAGAAAGTGAGAGGATTGTTTGTGTGTGAGAGACAGAGACAGACAGAGGGAGAGAGACGGTAAGCAGGCACAGAGTAGATTTCCTGAGTGGCTGCAGCAGTAAGTGTAGCATGCTCACTATGGCCCATCTTAAAACACAAACCATGTGCTGCTTCCTGGAAACTCTGATTCAACACACCAGGACTTCTAATGCAAAAGACACAACAATCACACACAGAGACCGACAAATCTACACACACAGGGTGTGCAGACACACAGGTGCACACACACACACACCACGCTAACCTTAGATTTAATCAGAGAAGACTCATAACTCTTCAAATTGGATATTTCTTTAATAAAGAAAATGGAAAACAATTCTTATGTCAACAGCGTCATTTGGAAGCCAATCAGGCAGAAGACTAGCAGTAGTGTGCTATGCAACCCAGTTATCATCAAAAAACTCTTTCCATGAACAAACATTACATGTTAATAATAAATCAATCATTTATATTAGGTTCATCTGACTACAATTGCTGTACCCATCTCTATTTGTATCTGTATGTACAAATCACTTGGTAAAATGCATAGGTGGTAATTTCCATCTACAAGACAGATAAAAATATTGGACTTAAGCAAAATAAATAGCTTGATCTTCAGACTGCTTCATCCAGCCCCGCAAGGCTTCTGTCCTTCATCCTGTGCTGCGGCCACATGCTCCTCAGAAAAAACAAAAATTTGGAAAACATTTCAACTGGGGGTTGGATCTCCTGAGTTATAGTACAGGTTTCCCACTTAAAATTCCAATTAAGAAGCTCGTTTTTGGATGTCGGAAATGCATTGTGTTTCAATTCTTTAGGAAAGCAAATGAACGCAGCATTATTGCACGGAAACAAACGTCACAGTTTCTTCCAGTTGTAGGGAGGAGGAGAGGGAGTGGGGGAAGGAGTGGAATAGGTCTTTGGCTCATCTCTGGTTTTTGCTCACTCGCTCTCTCTCCATTTTCCATCCCTCACAAGCCATTCTTCACCAGTTCGTGGGCTCCACTTTTATCGATGACCAGGGTAGGGCGGAACTCTCGCCCACTCACCAGCTCCTCCAAACCCTGCAACACAACAGGAAATGACATCAGGCTATTATATCATCAACACTGGTAAAACTGAATTAAGTAACTATAACAAAGAATCACTTTTTAATATTTATTTATATTTGAACTGAATTAACTAACTATAACAGGAATCACTTTTTAATATTTATTTATATTTGAACAGGTCCCTACTGTTAAGTCCCTCCCCCTTACCTCTCCTCCATAGGACACCAGTGGGGAGATCTCACATTTGATTGGCAGGTCTGTTCCATCCTTCAGACTGTGGGGAAAAGAAGAGGAGGAAAGGTTGAGTGCTTTTCTCTTGTGTATGGAGTAAGAAAAGAGAAGAGGCAGCTGGATGTGTGATTCTCTCCTCCAGCTGTTCTTAGATGATTCGATGTTTGGCGCAAAGCATTAAAGCGTTCACATCCGAGAGACTCCTAGACCTTTTTCCTGGACCCAGATGAACCCTATTCCTGGGCTAAAAAGCACTTTCAGAGATTCCATTTAGTCCAGGAGTAGGCTTCATCTAGGTCCAGGAAGACTAAGTAGGTAGTTTGAAGTGGAAGTGAATGAAGTCTATATTGATTGGGAGAGAGCATATATCATACAGAAAGAGCCATTACACCTTATTGCAATTTAATGACACCACTAAGTAGCATTTATTAACATTTATGAATGTAATACATATTTTAAAAAATGCTGTTGAATACACTACTTTCAATTAAATCATAATCTTTGAACAATGATTTAAATGTATTTAGTGTTGCCGTCACAATCACAGGTAACTGGCCAACATCCGATCTGAAATGGCCACTCAAAATCAATTGCAAAGCATGCCCAGTGCCCATTACCCAGCATGCTCCACATTCCGTGGGTTAGTAGCTACTGTCCCCGTTAGCACTAGGCCCTGCACCAATATCTTATGCATCCTTCCTTCCTTCCTTCCATCCTTCCCTCCTTCCTTGAGATAATCACTGCTCTAGTATGGTTGATTGGTGAAACCAACAGGATGATAAACTGGCCTACACTTACCTAATCACATGCAGACCATTGATTGGCTAAATAAAGAAAGGAAGGAAGGATGCATATGAAGACTATTGGACAGGAACCAAGTCAGTGGGCAGGTCAGGTACCCTGTGACCTCCCTATGACTTTTGACCTGGGCCCTAGCACAGCTAAACCCCAGGCTGCATCTCAACATCCTAGTCCCTTCCTCTCCTTCCCTCACACTGATAATAAACTGATCAGGTGAAAGTAGGACAGGAGACAGAGGAAGCCAGTATACAGAATTGAGACACAGCCCAGGTGTGTGTGTGACAGTGGGTTACAGTGAGCAACTGTGTGAAAGCCAAAGCCCCGTCACCATGCAGTAACTCAGTCAGTAGCACAGAGAATAGTTACTTCTGGTTGACATCAGCTGTGCCACATCCTGCAGGTCCATCTCTGGAAACATTAAAACATTACACAGGACACACAGGGTTAAGGGGAACCGTGACAGGGATGCTGTGAGAAAAAGTGGGATTGTGGAAAAGGTGTGACAGGGAGACTGTATGGTGATGAACGTGACAACAGGTGGAGAGATAAATAGAATGTATACTCACTGTGAGTGTGTTTGGTGTGTGTGTGTTTCTCTCACCTGGGTATAGCAGGCACACGTGTCCCGTTCTCATCTATAAAGTGTCCTGCAGCATTGAGGACCCAGCGGTGATGCAGGGACATGAGGGCGTGTTTCACCGTGGTGGGCGTGTCTTTACCGTCCTGGCTGTCAGCATTCTTCAGGGCAGAGAACTCGTCTTCACGAAGAACCTCATACACCACAAAGGCCCTGAGACACACAAAACAGTGTGAAAATGCATCTTTAGTGCTACCGTTTCCAAGGTAACCCACCCCCTGAACAACAAAACATATTTATCATCTTTATCAAAACAACCTGAGAATGGCAGAGATCTAAAATAGAGCCACATAGAATTGCGTCCTCATTGCAATGAGGAATCCTTTGACTCCATGTAAAGTTCTAAAAGCAGCAACATGACACAGAAGTGATGTCATGAATCAACCGCTGAGAGAGACTGGAGCAGCTCGTAAAACCTATATCTTACAGGCCCCAGCAGCAGGAGGAGGAGGGCTGGGCTGGCTCTGGGGCAGTGGCTATGGAGCTGGGGTTTGGGCTAGGTGTCTGAGGTCCTGGAACCTGCCAAGGAGATGGGGGATGGAAGCTGGGGCTCCAGAGATCTGGGTGTCAGGACCTGGGTCTTACTAACGGATTCCTGGCTATGTCTCCCCCTTTCCTCTCCGCAGGTTAAGGGGAAATGCAGCCAGCTCCACACATGCTAAAGCCAGCTGGAAAATCACTGCACTTACTTGGCAAACTGGAATATGTCAAAGACAAATTTTTCCATTTTAATCCCGTTGGGTTTGTCGGGTTTGATTAGCCGTCCCTGCGTGTCCACATACGAGATTTTCTTCTGGGCCACGTGATGCTGCAGCTGAGGCTCGAACGTCCTGAGAGAGAGTTTCAAGTTTCAATGTCACATGCACAAGTAATGGCTTTTTTTGCGAGCTCTAACTCCAACAGTGCAGTAATTAATAACAATGTAATACAGAAAATAACAAGGTAGAACAAAAACACATGAGATATAAAAGAACAAGCGCACACACACACATATATTAAAGGTCAGTTCCTGTACCATATTTACAATGTGCAGGGATACTGGATTGATAAAAGGTAGATAATAGTGCCTTCAGAAAGTATTCATACCCCTTGACTTATTCCACATTTTGTCATGTTAAAGCCTGAATATGAAATGGATTACATTTTTACCCATCTACACACCCCATAACGACAAAGTGAAAACAGGTTTTTTGAAATTTTGGCAAATTTATTGAGAATGAAATACAGAAATATCAAATTTACATAAGTATTCACACCCCTGAGTCAATACATGTTAGAATCACCTTTGGCACCGATTACAGCCGTTAGACTTTCTGGGTAAGTCACTAATAGCTTTGGATACCTGGATTGTACAATATTTAGCCATTCTTTTCAAAATTCTTAAAGCTCTTTCAAATTGGTTGTTGATCATTAATACACAACCATTTAAGTCTTGCCATAGATTTTAATGACGATTTAAGTCAAAACTGTAGGTTGGCCACTCAGGAACATTCACGGTCTTCTTGGTAAGCAACTCCATTGTAGATTTGACCTTGTGTTTTAGGTTATTGTCCTGTTGAAAGGTGAATTTTTCTCCCAGTGTCTGGTGGAGGGCAGAATAATCCAGGTTTTCCTCTAGAATTTTGCCTGTGCTTAGCTCCACGCCATTTATTTGTTATCCTGAAAAACTCCCCAGTCCTTAATGATTAAAAGCATACCCATAACATGCTTGAAAATATGGAGAGTGGTATTGTGTTGTATTGGATTTGCACAAAACATAACACTTCATATTAAGGACAAAAATGTAATTGCTTTACCCGTTTTTTTCAGTATTACTTTAGTGCCG
Organism: Salvelinus fontinalis; assembly: GCF_029448725.1. Lineage (NCBI taxonomy): Eukaryota > Metazoa > Chordata > Actinopteri > Salmoniformes > Salmonidae > Salvelinus > Salvelinus fontinalis. Next base: position 21,564,514 of record NC_074678.1, on the reverse strand, counting down.
TGATGCATGTTTTGGAATATTTTTATTCTGTATAGGCTCCCTTCTATTCACTCTGTCAAGTAGGTTAGTATTGCGGAGTAACTACAATGTTGTTGATCCATCCTTAGTTCTCTCTTATCACAGCCATTCAACTCTGTTTTAAAAGTCACCATTGGCCTCATTGTGAAATCCCTGAGCAGTTTCCTTCCTCTCCTGCAACTTAGTTAGGAAGGACACCTGTATCTTTGTAGTGACTGGGTGTATTGATACACCATCCCAAGTGTAATTAATAACTTCACCATGCTCAAAAGGGATATTGAATGTTTTTACTTTACTTTTTTACCCATCTACCAATAAGTGCCCTTAATTGCAAGGCATTGGAAAATCTCCCTGGTCTTTGTGGTTGAATCTGTGTTGAAATTCTCTGCTCGACTGAGGGACCTTACAGATAATTGTGTGTGTGGGGTACATGAGGTAGTCAATAAAAAAAATCATGTTAAACACTGTTATTGCACACATAGAGAGGCCATGCAACTTGTGACTTGTTAAGCAAACTTTTACTCCTGAACTTATTTAGGCTTGCTATAACAAAAGGGGTTGAATACTTATTGATTCAAGACAATTCAGCTTTCATTCTTAATTCATTTGTTTAAAAAAAATTGAAAAACATAATTACACTGACATTATGGAGTATTGTTTGCAGACCAGTGACAAACTCATCTCAAATTAATCCATTGGGAAATTCAGAATATGGAAAAAGTCAAGGGGTGTGAATACTTTCTGAAGGCGCTGTATGTATAGGTGTACGGTGACTAGGCATCAGGATATATGATAAACAGAGTAGCAGCAGCGTATATGATGATTGTATGGGTGTGCGTTTGTAGAGTCAAATCAAACTGTGTTACATTGGCCGAATACAACAAGTGTACTTTACCGTGAAATGCTTACTTACAAGCCCTTAACCAACAGTGCAGTTCAAGAAGAAGAAAATATTTACCAAGTAGACTAAAATAAAAATTCATAATAAAAAGTAACACAATAAGAATAACAATTCTATATACAGGGGTCACCGGTACCGAGTCAGTGTGCGGAGGTACAGGCTAGTTGAGGTAATTGGTACATGTAGTTGGGAACGAAGTGACTATGCATAGGTAACAAACAAACAGCGAGTAGCAGCAGTGTACAAGAGGGGGGGGGGGGGTCAATGTAAATTGTCCGGTGGCGATTTTATGAATTTTCCAGCAGTCTTATGGCTTGGGGGTGGAAGCTGTTGAGGAGCCTTTTGGTCCTAGATGTGACGCTCCGGTAGCAGAGAAAAACAGTTTATGATTTGGGTGACTGGAGTCTGACGATTTTATGGGCTTTCCTCTGACACCGACTATTATATAGGTCCTGGATGGCAGGAAGCTTGGCCCCAGTGATGTACTGGGCCGTTCACACTACCCTCTGTAGCACCTTACGGTCAGATGCCGAGCAGTTGCCATACCAGGCGGTGATGCAACCGGTCAGGATACTCTCGATGGTGCAGCTGTATAACTTTTTGAGAATCTGGGGACCCATGCCAAATCTTTTCAGTCTCCTGAGGGGGAAAAGGTTTTGTCGTGCCCTCTTCACAACTGTCTTGGTGTGTTTGGACCATGATAGATCATTGGTGATTTGGACACCAAGGAACTTGAAAATCTCGACCCACTCCACTACAGCCCCGTCGATGTTAATCGGGGCCTGTTCGGCCCGCCTTTTCCTGTAGTCCACAATCAGCTCCTTAGTCTTGCTCACGTTGAGGGAGAGGTTGTTGTCCTGGCACCACACTGTCAGTTCTCTGACCTCCTCCCTATAGGCCGTCTCATCGTTGTCGGTGATCAGGCCTACCACTGTTGTGTCGTCAGCAAACTTAATGATGGTGTTGGAGTCGTGTTTGGCCACGCAGTCGTGGGTGAACAGGGAATACAAGAGGGGACTAAGTACACCCGAGGCGCCCGAGTGTTAAGGAACAGCATGGCAGACGTGTTGTTGCCGTCAGGAAGTCCAGGATTCAGTTGCAGAGGGAGGTGAATAAATGTACGTGCATATTATGTGCGTGAGTGAGTGTCAGTGTGCATAAGTGTGTAGGGCCTTGTGAGTGTGCATAGAGACAGTGCAAAAATAAGAATAAAATACATGGGTCAACTCAGATTGTCCATGGAGCCATTTTGTTAGCTATTTAGCAGTCTTATGGCATAGGCATAGAAGCTGTTCAGGAGCCTGTTTGTATCAGACTTGATGCACCAGTACCACTTGCTGTGTGGAAGCAGAGAGAACAGTCTATGGCTTGGGTGGCTGGAGTCTAACAATTTTCCGGGACTTCCTTTCACACCGCCTGGGCTGCCGAGTGGCACAGCGGTCTAAGACACTGCATCTCAGTGCTTGAGGCGTCACTAGAGACTCCCTGGTTTGAATCCAGGCTGTATCACAACCGGCTGTGATTGGGAGTCCCATAGGGCGGCGCACAATTGGCCAAGCGTCGCCTGAGTTTGCCTAGTTAAACAAAGGTTAAATGTAAAAAATGAATAGATCTCGGATGTACTGGGCTGTCTGAAACACCCTCTGTAGCACCATGCGATCGGGGGCAGTGCCATTGCACTACCCTCGATCGTAGCAGGTAGCCTAGTGGTTAGAGCGTTGGACTAGTAACCGAAAGGTTGCAAGATCGAAATCCCTGAGCTGACAAGGTAAAAATCTGTCGTTCTTCACCTGAACAAGGCAGTTAACCCACTGTTCCTAGGCCGTCATTGAAAATAATAATTTGTTCTTAATTGACTTGCCTAGTTAAATAAAGGTAAAATAAAAAAATATATATTAAAATTGCCATACCAAGCAGTAATGCAGCCAGTCAAGATGCTCTCAATGGTACAGCTGTAGAACTTTGAGGATTTGAGACCAAACAACCTGGTGAGGGGGAAGAGATGTGGTAGCATCTTCTTCCCGACTTTATGTGTGTGTGTACACCATTAGGTTCTTTGCGATTTGGACACAGATATTGAAGCTCTCAACCTGCTCCACTGCAGCCTCGTTGATGTGAATGGGGGCGTACTCACAACTCCCCCCACCCCCTTTCCTGTAGTCCACGATCAGCTCCTTGGTCTTACTGATGTTGAGGGAGAGGTTGTTGTTCCGGCCCCACACTGCCAGGTCATCATCGCCGGTGATCAGGCCTACCAGAGTCGTGTTGTCTGCAAACTTGATGGTGTTGGAGTTGTGTGCGGCCATGCAGTCGTGGGTGAAAAGGGAGGAGGGGACTAAGCACACACCCTGTGGGGCCCCCAATCCCAGGGTCCTAAGCTTGGTGACTAGCTTGGAGGGACAATGGTGTTGAACACTGAGCTGTAGTCAATGAACAGCATTCTCACATAGGTATTCCCCTTATCTAGGTGGTTGAGGGCAGTGTGGAGTCCAATTGAGATTGCGCCGCTTATGGCTCTGCTGGGGTGGCACGCAAATTGGAGTGGGTCTAGGTGTCTGGGATGATGGAGTTGATGTGTGCCATTAACCAGCCTCTCAAAGCAGTTCATGATTACAGATGTGAGTGCTACAGGGTGGTAGTCATTGTGGCATGAAGCCTTAGAGTTCTTGGGAACAGGAATGATGGTGGTCATCTTAAAACATGTGGGGATTACAGACTGAGGTAAAAAATTACTGTGAATATGCCGGCCAGCTGTTCTGCTCATGCTCTGAGAACGCACCCTAGAATACCATCGGGCCTTGCAGGTGTTGACCTGAATAAAGACTTTACTCACGTCGGCCTCAGAGAGCGAGATCACCCAATTTTCTGAGTCAGTGGCGGCCCTGACACGCGGCATGATGTTATTATCAAAGCGTGTATTAAATGCATTGTTCTCGTTCGGTAGAGCGGCATCACACTGGGTCTTCCTTTGTAATCCGTAATGGACTGTAGCCCCTGACACATGGCGGAGCCTGTGTAATATGACTTCACCTTATTCCTATATTTCCCTTTTGCTCGTTTGATGAGTCTGAGAAGGTCATAGCGGGAGCTCTTATACTTGTTCCTGTCCTCAGTCATAGTCTCAGGGATGTCTGCGATAGCCGTGTATGCGGTAGCTCCATCCTTTAGTTTAGCGCCAACCTCCATGTTAATCCAGGGCTTTTGATTGGGGAAGCAGAAAACCTTCACTGTGGGGACAACGTTGCTGATGCATTTCCTAATGAAGCCGATGACGGAGGTGGTTGGCTCTTGAACGGGTGAACAATGGGTCAACACTTCCACCACGCTCGGGTCAGCACTCCAGTTGTTGTTGATGAAGAGGCCAACCCCCACTTCCTCAATTTTCATGACTCAACTGTCCTGTCCGAACGGTGAATGGAGAATCCATCTTGTCCGAGAACCATGTTTCAGAAAAGCAGAGAAAATTGCAGTTGAGAGTCCCGTTGGTAGCAAATCCACAATCGGAGATCATCCATCTTATTATCAATTGGCCAGTAGAATGGAGGGAAGAGGTGGCTGGTTCTCCCTTGACCTTAATCTCGCCAGGAACCCCCCCCCCCCACTCCTGCCTCTAAAGTCAGCTGATCCTTGTCGGAATTACAGAAAGAGCCCAGGCCAGATGAATAGAAGTCAGAATTGAGGTAAGTAACTGCCGATCTGATGTTCAAAAGTTATTGTCGGTTGTAAGAAATTATAGCAGATACATTCCCTGCAAATAAAGTAAAAATAAACAAAATAATCACAAAATAGCAAAGTTGGATCGACCTTGCAAAACCACAGCCATCCAGTACAGGGGAGGAGAGAGAGAGAAAGCGGGTTGCATGATCATTCCACAAGATGGGGATGCAGAGCGAGAGAGAGTGAGAACAACAAAGACCCCACAGAGAGTACACAGTGGCTGACCACTGTGACTGACCCAAAATTAAGAAAATCCTTGACTGTACAGACTCGGTGAGCATAGCCTTGCTAATGAGAGAGGCAGACCTGGCTCTCAAGAGAAGACAGGAGGTGCCCACTGTCCACAAAATGAGGTGGAAACTGATCTGCACTTGCTAATCTCCTGCCAAATGTATGACCATATTAGAGACCCATATATTTTACAGACCCACAAAGAATTTGAAAACAAATCCAATATTGATAAACTCCCATATCCAGGGCATACAATTAACACCTGCCAAATGCGGGTAGATTTAGGTATTGGCAGGTAAGAATGTCTATATCCCCAGCCACGTTGGCGGTTGGTCAAGTTGCAGGGCTCTACAGTACGAGCATAACATTGAACAAAAATAGTAAAAAGTCAAGTATGAGCACATGTGTGAGTTAGGGTTAGAAAAATGCTGCAGTAGCTGTTTTCAAAGTATTTCTGCTGTTTTGTTTCATAGCTGCTAAATTGCAAAAAGAAATAGAAATCCTAGACTGAACAAAAACATAAATGCAAAAGTGTTAGTCCCATGTTTCATGAGCTGATATAAAACATCCCAGAAATGTTCCATACGCACAAAAAAACATCTCTCTCAACTTGTGCACAAATGTGTTTACTTCCTGTTAGTGAGCATTTCTCCTTTGTCAAGATAATCCATCCATCTGACAGGTGGCATATCAAGAAGCTGATTAAAAAGCATGATCATTCCACAGGTGCAGCTTGTGCTGGGGACAGTAAAATCGTCGATTGTTTGGTCGATAGGCTGTTGGTCAACCGAGATTTCTTAAGTTGAGCAGTAGCAAAAAAATTAAATACAAATATCGTGGTGTACAAGACACCTGTCTGATTCGCATCTGTTTGAGTGGACTAATCCATTGTGGAGGCCCTGGGGATGGTACAGTTCATCACTCTAAGACATGTGCTACTGCAATTGTATATGGTTATATTACATAAGAACAATGGTAAAACAAACGCGCTTTCTCCCGTGTTGGATAGTGATAGCTGTCCGCGGTTCTGAAACACATCAGTGCATTGTTGAATTGGCGCCTTTTCCTAGACAATGTTGCTATGTGCATAATAGCAAAGTTAACCAGTACATTGGTGTTGAGAACAATGCAGAGGAGGCAGAAGCAGAATGTGGAGAAGAGAAAACTGCCATTGCCTTTTCTACGAAAAGTGAGGAGAGGAAATCACAACTTAATTAGGTCTATAATCAATAGCCTAACTGTTAAATGTGTGTGGCTTTATAAATCAATATCTACAGAAATAAGACAGATCCTGCTTCTGTTGCCTGTTTGAGTGTTTGTTTAATAGCCTACTTATTCCATGAGCATCAAGCCTCACAACAACATGTCAAGTAAACATTTTCACAAATTCGGCTGTTTTTAATCTTTTCTTTGCTGTAATGAAGGCTTTACACTTTTTGTCCCTCAGAACAGCCTCCCTGGTATTATTTATGTAGTGTTGTTTACACTGCTCCAAATTGTCAGAAAAAAATATTATTATAACAATGCTCCTTTTTCTTGATCTCCTTATTGTTATTACTATTATTACGGCACAATCAAATCAATTGCTGTCGGACTCCCTCTAATCATTTGTGTGTCTTAATTATTTAATCAAACAGTGTGCTTAAAGCATCAGGCAAGCTCAGTGAATATGGTTGATTTGATTAAAACACATCAAATGTGTCAATATATGTAAAAAAATATGTTTTAAAATTTCGACCAATTAATTGGTCAAAAGAACAGACGACTCCTGGTCAACTAAGATTTTTTTTTGTCAAGGACAGCCCTACTTTTGTTTAATGATTATTTCACTTGCTTTGGTAATGTAAACATATGTTTCCCATGTCAAATCAAGCCCATTTCAATTGAACTGAAAGGGTGGATGCAGAGAGAGAGCGAGGTGGATGCAGAGAGAGAGCGAGGTGGATGCAGAGAGAGAGCGAGGTGGATGCAGAGAGAGAGCGAGGTGGATGCAGAGAGAGAGCGAGGTGGATGCAGAGAGAGAGCGAGGTGGATGCAGAGAGAGAGCGAGGTGGATGCAGAGAGAGAGCGAGGTGGATGCAGAGAGAGAGCGAGATCAGGAATTTTGAAACACACACTTGGTTTTAACTGTTAAAAGTGAAGAGGGAAAAAAAAGAAGAAAAAAAAGTCCAAACTAAACTTCAGCTTTGGCTCCTTTCATTTACTTCACCTTAGATTCTGGGTATTCATTAAAGTCACTTCGATGTTTCCAGGGATATATCAGCTGACAGACACTGCTCATTAGAAACCAGCTATGTCCAAGGCCACTACTAAGCTCTCAGGTTATGAGGCTTCCACTAGGCAAATACCTCAAATACCTGCTTAATGAGGGATACACATTCACCATTTAATTACTCACTTACTGTATGGAGGTGTGTGTGGCTGTGTGTGTGTGTTTGCATAAATGTTTGTGTGTGTTGAGACTCACTGGACGATGTCCCTGAGGAAGGCTAGGGTGAAGAAGTGATTGGCAACGTTTCCTGCATTGAACATCAGCCGTCCGTCCGCGCTGCGCTTCTCAGCCGTAGCCAAGGTGATCTCGCTGTATTCTACCACCTGGTAACGTCCGTCGACCTTACAGACCACGCCCACCGCCTCCGTTGGATTGGTCTTCTCCACAACCTGGAAGTGATGCCACAGGAAGGGATTTTACCTGGGTCAAAACGTCTCAGAAATTTTGGTCATTTTGGTCTGAATCAGAAATCCAGCCCTCAGCCCATCTGGTTGGTAGTCAAAATGACAGAGCTGGGCTTGATGAGGGGGTTAGTCTTGGGGCAAGAATCCACATCAACTGTAATGTTTGTCAGTTAATGATACGAGGGTGGGTCCCTGCATTCCTCTGATCCTAGCAGAACCTCCACACCACAGCTCTTAATCTGACACACAACAGGAATGGGTTTACTACAGCTCTCAACTTGGAGTTAAATATATATATATATATACACACACACACACACACACAAAAGTATGTGGACATCAATGCTCCCTCTAAACTGTGTGGTGCACGGGGCGAGACTGCCGTGCAGAAATACCGTATCCTCCCACGGAGAAGCACGAGATTAGAAAGTTGAGTGAAGTTCAGAGTTTTCCCTGTTAGTTAACACTATCAACGTTTTTCTTTACTGTGGAAATTGTGATAGAATCAATGTAATATTAGCCACTTTCAAAGCACATACGAACACAAAACTAACTATTCAAGACTTATTAGTATGCAAAACAAACTACACAAGACTTAGTTGTCGGCAGAACACATCAGAGTAGGTTTCTATTGCATTGACACGCATGCCTCAGCCCGTACTCCACACAGACCGGTGCGGCATAACCAATAAGAGCTACAGTGGGTTTATATGCAAATAGACCATTGCCATATATGGATCTGTGCCATTTACTTTGAACTGGGCTGCGTTTACAGCATGAGCGGTCTTGAGTAGATGCGCTTGTTTTAAGATCAAAGCGAGAGCTGCATGAAACAACCATGTGTGCACATTCTGTTAAAATCCTTTGCTAGTTAGTGAGTCGTCAGCAATAGGGGAGTGATTTCTTCCTACAAGAGCACAAAACATGTACATTTCAAAAAATCTTTGAAAAGCAAGTCAGGTAAAAAAAAAAATGTTAGTCTTAAAGGGATATTTTTTTATTTTGAGACAGGCTTGAATAAGCTAAGTAGCCACTAGACAGAGGGTAGCATAATTTGTCTGATTCTCTGTAATAATAGTATGGGAATAATAATGCATTTAACTTTGTAAAGTGTTTTCTTGAATCAAACAACACAGAACATTTTCAGTCACCTCCTTGACTGAAGGACAAGGGGATACACAGGTTAATGTCAAGCCCTGCATGTTTTTTTCAAAAGTCTCATGTAATGTAGGCCTACACAAACACCACACTTTGGCCGCAATTGTAAGCTGAACTACAAATCAGCCATTTCCATGTTAAAATGTTATGGGATGCATTTTCTCCCTTGTTTTTGATGGTAGGCCACTCTGGTAGGCTTATATTATGATTAAATAGCCACAGTAGCCTACTTGGCCACAGTTAAAACTTAAAGCAGGTACAGCCTCAGTGTTCACAGTAAACGCACGCCGGAAGTTGCACAGAATTTTCACAACTTTCAAGTTTGCGCTCAGCGAACCTGAAATTTGCTCAGTACCCCCAAAAATTAGAGGAACATAAGTATACAGCCCTTCAAATTAGTGGATTAGGCTATTTCAGCCACAGCCGTTGCTGACAGGTGTATAAAATCGAGAAAACAGCCATGCAATCTCCATAGACAAACAAGGCAGTAGAATGGCCTTAATGAAGAGCTCAATGTATTTCAAAGTGTCAGTCATAGAACACCACCTTTTCAACAACTCAGTTCGACAAATTTCTGCCCTGCTAAATCTGCCCCGGTCAACTCTAAGTGCTGTTATTGTGAAGAGGAAACTTCTAGGAGCAGTTCTTGGCTCAGCCGCGAAGCGGTAGGCCACACAAGCGCACAGAATAGGACTGCCGAGTGCTGAAGCGTGTAAAAATAGTCTGTCCTCGATTGCAACACTCACTACCGAGTTCCAAACTGCCTCCGGAAGCAACGTCCGCGCAAGAACTGTTCGTTGGGAGCTTCATGAAATCGGTTTCCATGGCCGAGGAGCCGCACAAAAGCCTAAGATCACCATGTGCAATGCCAAGCATCGGATGGAGAGGTGTGAAGCTCACCGCCATTGGACTTTGGAGCGGTGGAAACGCGATCACTGGAGTGATGAATCAAGCTTCACCACCTGGCAGTCTGACGAACAAATCTGGGTTTGGCGGATACCAGGAGAACGCTACCTACCCCAATGTATAGTGCCAACTGTAAAGTTGGGTGGAGAAGGAATAATGGTCGGGGGCTGTTTTTCATGGTTCGGGCTAGGCCTCTTAGTCCCAGTGAGGGGAAATCTTAATGCAACGGCATACCATGACATTCTAGACGATTCTGTGCTTTGTGGCAACAGTTTGGGGAAGGCCCTTTCCTGTTTCAGCATGACAATGACCCCACGCACAAAGCGAGGTCAATACATTAATGGTTTGTCGACATCGGTGTGGAAGACCTTGACTGGCCTGCACAGAGCCCTGACCTCAACCCTATCAAACACATTTGGGATTAATTGGAATGCCGACTGCGAGCCAGGCCTAATCGCCCAACATCAGTACTCCACTTCACTAATGCTCGTGGCTGAATGGAAGCCAGTCCCCACAGCAAATGTTCCAACATCTAGCGGAAAGCCTTCCCAGAAGAGTGGAGGCGGTTATAGCAGCAAAGGGGGGACCAAATCCATATGAAATGCTCACAACCTTGGAATGAGATGTTTGATGAGCAGTTGTCCACATACCTTTGGCCATGTAGTGCATTCAATTTATTTTTAGGGACAATCTCATGGTCTATCAAGTGACTGAGAAGAACCCAAGCCAATAATGCAGAACTAAAGCCTAAAATGTCAACTGAACAATCTGCTGAAGGTCTTGCATTGGTGTGTGTGTGTTAACTGCTAACTGTTTGTTCCAACAGGAGCAGGCCTGTCAGTAATAACTAACTAAAGGAGATAGGAAGGAGTTTAGGGGGAATACAGAGGGTGAGGGAGGCCTGTCGACTAATGTAAGAAAGCACACTAATGAAGAGTAATAGCAGCTTCTAGTGTCAAACTGGGACCAGCCAGCTACAATATTGCTGAGTGTTTGTGCGCGTGTTCCTGTCCTGAGACAGTGATGAGAGGATGTTATACGTCACAAAGCTGCCATCAGGAGGAAATGGATGATAGAACAGCTAGGGCCCCATCTCTACTCGTAATTCCCACGAATCACCCAAGTCTGAGTCTTACTACTTCTATTCTCTTCACATTACTCATGAACTGGCCTCACAGTGTGTGTGTGCTCGCGCACGCATGGTGGGGATGCTGTACTGCTGAATTTGAGCCAGATCTCCCCAACATTAAGGTCAAATAAATAAAAAACTATAAAAAGAAAAATTGTTTAATAGTTGCACTGCCACGCTAGTTAAACAAGTCGTAAAAACTGTCGCTTTCCTGAGAAAAAAAACCCAGTTAAATTTCGTATTTAACCACTGTTCCCTGTAAAGTTTTCTTCCCTATCAAAAATAGTACGCTGTGCCCAAACTCATTGTCTAGAAAAAACAGATCATATATCAGAAGCGAGTTCAACAAGACTTCTCTTTGCGGCGAACACGTTGCCAGAGTAACAATTTCAGTTGAACATTCCAAAATGTTACGGTGAAACATCAAATACCTACTTTTTGTAAGGATTACTGTAGCAACAATATTCAAACTGGGAATGACTTAAGTATTCCTACTAAATTCATTCTACTAAATGATTGAGGGGTTGGGTTAAATGCGGCAGACACATTTCAGTTGAATGCATTCAGTTGTGCTGGCAACTGACTAGCTTTTCCCATTCACTTCACCTAAAAATAGTAGAAAGTTTACAGTACATGGCCACTATTATGTGAAGAGTGTGGGTGGGGGTGGTGAAGAGGAGTATTTTTGTCTGTAATAAAGCCCATTTGTGGGGGAAAACAAATTCTGATTGGCTGGGTTGGGCTCCCCAGTGGGTGGGCCTGGCTGTCAAGTGGGTGGGCCTATGCCCTTCAGGGCCACACATGGCTGCACACCTGCCCAGTCATTTGAAATCCCTAGACTTGGGCCTAATGAATTTATTTAAATTGACTGGTATCCTTATATGAACTGTAACTCAGTAACATTTTTTAATTGTTGCGCTTATATTTTTGTTCAGTATAGATTTTATTTTATGTGTCCTATATAATCTCAGCCATCAAACTAGAGATAAATACTTGAAGTAGCAATGAATGCATCCCTGGATGTGTTTTAAATTGAATAGTCTATCATTTAGTTCCTTACATTGTCTGGCTAAAAACTCAGCGCTCTGCTACTGAACTCCTGAATGATAGCAGACTACACCCCCACCTAGTGGTGAATTAGAAGTGCAGGTCTTTATAGAGGAAGTCGTGCCAGGGCAGTTTTCACTGTTTCAATAAGGGGATTCGGTTAAACTGGCCCAGGTTGCACTGGGCTATGGTCCATCATGTGACCATGCAAAAGACTGAGGGAGGCGCATCCCGCTCAAATGGTACAGTAATCTGAGCTGCTCTGTAATATTGTCAACAAGGTGGCATGATGCATCGTACAGAAACATTCAACATTTATTTTCCATAAAATATACGTTTGAATTTCTAACTAGTTTTCATTGGGAAGGCAGGCAAAGCGTTTTAATCACAAGCAATCACTTTTGCATGTGAAAGCACAGAATCCTACTCATCACTCCACGTGTTTAACCTAAGTCCCTTTTGTTTGAGTCTACTTCACCATCGGCCAGAGGGGCGCCCGGCTCACACCCAGGAGGCAGCCCGTTTCCAAAACAAATGCAATTAGTTTTTACTCGTTGCAAACTCCGCCTACCCGGGCCAGTTTAATAGGATCCCCTCAATCACACTCTCTTACCGAAACACAGTCAACACACCTTCACTGAACACATAGAACCAAGATTACTTCCTGGTCTGGTATTGTATAACAGGAGATGAACAACCAGGAGATCAAGGATTTGTCTAAATTAATTTTAATTTCTTCCTTCTTATTCAAAAGTGACCAACCATATTGCTTTCAGTTCAAAGCCTTTGTGAACATTGGCTTAGAGGGAGCGGGGAACAGGAGAGGAAACCAATTTAGGATAGAGAGAAAAGGACGGAAGTCAATTAAGAGTGTTGGATCACATTTGGTTAATCACCTTTGGCCCCCAGTTGAGAGAGAGACACAGAAGAGGCCAGAGAGAGACAGCTAGAGAGAGAAAGAAAGAACAAAAACTTCCAGTGAGAAAGAGACGGAGGGCTACTAACCTTAGCCCCACAGTCTCCTCCTTTCTGGACACAGAAGCCAACAAAGGCAGGGTCTGCTACTTTAACCAGGATGTTGTCCACACAGTAGACATGGATGAACTTGACCCCCCTCCGATCCATGTCCTCCACGATCCCCTGGGTACCCAGAGCTCTGTAAAGACCCCCGTTACCATCTGAAACACACACACACGAGACCCCTGTTATCATCTAAAATACACAGACATACACGCACCGACACATGTTAGGTTATGTACCTGGGGCCATGGCCAGCTTGTTTTTGCTCTCCAGGATGATCTTGCCATTGTAGTCCATGGCAGGCAGCATGCCCTGCTGGAAGAAAATCACGTTGTCTTTGCACAACCCAAAGTAGCTGTGGCGCGAAAAAAACTTTTTAGTTGACTCCATGGTCCGGCCGCTCGTCATGATGTACCTAGGGGGAAATCAGGAGGCACAATTCAGTTCATGATTCATTCATTCACTGGTCATTATGCACAGGGAGAATTGGGTGATACATTGGGTTTGATTCAAGACTAATACAACTCTCAAGACAGTGCTTCAATTGTTTTTTTTATCAAAAGTTTGACTTTTCACTGTATCAGTGACTCATAAGAAGTCCCATAAAATAACTTTGGCAGAAAATTATTCATAATCCACATTGCCAGATTAGGCTAACATTTTCATCCAGATGAATTTTAACATCTGAATGCTCTGATCTGACTAAAGCTAAAAAGACATGGTGGCAATGTGGTTAACTTTACCTAGCTAAGATTAAGGGGAGGCCTCCAGATTTTAGCTAGCTAACGTTAGCATTGCTAGCTATTTTGTACAAACGTTGCCATTTGTCTAAAAGTACATTTGACATGATGGGAAAGCTTATTCTTACTAAATGTCTCTACTTCACTAATGTCATCGTATTCCCAAGCCCCTATAGTGTAATTTAGACCGAACAGTCCTTAGCCCCCGAGCATCAACATGGCAACGACGTGACCGAGTGATGGAGGTGCAACCAATTAATTCATTTTATTTCTATTAACATTAACTGAAATGTCCGTTTATTTTCTGTTTTTAAATAACCAATTAAGCACAGACAGCGTGCTAATTAACCACAATGACCAGAATCCATTGCGCCCTACAGCTGCCTGCTCTCATTGGTTCCTGGGGCAAACCTATGGGGCAGTTCGACAGACATGGAGAGGAAGAGCGATAGAGACACACGAGGGGGATAGAGCGGTTGCTTAGGCATCTCTACCTGACAACTTGATTGAATATTTTATTTAAGTGAAGTAAATAAGATGGTTATAGCCTAATAAGTGACAGTAATGAGCAGTCACTCACCATCAATTGTTTTATTCCATGTTACAGCATTGAACACACAATGCATTTATTATTGTTTTTTTTCTTCTTCTAAAACTCAACCAAAACCGAACCCAAAAAGCACTAATCCCTCAGCACTAATGAACAACAGTTGATGTTCATCCTCCTCAGTGAGTTTCATTTAAAAGAAAGTTAGTTAAAGGTATCCTTTTTCGATAAAACTATACTAAATATAAATCACGTCACCAAATAATTTATTAAAACAAACTATTTTGCAATGAAGATCGACAGCTAGCTTCCGTCCTCCTCTGGGTAAATTGAATTCAATACAAAACCTAGGAGGCTCATTGTTCTCACCCCCATTCCATAGACTTACACAGTAATTATGACAACTTCCAGAGGATGTCCTCCAACCTATCAGAGCTCTTGCAGCATGAACTGACATGTTGTCCAGCCAATCAAAGGATCAGAGAATAAATCTAGTACTGAAAGCATAAGCTACAGCTAGCTAGCACTACAGTGCATAAAATGTGGTGAGTAGTTGACTCAGAGAGCGAAAGACAATAGTTGAACAGTTTTGAAAAAATATTTATTCTAAAATGGAGAAGCAAGAGATTTGATTTTTTTAAACTTTCAATTTCACTTATTTAGCTAGCAAATGCAGCTAGCTAGTTTAGCCTACTCAAAAAGATGGATGCCATGTTAGCAAGCTGGCTATGACTATCCAACACAACACTGGAACTTAAGATAAGGTAAGATTTTGGTTTTAATAATTTAGTGCCACCGGGGCCCACCGGTATAAACTGCTTAATGACCAAAAACTTACCTTGACACTAACGTTATTGCATGATTTTAGCGGGTTTACTAACGCGTTAGTTCTATTAGCTATGATGACTATAACATTACTTTAGCTAATATGGTGACAATGATGTAGGCTGTGTGTAACGGTTATGATATGGTTTGCCTTGGAAAGGTTTTTCACCTGGTCACATACAGCTGATGTATTGTGCATTGAAGTACACAAACAAAGGGAAAAGGTGAGAGGAGGAGAGCGCGAGAAGGAATACAATGTGGCTGCTATGATAGTGAACTGTGTTTAAGCATGATCAGGTATGTATTCATTCTGCCAATTCTGTTGAAAAAAAGTTTTTTAAAACGGAAGCAAACGGAATAAAACGTGGATAAACATAGCTGAATTTGTCCAATAGAAACTCTCATTTGCAACTGTTGGACTAATGATTACACCCTATATCAACTAGATGCAGGCAAGAGCGTGCAAACCGGTATTGCATGTGCCACTGTCTCACCTCAAAAACATTTCTCGAACTGTGTGCACATACGTTGGTAACTTTCATTCATAGGCTAGGTTGTAGAAACGTCATGATCGGTATAAGGAAAATTAGAGTATCATGTAGTAGCCTAACCTTATCAATGTTACATTGAACTGGGTGAATGGAATATGAATGACAGTCATTCAATATGCTGTAATAGAAATAATGCCATGCTGATGAGAAAAGAGAGAAAAAAAGGCCTCATCTTAAACGACCCTGATCACCCATGACTAGACAAAACCAGAAGTACTTCCTTATGACTGGAATGAATGTCACCTGGCATCTCATGGTGAGCTCTTAGTCCTGACCTCTGACCTTAATTACAGACAGAGCCCAGCCCAACCCTGGACGCCAGCAAGACGTCGCCTTCCGTCAACCCACTCCTGAATCGTCTTAATGACTTCCTTCATCTACTCCACAGGGAATTATAATCCTGCTCCTTTCCGGGATCAAACCACTTCCTTGATAGATACAGGTGAGCGCCTTCAGAAAGTATTCATACCCCTTATCTTTTTCCACATTTTGTTGTTACAGCCTGAATTTAAAATTGATTCAATTTAGATTTTCAGTCACTGGCCTACACACACACACACAATACCTCATAATGTCAAAGTGGAATTATGGTCTTCGAAATGTTTACAAATTAATAAAAAAATGTAAAGATGGAACGTCTTGAGTCAATAGGTATTCAACCCCTTTGATATGGCAAGCCTAAATAAGTTCAGGAGAAGAAAAAAAAAGTGCTTAACAAGTCACATAATAAATTGCATTGAGTCACTGTTTGCAATAAGTGTTTAACATGATTTTTGAATGACTGCCTCATCTCTGTACCTCACACATACAGTCGAGTGAATTTCAAACACAAATTCAACCACAAAGACCAGGGAGGTTTTCCAATGCCTCGCAAAGGGCACCTATTGGTAGATGGGTAAAAAAAGAAAAATAACCAAACATTTAATATCCCTTTGAGCATGGTGAAGTTATTAATTACACTTGGGATGGTGTATCAATACACCCAGTCACTACAAAGATACAGGTGTTCTTCTTAACTCAGTTGCAGGAGAGGAAGGAAACCACTCAGGGATTTCACAATGAGGCCAATGGTGACTTTTAAAACAGTTACAGAGTTGAATGGCTGTGATAAGAGAGAACTGAGGATGGATCAACAACATTGCAGTTACTCCGCAATACTAACCTAATTGACAGAGTGAAATGAGGAGAGCCTGTACAGAATAAAATTATTCCAAAACAGGCATCCTGTTTGCAGCAAACCACTAAATACTGCAAAAAAGTTTTGGGGGGAGCTAAACACAGGCAAAATCCTCGCTAAATACCTGGTCCAGTCTGCTTTCCACCAAATTCACCTTTAAGCAGGACAATAAACTAAAGCCAAATCTACACTGGAGTTGCTTACCACTGGAATTGGCAAACTTACAGTTTTGACTTAAATCTGCTTAAAAATCTATGGCAAGACCTGAGAATGGTTGTCTAGCAATGATCCACCACCAATTTGACAGAGCTTGAAGAATTTTGAAAATAATAAATGAGCAAATGTTGCACAATCCAGGTGTGGAAAGCTCTTAGAGACTTACACAGAAAGACTCAGAGCTGTAATCACTGCCGAAGGGAATTCTAACATGTATCGAATCAGTGGGTTGAATACTTAGCTAATCAAGATAAATGAGTAATTTACAAATATTAGAAATTTCCGTCCACTTTGACAGAGTATTTTGTGTACACAGTTGACAAAAAAATTAATTTAATCCCACTGTGTAACAACAAAATGTGGAAAAAGACAAGGGGTGTGAATACTTCCTGAAGGCTCCTTATCTAGGTCTAGTAAATAATCAGACCGATGAAACTGGAGAACAGAGGGGGAACATAAAAAAAACGTATTTTTGATACAATAACAACATTGTATGGCTTGTTTGATTTCACAAATGGGGCTAAAACAAAAATGAGCTCTTCAGGAATGGATTGAGAAACAGTGCTTTGTGGTCAGTTTGCTGGGGTGCTGTATGTTTTATACAGTATATCCCCCATAGTGTATCATTATGCCCTTATCTGCCAGTCCCACTCTCACCAGGGGATGCAGCACTTGGCTCCATGTCTCTGTTCTGCCAGCTGTTGCAGCCTCAGTATCCTCTCTGCCTGGATCTGGAACAGGGTCTTGTGGGAGGGCAGGCCCACGTCGTACATGCCTTTAGGGTAGGACACCCCCAGCCTGGTTCCCTGGCCGCCCGCTAGCAGGAGAACAGCCACCCTGCTCTGGGAGATACACCGCAGACCTGGGAGCGGGGAGAGACAATAGAACAACAGTTAATGTACAAAACTATAATTTATTTTACAAAATGTAAAGATAATAATAAATTCAAATTTCACAGAATCTCAAAGTGTTTCAAAGGACATTTTTTTTTGGAGAAACCACATGAGATGGACAGTTCTTACAAAGTTCATGGCTTGAATATTGATCTGAGAGAGGTGGTCAAGCTGGAAGAGAAAGTCCAGAGGCAGGCAGGAAGCGCTGTCTCAAAGGTCTCCCACCGTCTGTCTTTTCCATAGTAGAACTCAGTCAGTTTAAGTTTGAGCTAAGCCACTGTAGTCCATGTACCTTGTAGTAGGTACAGTTGAAGTCGGAAGTTTACATACACATTAGCCAAATACATTTAAACTCAGTTTTTCACAATTCCTGACATTTAATCCTAGTAAAAATTCCATCTTAGGTCAGTTAGGATCACCACTTTATTTTAAGAATGTGAAATGTCAGAATAATAGTAGAGAGAATGATTTATTTCAGCTATTATTTCTTTCATCACATTCCCAGTGGGTCAGAAGTTTACATACACTCAATTAGTATTTGGTAGCATTGCCTTTAAAATGTTTAACTTGGGTCAAACGTTTCTGGTAGCCTTCCACAAGCTTCCCACAATAAGTTGGGTGAATTTTGGCCCATTCTTCCTGACAGAGCTGGTGTAACGGAGTCAGGTTAGTAGGCCTCCTTGCCTGCACACACTTTTTCAGCTCTGCCCACAAATTTTCTATAGGATTGAGGTCAGGGCTTTGTGATGACCACTCCAATACCTTGACTTTGTTGTCCTTTAGCCATTTTGCCACAATTTTGGAAGTATGTTTGGGGTCATTGTCCATTTGGAAGACCCATTTGCGACCAAGCTTTAACTTCCTGACTGATGTCTTGAGATGTTGCTTCAATATATCCACATAATTTTCCATCCTCATGAAGCCATCTATTTTGTGAAGTGCACCAGTCCCTCCTGCACCAAAGCACCCCAACAACATGATGCTGCTACCGCTGTTCTTCACGGTTGGGATGGTGTTCTTCAGCTTGGAAGCCTCCCCCTTTTTCCTCCAAACATAACAATGGTCATTATGGCCAAACAGTTGTATTTTTGTTTCATCAGACCAGAGGACATTTCTCCAAAAAGTATGATCTTTGTCCCCATGTGCAGTTGCAAACCGTAGTCTGGCTTTTGGAGCAGTGGCTTCTTCCTTGCTGAGCGGCCTTTCAGGTTATGTTGATATAGGACTCGTTTTACTGTGGATATAGATACTTTGTACCTGTTTCCGACCAGCATCTTCACAAGGTCCTTTGCTGTTGTTCTGAGATTGATTTGCACTTTTCGCACCAATGTACGTTCATCTCTAGGAGAAAACTCGTCTCCTTCCTGAGCGGTATGATAGCTGCGTGGTCCCATGGTGTTTATACTTGCGTACTATTGTTTGTACAGATGAACATGGTACCTTCAGGCATTTGGAAATTGCTCCCAAGGTTAAACCAGACTTGTGGAGGTCTACAATTTTTTTCTGAGGTCTTGGCTGATTTCATTTGATTTTCCCACGATGTCAAGCAAAGAGTCACTGAGTTTGAAGGTAGGCCTTGAAATACATCCACAGGTACACCTGTTAGAAGCTTCTAAAGCCATGACATAATTTTCTGGAATTTTCCAAGCTGTTTAAAAGGCACAGTCAACTTAGTGCATGTAAACTTCTGACCCACTGGAATTGTGATAGTGAATTATAAGTGAAATAATCTGTCTGTAAACAATTGTTGGAAAGATTGCACAAAGTAGATTTGTTAACCGACATGCACATTTGTGGCTGCTGGAGGTCATTTTGCAGGGCTCTGGCAGTGCACCTCCTTGCACAAAGGCGGAGGTAGCGGTCCTGCTGCTGGGTTGTTGCCCTCCTACGGCCTCCTCCACGTCTCCTGATGTACTGGCCTGTCTCCTGGTAGCGCCTCCATGCTCTGGACACTACGCTGACAGACACAGCAAACCTTTTTGCCACAGCTCGCATTGATGTGCCATCCTGGATGAACTGCACTACCTGAGCCACTTGTGTGGGTTGTAGACTCCGTCTCATGCTACCACTAGAGTGAGAGCACCGCCAGCATTCAAAAGTGACCAAAACATCAGCCAGGAAGCATAGGAACTGAGAAGTGGTCTGTGGTCACCACCTGCAGAATCACTCCTTTTTTGGGGGTGTCTTGCTAATTGCCTATAATTTCCACCTTTTGTCTATTCCATTTGCACAACAGCATGTGAAATTTATTGTCAATCAGTGTTGCTTCCTAAGTGGACAGTTTGATTTCACAGAAGTGTGATTGACTTGGAGTAACATTGTGTTGTTTAAGTGTTCCCTTTATTTTTTTGAGCAGTGTATATATATAGACGCCTTGCAATAAGGACGCAATAAGAACCTACACATGCAGACCGTACTTGCTACAAAGTTACTGAAAGCTAAACCAACAACCACACAAACGGAAATTGGATACATTGTAAACACAGGATTAACAA
Organism: Salvelinus fontinalis; assembly: GCF_029448725.1. Classification (NCBI taxonomy): domain Eukaryota; kingdom Metazoa; phylum Chordata; class Actinopteri; order Salmoniformes; family Salmonidae; genus Salvelinus; species Salvelinus fontinalis. The sequence goes on along the minus strand of NC_074678.1, from coordinate 21,544,267 downwards.
GTAAAAAAATAAAATGTAAATAAAACCTTAGCTAGCTAGCAATGTAGTGAGTGATGAACATGAATTTCTTTGGTTCCTACTGTTGCAGTCATGACGCAAGTGGCGCTATGGCGTCAATTCCTCCCAAAGTTTGACGAGCTGTTTTCAGCAACTGATATTTTTTAAATTCAGGTTTGTTCGTAACAAATTTACTATTTAGCTTCTAGCAATGCAAGCTCCTCATAATGAACAGTTTCGAGTGTCCTGATGAGAAGGCAAATTTTTCTAGCTATGCCAGGCAAAAATTGGGCATTATCAGCTCATTGTTATGGATGTATCCAAATGAATATCAATAAAAAAATCAGCAACTTTTCTGTTACTCTGGCTATCGTGATTGTGTTAGCCGTAGCTAGCTGGCTAGCAAGCAAGGTATAGGAACTTTACCAGCGAGTATGGCAACGGATCAAAGAATGAACGACTGGGTAGCGTCTCTAGCAATCAAAAGATAAGTAGGAATTTGCTTATAAAAATGTATAGATTTACAAAAAAAAGTATTTATACCGGTAAATGTGTGCTTTCATATTGTTTTATTTGGCAATTGTGGTATAAGCGGGATAAATGCCTACATTCTGTACATTACCTTGGAAAAATAGACTCCGAAAAGTCATAAGGTAATGTACAGAATGTCACCATTTATCCCTTACATATTAATTGTTCATTCATAAAAAAACATAAGTTAAAAAAAATGCCATAAATTAAAAACATTCACAAAAATGTACAGGAGCCATCTGCTTAGGCTCCTGCTAGGGAACCATGGCAACTGTAGAACTATGAAATATGGTACAAACAATAGGCCTATAGCTCATTCAAGCAATATAACTCAAACTAAACATACTTGTGATGGTTGCCAAAACTCAAGAACACTATGGACTTTTTATGGCTAAAGTATAATCTACCTTGGCAAGGAGTTCTGATAATCATTGCAGGTGAAACAGCAAGATAAACTCAGAATAACCCATAGAGATTGACTGACTGTAATTGAACTATCTAAACATACCAGGTCAACAACACCCTTATTATACAGCTCTACTTTATTTTACAATAAACTGTTGCTATGTGAGTCAGTGATTAGCCCACAAATACACACACACACACACACACAAGGGTCCTAAGCCATTGAGAGTTGACTGGGAGGTGCTATTGTAGGCTTTGGCTATCCTGATTCATATGCACCCTGGGGTGTATGTATCCTCAGCTTGCTGCTGTAGATGATGGGTGCCCTGACACACACACACTTAAGAACTGACGCAAAGCTGGATGACCTCATGAGTGAGGGCACAGTGAGCAGCACCCCATTTACGTCCCAAGCAGAACCAGAAGCTCCCGCTTTTCTCCTTCATCCCTCAGGCTGGACATCCCCGACTATAGGTCAGGCCTGATGAACATTCAGAGGTTTTACTCCAAGGAAGTAGTCTATTTCAGAAGGCTACGCCAGTTAAATTTCTCAAACAATGCCATATTTCCTAGATCATGAAGAATGAGAAACTGGACAAGGGAATGGTGTGACTGAATTGATGTTCTCAATAAACCCATATCTCAGCTTTCATTATGAATCAGTGTTAAGCATTATAAGTGTCGTTAGAGATGCACCGATACATTTTTGACCGATACCGATATTTTCCTTGCCAAAAAAAATGATACTGATATTTACAATTTTAAAGCATTTAAAAGCATTCTAGTACAGTTAAATAGTTGAAACAAAGTTATTTTGTTGGCATTTATGCATGTCCCCATTACCAGTAAAACATAATCAAAACCTATTTCTTTCACTTACTTGCTGTGATGTTTCATTGTTCATTTGTTCAGTCTCAACCAGGATTTCATCATACATCTGTCATCATCATCATTCAACTCTGTCTGTCAGTGGTCTCTCTTCCTCGGTGTGCACTATCACTGTGTCCATTTCCATCTTGTCCAGCTGTCTAACATTTCACGTAAACCCTGTTTCTTGTCTGCATCAAAGTAGCAGTCCTTGTACCTAGCATCGAGCATGGTGGCGACAGTAGAGGCTCAGAGAGAATGCCACCGAATCGCTTGTTCACAGCCTCTTGTAGAGTAGTTTTGCAAGTTTTAACCCCACGGTCTGAATCTGAAGTTTTGTTGAGCAGGCGTTAATGCCATGTCGGCTTTCACGTCTGCTGCAGATGCAGTTGATTAGCTTATTTCTCAAGTTAGTTGTTCGAATGGAGCTAGGAGTGTGTTCATGTTTCCAAGTTTAAAACATGTTCTCAAATGCAATTAAAATGGCAGCATGAGAACCTGCACATTCTTGAGCATACAATACTCAGCATTCTCATGGGGCTGACGTCACTGGTCCAAATGTCAGTCGTGAATCTAATAGCAGTGCCGCCCAAAGCAAGTAGCTCAGGGATGTGCGTTTCAACAATATTGTGTAACTCTGGTAGAGTAACAACCGAAACGTAGCGCCTACTTGGTATTGTGTACTGGGGCTTGAGGTGCTCGACCAGTCGGCGAATGCCAACATCATCCATGACAGAGAACGATTATCTTGGCGTTAATGGTTTCGCCTTTGAGTTGTCTCGCTGAAAATGTTCCTACTCTTTCAAATGACTGCTCGACTTGAACTTGTTCATTTGTTCGAAGTGCGCCTAGTATTTTTCTGCTTTTGTTCTGTGTAGCACTGTATTTTGTGGCGTCATTACATCATATACCTACGTTATATAGGTATGCACGTCAGCTTTGACATCGAGTTTGCACATCAGCAGTTTTTGCTAATATTGGCCAATTCCGATATATCGTGCATCTCTAGTTATTAGATGGCTAACTCACTGACGGTGCTTTGTGAAATAAAAGCCAGGACCCCACTTAGCCATTTCAACATCACAAGCCATCATGGTTTACCCCCTTTACCCTAAGGGTTGCCAGGTCTTGTTTAACCTCAGGATTTGCATTATCTGAACCCAGTAAATCCTCCATGCTGCGGCTTGTCACTGTGCTGTTTGAAGTGGTTTACCAGAGACATGTTAGATGGGTTAGTTTCAGTATCCCTGCAGAAATAATCATCCCACTACCTGGGAGTGTTGCATAAGGTTTGACCACAGTTAATGCCCTTGCGTAACTGAACACACACACACACACACACACACACACACACACACACACACACACACACACACACACACACACACACACACACACACACACCATAAAACCTTATACGATTTCCCCGTCTGTCTGTTTCATTTCCTGGTAGCATATAAAATAATCGAGGTTGTTGTAAATCGGTGGAATTCAATCCCTTGAATGAAATAAGCTCCAGTTTATAAAGCTAAATAGAAACTGCTTCAGGCTTTGCTGAAGCAATGCATCATTATGACTGAGTCACAAAAGTGTCAACTCCAAGCTAAATCAAGATTGGAGTTTTCATGTATTTGACATACAGTACTTGATCCTGGTCTTGTCCCAACAACCCCCCCCCCCCCAAAAAAAGAGAACCCCTGTACCAGCCAACTCACCCTTCTCTTCCCAGTCCTTGATGCAGTCTCTGTCCCTGGTCACGCTGCCCAACACCTCCCTGGGCACCGGCTCCATGCGGGCGTCCATCTTCTCCTGCTTGCTGCTGTGCGACACCTCCATGGCGCTGCGGAAGAACTTGTTGATCTCCTGGAAGTCCATAGCTTCTAGGTCAGAGGTCATCTCAGCTTGCTGCTCGGGGGTCAGCTCGTCCCAGAACTGCACAAGGTGAGACTGGCCGGCTTCAGCTAGCCTCTGGGCCAGTCTGCTTCTGGTGCTCTCCATGACAATGATCACACTGCTGGGTTAGGGCTCAAATAATATCTTCTAGGGAATCTACCTACCACACCCAGAACAGAATAGGAAAGTGTTGTGAGTGTCAGGAATATGTAACTAGCCTACACAGTCATGATGGTTGACCAAATTACTGGGCACAACTCCTCTGACAACTACCACACCCAATACAATGGAAATGTATTGTGAGGTTCAGAGTCACATCAGATATAAAAACACTTGTACAGCGTCATTTCAATACACTTGTTCTAAATATAAACATAGATGTTGGTAGCTCTCTGGTTCAACAATGGCCATATTTATGACTACAAAGATTGTACAATGTATTATCTGAATTTTAGCCATACAGATGGGCAACACGTATATCATTGATCTCTGTGGTACCATAATGACACGGGTGTGCCTGCCATGTTTCTTCAAGCAAATCATTAGCTAGGTGACTTCATTAGGTACATATATGAGGACACTCCAGTAAGGGACTTGTTACAAACTAGACTACATGCCCATCTGACCATTTTCCCTTTGATTTACATCAACAGAAACTGAGCAGTCAATTTGCCACCCCAATACTGGCGTAAATGTGCTTTATCTTGAAGCCTAGTCTAATGTAATAAGCAGGCCAGAACCATATCCCCGGGACTCCAAGTGGTGTTTACTTATGTTGACACTAAACAGAACATTTCCCCTGTCAGACAATCCAAGAGATAGGAAGTGTTCTAAAATGCAATAGATACAGAAGTCCCTCTTTGATGCACCAAATCTATTTCCAGGCAGGATATTTCTACGTTAGCTAACTATTGTAATACTACACATTTAACACTATCATATAGAGCCATAATTCCTCGGTTATGTTAACTAATAAAAACGGATATTAGCTAGCAACCTGACTAAATGATGACTATCATCATCATACCATTTGTGGTCCTAAACAGTAAGCTAGGGGGCGAATGATGATAATTGAAACCTCGTATTCTACAAACCTGGTTTATATATTTTTTGGGCTAACTAGATTATTCGATGTAAATGTAGCTAAGATAGTAGAAATTTGAGTTCATATAAGCTTACCTTCAACGCTGTGTCTAGGAATCAATTTGGCCGGACAGCGTCTAACAGCAGATTCTTGTATTGGCCACCGTGCCCCCCGCCCCCTCGAGTACACCTCCTACATCGCTTTGACGTGGCACTCGAGTCGAATGGGAACGCCCTGCAGCTCACTTACATTTTGCCTTTACAGTATTGAAGAAAAAGTCAGCAAACTCAAAAAGATCAGAAAGATTAGATTAACCATAAAGATGAACCATGAACAGACTATGGTAGTAAAATAGTTAGGAGACCATCCAACGAGAAAAATTGCCGTCGTTATAATTATTTGTAATTTTTTAACTGTAGATTGATCCCATATCTGTAGGGGATAACAACTATCCATCCAATCAGGTACGAGAAGAAGTAGAAACGTGACGTTTGACTTTAATTACGGAGAAGTCTAAATGAGATCCTTGGGACGTAACAACTCTGATACCCGGTTGAAGTTCACATTTAAAAGTTAAAACCAACTTCTTATTTCGAAAACACCCTATGTGCATCGATATGAGTCAGAAACATTTATTATACTGTCAAAATTGAGCACAAAGTGTAAATAGGATAATTTTGGTCATAAAGTCAGTCTTGTCCAAAACTGAGTTTTGTGAGACTTCTGGTCATGATAGCGTTACAATTGGCGAATTCCTTTGCCCAGGTGTTGCTGACGCCTGTCAGATCTTACAACGCCTGGAAAGGTATTTTAAGTATCAGCTAAGCACATCATATGCGATAGCAATTTGTCAGTCGATGTGAATATTCCACGTTCAAAACAACGGGGAACACGAAACTCTAAAATCTCTGACTTCAGTGCGTTCAAGACAACTGGAAAATCGGATTGAACAGTCATCCAACTCGGAATACAAAGTTGAAAAATTTGACATCTTTCGAGAACTCTGACTTTCCGACCTGAAGATCAGTTGTTTCTACATTTCTTAATTCTATCATTTTACTTTCTAGATTAGTGTGTATTTTTAGATATTACTGCACTGTTGGAGCTAGGAACACAAGCATTTCGCTACACCCGCAATAACATCTGCTAAATATGTGTATGCGACCAATAACATTTTATTTAATTTGTCTCGAACACCAATAGACGGATTAGCTGACAACGTCACAAAGACGATGCACGCACTTCAATGGGGCAGAAGTTTCCGCGTTACTGTGATCCTGGATGGCCAGATCGCTTTCAACAATGACAAAAGCTACCATGATGGAAATCGGAGGTGACTCGTTTAGTTTTATCTTGTTCTTGATACTATGTCTTGCTTTGAGGTGTTTGACTGATGTCACATCTATGGTAATATGGCTAGCTAGCTAACCAACAACTATAATGATGCATTTGAGACAAGTGCTCATTGTGCAAATGTATTTATGTTTTCAATAAACATTGAAGACTAAATATAGTTCACATGTTGTCAACAATCTAAGCCAACCCAGTCTGTTTTGCCCCATAGTTGCGCATGCGTCGGTTTTATTGCTAAACAACCAACCTGTATATGCAACGTCTGAGCAGAGGAACACGACCAACGTAAATGAAGGTTGAGTTTGTTTCAAACCTTCCCACAGCTTGCAGCACACAAGTAATCGGGCGTGTTGCTCTGACCAGGTGTGGCTGACGCCTGTTAGATCTTACAATGCCTGGATAGGTATTTTATGTATCAGCTAGGCACATATGTTATAGCAACCTGTTAGATAGTGACACAGTCGATGATGTGGAAGCAACCATTGGTTGATGCATGCAGCGTCTGAGCAGGGGAAGGTGACCATAATCCGTTCGAATGCAGCTGCATGCGACCCAATCATAATGTCCATGGTCAATTTGGGTTGGGTATGGGGCTAGTCAGGAACCATTGGTAAATTAGAAAATATGTTAAAATTTCAATAGCTCCACATTTCAATGACTTAACTTCAAACCAACTTTAAATTGTATAAATTCATATACAAATATTGAAAGCATTAAATTAGAAAAATAAAAGGTGTGCAAAATGAAAATATTGTCTAATTTATATTGTGTAATTTATTGACAGTGCCTAACTAGCCCCGAAGCTAGGCTTTCCAAAGGCAAACCAATTTTTCCACAGTTGCATACCAGTTCCACAGTTGCATACCAATATTGACACAACATACAACAATTTCATGCGGTCTGGCCAGAAAAAGAAAAAGCATGACATGCCATACTCCCTTTATCCAGACAGCATCAGAGGGGCGCTGTTTCACTCGCTCGGGTGCGTCGTTCTGTCGGCGCATGTCTTGGTCCAATAAATTCTATATTTCATTTGGACGGGTAAAGAGGTACGGTGGGCCAGGCCACGTCTAAGATGTTGGTTGCTTTTATAGGAGACCAGAGTTCATATTCTTCATGTAACGCCTACAAGAGAACTGCATGAACTTTCAAAAACCATGTGATCAAAGGTAATTTAGTTGACTGTACATGTCTGCAGTTACAAGCTGCAGCCATTAACTGCATTATGGGAGGCTCCATTGTCAACCAATCATTAGGGAGTTTTTGTTTGACTCACGCGAATGTGACGGAAGACCTGACTGAAACAGGAATCAACTTTGCCACAATTCATGTAACAGTGGATATGTACAATTGAATATGGTATGAGGCTCTCTCTCACCAATTGATAGTACAATGTACACACATACGCTGAGTGTACGAAACATTAGGAATGACTTCCTAATATTGAGTTGCACCAACTTTTGCCCTCTGAACAGCCTCAGTTTGTCAGGCCATGGACTCTACAAGGTGTTGAAAGCATTCCACAGGGTTGCTGGCCCATGTTGATTCCAATGCTTACAACAGTTGTGTCAAGTTGGCTGGATGTCCTTTTGGGTGGTCAACTGTTTTTGAGACGTGGGAAACTGTTGAGCATGAAAACACCAACAGCATTGCAGTTCTTGACACACTCAAACAGGTGTGCCTGGCACCTACTACCATACTCCATTCAAACACTCTTAAATATTTTGGCTTGCCCATTCACCCTCTGAATGGCATACATGCACAATCCATGCCTCAATTATCTCAAGGCTTAAAAATTATTCTTTAAACTATATCCTCCCCTTCATCTACACGGATTGAAGTGGATTTAACAGGTGACATCAATAAGGATCATAACTTTCACCTGGTCAGTCTGTCGTTAAAGAGCTGGTGTTCCTAATGTTTTGTACGCTGAGTGTATATTTCGTTTGGGAGTGTGTGATATGGGGGTTGGAGACATGTTTATTTTTACATTACAAAGACAAACTTGTATAAACAATGTCAACACCGCCATGTTGCACTGAGCCTTGCTGTTGGAAAACCACATCAGTGTCCGACTTCACTCTTCGACTTTTGTCTACAGTCGGTTGCTTTCGCGTTACTACTCAAATGAGCTCAAGGTTAGGGGGTAGGGACGTCCCAAGAATCCCAATAGTACTGTTTCGTTACAGTACTAACCATTTAATGACGGCTGCTGCTTCCGGGAAATGGCCGGCTAAACAATGACAAAATATACCATTATACAAATCAAGAAGGGAGACCTTTTTGCTTTTGCAAATGACTTGGATTAACCAACGTGTTCGGAATAAATGCTTGCATTTAGGTCGTTTATTTTGTGACCGTGTGCATGCATGTTAAATTACTGTTTGAGTTAACTAAATTAGCTAACACATGCGAAGTAGCTAACATGTCAGCTATTGGTAGCTAAAGTTGAAACCCGTAACTAACTTATTGAGTTCAATGTTCGAGAAATGGAGAGTAGACACGTTTACAGTGCTGGCTAGTGTCGAAACGTGCGATATTTTTTTATCGGGGTGTCTCGCTGGTCGATTGCTATGTTCCCGCAGCTGCATACAACTGTCTAAAACTTAACTAGCTAGCTAATTTGCCTTGATTCACTCATCTCAATGGCTCACTGTAGTTCATCAGATCCAAGTGGGAAGATACCCCGTCCAGATAGCAGCGCAGTATTGATGGCAGGATCTCCCGGAACCGTTGATCAGGCAATGAAGCCGGTGTTGTTTGAAATATTTGGAGAAATTTGGAACGTCCAGGCCCGACTCGGGCAAGGCGTCTCGGCCTCGGTATACCGGGTGAGCTCGGGAAGGACGAGTACGGCCGCCGTTAAGGAGTTCCTGGCGGACGCTCAGGGCGGAGATTACGGGTACCACAAGGAGAGGTCCGTGCTGGAAGACATCCAAGGACACAAAAACATCGGTACGGACCTTTTTATTGTATTGTAATATGGTTGTAATGTTACTGTGCACAATCTCTGGAATTACAGAGCTCGTCTTCTAGTGAACCTGGTCATTGATGATGTAATCTGAGAATCAAATTATGAGTCGTATTGCAAAGGGTTTAGCCTCATACTTGAAATCTGTGTTTTTATCAAGCTGATTGCCTGTCAGTCATTACAACCAAGTCACAAATCTCAATATTGTCTCTGATCTGTCATAGTAAGCTGTTTTTCTGCAACGCTGGTTTTTAAAGCCTTCATTGGCATGTCGTAAAGCCCTTCTCAGCCACGTCAAACCAACACCTGACGATGATAACCCTGACTGACGCATCGTAATAACTAGAGAATGGATTTTTTTTAGGGCCAATATCAATTCTTGGGGGTCAAGGAAGCTGATATTCAGTATGCATAATGCATAGATTTTAAAACCAAACAATACATTTGTTTTTACCAACATAACAACATAAAGGTAATAATTTAATTTGAATGGTAAATCTCTTGATAAAGTGGGTCAATTAAGATGGTATAGGCATACTCACAATACAGGGGAATACATATTCAATAGGAGTATGTGCATGCATTGAGTTATTGCGCGTGTTTTGGCTGATCAGTGGAGTCTGGTGCTACAGATGACAAACTATGTTTGCCTTCCATTTGGGACTTATATTAGCCTACTGAGCCACAACATTTGCAAGGAAGCATCACTCCAGAATGTCATGCCTGTATGGAAGGACATCATATAGGCACAGATGTTAGTTTGAGAACATAAAAGAACATAGACTCAATGCAAATGGGTCCAACATGATGACTTGTGATCACGGATTCTTATGAACCGAGTATTTTTGTTATTGTAATTTTCCGTGATCGGGAAAAGTATTTATTTTTCAGCTGCCAGGATGAAATTCGAAACGACTCAATTGGCTAGTTCAGCTATCTGTCAAGAAATGGGTGGGTTGATCCTACTGCTATGACTTGATAAAGCGAGGCTGTAACTCCGCTCCCTTTCACATCTCCACATCGCTCATGTCTCTTGGTGAGGTTTATGGCCACTATGAGAACTAGCTCAATGGCGATGACATTAGCTACCAAGTCATAATGTGCATAATATCTAACAAGGAGAGCGAGGGTAGGAAAAAAGATGAAACAACGATGCACGTTCTGCCTGAATGACTCAAACCTGCTCATAGTTTGAGAATTTAGAGCGTGCGTACGGATTGTCGTAATAGGGAAAGGAGGAACGCTGATCTACACCGTTTCATAAACATGCAGGAAGATTCCTCCTTTCCCTATTACGACAATCCATTTAATCCGACTGTCACCACAAGTCAGATGGCTCCTTGCAGAACATGTTGCATGTTCATCGGGATTTTGAAATTCAACAGCGGGCTGCATTTTTTTGGGGGACCTATTGTTTGTTAAAATCAATTTGCAGGGCCTTCTGGCTGGCGCAGCAGTCTAAGGTTGAGGCGTCCCTACAGACCCGGGTTCGATCCCAGGCTGTGTCACAGCTGGCTGTGACTGGGAGACACATGAGGCGGCGCACACCGATCGTGCTCTAGCGACCCCTGTGGTGGGCCGGGCGAATGCACGCTGACACGGTCACCAGGTGTACGTTGTTTCCTCTGACACATTGGTGAGGCTGGCTAACGGGTTAAGCGGGCATTGTCAAGAAGCAGTGCGGCTTGGCTGGTTTGTGTTTCGGAGGACGCACGGCTCTCGACCTCTGTACGGAAGTTGCAGCGATGGGACAAGACTGTAACTATCAATTGGATACCACATTTTTCTTTTTTTTGTCTCGCGGGCTGGACTAATGCGGTCCGTACTTTGCCCCCCCATGTAGAGTGACTATCAGCGGAGGGTCGATAGACTACAAAAAGCCAATATCGACCCGATATATCGGCTCAACAGATTATCGGTGGTTCTCTACTAATAGCCCAACCTTGTTCTACAACAATTAAATGAAAGATAAGATATTGGAGAGTTTACTTTGCCCCTATATAAAACAATTCAATGTTCTCTATATTTATTGATTATCACCACGTTTACAAGTGGACTTTGAAATTGTTGCCGGAGTGGGCTTTAAAAGAATATGATTTTGATTATTAAATCGATATCGCCATACACTTACTTTACATTCATGATATGTGAATACTCAGACAAGACTTCCATGTTTTTATAACAGAGTGATAACCTTGCTTTACAGATCACATCAGTGTAACCTCAAGGGAGGGATGCATTTTTGTAGTATTCAAACAGAGCCCACAACTTCACCACCCAATCAAATATGTGCTTATGCTGACTGTTCATTCCTGTATGTCTCCATAGTAACGCTGTATGGGGTGTTCACCAACCACAGCCATGTGGGTGTGGCCACACGCTGCCTGCTGCTAGAGCTGCTGGATGTCAGTGTGTCTGAGCTGCTGGTTAGGGCCAGTACCCAGGGCCAGGTGGGCAGCCTCCAGAGTGGTGGTGCCCAGCAGCAGGGCCACTCCATGTGGCTGGTGCAGCACTGCGCAAGAGACATCCTGGAGGCCCTGGCCTTCCTCCACCGAGAGGGCTACGTCCACGCAGATCTCAAGCCCCGCAATGTGCTCTGGAGCGCAGACGACGAGTGCTTCAAACTCATCGACTTTGGACTCAGCTTCAAGGAGGGTAACCAGGTGAAGTGGAGTTGAGAACAGGGGTTGGTGTGGGCTACATACCTCTAAGGGAGGGTTTTCAAGTTGGTTTTAGCATCTTTGGACATTAATCAGTTATGCATAAGATTAGTTGACATACAACTAGGAAACAATTATATGGACCGGGCTAAACTTTGGTGTGTGTGGTTTTCTGCCCGTATAATAGTGTCTGTTCTTTCCTTGTGTGTTCCAAGGATGTGAAGTACATCCAGACGGATGGGTACCGTGCCCCGGAGGCTGAGCTTCAGAACTCGCTGGCCCAGGCGGGGCTCGAGGCGGAGGGTAACTCTGGCTGCTCGGCCACTGTGGACCTCTGGAGCCTGGGTATCATCCTGCTGGAGATGCACTCCGGCATCAAACTCAAAGACACTGTCAGGTCACCCGAGTGGAAAGTACGTCCACAGCACGGCTCTCCGACTCTGGGCCTGTATTGCCACTATACTGACTGTGCAGGCTTTTGTTCCACCCCAGCACAAACACACCTGTTTAAATGACTGTTCTTTACCACATTGTCATATACAATGCAGTGGACTCTGATCCACCTGTAGCTAATAGATCAATATGTTCTTCACATACAGTGCTTTCAAAAAGTATTCAGACCCCTTCACTTTTTCCACATTTTGTTACATTACAGCCTTATTCTAAAATTGATTTATATAGTTTTTTCACACCCTCAATCTACAAACAATAACCCATAATGACAAAGCAAAAACAGGCACATTTATTAAAAATAAAAACTGAAATATCACATTTACATTAGTATTCAGACCCTTTGGCAGCGATTACTGCCTCGAGTCTTGGGTATGACTCTACAAGCTTGGCACCCCTGTATTTGGGGAGTTTCTCCCATTCTTCTCTGCAGATCTCTCAAGCTCTGTCAGGTTGGATGGGGAGCTTCAATGCACAGGTATTTTCAGGTCTCTCCAGAGATGTTCAATCGGGTTCAAGTCCGGGCTCTGGCTGGGCCACGCAAAGACATTTAGAGACTTGTCCCAAAGCCACTCCTGTGTTGTCTTGGCTGTGTGCTTAGGGTCGTTGTCCTGTTAGAAGGTGATCTTTCGCCCCAGTCTGAGGTCCTGAGCGCTCTGGAGCAGGTTTTCATCAAGGATCTCTCTACTTTGCTCCGTTCATCTTTCTCTCAATCCTGACTAGTCTCCCAGCCCTTGAAAAACACCCCCACAGGATGATGCTGCCACTCATGCTTCACCGTAGATTTGGTATGTGCCTTTTACTGAGGAGTGGCTTCCATCTGACCACTCTACCATTAAATCCTGATAGGTGGAGTGCTGCAGAGATGGTTGTCATTCTGGAAGGTTCTCCCATCTCCACAGAGGAACTCTGGAGCTCTGTCAGGGTGACTATCGGGTTCTTGGCCACCTCCCTGACCAAGGCCCTTCTCCCCCGATTGCTCAGTTTGGCTGGGCGGCCAGCTCTAGGAAGAGTCCTGGTGGTTCCAAACTTCTTCCATTTAAGAATGATGGAGGCCACTGTTGTTGGGGACCTTCAATGCTTTAGACATTTTTTGGTACCCTTCCCCTAATTTGTGCCTCAACACTATTCTGTTTGAGCTTTACGGACAATTCCTTCAACCTCATGGCTCGGTTTTTGTTCTGACATGCACTGTCAACTGTGGGGCCTTATATAGACTGGTGTGAGCGTTTCCATATCATGTCCAATCAATTGAATTTAACACAGGTGGACTCCCAAGTTGTAGAAACAGCTCAAGGATGATCAATGGAAACAGGATGCACCTGAGCTCAATTTCAAGTCTCATAGTAATATGTCTAAACCTGCTTTTGCTTCGTCATTATGGGTTATTGTGTGTAGATTGAAGAGGAACATTATTTAATCCATTTTAGAATAAGGCTGTAATGTAACAAAATGTGGAAAAAGTGAAGGGGTCTGATCTTTCTGAATGCACTGTACACAGATAAGACATTTAGGTAATATACAGTTATTAGACAGATATGGGAGTGTTGTCCAACCTGCTGTTATGTTGCCTACTGTTCTTTGCTCCTGCAGGACAACAGTGCAGCGATAGTCGACCATATCTTTGCCAGTAACAGTATGGTGTGTCCTGCTATCCCTGTCTATCACCTCAGAGACCTGATCAAGAGGTAACAACATGCATTCATTCATCCATATGCATTTAGTTTTAGTTTGTGCATAAATGCAGACATTTGATCCATTGTAGCAAATTGACTCTGCGCTCCCTTAAAAAAAGTTGTCATTTTAAAAATTGTAAACTTATTGAAATGCATGTGATGATTTTCCTGAGAGAGGGGTTCCTAACGTTGACATTCATTTTTGTAATGTTTGTGTGCACCTGCAGCATGCTTCACTATGACCCCAAGCACAGAGGCACAGCCGAGACGGCCCTGCTTAGCCCTTTTTTCAGTATTCCCTTTGGTAAGTCAGAAACACCAATACAAAGTCTACAGCAGACATTTTGTTGCATTACAAACTGGAATTGAAATGGATTTAATTGTTTTTCTTTGTCATTGATCTACACAAAATACTCCATAATGTCAAAGTGAGAAAAAAATTCTAAAAATGCTTACAAATTAATACAAACTTAATAAAAATATAGTCGTTGCAGAAGTATTCACCCCATTTGTTTAGGCAAGCGTAAATTAGTTCAGGAGTAAAATTTGGCTTAACAAATCACATAAATGAAATAATAGCGGTTGACAGAATTTTTGAATTACTATCCCTTCCTCTGTCCCCATACATACAACATTTGTAAGGTCCCTCAGTCAAGTATTGCATTTAAAGCACATATTCATCAACAAAGACCCGGGAGCTTTTCGAAAGTCTCATAAAGAAGGGCAGTGATTAGTAGCTGGCTAACAAAAACAAATCAGACATTGAATATCTCTTTAAGCATGGGCAAGTTAATAATTATGCTGTTGATGATGTCTTAAACCACCCAGACACGTCAAAGATACAGTTGTCCTTCTGAATTGAGCAGCAGGACAACAAGGAAACTGCTTAGGGATGTCACCATGAGGCCATTGGTGATTTTAAAACCGCTACAGAGTTCAGTGGCAGTGAAGGGAGAACTGAGGATGGATCAACAACATTGTAATGACCTCAAGGACAGAGTGCAAAGAATACAAATATACAGAATAAAATAAACTTGCATCCTGTATACAACCAGGCACTAAAGTAATACTGTTAAAAAAAACACAAAGGAATATACATTTTGGTTTAAATGCAAAGCTGTAATATTGGGGAAAAGGCAACAGATCACTGAGTAACTGCCTCCATATCTTCAAGAAGGGTGCTGGCTGCATCATGGTATGAGTATGCTTGACATTGGAAAGGACTGGGGAGATTTTCAGGATAAAAATAAACGGGATGGAGCTAAGCACAGGTGAAATCCTAGAGGAAAACTTGCTTAAGTCTACATTCACCATACACTGGGAGATGACTTCACCTTTCAGCAGGACAATAACCTACATACACCATAAGGCCAAATCAACAATGGAGTTGTTACCAAGAAGTCAGTGAAGTTTCCTAAGTGGCCAAGTTACAGTTTTGACTTAAGTCTGCTTGACAATCTATGGCAAGACTTTGCTGTCTAGCCATGATCCCCTAAACCTTGACAGAGGCTTGAATCATTTTTACCCAAGAAGACTCACAGCTGTAATCGCTGCCACCAAAGGTGTTTCTAACATGTATTTACCTAGGGCAGTGAACACTTATATAATCAAGGTATATTATCGTTTTGTTTTTCATAAAAATACAAACATTTTTCTTCCATGTTTTTTTATTTTTTTATTACACCTTTATTTAACCAGGTAGGCTAGTTGAGAACAAGTTCTCATTTGCAACTGCGACCTGGCTTTGACTTTGACATGTATTCGTTTTTTGTGTGGATCATTGACAAAAAAGTACAAATTAATTTTAATCCCACTTTGTAACCCAATAAAAAATGAAGAAATCCAAGGGGGGTGGATACTTATGATAGGCACTGTACCTCATTCTCAGCCAGCTCATATGATAGCTTGCATTATAGCATAATCTTATCTCTCTCTGCACCTGTTCCCAACCCTCTTTTTTCCTTTATGTTTGTAATCTACCTCTTTATGATATGCATATAGAGTTTTCACTGAAAACAAAAAATATTATAATCATAGTAGAGAGGTTGGGTGGAGCTGTATAAACCATAGAGAAGGCTTCTTAAACCTATTGATTGAGGAAATGTGTGACAGCTCCTCACATAGAAGACTTGGTTCTGCTGCCCTCTCCTGTTCTGCGCCTGCTCAACCTGATTGACGACAGCCACCTACACAATGAGGAGGAGTATGAAGGTAGGTCACAGCCCTAATTTCTCCTACAGTTGATAATTTTGAAGATCGGCGATGGAAATACACTGGGGCTCGTGGAACCACAAGTCAGTGCCACGAGTCATCGGTGAACTAAACCATATGATGAGGCTATATATAGACTCAGCGATATGACGTTGCCACGAGCAGCAGCAAGACTATGTAACAGAGTATCTGTACATGTGGGACCAAAACAGCTGAGAAGTTTGTCTGCGCCCTTAGTTGCGGAAGTCTGCACAATTCTGCTGTCCACTTCATGTGTCGCTGACTAGCTTTTAAAGGGACACTGCAATATGCTGTCAATTAAGACATTTTTCTACTTACCCAGAGTCAGGTTAACTTGTGGATAAAATGTTTGTCTCTGCATGCAGAATGAAGGAAGTTAGAGGTAGTTTTGCGAGTGTACCGGTAGACTTCCAGTCAGCTAACACTAGTTAGCATTGGCTTGCAAAACTACACTGCCTACAGAAAGTATTCATACCCCTTGACTTATTCCACATTTTGTTGCGTTACAGCCTAAATTCAAAATTTATGAAATAGATTTTTTTCATCACCCATCTACATACAATACCCCATTAAGACAAAGTGAAAACATGTTTTTAGAAATGTTGGCTAATTTATTTAAAATTAAATGCATAAATATCTAATTTACATAAGTATTCATATCCCTGAGTCAATGCATGTTAGAATCACCTTTGGCAACAATTACAGTTGTAAGTCTCTAAGAGCTTTGCACACCTGGATTGTACAATATTTGCAGTTATTTTATTCTTCAAGCTCTGTCAAGTTGGTTGATGATCATCGCTAGACAGCCATTTGCCAAGTTTTGTCAAGGTGATTTATGTTCAAACTGTAATTAGGCCACTCAGGAACATTCAAGGTTGTCTTGGTAAGCAATTTGTTTAAATATGGCCTTGTGTTTTAGGTTATTGTCCTGCTGAAAGGTACATTTGTCTGCCCGTGTCTGGTGGAAAGCAGACTGAACCAGGTTTTCCTCTAGGATTCTGCCTGTGCTTAACTCTATTCCGTTTCTTTTTATCCTAAAAAAAACTCCCTTGCCTATGACGAGCATACCCATAACATGTTGCAGCCACCACCATGCTTGAAAACATGAGTGGTACTCCGTGACGTGTTATGTTGGATTTGTCCCAAACATAACACTTTGTATTCAGGAAATAAAGTTAATTTCTTTGCCATTTTTCTTTGCAGTTTCACTTTAGTGCAAAATTGCATAAAGGATGCATTTTCGAGACAGGACCATTTGTAATGTAACTGGGACCTTTTGGAGTGCCAACAGAAGAAGCTCTTCAAAGGTAAGGCAAGACGACCTTGAATGTTCCTGAGTGGCCTAATTACAGTTTGAACGTAAATCACCTTGAAGATCTATGGCAAAACTTGAAAATGGCTGTCTAGTCTTTTCACTCTGTAATTTAGGTTAGTGTTGTGGAGTAACTACAATGTTGTTGAACCATCCTCAGTGTTCTCCTATTACAGCCATTAAAGACCCTCTAACTGTTTTAAAGTCACCATTGTCCTAGTGAAATCCCTGAGCGGTTTACTTCCTCTCCGACAACAGAGTTAGGAAGGACACCTGTATCTTTGTAGTGACTGTGGGTATTGATACACCATCTAAAGTGTAATTAATAATTTCACCATGCTCAAAGGGTTAGTCAATGTCTGCTTTTTATTTTTACCCATCTACCAATAGGTGCCTTTCTTTGAGAGCTATTAGAAAACCTCTCTGGTCTTTATGGTTGAATCTATTTGAAATTCACTGCTTGACTTCGCGACCTTTCAGATAATTGTATGTGTGGGGTACAGAGATGGGGTAGTCATTAAAAAATTATGTTAAACACGTTGATTGCACACAGTGAGTCCATGTAACTTTATTATGTGACCTGTTAAGCACATTTTTATTTCTGAACTTATTTAGGCTTGCCATAACAAAGGGGTTGAATACTTATTGACTCAATTTCAGCTTTTCATTTTTAATGACTTTTGAAAAATGTCTAACAATATCATTCCACTTTGACATTATGTGTAGGCCAGAGACAAAATCAAAATGGAATACATTTTAAATAGAGGCTGTCACACAGCAACATTTGGAAAAAGTCAACGGGTGTGAATACTTTCTGAAGGCACTGTATCTAACTTCCTTCATACTGTGAGCAATTTTTTTTATCTGCCTCTGGGTAAATAGAAAAATATATTAATTGCCAGAATCGTGCAGTATCCTTTTAAAACATATGATCAGATGCTACATTGTGAGAAAAAAAATATATGGAAATTACACCATTTTTTTGTGGCAAAAATGCCCCTGAAAATGTGACTATTTCGATTTACACTGATCAAAATGATGCTGTTGTGTTGTCAGACATCTTGGAGGACATGAAGGAGGAGTGCCAGAAGTACGGCTCAGTGGTCTCTCTTCTCATTCCCAAGGAGAACCCAGGCAAAGGACAGGTAAGACATACACTAGCCCCATAACCAGTGGTCTATTGTTGTCATTTAAATACTTCCATACAAATTAGAGATTTGTACATATTGTAGACCTGCATTTTTACTGTCTCGGCTTGTCTTAATCTGTGTGTGTGTGTGTGTGTGTGTGTGTTTCCCCCAGGTGTTTGTAGAATATGCTAACGCAGGCGACTCCAAAGAGGCCCAGAGACTGCTGACGGGACGGACCTTTGACAGGAAGTTTGTCGTTGCCACATTCTACCCCCTGAGTGCTTACAAGAGAGGCTACTTGTACCAGACCGTGCAGTGAACACACACACATGCGCACTGAGAGCTCACACACCGTTAGTTGAAGAGCACAGGCCTAGGCCCCATTCAGTCCGTCTCTATCATGATGTGTATACTTACAGTTGAAGTTGGAAGTTTACATACACTTAGGTTGGAGTCATTAAAACTAGTTTTTCAACCACTCCACAAATTTCTTGTTAACTAACTATTGTTTTGGCAAGTTGGTTAGGACATCTACTTTGTGCATGACACAAGTAATTTTTCCAACAATTGTTTACAGAGATTATTTCACTTATAATTCACTGTATCACAATTCCATTGGGTCAGAAGATTACATGCACTAAGTTGACTGTGCCTTTTAAACAGCTTGGAAAATTCCAGAAAATGTCATGGCTTTAGAAGCTTCTGATTGGCTAATTGACATAATTTGAGTCAATTGGAGGTGTACCTGTGGATGTATTTCAAGGCCTACCATCAAACTCAGTGCCTCTGCTTGACATCATGGGAAAATCTAAAGAAATCAGCCAAGACCTCAGATAAAGAATTGTAGACCTCCACAAGTCTGGTTCATCCTTGGGAGCAATTCCCAAATGCCTGAAGATACCGCGTTCATCTTTACAAACAATAGTATGCAAGTATAAACACCATGGGACAACGCAGCCGCCATACCGCTCAGGAAGGAGATGCGTTCTGTCTCCTAGAGATGAATGTACTTTGGTGCGAAAAGTGCAAATCAATCCCAGAACAAAAGCAAAGGACCTTGTGAAGATGCTGGAGGAAACCGGTACAAAAGTATCTATATCCACAGTAAAACGAGTCCTATATCGACATAACCTGAAAGGCCGCTCATCAAGGAAGAAGGCACTGCTCTAAAACTGCCATAAAAAAGCCAGACTACAGTTTGCAACTGCACATGGGGACAAAGATCGTACTTTTTGGAGAAATGTCCTCTGACCCACTGGGAATGTGATGAAATAAAAGCTGAAATAAATCATTCTCTTTACTATTATTCTGATATTTCACATTCTTAAAATAAAGTGGTGATCCTAACTGACCTAAAGCAAGGAATTCTTACAAGGATTAAATTTCAGGAATTGTGAAACTGAGTTTAAATGTATTTGGCTAAGGTGTATGTAAACATCCAACTTCAACTGTATATCAAATCACCACTCTGCTTTCTGCAGCCTCTAGGGCCAGAGTTAACCTAATATGCCCTGTAGCTTTAACTACTGTATGTAGCTACAGTATGGATTATACAAATCTGTCCTTTCACAATTTTCCATGTCCTCCTATTGGGATGTATACTGCTGGAGTCTGCTTTTAACATTGATCCAGATTGGTCATATGTTTATCAGAGGGAGATGGCTTGACTCTCAGTAGATGGAAAAATCCATACTGTCCCACTCTACACTGTGCTGATGTCAAACCCCGAACAAGAGAATTACTTTATGTCCACCTACCTTTTTATAGAGCACAAAGAGTACAGTACCAACTGCCCTATGGTTTTCTCATAAACCCAGCAGGCTGTTTAGCTTGAGTAGGGCCCATGGTTTTTTTCATACTCAACTACTTGAATATGCTATCTTTAAGTAATTGAAACCGTTCCTACTGATTGATCTTGGGTCTCTTGTTGAAGCCTGAGCCACAATTTCATCTTATCCAAAGTTACCTTCCTATGACATATTTTTCTATGAGATGTTGTTTGTTTTGAGACTTGAATTCCAAAGGTACCACTCAAACATCAGTAGAATCACATTCTGAGACTAAAGTCCAATCATTCAACTGTGGCACTTTTCTATGGTACATAAAAATATATATATATACTTTTTTTGTAATTTCCACCATATATAGTGTTATTCAATTTTGTCCAAATTGCCACATATACTATGTTTACTCCTGATTGGTTGGGCTGATGTGAATGGAAGTTAAGTTTTCGATACGTTATGAAAGGGATGGGTCATTCCCTAGCTCTGTACAGTACATAGCAACAAGCCTACTGTCCGCTCAGAACCCATGAATAGGGTTTTCACAGTTGAATATTTCAGTTGGAGAGCATTACAGTTGTCAGTGTTGTAGCCGACTATTCCAGTTCTCTCTGTCTGAGTTTTATAGTCTGCATGACAAATCAATGTGTGAGAACAGCTAGTTTAGGTGAGATTATAGGCTACAAAAGTCTTGAATTATTCTATGTCGTGTGTTGATGTTGAAATTAACAACAAATTGTTGCATGCACTGAACTGAAATGTTAGAGGCAATATTTATTCTGCATTTTTGACTCTCCCCCTTGTTTGTCTGCTGCTCTTATTCAGTCCAATGTGAATCCTATGCGGGGCACAGGGGCTTCTGAATCAGTAGGTTGGCATTGAAACTAGAATGGTTTCAGGCAGGGGGCTAGTGGTATCCTGCCCATCTATATAAATACTGCAGCACCCCTTAGCGGTCATGCTAGAGAAAGGCCTTGTCTTCCTCTCCTATACTATACCTACAGTAGCTGATCTTCCAAAGCTCCGTCCTGCCTGTCCAACCTTTCCAGATGCTTTTTTAAGTTGTTTGAAAAAGAGACCATATTAACATGAGCAAAAATAACTACAATTTAAAGCACATTATTGTTGATACACTGCGATTTACTCCATTTGTAACTCACACTTCCAGTCAACTGGCATCATGCGACAAGTGTGGATGCTGATTGAGACATCGTTGACGACGTCCTGCCTATGTGAAGTACTGACTTGCCTATGTGAAGTACTGACTTTAGGACTGCTGGGTGATGTACCACCAATATGTGAGGTGATCCATCCACTGCCTCAGCTACAGTACATTCTCTGTGTTTATAATCTAGAGTCTACCACTATAATGTTCCCATTTAGTATATTTGTTGATGTTTTGGCACATTGTTCCTTAGGTGTGTTATTCAAAATAGATCTCAATGATTCCTTTCTAATCCCCACAACCATTGAGCATGATGGCATTTCTTCATGGACAAATGTTCAGGTAGCTCCATTGTGTTTTGTTTACACTTTGGGTCAGCTATCTGAATGCAGTGTCAGGTTCTTTTCTATGTCTTCTTATATAGAAGTACTAATATGAGTACTTCAAAGTGTCTGATAAAGCTGGAATTGATTTGTGGGCAAGGCGATGTCAGGTATTAGCACACAGGTAGCAATATACTAGGCCTTATATATGATATGTTCTAATGGCAGAGAATATAATATTAGTATTAGAATGCAGGTGGCAGAGCAGGATTCCTCTGGATGTTGACTATGGACACAATACTGATCAGGGAAAACCGGTACCTATACTGTACATGAGAGAGTAACAGAGAGAGGGAACTCTGCTGCTAGTAAGTCACCAGGGCTGTAGTCAGGGTCTGAGTACCCCCCCTCCATCCAAGAAATGAAGGAAGTTGAAGCTCATTTACTTCATTTCTATGCATTTTAAAGGTACAACATGTAGAAATCACGCCACTATTTCCTGGTTGCTAGCATTCTAATAGTTTGCTTGTTGTATCACAAACTGAAATTAGCAATGTGCAGGTATTTATTTAAAATTTCCAATTGGTAGTTAGTCTTGTCCCATTGCTACAACTCGCCTATGGACTCGAGAGGCGACAGTTGAGAGCCATGCGTCCTCCAAAACACGATCCTGCCAAGCCGCACCTTAGACTGCTGTGCCACTCAGGAGGCGCTACCACTTCTTAGATTTGCTTTCAATGAGAATTACATATCTATAACTCACATTTCTATGTGAATTTGGTCAGGTTGCCCAAAAAGTTACATATTGCAGCTTTAAAAACTCTAAAACACTATTTGGAGGACAGCAAAAACATAGTAGGGTCATTCACCTCAGTCGATCTACAAATAAATAGCCTATTAGCTATACAATTAGCCGCTACACGTTAACTCAGCACCGGGATCAAAAACTATAATTTAATACGTTCACAGTTCTGTTTACAAAAAAGTATTTTACAGCTAATTTCCAGCATTTCTACACATTTTGACATGGGGGGGGGGGGGGGGGAGACATTTTTGCAATTTTAAAAGCTAATCTCCTGCATTTTGCGATGACATGTTATGATATCTGAGTGAGAGTGAATAACAAAATCAATGGGGGCCCCCTGGAGGTCAGGGCCTAACTGGCTAGAGGCACTCGAATAATTTACCAATCACATTTTTTTTCACTGACATTGGCTAATTGAGTGACTGTCAGTGAGTGGCATGCAACAACAGGATAACTGCTGATGCACAACCAAGTTTATAAATTGTACCACATGTATTCTACTATTCTAACTCCCAACAGTAAGTTGAGACGGCAAATTAGTTCCTATTTAATCGTTTTGTTCTTAAAAAAAATTACCTTCCATACCTTGGTTTTCTCGTGTGTGTATAGCTACGGCTCTGCATTTCACGCTGCTTTGGGCCGAGGTATTCTTTAGGGTACAGACTCATCTAGTTAGGTGTTTCATATCCCGGGACTGTGTTGGTAAGACTAAAGAGCTTCCTAGCTAGCCCTGCAGGCAGTGTGTAGAACTATAAGCTACTGAATAAAATAGATCCTGTTTATTGCCCAACTCCATCTCGAGAGGAAGCAGAATGATTGTATAACTTTCTTTGTAAAGATTTGTTGTTACTCTGAGCAGTTGTAGAAATATCACTGAGCAGCCTCCTGACTGTGCCAACCCCAATATATTTAGAAACAGATGGAAGGAGTGTCTTTGTTTGCAGACACCCTGGGCAATCAGAGAGATTAGTGTGTGTATTTACATGTATATTAATTTATAGGTTTGTATGTGGGGAGGCTTCCTGCATCCTCCCAGTTTGTTGATAGGCATTGTTATGTTTCATTCAGGTTTATTAGTTAGTGGAGTTATGCTGTTACAGAACTGCTGTTGTCAGAAATTGTACAAATTGGCGATTTCCTGAACTGAATTGAATCAACCCTGCTTTACAGCACTGATCAAATGAAAGAAAAATCTAAGTCAGCAATGATGTAGACCAATCCCCTGTTGCCATATGGTATAAAAAAAACACACAAAGATGACAGGATTGAAATGATGCGTTTTATTGTCAATGTTTTGTCTGCTAGGCAATATTGAAGGAGTCTCCAAAGACTACAGCACTGATATCAATGTGTTAAATAAATAATTTCCCTTCCCCACTCAAAAATTATCATGATTGTCTTTTGAGCAACATGTCTCCTTTGGGTTTTGTGAAAGCCTGCTGCATTGAGCAGCTGTCAGCCACCCTGTTACAAAGAACAACTGTCTCCAACAAAACTAAAACTGACTTGACTGTGAATCAATCACACTATCTGATCTGTGTGATCAGGATTATCGAAGGCACATATGAGTATAAAACAAGTGTATGTATGTATGATGGAACAAGCGTGTGTGAGAGTCCATGCATTGCCACACAGAAAGAACCCTGTGATTGTAAGGGTGTGATTATATATGTTCGTATTGTTTCCATATCTCAAAATAAAGAAAGCTACTTGACTATGTGTCCACAATATATGTTAGTCCTATATGTCTGTTTTTATGGTCTGGATAAGCTATATCAATATAGAGTAAAACTACACATGATGTAATAGCATAGTACTGCCACTAGGGGTCAGCACAGCTATACTTTACAACATACTGCTACCACTAATATATTTTTTTACTACTTCTGCCACTTAATAAATAAGAATTTGTCAAGTTAAATAAAACAATGATGGCCTACCCCGGCCAAACCCTAATCCGGGCGACGCTGGGCCAATTGTACGCCACCCTATGGGACTCCCAATCACGACCAGTTGTGATACAGCCTGGAATCTAACCAGGGTCTGAAGTGACGCCTCTAGCACTGAGATGCAGTGCCTTAGAACGCTGTGCCACTCGGGAGCCCATTGATCCCCACAGTTGTCTCGCTGCTGGGTAGAACAGACCACACATATACACACAAATTAATAATCTAACGAGGCCTATTGATCTCTGTTATACTCTGATCGATTGCCCTGCCATACTGTTTTTACCAAGAAGCAAACAAATAATTGCTTTTCACAACTCTTTTGGGGTGGAAGGAGCTGTGCTGACAGAGAATTATTAAAGAAATAGAAGTGAAGAGAACTCTCTCCCATAGTGGGAAAGCCTGGAGCTCAGGCTAACTTGTCATAGTTAAGTACAAAGCCAGTCAGGATCAAGTGGTTAACACTATGATGCCTTGAATACATATGAACCCATGAAAGACGTAGTGTTGTATCAAGACCAAGTTCATTTCCAATTGTAGGTATTAAAAATACATAGTAGGCCGACATTAGAACTTGGATAGACCTCTCAAACAAGTAAAAACAAACCCAATGAATACAGTGTGAGGAGTCAAGCTATAAGAGCAGACCCCCTGTAGCACTCTGCATTCCACAGCCCCCAACACATTGTCCTGCTGCTTCCTGTTACTGTGAATAGTGGGACTTTCAGCCCATTTATGGGCTCTCTGTTTACAGCCTGCCCCATAAAGAGGGCCTTGTCTGACCTGGGCTCAGCCACACTGGGCCCCTGGAGGACAGACCAACGCATGGATGACGGAAGTAAGAGACTTACCCATATTCTCTTTCTCTCGTACAAGTTTGAAGGGTCAAACTTTGGGTCAAACAAAATCCTCTGTCTGCAGTGATTCATGGCTCTCAGCCTGGAGTTGGTCATTGGTCTGCTGATGAAAAGAGGGGTAGAACTAGAACAAGGAATAGTCTGTCCTAGAGGGCCTGTCAGACAGGGATGTAATTAATCACTGTCTGTCGCAGGCATGTTCCCTGGAGAGAGGGGAAGCGAGGGAGATAGAGAAATAAGCTGAGAGCAGGGGAGTGAGGGACCCGCAGGGACCTAGTCCAGAGAGGATCAGCACAGCACCCTCATCACATCTGAGAGGATGGAGGATAGAGGGGGAGTGTACACGCACGCACGCACGCACGCACGCACGCACGCACACACACACACACACACACACACTGATTGATAAGGCTGATAAAGCCTATTCCCCATGCTGAGGCTGACATCCATTGGCAGTGTAATAATTATATATAGTAAGTGCAATACAAGTAAGTGCTTTACATCATAAAATTAAAGGGTTGTACTAACAAAGAAACAAAAACCAGAGGAAGGATAAATGAAAAATGTAAAGTGTGTCTTCAGCAGGGATTTAAAAAGAGTCACTGAATCTGCAAGCTTGATCTCCTCTGGCAGACCATTCCAAAGTCCAGGGGCCCTAATGGAAAATACTGGTCTCCTTTGTTTTCAAACTAGATTTTGGAATGGTCGACGGTGCCCTGCCAGAGGATCTCAGGCTGCATCCTGGTTCACAGGGAGATTAAAGATCAAGATATTGGATGGGGCTTAACCAAGCCTAGCCTTAAACGTGATTAATACAATTTCAAAATCTATTCTAAAAGTGACTGGTGGCCAGTGTAGCTAAAATAGGTGTTATATAGTTACATTGTCCTGTGCCTGTTAAAAGCCGAGCTGCAGCATTTTGAACTAACTGTACTAACGGTAGATGATGGAGGGCTCCTGAGTGGCGCAGCTGTCTAAGGCACTGCATCACAGTGCTCGAGGCGTCACTACAGACCTGGTTTGATTCCAGGCTGCATCACAACCGGCCGTGATTGGGAGTCCCATAGGCGGTGCACAATTAGCCCAGCGTCGTTTGGGTTAGGGTTTGGCCGGGGTTAGGCCGTCATTGTAAATAAGAATTTGTTCTTAACTGACTTGCCTAGTTAAATAAAGGTTAAACAAAAAATAAATGGAGTGATTTCTGACTGAGACAGGTATACAAAACAGTTACAATAATCTAGTTGTGAGGAAATAAAGCATGTGTATGTTTCTCCAGATCAGAACTGAAATAAAAGACTTGACTTTAGCAACAGTATACAGTAAAAGCAGGACTGGACAACATTTTGTACATGTAGCTCGAAGATTTAGGTCAGGTTCAAAGAAGACACCAAGATTTCTGGCCTTAGGCTTTACCTTTGTGGACAAATGACCAGCCAGCCACACCAACGTGTCAGAGTAAAAACTGTACACCTGGTGACCGTGTCAGCGTGCATGCACCCGTACCGCCACATGAGTCAATAGAGCACGATGGGACAAGGACATCCCCGCCGGCCAAACCCTCCCCTAACCCAGATGACGCTGGGCCAATTGTGCGCCGCCCCATGGGTCTCCCGGTCGTGGCCGGCTGTACTCTGAGTTCTAGCAAGGTGGGGGCCAGATATAACCTCAGATTTTCTATCATTGAGCTGGAGAAAATTGTCAGACATCCAACATTTGATGTTAGCAAGTCACTTATGAAGGGTAGCTATGCTAGATTGGTCACTGGGTCTGATTAGTAAATAGAGTTGCGTGTCATTTGCATAGTGAAAGTGAATGTTCTGATTGGGGAAGTTCCAAAGTTCTTCCCCAATCAGTTCCAAAACTTGGTCCTCGGGACCGCAAAGGGTGCACATTTTGTTTTTTGCCCAAGCACTACACAGCTGATTCAACTAATCAACTAATCATCAAGGTTTGATCATTTGAATCAGCTGAAACTTTTTTGGGGTCGGGGACCCTTCTTGTGATTGCAAATTCATCACTTTTGCTGAGCTTCCATCAGAATCTTGTACAAGGAGTCCTTTGGAAGGAGTCCTTTGTCCAGAATAAATCGTTGTTTGGTTTTAGAATGTCCTCTTCGCCTGTCGAATTAGCAACCATAGCTAGCCATGTGGCGCAAACGTGCCCAACTTCACTTGACGCAAAGAAAAGAAAATTCCAAAACTCGCAATGAACGTTCAATAAACTGATACAACTCGGTTGAAAAAAACGACTTTATGATGTTTTTATCACATCTATCAAATAAAATCAGAGCCGGAGATATCTAACGTGTATACCGAAAGCTTTTCAGAAGGCAATCTGGGGTTCCTTCTCGCGCCTTCGAAGACAATGAAATTTCCAGTCACGTCATTCCAAAAGCTCTTGTTCGGCCTCAGATCAAGCTAGACACCCCATTCCACCTCCCACTGCCTGATGACATCTAGTGGAAGGCGTATGAAGTGCATGTATATCCATAGATTTCAGGCAAATTAATAGGAAGGCCCTGGAACAGAGCCTCGATTTCAGATTTTTCACTTCCTGTCAGGAAGTTTAATGCAAAATGAGTTCTGTTTTACTCACAGATATAATTCAAACGGTTTTAGAAACTTGAGAGTGTTTTCTATCCAATAGTAATAATAATATGCATATTGTACGAGCTAGAATAGAGTACGAGGCAGTTTAATTTGGGCACGATTTTTTACAAAGTGAAAACAGCGCCCCCCTATTGAGAAAAGGTTTTAATTAAAGAATTACTTTTAAGCCTTGAGACAATTAAGACATGGATTGTGTATGTGTGCCATTCAGAGGGTGAATGGGCAAGACAAAAGATTGAAGTGCCTTTGAACATTGTATGGTAGTAGGTGCCAGGTGCACCGGGTTGAGTGTGTCAGGAACTGCAGCGCTGTTGGGTTTTTCACTCTCAACAGTTTCCTGTGTGTATCAAGAATGGGCCAGCATCCCTGTGGAATGCTTTGGACACCTTGTAGTCCATGCCCTGATGAACTGAGGCTGTTCTGAGGGCAAAAGTTGGTGCAACTCAATATTAGGGAGATGTTCCTAATGTTTTATACACTCAGTGTATATTTCCACACTGAAGTTGGCATAATACTGACAAATTCTGAAAATGATGATAATGCCTTTTTATTATAAGAGCTGTTTGAAAAGGCCACTTGAAATGTCAGCCTGTTTGGGTGGGAAGGAGTTTTGGCCTGCCTGGTGAGTTCCAAACTCTGCCAATAACAGCTACTTTTTCCCTCCCCACTCATACCACTCCCAGACAGTCCTAATAAAATTATTGCTTGAGAAATTGCTCTTTTGCTAATAATATATCTTTGTATCTTTTTGACCATTTTCATTTAAAACAATCACAGTAAGGTACTTCATTGTTACCTAGGAATTATTTTATATTGAGATGAAAATGGCTGCATTTGACCTTTACAGCTTAAATTACAGTGCATTTATGTAAAAATAATAATAATAGGAATAGTATTGAGTTTAAAAATGTATAATTGGTGGAATGCTGTGGAATTAAAAATACTGATATATTTTGAGATCTGGCAGCGGACCCCCATAGTACTTCCGCGGACGGCACTTTGAGAACCCCTGCCATAGTGAATAGGCCCTGGGGACGATACGGAACCACCCATGCTCACTGAGAAATGTCTGCCACAAAGATATGACCTGAACCAGGCGTGCGTCGCCGGAGATTCCCATCCACCTCTCCAGCCGGTCAACAAGGATGTTATGATCAATAGTGTCAAGCGCGGGGCCACCCGGGTGGCGCATTGGTCTAGGGCACTGCATCGCAGTGCTAACTGCGCCACCAGAGTCTCTGGGTTCGCGCCCAGGCTCTGTCGCAGCCGGCCGCGACCGGGAGGTCCGTGGGGCGACGCACAATTGGCATAGCGTCGTCCGGGGTAGGGAGGGTTTGGCCGGTAGGGATATCCTTGTCTCATCGCGCTCCAGCGGCTCCTGTGGCGGGCCGGGCGCAGTGCCCGCCAACCAAGGGGGCCAGGTACACGGTGTTTCCTCCGACACATTGGTGCGGCTGGCTTCCGGGTTGGAGGCGCGCTGTGTTAAGAAGCAGTACGGCTGGTTGGGTTGTGCTTCGGAGGACGCATGGCTTTCGACCTTCGTCTCTCCCGAGCCCGTACGGGAGTTGTAGCGATGAGACAAGGTAGTAATTACTAGCGATTGGATACCACGAAAATGGGATAAAAATTAAAAAAAAAAAAAAAAAAAAAAGTGTCAAGTGTCACTGAGATCCAAAAGAACTAGAATAGAGCATTGCCTAATAATGTCGCTACCATGTTGTTGTTATGTTGTGTTGCTGCCATGCTGTGTTGTCATGTGTTGCTGCCTTGCTATGTTGTTGTCTTAGGTCTCTCTTTATGTAGTGTTGTGTTGTCTCTTGTTGTGATTGTGATGTGTTTTGTCCTATATTTATATTGTATTTATTTATTTATTTTAATCCCAGGCCCCTGTCCCTGCAGGAGGCCTTTTGGTAGGCCGTCATTGTAAATATGAATTTGTTCTTAACTGACTTGCCTAGTTAAATAAAAATACAAAATAAAATTCACCAGCTTCGGCAGCCAATAGAAGGTCATTACGGTCTTTCAATAAAGCAGTTTCCATGCTGTGAAGTGAGCAGAAGCACGACTGGAATTTTTTAAATAAGTTGTTTATACTCAAACAAGCCAACAATTGCTTGAAAACAACGTTTCTAAAATCTTGGATAAAAAAGGAAGCTTAGCATAGGTCTATAATTATTCAGTGAGGAGGGGTCTAGAAAGAGATTTTTAAGGAGAGGTTGGACCAGAGCAGTTTTAAAATAGGCTGGAACAGAGCCAGAGGTCAGGGAACTATTTACAATAGACATAATGTTGGGGCCAACAGTAGGCATAACATCTTTTAGTAGTCTAGTGTAGTGTGTATTGGAGTTCAGACTATCCTATCAGAGTGAGAGGAAGGGAGTGAGAGAGAAAGAGGGAGATACAGACAGAAGAAGAGAAAGGATACTAGCTAGTGTCTCAGGCGAACTTGTCACCTGTATTTCTACCTATGTCTAGTGCCATTTAACCTGTGTAGTCTACCTGTCTGTCTGGGCCTGTGTCTGTGTAGTTTGTGTATGAGACCAGGAGTGGAAGCTCCTTTAGACTTTTGACTAGTAGACTTTCTAATCAAATGAGATGCATTCACTCACTCTGATTAATGAGTTCTTCCGACTGACGCCCCACTCTTCCACTGGCTCTATTAAAAGTGTGTGTTTACTCTTGTGTTTTGGCCTGTGGGCTTTTACCTTACCTCCTCAACAAACAGAGTCTGCCAGTCTGTTTTAGGAGAGCTAGGAAGGAGTGTAAACAGCCAGCCTGTCATGTGAATATTCATGACTGTGTGTAGACACCCACCCGTAGCACGCATTCCAGCAGATATATCTCACTTGTCACCCCCAAAGCCAATTCCTCCTTTGGTCGCCTCTCCTTCCAGTTCTCTGCTGCCACTGACTGGAACGAACTACAACAATCTCTGAAACTGGAAACACGTATCTTCCTCACTAGCTTTAAGCACCAGCTGTCAGAGCAGCTCACAGATCATTGCACCTGTACATAGCCCATCTATAAATAGCCCAAACAACTACCTCTTCCCCTACTGTATTTATTTATTTATTTTGCTCCTTTGCACCCCAGTATTTCTACTTTGCACACTCATCTACTGTCAAATCTACCATTCCAGTGTTATAATTGCTATATTGTATTTACTTCCCCACCATGGCCTATTTATTGCCTTTACCTCCATTATCTCACCTCATTTGCTCACATTGTGTTTAGACTTATGTTTCTACTGTATTATTGACTGTATGTTTGTTTTACTCCATGTGTAACTTTGTGTTGTTATATGTGTCGAACTGCTTTGCTTTATCTTGGCCAGGTCGCAGTTGTAAATGAGAACTTGTTCTCAACTTGCCTACCTGGTTAAATAAAGGTGAAATAAAAATATATATAAATAAATAAAAATGTTTTTTGAAGAGGACCACTGTGATATTTATTGATAAAGAAAAAATGCAGTGGCTTTCTGCCTGCTGCTGGCTCAAATTAAAGAATAGATTAAATATACAATAAAACAGATGATTAAGTTCAGTCAGTGGAATTACCTCCCTCTCACTACAGAGGATGTGTTACAATCAAAAAGCAGATAATACATTAACTCACTTTCATCCTTCTCAGAGGAAGTGATCAAAAAACAAATTTGTTCTATTCCTCTTCTCTTGGTCTGGTTGATAGATAGGATAGCTAGGTAAACCGGTTTATTCTTTGGTTCACTTCATTATTCCCTTTGAAGGACATAAAATACAATAAAGACAACAAAGAAGAGAAGATGAACACAGAGGCTTTGAGATGGTTACACCAAATGTATTACGCATTAAGACCTAGATTCCCTTACAGAGAAAAACACTTGAATAAATACGCGTTTCAATTAGTAATGACGTCTGTATGCCTTGATCTGATTAACTGTTTACACACGTGGGCCTGGATTCATTCAGATCAAGTGTAAAACAGCGTTGACCGACATACGCAGGGCAGATGTGTAACTGCGGTATGAGCTGATATATCGGTGAGTGGCTGTTAGTGTGTGACAAACCACTCCCTTCCTTATTAGCTTCTCCCTACTGGGTTAGAAGTTCAAAACGGAGCAAGAAAGTGTAGGCTCTATCCATGTTAGAAATAATGACTCTTAAACGTCAAACCATTGAGGTTAGGCTAATTCAATGTTTTCATGTTCATTTGGATGGGAGATTTATGCCTATCAGTCTAATTCGGCTGCATTAACTTCTATGCAGCTACATAGAATTTGTCGGATTATAGTTGGGTGTGGTTTAGTTGCATCCAGTGTATTGTCTGCGATAAGGCAATTTTTTACTATTATTTAACTAGGCAAGTCAGTTAAGAACAAAATCTTATTTATAATCACAGCCTACCCCAGCCAATTGTGCACCACCCTATGGGACTCCCAATCACAGCCAGATGTGATATAGCCTGGATTTGAACCAGGGACTGTAGTGACACCTCTTGTGCTGAAATGCAGTGTCTTAGACTGCTGCACCACTCGGGAACCCAATGCAATGAGCCACTTGTGGATTTGACACCTCTAACCAATGGTTGGAACCGGTTCCGGGAACAGAACCGAAAACCGGAAAATAAGGACATTATTTGAAGAACAGAACAGAACCCGAACCGAAAACGAAAGTGATCTATAATGTTTTGGAACAGAACAGTATTTTGAATCAGTTAATAATGTTATTTTACGTTCCAGGGATTTTTTTCAGACCCACAAAAATTATTTTGGAAACT
This sequence comes from Salvelinus fontinalis, assembly GCF_029448725.1. Lineage (NCBI taxonomy): Eukaryota > Metazoa > Chordata > Actinopteri > Salmoniformes > Salmonidae > Salvelinus > Salvelinus fontinalis. The sequence continues at coordinate 21,511,465 of NC_074678.1, read as the reverse complement.
GGAAACTTATTCCAGCATCTGCCTACCAGCTGGAAATCTTTGCCAGTGGGTGTGCGTGTGTGTGTAGGCTACTTGCCCCTCTACTTTGCTTCTCGTACTGTAGCCTACTGATGATGTTACAAGCGTAATACCGAAATTAGGGAGAGATGTTTAATTAGAGAAGAATGGATACTTTATTTTGCTGGTCGGAAGAGTGTAATGGAACAAAATAAAATGGATTCTAATCAAAACGAAATGGTTGGAAAATAATTTTGGTTCCAACCCCTGGCTCTAACGCAGTTCCACCTCCGACAATGCCAAAATAAAGCTATGAAGATGTCAATCTGATTGAATCTAGTGCCAAGATCTGCATAAATTGACTGTAAATAAATCACTTAATCTAATTTACATATTAATCAGTGTTGTTACACAGGGCGCACATGGCTGCCAGAGGATGTTAGACCCTCACACATGTATGCATGTATGCACACAGACACACGCTGGTGCTGCATTCCATTTTTGAGATACAACACCGGAATCTATCAGAAAAGGTATGCAGCATTTGAAGTCAATAGAAAAATGACACAAATGCCATTTATGACACTTAGTGCAAGAGAGGATGTATGCAAATTCATGGACATCAAATGAGGTCTGACAATATACATTATTTATTGTAGCTTCTTTATTTTGCTTCTCCATAGAAGAACTTTCAGAGAACAGGGACAGGAGATATTAGGTTCAAGCCAGGGTCCTGATTAGATTTGGTAGTATAGCTTTCACCAGTTCCTCCGCATACAGGAAACATGTGCCAAACAGTACAGCATAGAAAGGGTATACAAGAAAAGAAGCCACAGTTTGCAATATGTGGGAACCCACATATTAGCCCAATAAATCTCCTCTAGCAAAATGCATTAAAAAGACAGAGCCATAAAAAGACAAAGACAAATGACTGCTCCCTTGAAATCAATCTTAAGATTTGAACAAAGTATTTGTGACTCATTTCAGGAAACTAGGCGTATGTCGTGCATCACTACTTCACAGAAGAGGCATTTGAACGTAACCTTTTTTTTAACAAAATGTTTTTTGGCATAAATGCCTTCAGGAACATGTTAAATTTCATGTGCCTTAATAATACATTTGTATGCCATCTGTAAATACAATTGTTCAATTATGAACCTAGTTGGTTAAGCCACGGAAAATGTCAGGAACCTTCCCGCTAGCCATGATTGTCTGAGATAATGGATGGGCTGGACATACCAAGAGATGAGTTTGGATTGGTCTGCCATGTAGCACACTTCTGTCTATAACATGAGCTGGTCAGTATGTGTAGGCAATCCTTTCTAATGATGCTTTTTTGAAAGATATCACATAGTAGAATTGCAAATTGTGTTGCTCACCACTTTCTGGAGGACTGAGTTTTGAAATCAGTGGAATGCCCGATGGAATTAGAATATGATAGCTTAGGATATGGAGAAAATTCAGGCGTTTGATTGTAAATATGCAGAGGGAGTCGAAAACAGAACACACAGAAGGCTGTTGTGTAATACACCTGTCTCCGGATTACATCTTCAAACTAAGGGCAACCATGGCATCCGTGACAGAGAGGGAGAAGAGTCCATCCATGTATACGGGTAAGATAGTCTAGTTAGTTACATTTTCAGATTTGATCAGAAAGTCATTTTCATTTAACCTTTCACGAGCCTCTACCCCGGGTCCGGGAGCAACCCCCCCCCCCCCCACACTGATTAGCATCGCTAGCATAGCGTCACAATTAAATAGTAGCATCTAAATATCATTAAATCACAAGTCCAAGATACCTAATGAAAGATACAGATCCTGTGAATAAAGCCACCATTTCAGATTTTCAAAATGTTTTACAGGGAAGACAAAATATGTAAATCTATTAGCTAACCACGTTAGCAAAAGACACCATTTTTCTTTGTCCACCATTTTCTCTCTCCACCAGTAGCTATCACCAATTCGGCTAAACTAAGATATTGATAGCCACTAACCAAGAAAAAACCTCATCAGATGACAGTCTGATAACATATTTATGGTATAGGATAGGTTTTGTTAGAAAAATTTGCATATTTCAGGTATAAATCATAGTTTGCCATTGCAGCCACCATCACAAATCTCACCAAAGCGACTAGAATTACTACAGAGAGCAACTTGTATTACCAATTTACTCATCATAAAACATTTCTTAAAAATACACAGCACATAGCAATGGAAAGACACAGATCCTGTGAATTCAGACAACATTTCAGATTTTCTAAGTGTTTTACGGCGAAAACACAATAAATCGTTATATTAGCATACCACATATGCAAACGTTACCCGAGCACTGATTCAAGCCAAAGAGAGCGATATCGTTATCATCGCCAAAATATATTAATTTTTTCACTAACCTTCTCAGAATTCTTCAGAAGACACTCCTGTAACATCATATTACAACATACATATGGAGTTTGTTCGAAAATGTGCATATTTAGCCACCAAAATCATGGTTAGACAATGACAAAAGTAGCCCAGCTGGTCAGAAAAGGTCGTGCACCATATTAGACAGTGATCTAGTCTTATACATAAATACTCATAAACTTGACTAAAAAATATAGGGTGGACAGCGATTGCTAGACAATTTAATTCTTAATACAATCGCGGAATTACATTTTTTAAATTATCCTTACTTTTCAATACAGGTTGCGCCAAGCGAAGCTATAGCAAACAAAATGGCGGCATAAGCGTTTCACATTTTTCGACAGAAACACGATTTATCATAATAAATTGTTCCTACTTTGAGCTGTTCTTCCATCAGAATCTTGGGCAATGAATCCTTTCTTGGGTCTAATTGTCTTTTGGTCGAAAGCTGTCCTCTTGCCATGTGGAAATGCCCACTAACGTTCGGCATGAACTGGAAACGTGCCCAGCGGTTCAAAGTGTCTCAGAAAGAAATGTCTCAAAATCGCACTAAACGGATATAAATTGCTATAAAACGGTTCAAATTAACTACCTTATGATGTTTTTAACACCTAGAACGAGTAAAAATATGACCGGATAAATATTACTGGCTAAACCAAAGCTTGGAAGGAGGCGAGTCCAACATCCTTCGTGCGCCAGGCGCAGACATGGAAAGGAACCTACTTCCGCTATTTGGTGTCTTATAGAGGCACTGATTGCGCAATCGACTCCATTCAAAGCGTCATCACGTAATGACATCCAGGGGAAGACGTAAGAAGTGTCTGTTTCTCCATAGCATTTACACGGACCTTTAAACTGACTCCAGATCAGGTGCCAAGATGTCTGAAATCTGACTCCCTATCATGAAAAGTGCTGTAGATTGAGTTCTGTTTCACTCAGAGACAAAATTCCAACGGCTATAGAAACTAAAGAGTGTTTTCTATCCAATAATTATAATAATATGCATATTGTACGAGCAAGAATTGAGTACTAGGCAGTTTAATCTGTAGAGCAAATTATGCTAATGCAAAACAGCACCCCCTATAGTTGCAAGAAGTTAAAGTTAAAGCGTACTGTTAGCTGGCTGGCTCGCTAGCTAACGTTACATGTATTATCTGTGTTGTAATATTATTAGTATCTCAGAGTCATTTCCATTGCTAGTTATAGCCTATTGTTAGCTAGCTAACATTGAACCTGGTTGGTTAGCTACTTGCAGATTCATGCAGGGTACTAACGTTATGAGTTGGAATTATGGTTCATTGTTTAGCTAGCTAGCTAGATGTATAAACAAAAGACTTTACAATCCAAGTAACCATTTCACAACACCTTCTGTATCCTGTGCATGTGACAAATAAACTTTGATTTTATTTTATATAGTATATATTTACCAGAGACGGTAATGTGAAGAACATGACCTGCACAAAAGTCAAATTAGGCTATAACATATCAAAGTTCTAAAATGCTCTGGTAGAGTGCTGCTTTTATTTCATCACACTCACAATTGTAAGCTATTTTTCTGTAATTGGCTCGCTATTAACTTGTAAATAATGATATTGTTGTGAGTTTATTTTCCTGTAATAATGAAGGCAAATGAGCTAAAGCTAAATGTAAAGCGAAGACGTTGTCAGCTTTATGATATGGTCATTACTTGAACTGGCTAGCCAGCTAACTTAACATTAGCTAGCTAGCGAACAAGCTAATAAACAAACCAAAACATTGTTTAGAAAGTTGCTTTTAGTTCCCTGGTTTGTTAGATTGACATATACTAAATTCATTTTTAAACAGGTGGGTTTATTGGTGTTAAAATACACTAGTTACGCTATTTTGGACCACCAGGCTGCTGATGTCATGCAGCCTGTAGTTTTCTGTTTATACTTTTTCATAACAACAATGAGGGTATGAACGATGCTGAAGAGCTCTCCAATAGGTTAACCAAAACATTCAAGGGCCATTTTCTCAAAAGTGAGGTAACAAGTTTATCAACTTTCAAAGCAGAATTACTTTCCCATTGCTCCTCAACTGTAGTGTATGATATACCATTTTCTAGCTCTGTCTTTACTTTTATCCAATGTAAAAACATAAGACCGAATCGAGCCAATCGGTCACATTTGCCATTTAATTTATGCCTCTGCTCTTAATCGTCATTCTGCATGTATGAAGGGAAACATAAATATGGGTGATTGCAAAGAAAAATCTAATTATATTTGATGGACGTCTCTAAACTTTCCAGGATCCTAAATTCAGCAGAACAGGAAGTCACAGTAGCACTTTTAAATGTGACACAAGTTGCCATGGTTATGTGTGAGAGTAAGAAGTAATACAATAGGATACAGATGTAGGATCTTAATCTGAGCCAGTTTGCTACAGCAGGAAAATATTCTTGCAGCAACAGGAAATGTGAATTATTATGTGGATTATAATTAGTTGCAATATTCTTTTGGGGTAACCTACCAAATTCACATAGAAATGTGAGTTATAGATCTGTCATTCTCATTGAAAGCAATCTAGGAAGTGGTAGATCTGTTCAATATGCGTTATTTCTATGCTTCCCATTCTTAAGTTAAAAAAGTCTTTTACTTTCATTTTGGTAGACCAGCTTCAAACAGCGGAAAATAATACATTTTTGGTAATTGAAAATGGTACAATAATTCTCTACACTATACTTGCTTGTTTTGTCACATAAACTGAAATTAGAATTTTGCAACCAGGAAATGGTGAAGCGATTTCTGCATAGTAAATCTTTAATGGACATTTCTTGTATGGGTTGACATATTTTTTTGTTAGGGCAAATCAAGGCTGACATTTTAAAGTGGAAATTACAAAAGTTAGAAGCATTTTTAAACCTCGAAAACATTACAAGTGTGTATTTCCTGCTGTGCAGCAACATTTTTCAGCAATAAAAAAAGTGATAAAATTAGGATCCCACATCTGTATGGCCCGACATAGACAGGAAAGCTTCTGAAAAGAGAGAAGAGCGCTAAGTTCTCTCCGTTTCGTCCATAAGTGTCACGACTGTCAACAGAAGAGGACCAAAGCGCAGCGTGGTGAGCGTACATATTCCTTTTGTTTAGAAATGACGCCGACAAAAACAATAAACAATACAAAACAACCGTGAAGCTTAAGGGCTATGTGCCACAAACAAAGTTAACCTCCCACAAAGAAAGGAGGGAAAAGGGCTACCCAAGTATGGTTCCCAATCAGAGACAACGATAGACAGCTGTCCCTGATTGAGAACCATACCCGGCCAAAACATAGAAATACAAAATCATAGAAAAACAAACCCTGACCAAACCAAATAGAGACATAAAAAGGCTCTCTAAGGTCAGGGCGTGACAATAAGTTACAGGCACAAGGAGTCATATTTCGTTTTTTTACTTTATATTTTCCAGTAGCAAGAGTAACTATTTCCCCAATGTTAAAAAACAGAGAATCATAAAACTATAAAATCTAAATAAATCAAAAACAAACATTTAAATCACAGATTTGTTGTAACACATGGTGACCCAAATGTATTACAAATAATGAATAGAAAAACTGTTCCAGTGAAAGGTCTTCATCAGAACTGTCCATATGTCTCTAAATACACCACAAGCTTCTCTCTCTCTCTCTCTCTCTCTCTCTCTCTCTCTCTCTCTCTCTCTCTCTCTCTCTTACAGTCACACACATCCACATCATCCTTGCTCATTATAGCTTTCCTTCATTCAACAGCGGAGTAGTGAAATTATATTGACCATCTTGTAGAATACAAAACTTAAAACAATAACTACAATTATGAATAAATCAATCATAACAAGCCAAATGCACAGTATGTGATATCATTCCATTTCAATCAAATATCTTTACAACTAGCGAAATAGAAACATTTTCTACTAGATTTTTGACTAAATTGTATTTCAAAATAAATCACTTTCATTAATTTCTTAAGATGTGAAAAGATTTTCATATACAGAGACGTTATAAAGGTGTAGTAAAAATATTTCCACAAATGTACATTATATTCCTTCACATTTCAAGATCTGATATAACTTAAGTGGTCAGCATAGTATGGATACAGATAAGCTATGTGTTGATGCTGTAAAATGTAGCTTAATAAGCAACTGTCCTCTTTAGTGTTCTCATTTAGAAATCACAATATAACGCCAACACCCGTCTAGACTCTACAAACGATGATTGATTCATTTAAAATATATCAATTACTTCTTTAGTTTACATCATGATTAGGTTGCCTTATCAAACAGATTATCTAAAAACACATTGACATACATATAGCCTTTCCAACATCCAATCACACAAATCCATGTTTTTAGTCACAGACATTTTCAGCCAGGTCCCATGACCCACGGTTTGGAAAACACTCGGTTGATACAATAGGCTAAGAACAATCTGGATGTAAATACTCCCAATGGTATGAATCTTCATGTTGTCGCCTGCAGCCCCCCCCCCCCTCTCTCTCCCTCTCCCTCTCTCTCCAGTCTCAGTGTCTGGCTACTACATTCCAGAAATACTGGGTCCAGACTAATATTCTGTATGCTGACTGATGGAAGCACAGATCCACATACACCCCACCCAGAATAACTAAGCATTGTTCTATTGGAGTAGTAGTTCCCCTGACACACTGATCTACGGTCAGTTTTGTGAAACAATTGTGTAAAGTCTCATTAATCTCAATCTGTGCTAGGAGCATAAAAGGGCTGTGATAGTGGATTCTATCTGTTTGTTCATCTCAGGAAGGAGTGGATGAGAGGGGAAGAGAAGGAGTAGATGAGTAGAGTGGTGAGGAGCCTGTAAGTGAGAATAGCAGCCCCAGACAAAGCCTCCTTTCTCTGTGAGAGACCTGCCTTACATTCCCCTCATTCTGTCCTACTATGTGTCCTGTGTGTGTGTTTGTGATATATTTTTTAAAACTTTTTTTGTTGCAGAATGACCATTACTTCAAATCAAATTACAAAATAAAGATGACACATAAAAAGAAAATAAAACAACAGGACTGTGAGAGGCACTACTAAAACAATGACTGTCGATCAACAAACATAAACCAGACACATACACAGGCGAAACAAACCCAATCGCACGTCTCCCACAATACATGTCTCCACTTGAAGGGTGAGAATGAGGAACACAACAGTGTGCGTATAAAACAGAGAAAGAGCTTGTGGTGTTGAATCATATGAATCAGTGTTTATGCCGTGTTCACTGGCGTACCAGACACCCCCGCAATCCACGCAAGACCTGCAAAACTGTGTTATGCTACTGGTCATGTTCACTTTTGTTTTCATATTTAGCGCTGACGGCTTGACATTTTCTGAGGGGCAACAATTATAAAAGATCATAAAAAATACATTCTGTCTCAGCATGATAGGGTACTATGACGTTTCAAATTAATTATTTGAAATCTAGATATCTAGAATCCTTGGGTATAAATCTTCCTTCAGCATTATCTTCTAAGATTAACACTATAAAACATGACTTAAAACAAGGTTATAAAACAATGTTTGGCAGACCAGGAGGTTTTGGTTGTCTTGAAAAGATTCTAAGCCACTTTGGTCTGTCCCTTCATGATCCTAAAATAGATCCTCTTTCCCTGTCTCTGTCTTGTTCTCTCTACCTCTCATACATACCCTTCCTTAATCCACTTCTCTACCACTATATCCAACTCCCACTCACATACATACAAACACACTACATCTCAATCTATATCTCTGTGCCCTAACCCTAGTTTAGGGTCTAGTCAAAAACATCCTCTCTCCCTCTTATTTTCTCGCACACTATTTCTGTCTTCTCCTCTCCCTCTGCCAAGTCCTCACCACGTCACTGTCTGTGTGTATGTATCCATGTATGTGTGTGTGTATGTATGTATGTATGTGGTGTGTGTGTTTATGTGTGTCTCTACTCAAAGGAGAGCAGGTCGGGGTGTTGTTCAAGCTCCTCTGTGTCTGTAACTGCTGATCCTCTCATACAGAGGGAGCCATTCTCCATCAGCCCATCCTCACTCACACTCAGACTGATCCTGTATGGAGACTTCAGAGGGGTGGAGGCCAGCCTCGTGTCCACTCCCGGTGCCTTCTGCCTGGGCTCAGACGTCTTCGACCTGTGGGGGTCCGGGTGATCCTTATGGATGAGGTCTGGGACAGAGAGCTGGAGCTGAATCTGGGTCTTCTCTGGCTCTCTCCTCTCTTCCGTCTCATCCCCTTCCACTCCATCCATCTTACTACTTCCATTTCTCCCCATCTCCACCACCTCATCCTCCTCTTTCCTCTCGCTGTCCAAAGGGCCAGTCAGTCCAGTGAATCCGTCTCTCCCTCCATCATTCTCTCCATCCCTCTTTCCCTGGAGTGGGGTATGCTCCTTGCTAATGAGGGGGGTCTTGTCAGGGGAGGAGAGGAGGGAGTGATCGGGGGTCTCAGGGGGAGTGGTGACGACAGGGTCAGATGAGATCATCATGTCCTGGGTGGTCTTCAGGGCACGAGGAAGACGCTTCTTACCGGGGGGAGGGGGGTCCAGACGAGGGAAGGAGTCCAGAGAGGTATGACTGGAGGGAAAGAGAAGAGAACTGTGTCAATCCTTGTGTGTTTCTGTGACTGTTTAGTAGACAGGGGAGAGAGAAGATGCACAGACATCCGTTTTAGCTCTGCAGTTTAGCTATGAACAAAACCTAATACGTTGCCTGAACCTGAAATGAATGACTCAATTGTTCAATCCCTCCCCATCACCCCCTTACTTGCTCGCATCTCTCTCTCTCTCTGTCTCATGCTGTGAGATTGTGTGTGTTTGTTGACTGTGTGTTTATATTATCAGTGGAATATTTCTCTGTCCCCCATAAATGAACATATTGCCATGGTGATGACTTATCATTGCCATAGTAATAAGAAGTAAGTCACCGCAAAGAATACCAGTCATTTATGACTAGTCTGTCTGTACGTGACTTACCACTCACTGACACACACACACACACTCACACACGTACACTCACACACACACGTACACATGTACACTCACACACTCACGCACACACACACAATCCATATTCCTCAATACATCAGTGTCCAAACACACATCACGGTTTTACCAATTATATGATGAGGATGTGAGTTCGGCAGCGAGTTCAGTCAAGAGACAGACAGATCAATGATCAGCTACAGTGTGTAGACAGACAGCTCATTCTTTCTCTTTAAACAGAGGGAGACCCAAGGCTGCGTGTGTGTGTGTGTGTGTGTGTGTGTGTGTGTGTGTGTGTGTGTGTGTGTGTGTGTGTGTGTATGGTTTAATCTCTGTCTTCAGTCTAACTAACCCTCTTACTCTGATGAATCATTTAAACATCTTTGACTCCGTGGTTATGATTTTAATATGGAGTGAAAAGTTGCTTTTTGAAATAACTAGCTACAGTTTCACTCAGAATAAAACCAATATTGGAGGGATTCTCCAGAGCACAGTGTCTAAAAGTGTCTGTGTGTAATGTGTAATGTGTACTGTGTGTATCCCTCCTTACCTATTGGCAGTAGTCCCCAGGGTCATCTCCTCCATATTGCTCCAGACTGCTCCTACGTTCTTGTTGACTTCTGTGACCCCGATGTCTCCTAGAAGACTGGGCTCCTTCCTCCGCAGCAGGTCATTGACCTTTGCCCCCACCACCTTTCCCAGGTTCAGGGCGTTCTTCAGCCTCTGCTGACCTCCAGCGACAGTGGTGGAGGAGGGGGCCTCGGCAGGGCTGCTACCCAGAGCAGGGTTAGCAGTGACCAGGGAGCGACGGGCCGAGGCATGGGTCAACCTGGAGGCCTGGAGGCCCTGGCCTGGAGCTCTGGAGGCGTTGGAGTTCTCAAACATACTCTGGTCAACTGGACGGAGAGAGGGAGGGATAGGGATCGTGTAAGATAAAAGTGAGGGTATTGTGAGGGCACATTCAATCAAGGCATTTCTAGTTAAATGCAAGGTTTCAGATACATAGAACATTACAGGCACCAATGGAATGGAACAGATATAAATGGAATGTATAGACGACATTAAATCTAATGACCTGGAGCCAAAGAACACACCTGACATTCCATTTCTTACTGCATCTTTTATGCTACATTGCAGAATGTTGCAAAATCAAAAACATGTTTAAGTATGGCTTAGTGATAGAATGAGCAAATGGGGTGCCACAAGGCACAGTGTTACAACCACTCCATATGGATGCAACACGTTACACAACCATCAACAAGTCATGATGCAAGCAAGGGGCATGACACATGCGCATAACCACATCCACCAATCACAATGAAGCAGAAAAAGGGACCACAATGCATTACAGGATGGCTAAATGCACAAAGAAGCGGGTTGTTGTCAGTCCACAGTACAATAATAGATTTTCTTACCTCGTGGAGAAAATAATTTCTCAGAAGGCATTAGTAAGACACAACAAGTGCTTAGAATGAATAAAAAGTGTATTTGTAAAGCGGGTTCCAAACATTGCGTACAAAGCGTTATATAAATACATTTTAAGTTCTAAGTTAAGTCGTTTAGCAGATGGTCTTATGCAGAGTGTTTTCTAATAACCTCCAGTACATATGCTAGAGAAAATGTAGAGTTCAGAATGCTGAGCACATTCCAATGGGGCACAATTTACTGCCTGATTCTTTCTCGCTGATCAGACAAACGCTCCGGAGCCCTAACGGGCTCATCATAGGGACTAATAGGGACTTTACGGCTAAAAACCGTGTTGGATTGTAACTCTAAACACCACATCTCATCTCTCGACAGATATATGGAAAGAAACAGTGAGAGCAGTGAGACAGCGCAGCACAGGTGCCCTTGACTTCACTTTGTGTTGCGGCTGCAATTCAGATGATTTCAAAGACACTGGCAGCTCCAGAGATCTTAGAATTTATTAGTGTGTCTTTGGAGAGTGAGCTAATATGAATCAGCAGTGAACGAAGGGTGTTTGAAGGAGGAAGAGAGAGGGAGAGTGGACATCCAGGTGGTTATTCACACAAACACTGATATCTCCTTTCAGTGTTAGAGGCTTGCCAGGGGGATGGATGCTCTGTAGCCTGACTAAAGAGAAGTGCTGTTAGAAAAATTATATTTGATTAAAAAAAAACATGAGCTGGCGCACACCCAGAAAATAGTTTGTGTGGATGTGCTGACTAACGGCGAATAAACTATAAACTATCAAAATAAAGAAAGTCGCACACTCCATGTATAATCTCCCAGCAATTTAATGGGTATTTACCAACGTTTCGGTATCACTTCGGCAAAAATTATATTTATCAGAAAATCAATCTGTTTATCTCTGTGTGTGTGTGCGTGTGTTTGTGTGACAGCTCTCAGCCACTATTTATGCTAGAAAAGCAGTTCCCACACTTCTCTTAGCTAGAATTTTAAGTATGGGCGGGCATGATAATAAATAGCACAAACATAGTCAGCTCCATTACACATTAACTCCCCATGTTAAGACGCTGGAGCTTGTTTGTCTACACCCTGTACTACAATACATACTGGTGTCCCCCTCCTGTCTCTACCCCCCTCTCTCTCTTTCTCTCTCTTGTTCCCCCCCCCCCCTCTCTTATTTTCCCTCTCTCGCTCTCAACCGCCTAGCCTTAGGGATTGTTGCCATGTTAATTCTTAATTAACACCGAAGTTTTGTTTTTTCTGCTCAAGTGTAGAGGTGTCACGTGTGCTCCCTCTCCGGCCTCTAGGTCACCAGGCTGCTCTTTATGGTGCACACCTGTCACCAGCGTTACAATCACCTGGACTCCATCACCTCTTTGATTACCTGCCCTTTATACAGTATGTCACTCCCTTTGGTTTCTTCCCCAGTCGTCATTGTTCCTGTTTCATGTTGGTGTGCTGTTCGTGTTTCTTGTTTTGTTCATTTATTTATGAAATGTATTCACTCCCTGAACTTGCTTCCTGACTCTCAGCGTACATCGTTACAAGAGGAGAATAAACATATAGGAATGAAGAACAGAAAACATAAAAGAAAGATCATTAAATGAAAAAAAGACAATTAAATGAAAGAGACAGAATTCTAGAAATGCAATCAGCTGTTATGATAGTACGGTACAGTGTGGCACAGCAATTTAAGTAGAGGAGGAGTACAGAAAGAGAGAAAGTAAGAAAGGAGACATTTATTGAGCAAAAGCAAGGTCAGTGACAGAATGAGATGCAGGGTAAGTGCATTTTCACTCCCACACATATACAGTACAGTACAGTATACTGGGTTTCTGTTTATACAACAGGCCAGCGAAGGACCTGATGGAATGAAACGTTTTGTACCAGAGAAAAAAGACCCAGGTTAACAGAACAGAGGGAGAAAGGTCACACTATTGAGATGCTCCCACAGCCCAATGAAGCCTTAGTCACAGGAATAGGAAACAAAGTTTAGCCACAACTTTGGAACTTAGAATCATAGGGTCCAGTCTAGTTGGGAGATACTGGAATGCAACGTAACGTTCCAATTGGTTTATTTATAATTTAAAGTTTTATCTGAAGTGTTATTCAAAGTTTTATCTCCAGAGTCGCATAATTGGCTGTATTACTTACATATACCCTTAGAGAGAATGTCCATGACGATAACAACTTCTACAGAGTCAGTCAGAGCTTTATATCAGTCTTATAGGCTGCTGTTTCTTTATGGACTCAACATTCCTCTTCATCTGAAGAAAAACTTTAGACTTTGTTCTCAGCTGTGAGTAACCCACTTCTGTCAGAGTGACCACACACACACACACACACACACACACACACACACACACACACACACACACACACACACACACACACACACACACACACACACACACACACACACACACACACACACACACACACACACACACACACACACACACACACACACACACACACACACACACAGTGGGTGAGACTTGAGCTGTTAGTCAAACAACAGCAGCCCTCCTCACAGAGATGTTATCACAGTTTGAGAAAAGAGGAGAGTAAGAGACAATCACAGGCTGACGAGTGCAGCAAGGAGCCAAGGTAAGTTGCTAGCTAGCATTAAACTTATCTTATAAAAAACAATCAATCTTTACATAATCACTAGTTAACTACACATGGTTGATGATATTACAAGGTTAACTAGTGTCATGACGTTGGCCTGTGGGTAAGGTTTATGACCCCCCCATAAATACCTTTCTCCCCTCTCTCTCTTGACTCTACTGAAGGACTCTTGAATAGCCTTTGTTAAACATAGATAGTTGGGTAACATCAAACGGTGGGGGGAAATGAACCATATTTTGGTAATAGAACCAGTTGAAAATATGCGTTGGTACTTAATGAATATGATGTCAGTTCGGTTGTCATCTGAGACATTATGACTGATGACAGGACAACATAAACTGTATCTGGGAAAGTCGACACATTCTAGTTATCAGATTCACATGGAATTGTTGTGCAATTTAAATGTTTGAATATGAAACTATTTGTGAAAAGATTAAATGTAATTTTAGCTTCCAAATGAGAGATATGGGTTTTCATAAAGTTAGAGCTCTGCCCATTAAGTGGCCCGCCCCTGTGAAGAGACATGGGTTATAAACTATGAAACACACCCTTCTCTCCCTCCACTATATAAGCCCTTGACGAAAATGTAACCTGTTTCGAGGATGATAGGACGACGGTCCGTACGTTAAAAAGGACTAACATGTCAACTACAGAACTAAGCCAACCTCAGCGTGAGCTTGGTTGTGAATGGTATGAACTTTGAACTCTTATTCACTAAAGAAGTGTGACATCCTAGCCGTTGATTTAGCAACAGCAGCTGTAAACGTGGGCGGACGACGTATCCAGTCTAACACACAACGACGATACTACAACGTATCCAATTTACCACCAGAGACATTCTTCCGAGGACAGGAAGATCTCCGTTGGGCAACACAACCAGCATCTACGACCAACCTACCGAAGCGCAGCTCAGAGTAAATATTTATTGCATTTTCCTTATCCAAATGGGCGGTAATTTAGAATGCATAAGATACTGTATTTACGATAGCACAGCTTCTCCCTTTGTTTCTCAGTCTTCCCGCTCTTTCACTCAAACCCAACCCCCTCCATTTGTGTAACCAGCCGTCATATCGGCTCCGTCCACCAGGGACGTTTTCTGTATGACATAATTTGCATTCTGTGTATATGTAATTCTGTGGGATTGGTTAGGTATTTAGTAAATAAATAATTAAACTCAATTTTGTATTGCTGATTCAACTTGTTAGCCAGGGTTCGTGAAGATAACCAAGAATTTACAACTTTCAGATGAGACTGAAATAAGGTGACGATTAATATTGACTGCTATTGATGTAAAATATTACTAGGTCTTTCAGAGTTTATTCGGAAGATAACAGCTCTATAAACACTCTTTCGTGGTGCCCCGACTTTCTAGTTAATTACATTTACATGATTAGCTCAATCAGGTAATATTAATTACAGAGAAAGGATTTTATAGAATAGCATGTCATATCACTTAATCCGGCATAGCCAAAGACACAACACTAGTTTGTCCTGCGTTGCATATAATCAATGCGGTGCCTGTTAACGAAGGAAAACCCAATTCCCTTTGGAGTTTAACTAAATCAGAGGACCGCCCATGAGCACAGTTATGGTATTGCGTCCTGGGACAGGCCCTTTTCTGCTCTTCCGAATAAAACCCCCACCCGGGTTTTCTATCACCAGACCAGCTTACCTCGATAACGAGAGGGCCAAGGTTTGAGAGGAGACCATAAACCTAAGGTTTGAGTAGATGGCTGAATATTTTAACCACACCATGTGGCTAAACTCTTAGACTATCGATACCGACAGAATAAGAACAAGTCTTTGATATTAATTCCTAGTCTGCAGCTAGGAATTCGGTATCATTGAACGCGAAGACCGACAACCGCTGAAACATATATTCTATAACGACATGAATGAATGTCACTCTGAACTATCCATTCTAACCATGACAGACAGAGAGAGAGAGCGGACAAACTCTCCAACATAAACTAACTTTTCAACAGAGATCCCGACGACACACTGAGCGTAAATATATATATTGATTGCAATTATTTCCGAATGAGTGAGCGTTCATGTGCAAAGGATTAGCATTTCAATTGTTATAATTATCAACTTTGTAGTGTCTCATCTCAGTTGACCCCCACTTCCCTTTGTGTCCACCAAGCCGCGATACCGGTTTATCCCACTAGGGAACTCCGTTATCATTTCCTTGTAACTATCTACTGTTTGTTTATGCATTTCTGTGAATTACTTAGTTAGTAAATAAATGATTTAAGACAATTGATGTATGGATGACTCATAGTGAACTGGTTCGTGCAGATAACCAACAATTTACGACGATTGGAATGAGACTAACGTGAGGTAAATAATAATTCATTAATTCGAAGACTAAGTGATCAGATATTCAAATATCTGAAAGTTATATTAGGAAAATTATAACTTTATAATCTGAATATTTTCCTTGGTGCCCCGACTTCCTAGTTAATTACAGTTACATGATTAATCAGTTTAATCGCGTAATAATAATTACAGGGAGTTGTTTGATAAATAAGTCTTCAGTTTAAATGATGCCAAAGACACGACACCCCTTAGTTCCAGTGAAGGGAAAGCTTAACGCTACAGCATACAATTACATTCTGGACGATTCTGTGCTTTCAACTTTGTGCCAACAGTTTGGGAAGGCCCTTTCCTGTTTCAGCATGACAATGCCCCCATGCACAAACCGAGGTCCATATAGAAATGGTTTGTCGAGATCAGTGTGGAAGAACTTGACTTGCCTGCACAGAGCCCCAACCTCAACCTCTTTAAACACCTTTGGGATGAATTGGAACGCAGACTGTGAGCCTGGCCTAATCGCCCAACATCAGTGACCGACCTCATTAATGCTCTTGCGGTTGAATGGAAGAAAGTCCCCGCAGCAATGATACTTTTGATCATGTAGTGTAGTTTCTGTCTACAGGAGTAGCTAGCAGCTGCTCCCCTAGACTTCCAGTCATGCGCTAACACTAGTAAACCAATGGCTCCAGAAACTACCTTCAAATTGCATGCAGAGACAAACATGGTATTCATGAGTTCATCTGACTCTTGCCAAAATGTAAAACTATCCCTTTAAGTCACTGAACAAGACTGAAGGCTGGGTAGTAAATTAAATTTAACACGCTCATTTGTGGCGATTAATTAATTTAATTGACTGTTCCAAAGTAAAGTAGTGTCTGCACTGTGCACTAACCGGAGATGAAAATGAAGCACTTCAAATAAAATAGGCAAATTATTTTAGATGAGTTACGTCTAACTTTGGAGCCAGACATGACCCAGAGAGCTAGACTTCCTGTTCCCCTGACCCACAGTACAGTAGCCCAGCCACACACTACGCACACCCAGAGCACAGCTATTGTAGGCCAAACATCTATAATTCACACACCCTCGTTTTTTAATATGAATCATTGAAATTAGTGGGTGTTGGGGGTGAATAATTTAAGTGCTGTACACTATAGAGCTAGAGGGATACAAGGGGGTCTGTTCATTCTCTAACATCCTGTTGAGTTGTACACTGTCCTGCTTCCTGTCTCTTGTGGCTTGGACAGGGAGGTCAGAGGTAAAAGGTTAGACCTACAGCTACAGCGGTTGATGGGATTATAAGTTCCCCCCACAGTAAAGTGCTTCTCAATGAGGGGCCAGTGTGTTACTGTCTCTCCGTGTGTGTGGGTGTGTGTATGTATGTATGTGTGTTGCATCTCATTGATTCCCACTTGCACAGCCATTTTGAATATTACACTGAGGTTAACTCAAAGGTCTGATCAATAGAGTCATTCACAAGTTCACCAATAACATCCAATACATACTGTTGTGGTTAGCAGAGATCAACTAGAATGTGTTGGAGATGACAGGAGTGAGTAGAACCAGTGGTTCCCAGATCATGACCCCCCCCCCCCCCCCCCCCCCCACACACCTGTCAGCTGTGAGATTTATGGACGTGTCTGCACCCAAACAAGAGCAGAAAAACCTCAGGAACAATAATTAATCCTCTAACCTCCAGATTAATGAACATATCAAATCCTGTTACAGCAACACACTCTCAACAAAGAAACTCTCCTCAAATCCTGTTACAGCAACACACTCTCAACAAAGAAACTCTCCTCAAATCCTGTTACAGCAACACACTCTCAACAAAGAAACTCTCCTCAAATCCTGTTACAGCAACACACTCTCAACAAAGAAACTCTCCTCAAATCCTGTTACAGCAACACACTCTCAACAAAGAAACTCTCCTCGAACCCTGTTACAGCAACACACTCTCTCAACAAAGATACTCTCCTCGAACCCTGTTAGAGCAACACACTCTCAACAAAGAAACTCTCCTCGAACCCTGTTACAGCAACACACACACTCAACAAAGAAACTCTCCTCGAACCCTGTTACAGCAACACACACTCAACAAAGAAACTCTCCTCGAACCCTGTTACAGCAACACACTCTCAACAAAGAAACTCTCCTCGAACCCTGTTACAGCAACACACACACTCAACAAAGAAACTCTCCTCGAACCCTGTTACAGCAACACACTCTCAACAAAGAAACTCTCCTCGAACCCTGTTACAGCAACACACTCTCAACAAAGAAACTCTCCTCGAACCCTGTTACAGCAACACACTCTCAACAAAGAAACTCTCCTCGAAACCTGTTATAGCTACACTCTCAACAAAGAAACTCTCCTCGAACCCTGTTACAGCAACACACACTCAACAAAGAAACTCTCCTCGAACCCTGTTACAGCAACACACTCTCTCAACAAAGAAACTCTCCTCGCACCCTGTTACAGCAACACACTCTTTCAACAAAGAAACTCTCCTCAAACCCTGTTACAGCAACACACACTCAACAAAGAAACTCTCCTCAAACCCTGTTACAGCAACACACTCTCAACAAAGAAACTCTTCTCGAACCCTGTTACAGCAACACACTCTCAACAAAGAAACTCTCCTCAAACCCTGTTACAGCAACACACTCTCAACAAAGAAACTCTTCTCGAACCCTGTTACAGCAACACACTCTCAACAAAGAAACTCTTCTCGAACCCTGTTACAGCAACACACTCTCAACAAAGAAACTCTTCTCGAACCCTGTTACAGCAACACACTCTCAACAAAGAAACTCTTCTCGAACCCTGTTACAGCAACACACTCTCAACAAAGAAACTCTTCTCGAACCCTGTTACAGCAACACACTCTCAACAAAGAAACTCTTCTCGAACCCTGTTACAGCAACACACTCTCAACAAAGAAACTCTTCTCGAACCCTGTTACAGCAACACACTCTCAACAAAGAAACTCTCCTCGGACCCTGTTACAGCAACTCCACTGATATTCCACAAATCCCCGCAGACTCCTGGAGGTCGGGCCCCCCTCCCCAGATAGCATTCAAACACGTCATAATCATGACAAAAATGTTTAGAACTATAAGAACAAATATATAATAATCTC
This sequence comes from Salvelinus fontinalis, assembly GCF_029448725.1. Lineage (NCBI taxonomy): Eukaryota > Metazoa > Chordata > Actinopteri > Salmoniformes > Salmonidae > Salvelinus > Salvelinus fontinalis. The sequence continues at coordinate 21,492,566 of NC_074678.1, read as the reverse complement.
AGCTTTATTGCAAAATGTGTAGAATAGCATGAGATTAGCTATAACAGTTCTCTCTACTCCATGGCAACACATATACATATATCTTTTTACCTTTATTTAACTAGGCAAGTCAGTTAAGAACAGATTCTTATTTACAATGACGGCCTACCCTGGCCAAACCCTAACCCGGATGACGCTGGGCCAAATGTGCGCCGCCCTATGGGACATCCAATCACGCCCGGTTGTGATACAGCCTGGAATCGAACCCCTTCCAACAATGAAAGGCTGCACTGCTTTCAGACCCTAGTCTTTGAGCCGACGAGGGAGGAGGGCTTATGTACCCTATCACCACAGATAGAGGTGAATAGCTTTTTGTTTTCATGCGTAGGCTCACACACACGCATGTGCGTAAACAAGCACAAATAAACACAAACCCCACACAAACAGACCCACCAGATAACCTCTTTATAGTCAAAACGGTTGGGATAAAGCATGCACTGATATTTTCACTAGATTTCAATTATGATGTGAGAAGATGCAGGGAGCTCAGAAGAACATGGTAAACAGCATGGTAAACAAAATGGTAAACATCTCCTCTGTAAACAGTAAACACCAACAGCAGCAAAATATCAGAACTGAAGAACAAAATCCTGTTAGTCTTTCTCTCCATCCCTCTCCTCTGCCTCTTCTTCTCTGTCTCTCTCTCACTCCCTCATCTTTCTCTCAGCGTGGGTTCTTGTTTCTTTTGAGGCTGCAGTGACAGCCTCAGCCTGTTACCTCTGCTACGCTTCTCTGGAAGGTCTTCAATGTTGCCACATAGTGTGTGTGTGTGTGTATGTGTGTGTGTGTGTGTGTGTGTGTGTGTGTGTGTGTGTGTGTGTGTGTGTGTGTGTGTGTGTGTGTGTGTGAGAGAGAGAGAGTAAACATTTGTTTTCCATGCCAATAAAGTCCCTTTGAATTGAATTAAGATGGAATTGAGAGAGTGAGAGAGAGCATCTTCTCTTTCATCATTCCAGAAATAACAAGTTAGTGTCTCTAAAATCCTACACACAGTTAGGACAGATGGGATGGACACCCCAGCCGCCTGCCAATAAAACCGCACAGCTGTGTGTGTCTATGTGCATGTGTGCGTGTGCATGCGTGTGTGCGCTGTCTGGTCAATTCCACAGCAGCTTTCCCATTCTCCCTGGGTGATCCACACTCCGTTAACCACAGAGCTGTGAATCTGGGAGTGTGGCTTTAATTAACATTGCCACTAGGCCACTGGGTGTGACAATGACAGTGACGTTGATGACTGTGGTGCTGTTATGTTGGCTGGGTGCGCATGAACAGAGAGACAGGTCTGAACATTTCAAAGTCCGCTGGGTGTCACTGTGACCTCTGGGATCTGCCACCAACCCTGCAGCATCATGTGGCGTTTCCCAGGACCCTGTTATCTCTGCTGTCACTAGGAGAAACCATCATATGTCAGAGGGGTAGGTAGTCAGCAGAACTGTCAATCTATTAAGAGTCACACAAACTTTTCTAACCGACTGACTTTTGCATGACTTTTCATAGTGGCAGAGCTGTGTGTGTGTGTGTGTGTGTGTGTGTGTGTGTGTGTGTGTGTGTGTGTGTGTGTGTGTGTGTGTGTGTGTGTGTTCGATAGGGCGTGTGAGTGTGTGTGGCATTTTACACAGTGTATGTAAAACTTTAGAAGAGCATCTGTCTAAATATTAAACAAATACTCATGATCAACTCCAGTGAGGTGTGTTGTCTGTGTGTGCCTTTGTGTTAGTCAGGGTGAGTGATGAGTCTTTATTGGTAGATTAAGTGTGGGGGCGTGACTAGGTTCAAGACTGGGGATCACTGATTCAGGTCTGGAGCCAATTGCTCCTATTAATCATCAACACGTCCTTCAGCAGGAGAGGAAGGGAGAGGAGAAGAGAGAGGAAAGGAGATGAGGGGATAGGAAAGGAGACAGGAGATGAGGGGAGAGAAAAGGAGATGAGCAGAGAGGAAAGGAGAGGAGAAGATATGAGAGGGGAGCTGGTGTGGATAAGAGGAGAGGAAGAGAGGAAAGGAGGAGGATAAAAAGAGTATACATGGGGAGTGTTTATCCCAGAGGGTTGTGTGTGGGTGACTGGAGAGGAGAGAGGAAGAGAGGTGAGGGAGAGGCCAGAGGCTGTTGTGTGGGTGACTGAGGACACTAGAGATTGAGGAAGGTGAACAGCTGGACCCTAGCCTCTAGATCTGGAGGCCTTCTGAGACCATCACCATGCTTCACCAACTAACTACTGGATGAGTACAACCTAGAAACCTTCCTCGCTAACCCACTCAAGGAGATCACAAAAGGGGTTGATTGGAGGTGGTATAACTATTCCCACACACATGAACGCACACACACACACACACACACACACACACACACACACACACACACACACACACACACACACACACACACACACACACACACACACACACACACACACACACACACACACACACACACACACAACGCACTCTGGGTCAGGTGGGTTATACATACAGGAGAACAGAGACTTCAGAGATCAAAGTTTGATCAAAGGTTGAATTCTTTTAAATAACTAACCTTCAATTCTCTGCTCTCTACTCTACTGAATCTGATGCAAGAGATGAGCTGAGGATAACTGACTGATGTAAACTGACTTGACCTGCTTTGGGCCTTTTACTGTATATGATTATTTCTGTAACCTCTATTCTACCCACACACAGTATTGTCCTACGGCCATGCGGTGAATAGGGTTTAATAGGAGGAACATTTGGCAGGTGCTCTTAGTCTCTGTTAGTGCACAAGATCTTAAAGGGGAACGGTTTCTGGCGGGCGTTCTAGTCACTGATACGACACAAAGTCCTATAAATGAATTACATTCCTAGAGGTCTGAATAATCCAAGATTTACATAAATTTGTGCACAAGGTCTTAAAGGGGAACAGTCCACATATGATTCCAAAAAACGGGTTATTCAGAAACAAAAAAAGCTGGAATAATACATTCTCAACCAACATAATACATATTATAGCGCATCACAATGACCATGTAGAAAATGTCATGTTCCCCTCTATACATACAGATATCCTCATAATCTTCCTAAAAAATAGTCTTTGCTTATGAATTGTGGAGAGGGAGAAGAGGCTCCCTCTGTAACAGACACCAACAGTTCTGTACACTTTAGGGCACGTGTCAAACTCGTTCCATGGAGGGCCGAGTGTCTGAATGTTTTCGCTCCTCCCTTTTCCTTGATTGATCAACAAGGTCACTGATTAGTTAGGAACTCCCATCACCTGGGTGTCTAGGTCTAAATTGAACACAAATAGAAAGGAAATAATAAACCAGTACACACTCGGCCCTCCATGGAATGACTTTGACACCCATGCTTTAGGGCCTGCACAGTGCAGATGCCTATACCATTACACTGTGTAGACAGACAGTTTGAGTCATAACCTGTAAGCTGGTGTACACACACAGAAGTGCAGTAAAGGAACCTGTTTACGATAATTCTGACAAAAATGTCTGTGAGCAGAGGGAGAGGAGCAGTGGTGGTCAGGTTATTATGGCTGGTCAGGTGTTTTCACCTGGTGGGGGTGTGTGTGTGTCAATCTGGGTCGAGCAGGGTGGTATGTGCTGGTGTGTGTTTATGAGTGTGTGCATGTGTGAATGTGTGTGTGTTGTCGTGCTACACTGCTATCTCATCCCCCAGGCAGTCTGGTGGTCCCTGTCTGTTAAGCACGTTTAGTAGACGGAGGGTCTCCTCATCAGACCTCCAGCTGTATATGATATCCCTCTCCTCTCTCTCCTCCCTCTCCTCCCTCTCTTCTCTCTCATGTCTCTCATCCCTCTCATCACTATCATCACTATCGTCAGTGTTGGACTCGTACTCAGACGCAATGCCAGACTCCCGGAACCTCAGCAGCTCCAGACTGCCAAGCACCTCGTCGCGGGTTGATGACATCACCAAACCTGACCTGTCCTGACCTTTGACCCCAGTCTGACCCCTCCGCTGCGGAGGAGTAGGAGGGCGAGGTTCAGGTGTTGGGGGTCCGGGCAGGAAGCGGAAACATTCTAGCTTGAGGAGACACTGATCCCTACCTAGGTGAGTGCCTAGGGGCAGGGAGGAGGAGGAGAGGGGGAAGGCCGTCCCGTCCTGACCCATGCTCATGTTGATGCCCAGCGCTGGCAGGGTGAGGTTGACATGGTCCTGGGGTCGCGGGGTCGTAGGGTCACACAAAACTGGGGGAACGGTGGAACGGAAAGTGATCTCCAACAGACTATCCTGGGAACCCACTGAAGAAGTGAAGGAGGGAAAGAGAAAATAAAAGTGTCATTAAGGATAAGCATCCTTCCACACATTGAGCTTACATTCATCTGTTTTACATGCTAATTCTAACATGAGCCTCATTCTCATCCACTCCTGGATGTATGAGCAGATTGGGCAACCTGGTCTCAGAGCATTTAGTATTATTCTGTATGTAAAACCGAGCACTCTATTTAGTATGATATGTTACATTTAGTATGGTATGTATTAATTTGTAATGTCCATCACCCATTTCCTATGATATGTTATGTATTTCACATCGTATTATATGTTAAGAAATTGCTAATGTTCGAATTTTCAAAACGTATGATATGTTACGAATTCTAGCTAGGTGGCTAATGTTAGCTAGCTGGCTAACGTTAGCTAGGCTAAGGGTAAGGGTTTAGGTTAGGGTTAAGTCTAGGAGTTAGGTTAAAGAGTTAAGGTTAGAGTTAGGGGAAGGGATAGCTAAAAGGGTTAAGGTAAGGCGAAGAGTTAGCTAACATGCTAAGTAGTTGCAAAGTAGAAAAAAGTGGTATGTAGTTGAAAAGTTGCTAATTAGCTAAAATGCTAAAGTTGTCCATGATAAGATTCAAAATCGCGAATGTGTGGGTTGCTACACGTTCGTGTTATATACCCACCCATCTGAGTTATATGTTATGTTTCATATGGTATGTATTCATTTGTGGATGTCCATTACCCATTTCGTCTGATATACTATGAATTACAATTCATATTTTTTATTACGAATTTGCAAACGTACAATGTGTTATGAATTTCTAAAATGTATGATATGTTACGAATTCTAGGTAAGTGGCTAGGTGGCTAACGATAGCTAGCTGGCTAATGTTAGCTAGGCTAGGGGTTAGGGGTTAGGGTTTAGTTTAGGAGTTAGGTTAAAGGGTTACAGTTAGGGTTAGGGTTAGCTAAAAGGGTTAAGGTTAGGCCAAACTGTTAGCTAACATGCTAAGTAGTTAACCTCTTGACGCTAGGGGTCAGATTTTTTTAATTTTTTAAAATAACGTTCCCAAGGTAAACAGACTATTTCCCAGGTCCAGATCGTAGATTATGCATATAGTTTACAGATTAAGATTGAAAACACTCCAAAGTTTCCAAAACTGTCAAAATATTGTCTGTGAGTATAACAAAACTGATTCTGCAGGCAAAAACCTGAGAAAATCTAACCCGGAAGTGATTTTTTAAAATTATATATATATATTTTTTAATCTGTGTTTCCTGGCCCGTCTTTCTTCCATTTAAAGGGGTATCAACCAGATTCCTTTTCCAATGGCTTCCTCAGGCTGTGCCCAGGCTTTAGACATAGTTTCAGGCTTTTATTTTGAAAAATGAGCGAGATTTTTCAAAACTAGTCAGGTGTCCTCTGAATAGTTCCTGCGGTAGCTCTCCATATTCTTTTTCTCTCTTATTGAATAGGTTACGGTCCAGTTGAAATACTATCGACTGTGTTTGTTAAAAACAACCTGAGGATTGATTATAAAAAACATTTGACATGTTTCTACGACCATTACGGATACTTTTTTGGAATTTTCGTCAAACGGAACGAGGCTTTGGTTTTCTGAACATAAAGCGCAACCCAAATGGCGTTTTTTTGTTATAAAAGTAATATTTATCGAACAAAAATAACATTTGTTGTGTAACTCGTGAGTGCAAACATCCGAAGATTATCAAAGGTAAGCAATTAATTTTATTGCTTTTCTGACTTTCGTGACCATGCTAATTTGGGGCTAGCTGTTGTAGCATTGATTGATACACTCACAAAAGCTTGGATTGCTTTCGCTGCAAAGCATATTTTCAAAATCTGACACGATAGATGGATTAACAACAAGCTAAGCTGTGTTTTGGTATATTTCACTTGTGATTGCATGATTATAAATATTGTTAGTAATATTTTGCGCCCTGCAATTCAGCGGTTGTTTAGGAAAATGATCCCGTAAAAGGGATCCGTAGCGCAGAGAAGGTAAAAAGTAGCAAAAAGTAGTAAGTCATTGAAAAGTTACTAATTTGCTCAAATGCTAAAGTTGTCCGTGATGAAATTCAAACTTGGAACCTATGTGTTGCTAGACGTTCGTGTCATTCGCCCATCCAGCCGCGTTGATAAGTTTTGTATGGTATGTATTAATTTTCCCACCCATCCACCCACCCCGACCAAGTATGATACTGTATGATACAGTATGATACTGCATTATACAGTATCATACTAATTTGACTGTCCCAGATTTACGTTTATTATGTTACGTCCAGTCTACCATACCAGGCTGGACTGGGGCATGGTAGGGATTGAGAAACGGTGTCAAACACTATATTAGGAGGAGGTGAGGTGCGGAGTGTGAGCTCAGGAGGAGAGGGCTGAGTTGGCTGAGGTGTAGAGCAGGTTGGTCCGTTGAGGTGTAACATGATAAATGGTGTATAATGATGCAGCTGAGAAAGGGGTGGTAAAGTAACAGGTTACATGATAACATGCTGGTTGGTCTGTTGGAGTCTATGCTTGGCCAGAGAGCTTAAAGAGGTTTGAAATGGTCTGTGACGAGAGAGAAATGGGAGGAGAGAGAGTCACCAGGAAGAGAATAAATATGAAAGAGGGGAGGAGTCGATAAACAGGGTTTGATAGGATAAGGAGATGGAGGGAGGAGAGAGAAAGAAAAAAATGCTCTATTTTCGTCTGCCGTTAACGCGGCGCTAGTGTCAAACACACTTTAGTTTGCAATTTTGTCATGTACAAACTGGCACACTGGCATTTTCCAGCCCTAAAACCAGGTTCGGCAATTTACCTGTCTTATATCAGCTCGCTTGCGCTCAGATGGGCGGGGTTTAAATATTTGAGGTGTGTTCTTAAAAACATGATCCAAAGTGCTAATTTCCGGAGGCGCTGATGGGGATATTTAAGAGGAGTAGCCCAATGTGATTTTGGTACCTGTATACTTCGTATTTAGAAACATAAAAATAAATGTTTTTTCCCCATTTAGTTTTATTTGATTAAAAACCAAAGCATAACCTCCCCTTCTCTCAAAGTAGTCAAGGGTTTGACTCCTGACACAGCTTGGAAATATACTGAACAAAAATATAAACGCAGCATGTGAAGTGTTGGTCCCATGTTTCATGAGCTGAAAAATAAAAGATCCCAGAAATGTTTCAGATACCAGAAAGCATATTTCTCACAAATTTTGTGCACAAATTTGTTTACATCCTTGTTAGTGAGCATTTATCCTTTGCCTAGATAATCCATCCACCTAACAGGTGTGGCATATCAAAAAGCTGACTAAACATCATGATCATTACAGAGGGCAATAAAAGGCCACTCTAAAATGTGCAGTTTGTCACACAACACAATGCCACAGCGGTCTCAAGTTTTGAGAGAGTGCGCAATTGTCATGTTGACTGCAGGAATGTCCATCAGAGCTATTGCCTGAGAATGTAATGTTTTTCTCTACCATAAGCTGTCTCCAACATCGTTTTAGAGAATTTGGCAGTACATCCAACTGGCCTCACAACCGCAGACCACTTGTAACCACGCCAGCCAAGGACCTCCACATCTGGCTTCTTTACCTGCACGATAATCTGAGACCAGCCACCCAGACAGCTGAGGAGTATTTATGTCTGTAATAAAGTCCTTTTGTGGAGAAAATTGATTCTGATTGGCTGGGCATGGCTCCCCAGTGGATGGACCTGGCTCCAAAGTGGGTGTGCCTATACCCTCCCAGGCCCCCCCCCATGGCTGCACCCCTGCCCAATCATGTGAAATCCATAGATTAGGGCCTAATGAATTCAATTGACTGATTTCCTTATATGAACTGTAACTCAGTAAAATCGTTGAAATTGTTGCATGTTGCATTAATATTTTTGTTCAGTATACCAAAGCTTTATGAAAATATCAAGTTTGAGAGGAGTAAAACAGTGAGCTGACATTCCCTTTGTATCTATGCATTGTAGGAAGGCCCACATTATTTTAGCCATGCAAGTCCTGTTTTGGATGTGCGTAAAACCCCCTCCATGATGTAGGCTATGTGTCCATGCCCATCATGAAAGGATATATGAGAACCTCTGTGAATTCCGGTGAAACTCGTATATAGAAGTCTGTAACCTGTAAAAATAGCTTGTTTTCTGTTTCATATGTTCAAAAACCAAGCCCTCTCTTAGGCCTGCTATAATGAAGGCTGATTCAACAGCAATGTGTCTTTCTTTCCTGACGATTTTATGCCATGTATTTATTGTTGTTGTTGTTTTAAAACAAAACAGCTTTTTTCCCGTTACAACCTAACTTATTAGAATGATTCACTTTCCTGGTTTTATGGTGACAATGTCTATGACGCGCTTGCAATGCAACTTCAGGAGATGTGTGAATGCAATCTGATAAGAAGATGGTTCCGATTCTGATCATAAAACATGGGCCTATTTGGGATCAGTATAACCATGAGTAGACATTCTTTCTATTGATATTGGATCTTTGTCCAGCTACTGTGAAAAGTTTGGATGTGTGTAAACCTTCCATAGTCTACGTTGTTTTAAAATGATATACCCACAGGGAGAAATGATGGTGTCTGTAAGTGTGACATAGCCTATTTAAAACAAGTTGTTTTGTTTAGAGTATGATTAAAATTATTTGTTTTCTTTTTAGGCCTTATCAAAAATGAATTGAATCTTGCTTATTGACAATGTTTGTCATGTCCCTGCTCAGCCATAATGTAATTTACAGTAGGAGCCCCTATGTCAGTGGGAATGCTATATACAGTATATACAATTACTTAGAACAATGTGGACTGCAAATGTGTTCAAGTTAATGTTTTAAGCAAAGATAGGTTTACATTTTGTTATTTTGTTTCTGTAAGCCATTTAACAAACTATAACATACTAACATTGGAGTTGGAGTTGATTCCAAGGCAATACATAAATGACCGTAAATACACAACTTGAAGCAACCACATATTTTGCCATGGAGCACGTTCTGATTGGCCAGTGAGAGGCCAAGTCTCGACACACCCACAACTTGTTTATTCACAAAAACTCAGCCCTTTCGCGCCAACGCCAGCAAGTGCGCCGATAATTGTGATAGTGAAAATAGCAAAAATATTTCTGACACACCCCTGCTCTTATAGCCCTACTGCCTGTGCTTAGATTAACCATTGCATTAGGTTTGCTAAAATAGAACCCCAAGACTATCTCCATGCTTGTGTGTGTGTGTGTGTGTGTGTGTGTGTGTGTGTGTGTGTGTGTGTGTGTGTGTGTGTGTGTGTGTGTGTCCGCAAGTCCGCTTGTGCGTATGTGTGGTAATGAGTGAGTGTACTCACTGGAGCAGGGTCCTGACATTTTGACCTCCAGCTCCTGGATCTGTTTGACCAGTAGGGAGATGTGGTGCAGCAGGTCCTTGTTCTGGAGCAGCAGCTGGTGCACTCTGGCCTGGGCCTCCAGTCTGGCTGTAGCCTCCGCACTCAGTTGGTCCTTCAACAGGTGCACCTAGAGGGAGAGAACACACACATACTGTACGTCTGAGATAAGGACACATTTGGGAGAAAGAGAACACACACACACACACACACAATACAGTATGTGCATACACCTGAGAGAGAGAGTACCAACACTCCTGAGATAAGCATTTACATAAACAAACACTCAATAGCGACTTCATGCTATTGAGTGTCAGTGTGTCTGTCTCACCAAAACCCATTCAATGAAGAACAAGACGCGGACTGCCAGACTCCAAGCTCAAGCTCATGTAATCTTAATGCCATGTATGGTCTGTAGTAGGATTAGATCAAAAGAAGAAAGACAGTTTCCATTAAAGGAGCAGCCTGCAGTGGCATTAGTCACTAAATCATTTAAACCAGAGAAGAAGATACCCTGTTTCTTCTCTATCCCAGGTGTCAACACAGACAACCCTGGGGATGAATCATGTCTTCTCAGAAACAAGTGGAGAGACACTGATGATGGCCAGAGCAGTAGCTGAGGGATTCCTTCAATATCAAGGGACATGCATGTGCATTAGTCTACAGGGTATTACTAGCCAGAGCTTAGATTCAACCTCTTTGATAAAGCTTAATTCCAAGGGGAGGCAGAGTGGCATTGGATGTAGGGCTGGCACAATTACCGTATAACCGTGTAACTGCCGATTAAGGATAAGGAAAAATAGTTTGTGTGTGGATCGCGGTTAAGTCCGTTTCCGCTGTAACATGGACTCTATACAACGTGATGAAACGATGTTGCTCCTTGTTGAAACAAGAAAGGTGTTCTAGCAAACAAGTATTTGGTTGCCTAGGCAACCCTGCAGCAGCACATGCAGTCAGAAAATGTGAGTCTTTAAAAAAATGTTTACAAAATAATTGCTATTCAAACGATTATAACGGTGACCGAGGACATTTGGCTGACCAATAACCGTCATCCAAAATAGTCACAGACCTAATTGGATGTGCTGTATATTTCACCACATAAGTTGACTGAGAACAGATTCTCATTTACAGCAACAACGTGGGGAACAGTTACGGGGGAGAGGAATGAGCCAATTGGAAGCTGGGAATGCTTAGGTGGCAATGGTGGTATGAGGGCCAGATTGGAAATTTAGCCAGGACACCGGGGTTAACACCCCTACTCTTACAATTAGTGCCATGGGATCTTTAGACATCCCATCCTATCCAAAAGACAGCACCCTACACAGGGCAATGTCCCCAATCACTGCCGGGGAATTGGGATCTTTTTTAGACCAGAAGAAAGAGTGCCTCCTACTGGCACTCCAACATCACTTTCAGCAGCATCTGGTCACCCATCCAGGGACCAACCACAACCAATCCTGCTTAGCTCCAGAGGCAAGCCAGCAGTGGGATGCAGGGTGGTATGCCGCTGGCATATATCCTGACAAGAGAAGCGATGAAGACTCAGCAAAGAAAAAGGCTCATCGATTTGTGAATGGACGACAATGAGTGCTACTGTGGTATTTCTAACTTGACATTGAGCGAGCGCTTGTACTTAAAACTTTGTGATGGTTTCTATAGGAACACTTCTGCAGTGGTTTTCTGACTTCAAGGAGCATTATGAATACAAAGGGCTATTTCTGGCTTGGCATACAGCCCATGTCTCTAAAGCACTCCATTCATTTCTCACTTCAAGGAAAATGGAGCATGAATTGAGTCATGAGGCTGTAGCTAGAGAGTCCGAAGCTCTCTGATTCTGTCTTTCAATATAACAAGATGACATGATTCGGATTTCTTCATACATGTACCATAGCTACAAAAACTCTAACCAAGGTAACGCTACTGTGACAATTAGAACTTATCCAAACAAAAAACTGTGAATAGATGGCAGCATTCACGCAAAACCAACACATATAACCACGGCAAGGTGACTGGGAACATGAATATGTACTGACAGACCAGTTATGACCTCCGTAAGGCAATCAAAGAGGCAAAACGACAGTACAGGGACAAAGTGGAGTCGCAATTCAATGGCTCAGACACGAGACGTATGTGGCAGGGACTCCAGACAATCAAGAGTTATAAAGGGAAAGCCAGCCATGTCGTGGACACTGACGCCTCGATCCCAGACAACTTAAACACTTTTTCGCCCGCTTCGAGGAAAACAACACAGAGCTGGCAACATAGGCCCCCGTCGCTCACGTGGACTGTGTGCTCCTGATCTCCGTGGCAGACGTAAGTAAGACATTCAAGCGTGTTAAGGATCATATCACCTCCACTTTATCAGACACCCTATACCGACTACAATTTGCATACCGTTCCAACAGATCGACGGACGACGCAATCGCAATTGCACTGCACACTGCCCTTTCTCACAAATACGAGACAAATACCTATGTGACAATGCTGTTCATCGACTACAGCTCAGCCTTCAACACCATAGTGCCCTCCAAGCTTATCACTAAGCTCAGGGTCCTGGGTTTGAACCCTTCTCTGTACAACTGGGTCCTAAACTCCTGATGAAGGTAGGAAACAACACCTCTGCCACACTGATCCTCAACGCGGGGGCCCCACAGGGGTGCGTGCTCAGCCCCCCTCCTGTACTCCCTGTTCAACCATGACTGCGCGGCCACGCACGTCTCCAACTCAATCATCAAGTTTGCTGATGGCACAACAGACCTGAGTACCAACAATGCTGAGACAGCCTTCAGGGAGGAGGTGACAGCCCTGGCAGAGTGACGCCAGGGAAATAACCTCAATGTCAGCAAAACGAAGGAGCTGATCGTGGACTACAGTAGACAGCAGAGAGAGCACACCCCCATCCACATCAACAGAACCGCAGTGGAGAGGGCCAAAAGCTTCAAGTTCCTGAAATGGTCCCTTCACGCCGATAGCGTGGTGAAGAAGGCGCAACAATACATTTGGCTTGGCCCCTACGACCCTCATGAACTTCCACAGATGCAGCATCGAGAGCATCAGGCTGTATCCCCGCCTGGTACAGCAACTGCCCCGCCCGCAACTGCAGGGCTCTCCAGAGGTTGGTGTGGTCAGCCCAAAGCATTATCGAGGGCATACTGCCTGCCCTCCAGGACATCTGCAGCACCTGGTGTCACAGGACGGCCAAGATGTTCATCAAGGACCTCAGCCACCGAGCCACGGCCATTACAACCCTATCATCTAGAAAGTGGAGACAGTACAGGTGCATCAAGAGTAGTGCTACAGAGGGTAGTGCGTACGACCCAGTACATCACTGGGGCCAAGCTTCCTGCAATCCAGGACCTATATATTAGGCGGTGTCAAAGAAAGGCCCAAAAAATTGTCAAATACCCCAGTCACCCAAGTCATAGACTGTTCTCTCTGCTACCGCACGGCAAGTGGGATCGGAGCGACAAATCTAGATCCAAAAGGCTCCTTAACAGCTTCTACACCTAAGCCATAAGAGTGCTGAATAATTCAACAAATGCCCACCCAGACTATTTACATTGACTGACCCCCCTTCCTTTATTTTTACACTGCTGCAACTCACTGTTTATTATCTATGCATAGTCACTTTACCCCTACCTATATCTACAAATTACCTCGACTAATCTGTACCTCTGCACATTGACTCTGTACTGGTACACCCTGTATATAGCCTCGTTATTGTTATTTTATTGTGTTACTTTTTATTACATCTTTTACTTTAGTTTATTTAGTAAATAAACTCTATTTATTGAGCTGCATTGTTGGTTAAAGGCTTGTAATTAAGTAAAGGAAAGTAAGTATTTCACAGTGAGGTCTACACCTGTTGTATTCTGCACGTGACAAATAAAAGTTGATTTGATTTTTGATTTATCTCCAGGCCATCAGACTGTTAAACAGTCATCACTAGCCGGCCTCCGCCCGGTACCCTGCCCTGAACCTTAGACACCGTCACTAGCCGGCTACCAGTCACTTTAATAATGTTTACATACTGTTTTAACTACCTTATATGTATATACTGTATTCTATTCATGGCTCATCCTAGATAACTACTTCTTCTGTACACACCTTTTCTATTCATATACAGTATTTATTGTCTGGACTCTGACATGATCGTTCTGATATCGCGCATTCTTTTTTTAGTTTAGGATTATGTGTATATTGTTATTGTATTGCTAGATATTGCTGCACTATTGGAAACATAATCATTTCACTGCCACAACACCTGCAAAACATCTGTGTACGCGACCAATAAACGTTGATTTGATTTGAACGCGGATGTATAGCTGTCTGTCATCATTGGTGATGTAATAACTGTAAAGACAAACAGTTGATGGTGATGAAATGGGAAAAACAGCTGAAGGACTTTGTGTCTAATAAGAAGCCTCTAAACCGTACAGACACAAGATGGAGCCACTCTTCGACCCCACAACCTCCCCTCTTCCACTTACTGTACACTCCCCTTATTCTCTCCCCTTCGCCCCTTCACTCTCCTCTCTCCCCCTAGCTCTTCTCATCCTCTCCCCTCTTCCCCCATCCACCCCTGGACGGTAAAGAGGGTAAAAGACAGATCAGATTCCATCATCACTCCACAGCGACAAATTGGCAGTGATCTAGCCTACATTAGTGCAGGCCATCACCCTCAGAGTTCATCTGTAAATCCAGACAGTCTAAAAACGCGGTCAGGGTAATATACCGCCGTACGACACCTCAAGCACCGCCAGGACACACCATGCGATATGGGGGTTGAGGTACGTGACTCTGAGAAGGCATGCTGTACTGATCAAAGTGTGAAAGCTAAACTGAGTTTAGTCCGACAGGTCTTGGAGAAGGAAGGTGTCACATTTGTCCAAGACGTGACTTCTGAAGTCCTGTGAGACACGCAAAAAAACGCTGCTCTGTGGTGATGGGGAACGCAGCCTGAATAATAACACAGAGCACAGAAAGACTAAATGTGTCTCTGTATGAGAGAGACAGAGAGAGAGAAAGAAAGAAAAAGTTAAAGAATTTGTTCTTAACTGACTTGCCTAGTTAAATAAAAGGTTAAATAATAATAATATAAAATAATAAAAAAAGTAAAGTAATATAGATGGCTCAATAATGACAGTCTCTAATGAACTGTAACAGGCTAAAACTTAGTTTTAGGGGGTCCCTCCCCTATAAAACGTTCCTTCTCAATCAACGACTTAGTGTTGAGGTGATGTCCCTACAAGAACCAGAGGATGTACAACTCTATTACCACCCAGTTCAGGATTATCCTCATGTAGTTTACGCAGCCAGGCAGAGAGAGACAGAGAGAGAGTGTGTGTGTGTGTGTGTGTGTGTGTGTGTGTGTGTGTGTGTGTGTGTGTGTGTGTGTGTGTGTGTGTGTGTGTGTGTGTGTGTGTGTGTGAGAGATAGCTTCCAGTAGTGTATGAATTAAACTGAACAAAATATATATATACAGTTGATGTTTGAAGTTCACATACACTTTAGCCAAATACATTTAAATTCAGTTTTTCACAATTCCTGACATTTAATCCTAGTAAAAATTCCCTGTCTTAGGTCAGTTAGGATCACCACCTTATTTTAAGAATGTGAAATGTCAGAATAATAGTAGAGAGACTGATTTATTTCAGCTTTAATTTATTTCATCACATTCCCAGTGGGTCAGAAGTTTACAAACACTCAATTAGTATTAGGTAGCATTGCCTTTAAAATTGTTTGACTTGGGTCAAACGTTTCGGGTAACCTTCCACAAGCTTCCCAAAATAAGTTGGGTGAATTTTGGCCCATTCCTCCTGACAGAGCTGGTGTAACTGAGTCAGGTTTGTAGGCCTCCTTGCTCGCACACGCTTTTTCAGTTCTGCCAACAAAAGTTCTATGGGATTGAGGTCAGGGTTTTGTGATGGCCACTCCAATACCTTGACTTTGTTGTTCTTAATTAGGGATAGGGGGCAGCATTTTCACTTTGGATGAATAGCGTGCCCAATTTGAACTGCCTCCTACTCTGTCCCAGATGCTAATATATGCATATTATTACAACACTCTGAAGTTTCTAAAACTGTTTGATTATGTCTGTGCGTATAACAGAACTCATATGGCAGGCAAACTTCCAAACAGGAAGTGGAAATTCTGAGGCTGGTTGTTTTTCAACTATTCAAATCCCAGGAAGATATAGATTTGTTTGCACTTCCTACGCCTTCCACTAGATGTCAACAGTCGGTAGAACGTTGAATGAAGATTATACTGTGTTGTGGGGCCGGATGAGAGGGGAATGAGTCAGTGGTCTGGAAAATTGCCATTTCCTGGTCACGCGCATTCCTCATGATATCGCCTTGCGTTCCATAACTTATACAGACATGAAGGAATGCTCCAGTTGGAACGTTATTGGATATATATGATAACAACATCCTGAAGATTGATTCTCTACTTAGTTTGACAAGTTCATTCGACCTGTGATATAACTTTTTGAAGTTTTCGTCCGACGTTAAGCGTGACTTGCACGAGCGTTTGGATATGTGTAATAATCGCGCTAGCAAAAGTAGCTACTTGGACATAAATAATTGACATTATCGAACAAAACAACAATTTATTGTCAAACTAGGATTCCTGGGAGTGCATTCTGATGAAGATTGTCAAAGGTAAGGGAATATTTATGATGTAATTTCGTATTTCTGTTGACTCCAACATGGCGGAGAAATTTTGTTTTTATCTGAGCGCCGTTTCAGATTATTGCATGGTGTGCTTTTTCCGTAAAGTTTTTTTGAAATCTGACACAGCGGTGGCATTAAGAACAAGTGTATCTTTAATTTTATGTAAAACATGTATCTTTCATCAAAGTGTATGATGAGTATTTCTGTTATTATATGTTGCTCTCTGCAATTTCTCCAGATATTTTGGAGGCATTTCTGAACATGGCGCCAATGTAAACTAAGATTTTTGGATATAAATATGCACAGTATCGAACAAAAATGCATGTATTGTGTAACATGATGTCCTATGAGTGTCATCTGACGAAGATCATCAAAGGTTAGTGATTAATGTTATCTCTATTTCTGTTTTTGTGACTCCTATCTTTGGCTGGGAAAATGGCTGTGTGTTTTTTGAACTTGGTGGTGATCTAACATAATCATATGTTGTGTTTTCGCTGTAAAGCATTTTTTAAATCAGACACAATGGGTAGATTAACAAGATGTTTATCTTTCATTTGCTGTATTGGACTTGTTAATGTGTGAAAGCGGGGGGATTCCGCTAGTGCAACGTGTGTCCTAGAAAGGTTAAGCCATTTTGCCACAACTTTACAAGTATGCTTGGGGTCATTGTCCATTTGGAAGACCCATTTGCGACCAAGCTTTAACTTCCTGACTGATGTCTTGAGATGTTTCTTCAATACATCCAAATATTTTTCCATCCTCATGATGCCATCTATTTTGTGAAGTGCACCTGTCCTTCCTGCAGCAAAGCACCCCCACAACATGATGCTGCCATCTTTACGGTTGGGATGGTGTACTTCGGCTTGCAAGCCAACCCCCTTTTTCCTCCAAACATAACAATGGTCATTATGGCAAAACAGTTCTATTTTTGTTTCATCAGACCGTACATTTTGGAGAAATGTCCTCTGATCTTTGTCCCCATGTGCAGATGCAAACTGCAATCTGGCTATTTTTTTTGACGGTTTTGGAGCAGTGGCTTCTTCCTTGCTGAGCGGCCTTTCAGGTTATGTCGATATAGGACTCGTTTTACTGTGGATATAGATACTTTTGTACCTGTTTCTTCCAGCATCTTCACAAGGTCCTTTGCTGTTGCTCTGGGATTGATTTGCACTTTTCGCACTAAAGTACATTCATCTCTAGGAGACAGAACGCATCTCCTTCCTGAGCGGTATGACGGCTGCGTGGTCCCATGGTGTTTATACTTGGGTACTATTGTTTGTACAGAAGAACATTGTACCTTCAGGCATTTGGAAATTGCTCCCAAGGATGAACCAGACTTGTGGAGGTCTACAATTCTTTATCTGAGGTCTTGGCTGATTTCTTTAGATTTTCCCATGATGTCAAGCAAAGAGGCACTGATTTTGAAGGTAGGCATTGAAATACATCCACAGGTACACCTCCAATTGACTCAAATTATGTCAAATAGCCTATCAGAAGCTTCTAAAGCCATTAAATAATTTTCTGGAATTTTCCAAGCTGTTTAAAGGCACAGTCAATTTAGTGTATGTAAACTTCTGACCCACTGGAATTGTGATACAGTGAATGAATTATAAGTGAAATAATCTGTTTGTAAACAATTCTTGGACTTGTGTCATGCACAAAGTAATGTCCTAACCAACTTGCCAAAACTATAGTTTGTTAACAAGAAATTTGTGGAATGGTTGAAAAACTAGTTTTAATGACTCCAACCTAAGTGCTTGTAAACTTGGCTGAGTTACAGCTCATATAAGGAAATCAGTCAAATGAAATAAATTCATTAGCCCCTAATCTATGGATTACACGACTGGGAATACAGATATGCATCTGTTGGTCACAGATACCTTAAAAAAAAAAGTAGGGCCGTGCATTATCATACTGAAACATGAGGTGATGGTGGCGGATGAATGGCACGACAACGGGCTTCAGGATCTCGTCACGGTATCTCTGTGCATTCAAATTACCATCGATAACATGCAATTGTGTTCGTTGTCTGTAGTTTATGCCTGCCCATACATTAACCACACAGCCACAATGGGGAACTCTGCTCACAACGCTGACATTAGTAAATGGCTCACCCACACGACACCATACACGTGGTCTGCATTAATTAACAGTATGCTCTGGCAACAGCTCTGGTGGACATTCCTGCAGTCAGCCTACCATTTGAACGCTCCCTCAAAACTTGAGACATCTGTGGCATCCTGTTGTGTGACAAAACTGCACAACTGCACATTTTAGAGTGGCCATTTATTGTTGCCAGCACAAGGTGCTCCTGTGTAATTATCATGCTGGTTAATCAGCTTCTTGATAGGTCACACCTGTCACGTGGAAGGATTATATAGGCATAGGAGAAATGTAATCAAATTTGTGAACAAAATCTGCGAGAAATACGTTTTTTGTGCATATGGAACATTTCTGGGTACTTTTATTTCCTCTCATGAAATATGGGACCAACGCTTTACATTTTGCCTTTACATTTTCATTCAGTGTGTAGATTAAATCTCATTAGCCACCAAAACTAAAAAGGTTCTGCTCTGCAGTGTGAGTCTCATCAAACACAAGTATTCACACTTGACTGATTATGTTAATGATTCTCCTCCTCTCCCTCTCTCATCCTTTCCTCTTTTTCTCTCTTTTCAACTCTCAATGATTGTGATAAGTGTGAGCTTTCATGGAGCAGCTAATTTCTAACTTCTCAGCTATTGTCAGCACTTTGGTTAGAAGTCCTTTCAGTCTCAGAGAGTTGGCACTGTCCCAAACTAACTGGGCCGATCGCTATCCGCACTCCTGGCCCTCCCTCTGAGGCTAAATGGAAGTGATATACTTGACCCACCTTGACACCTGATTGGCGGAGATAAATTATTATATTTTCTTCTTTACTGTCTGTTGCACAAAGTCAATCGTGACATCATCACCCTCTCAGGGCGATCAACTGACTGGACTGGCAGACAGGGGTTAGAGGGGTGCTTTCAATCAGGTCCAGCTACCCGGGTACCCTGTCTCACACACACGCAAGAAAGTACAAACACACAGCCACGCACACGCACGCACACGCACACGCACACAGGCCTTAAGAACTAGACTTCCACAAGGCAGTCACGTCTTCCTCTGCTTCACTGATTTTCCAAATGTTGTGTTTTATAATCAGCTTATTATTGTCTTCTTTTTAACCTCGGAGTGGGTTTTTAATTCTCCTTACTCATCAAGGGCCAGTTGAAACTAGCTATGGGCAAAGTCTTAATGCCGCAAGGCAGGCAGCAGAACTGATGGGTTTATCCATGCCTGTGCAGTGAGCTGGGGTTTGGACAGAGATAAGCAGGATTGGCTGCCTCTAATGTTCTGATGGCCCACAAGTGTAAAGCCTTACACTTTTAACAGCAAGACAATACAAACAGCAATTAGCCAATAACAACAGGAGGAGGCCGGACTAATCTTTACTTAATAGGCCTACATCGGCTGGAAGGGAGGAGAGGAATGGAGGGAGGAAGAGGAGGTTAGAATGTAAATATTGAGGTTGGTTATTCCCCTGTCCCCATCTAGCGTTGATGTCACGCCCTGGCCTTAGTATTCTTTGTTTTCTTTATTATTTTAGTTAGGTCAGGGTGTGACATGGGGAATGTTTGTGTTTTGTTGGTTTTGGGTGTTTTTATGGTAAAGGGGTTGTTGGGTATAGTATATGGGTTTGTGTGGAGTACATGTGTCTAGTGTTGTCTATGTATGTTTAGTTGTCTAGGAGAGTCTATGGTTACCTGAATGAGTTCCCAATTAGAGACAGCTGATTTCGGTTGTCTCTGATTGGGAGCCTTATTTAGGGTAGCCATAGGCTCTCATTGGTTGTGAGTAATTGTCTATGTCAGAACGTTTGTAGCCTGTGTGTGTAAGTGCACAACGTTATTTAGCTTCACGGTCGTTTGTTGTTTTGTTCGTTTTGTTAAAGTGTTTCGTGTTTATTTTTCGTCATCTTTTAAAATAAAAGAAGATGGCTTATTTTCCTAAAGCTGCGTTTTGGTCCATCAATCCTCCACACGATCGTGACAGTTGAGCTGAAGCTGTGTGAAGTGTGTGTTTGGGTTATTCCCATGTCCATGTCTGGTACATGTAGAAGGAAAATTCTCTCTTTCAACACCAAAAACACTGTCTGTGGTTTGATCTGACGAGGCAGGGCTTTCCTCAGGGAACCACGGCCAAACACGCTGCTGGAGAGATAAATAAACTAACATCACAACCTCAGATGTATGGAACGACGTTTGGGTCTTTGCGTGTCAAAAAAGATACACCTCAAATAACACTATTTGACACGTTAAATAACACAATTCCATTATAGAATGTTGTGTGTGCTGAATTTGCATGCACAAGCCCAGCGCCACCATTACAATCACTGTCAAAGCTGGACATTACCACGTTGGTAATAAGGCATTATTTGTTCGACCGAATGTGAAAACGTCTGTGACCATTTGAAATTAGATCAGGATCAAACGAGCAGGATCAAAAATGTTTGCAAATATCTTTGATACAGATGTTGGTACCTAGCTAGCGCTAATGCAACCAGCCTGAAAACAATGAACAGTAGAAACTGCAGTCATTTTCAATATTCTTAGCAATGATTTAGGAATCCATGTGTTTGGTTCTGAGAATAGGAAATATACGTATTCATGTCACTGATGGAGTACTAAGGTTTAGAGGGTCTACACCAGAAGTTAATGGTTATAGGAGGAAGGTATATAGTGGGTGCAACTAAGCTTGGAATGTGTAGAGTGCAGGGAAGCGATTACATGTGGCAGGCATTGATAAGGGGAGTGAGCCATGGATTGGTGATGAGGGGGGTTGAGGTCGGTTCAGGTCAGGTCACCTTAAGGGAGAAATATACGTTTATGGCCCGTATGATTAGTGTCCTGCCTAGCAGTAAAGAACGATGTTTGTACAGATGGGTAGGAGGAGACTCAACCTATGAGGAACGGTTAAATATCAGAGCCTGTGTGAAAATGTTTTTGTCTGAATGCATCTGTATTGACCCTCTAGGCAGAATAAACTTGGTTAAGCTTTCATAATGTCCGTTGAGTGTTTTACTCTGAGAATTAGAACCTAACACATGTGAGTAAGTATTAGCTAGGTAGCCAGTTGTTGTCCTCCTATTGAAATAACTAGCTAGCCTCCTACTTAACCCGGTTGCCCAAATCTGACGTTATAAGCAGCCAGCTAGCTTCATCTGCCTACTATGGCTTAACCGGATCGGGTTATGTGTTGTGAAGCTAGCCACAATAAGGATTAGCCACAACAGTGGAATTTGTGGTTCACCTTTAAAATAAAGGTACCTCTTTGAAAGTGATGCAGAAGGTTTCAATTGGTGAAATCATGCCATATTTAGACTTGATAATGTTAAACATGTTTGGAGTGTTGGAATGTGGAGCAATGAAATGGGGTATCAGTTCTCGGTGACAGCCAGAGAGCACAACTGCGAAGAGTTTATGGAAATATCAGTGTTGTATATCTTATTGCGGGACTTTGACTGTGTGAAATCACCTCCCCAGTCAGCCTATTGTACGTATTGACATTCATATTGCACTGTACAGCTTTACCTAAGGATTGGGGATCAATGAAATGTGGTATCAGTCTACTCAATACCCAAGTGCATTTTTCCCAACGTCCTCCTCAGCGTTATCAGGGTTCAAAACATTCACACAGTATTGTTTTTCCTCTGGAATAGTGTTCAATACACATAGGTTGACAATAAATGTGGCTCAATTCACAGTTTCAGAGTCCCACAATAAGAGCTATGACGCTAATGTTCTCTGTGTGTCACTGAGTAGACTGATACCCCATGTCATTGATCCACAATCCATAGGTAAGGCTTTACAGTAATATAAGTAATCCCCCAAAGCAATTCTAAAGTCTAATACATCCAGTGTGATTTCAGATTTTTGTCAAATTAATAAATTATTGTCTTGTGTGTGTGTGTGTGTGTGTGTGTTCAAGCAGTTCGAGTTAAATAAAGGGAGCTCAGTTGTGAAATTGCGGCCATTGGACTCCAGGGTTGTTGCTAACTCGCTGACAGTGTGTGGGTTTTGTGTTGTGTAAGTGTGTGTCTGTTCATGGAGTTGCGTGTAAATAGAGGGAAAATAGGGAGAGCTTCGCCAACTGGCTGACAGTGTGAACCTGTGTGTGTGTGAGTGAGTGTTAATTCCACACAGATGGAGTGTGAGGGAGTGTATGAGCGTCCTGACTAGGTCACTGAAAACAATTCTTACTTTATACAATAGTAACCCAACTGTAGCCTTTCTATTCTCCTGTATCTACAGTGATACACTGTAAAGGTGACAGTAGTTCAACATGCATGTTGTATTAATCATGTTTTGTCAATAAAATGTACAGTACATACACGAATCCTATTTTCTGCTGTGAATAATTGGTAATATGTGTAGTGTGTGTGTGTGTGTGTGTGTGTGTGTGTGTGTGTAGGAGAGCTGGTGTTAAGGTCACACAAGGTAAGGTTGACATGATTCATGAAGGTTAATATTGGTGAAGTCAAGAGCTCACAGACAAACAAGATGGTAGCTAGCAGGGAACCACACACAAACACACAGTACACCGGGGAAAGGTTAAAACACCATTTGTTATGGTAATGACCATCTCACTGTAGTTCAAACAACAAGACCTACCACAATACTACAAACACCATCTGTTAACATACACAAACGTGTGTCTCAGTCCTACCTGTGCCACGGCTACATGTGTCTGTTGCTGTTGTTGCTGTAGTTGTTGCTGTAGCAGTTGGATCTGGTGGTGGACTGACAGGGGGGTGGTGGGAGGCAGAGTACCCGAGGACGGCAGCAGCATCCTGGGGGACGCAAGCAGCAGAGAGGCCTCCTCTGGAACCTGCCATGGAGGAGAGGGTTAATGGTGGATTGATAGATTGAGAGAGGGAGACATCAATACAAGGAGAGAGAGGATGGAAGACGTAAGGAGATGGCGAAAGATAAACAAAGAAAGAGAGACAAAGTCAAAGAAAGAGACATATTGATGTTCATATTCAGAATGTGTGCTTTGGCAGAGAGAGTGTACATTTCCCCCGGTGATAAGCAGAGCTTGAGGTAAAACAGAGGCATGGCTGAACAGGCCCTAAGAGAAAAGGAAAACTCATGCTCACTCACGCATCCACCCAGACAACCCAATATGTCACTACTGGAATAGCATTCACACAATAATGAATTGAAAAGATGAACAATAGCAGCTTGTATCTGTCAAAGGACTGGATGACTATATTGTTTTTCCTTGAAGAGCAAATTCAATCTGTCAGTGTGTCAGAGAGAGATAGTTGCATTTGTGTATGTGTGTGTCAGACAACGATAATTGCATAGACTGAGAAGATGCATTTACTGAGAAGAATTCATAAGATATACTTTATTAGTATAGATAGATGCAAGATAGAAATGTGTCTTCTGCTTTTATCCAACCCCCACTGATACACACACACACATTAGGTTGGAGCACAGGCCAGCCACAGAGCAGCGCCCAATCAGCAATGTTTTTAGGGTGTTAAGCTACTTGCTCAAGCGAACATCAGCGGTTGGTTGCAACTGAGATATTGATGCCAGCAACCCTCCGGTTGCCAGCTCACTCCCTGCCAGCACGGGGATTCGCTGGGGTTCAGAGAGAGATTGATTGATTGAGATTGATTAGTGTGGGAAATAAAGAAAGACAACTCAAGGTTTGTACCCCCACTGGGCCAGTGGATGAGTGATGGTGTGTCGCTGTCTGATCTACAGGTTAATGGGGACATTACCAGACAGGCTGTTTACTCTCACGACTTAATGATGAACAGTGGAACTAGGCCGCTGTGTGTGTGTGTGTATGTGTGTGTGTGTAGATGCATGTGTATGTCTGTTTGTGTGTGTGTATGTGCGTGCGTGTAGTGATTTCATCAAGTGCAGTACACATCTTTGCACTGTTTATAATAATAAAAAATGATGGCTTCTTTCAGACAGACATTGTCAAAGCGACACTACAACACTGAATCACACTGAATCACAATACACAGTTTGGTGGAAAATATCTCCTTTAAAGAGATCAGGTCTCCCATATCTGTAACCATGCCATCTCATCCTGCCATCTCATCAGAATAATTGCAGTAGTTTGAAGAGGAAAAGAATACATTGGCTGTCAGCTCCAAGGCAGACTGTTTTATGTATTTTATCTGCTAAGTACCTTTGCATAGAGAACTGTCAGTGGTATAATGGGAGTAGGAGTAAAGAGGAAAGTTAAGAGGTTAATATAACACATGTGTAATGGTTAGGGGAGCTGGGAAGTAGAGAGAGAGAGAGAAAGGCTGTCTGTATTGGTCGGAAGAACTACACTGAGACATTACGTTGGTTGGGAATATGAAGGAGAGATGGAGAGAGGGAGAAAGAGAGAGAAAGTGATAGGGAAAGAGAGAGAGATTGAAAGAGAGAGTGGTACGGAGAGACAGAAGAGAGAGAAAGAAGGAGAATGGTAAGGAGAGAGACATAGAGAGAATGGTAGAGAGACAGAGAGACACTTTCTGTCAGTTTCCATAAAGGTGTCCATCCATCCCTCTCAGTCAAGCAGAGCTTTGTGACGAGACATGCTCCACTGAGTCTTCTGTACACATATAGTACGATGAGTAGTTGAAAAGCTACACGAACAAAGACACAGTAGAGGTTATTCAAGACCCTTGTTTTCAGATATAGCGCCTTTACTCCTTCCTATGAAGAAACAGTCAGTAGATTTGTACTGTATATTTGAAGAAAGCAGATGGGTAGCGAGTGAATTTTTGTTATTCATGGTGATTTCAGGGTGTTTTGACTTGGTCTACGCCTTGGGGAGAAATACATTAAACCTGTGGTTTTTGAACAATGGCCCCCTGGCCTCTGTTGGTTAATAGTGAAATACCAACACATTCAGTCAAAGCACTCTGGACCACACACACTGAGAGCAGCAGAGAGACCAATGTGTTGAATAAAACCCAGCGTCATTTTGCCTGAGGCTGTACTATGCCCCGCAGGCACCAAGAGACAGACAGACACGCACGTACAGACACATATACCAAGCAGTTCTAACAAGATAACGAAAACACACTAACAGGCATACTGAATAAAGATTAGATTCCCAAACAGTGTCTGATCCACAGCCTTCCAAGTGTGTTTAACTCAACAGACAGCGAAAACAACAATCCGTATGCAGTGAATGCCAAATGTGTTTACAGCAATCTGGTCCCAATTTGGATGGAAACAGCATTTGCATTTTTTATTCAGACAAGTAAACAAACGAGGAGAAGAAAATGGGGTCTGAAGTTCGTGTTCTGAGCAGAATTACAACTACAAAACACTTCCCAAATATTTTTTGACATGACCAGAATTCAACATGCTGTAGATGCTACCCACTCTTTCCCTGCTCCCTTCCACCCTCTCTGCAGCACATGTAGGGCACTTCTGCCCCATCAAAGGGGAGATCAGATGTCCTGATACGAGACAGTCATGCCCTTCACAGTACACATTGAAGCAAACTACATGTTCCCTTCCAAGTCACCACTCCCTCCTTTCAGAGAACACTGAAGTGCACTCATCTCCTTCCCTTCAGAGGTCGAACTGCATGTTCCATTGCTCCCAAGTGGTACAGCAGTCTAAGGCACTGCATCTCAGTGCTAGAGGTGTCACTACAGACCCTGATTTGATCCCGGGCTATATCACAACCCGTCGTGATCGGGAGTCCCATAGGGCGGCGCACAATTGGCCCAACGTCGTGACGGTTTGGCCGGGGTAGGCCGTCACTGTAAATAAGAATTTGTTCATAACTGACTTGCCTAGTTAAAAAAAGGTTAAATAAAAATGTAAATGTTCCATTCCAAGTCTCCCTCCCTGACTATGGATGTCCTGAGATCCCTTAAATGCTATGGCCCTCTGCCTTTCAGCACACACACACACACACACACACACACACACACACACACACACACACACACACACACACACACACACACACACACACACACACACACACACACACACACACACACACACACACACGTCAGGGGTCTGGGGCTAGTGTTGTAACAGCAGCTGTGAATAAGGCAGTGTGTGTGTGTGTTTACTCCACCCAGTCCCCTCAGATGTCCTTTGTAGCCGCAGTAATCTGCCCATCCATCTCTCTGCCACCCCATCCACTCAGCAACACAGCCCAACGTAGGGAGGGAGGAGAAGAACGAGAGATGAAGCAATGGACCCCTGAGACAGAGAAGGAAGACTGGCTCTCTCGTCCCTTAGCAGTGATTACACTAGCTGCTCTCTGCTATCTACCCTGTCCTTCTGACAACCTGGATCCACCCACAGAGCTGTGTGAGAGAGAGAGAGAGAGAGAGAGAGAGACACAGATTGTGTGTGTGTGGGGGGTGGGGGGGGGGGGGGTGGGGGGGGCTAGGTAGGATTGGATAAGGGGTTGGGTGAGGGATGCCAGTGGTGTGTGTGTGTGTGTGTGTGATAGGGGATAAGAGAAGCTCATCCACACAGAGCTCTAGGAGCTACAGGCTATTTTGGAACAGGGAGGAACGGGGGAGGAAGTTAACAACAAAGGACCTCTGAAGTGTCACTCCCTCTTGTATCCTGGCAACCATCCAGGACAGGAAGAAACCTCTTGATACAGGAAATATTTTCCAACATGCAAAATAACCATGCCTTGTACCAGTTTAGGCACACTCAGTTCCAGCCATATATCTCTCTCCCCACAAGTTTGTGACCGACTAGTTTTAAACCTGGTCGCCTGAATGTGCCTGCCAAACTAAAGACTAGGGAAACACGAACCATTAGCACTGTTGCCAACTAACTACAGTTGCTCTCTGGAGGCACAGTCTAGACAAAATCTAGACAAAATCTAACACTAACCCCTAATTCTAAATCTAAACCTAACCCTTAAGCCGAAAATAGCCTTTTTCCTTGTGGGGACTGGCGAAATTCCCCCACTTGTTCCAATTGTCCTTGTTTTATTATCGTTGTGAGGACTTCTGGTACCCACAAGGATACAAGGATAGTTCCCTTGCTGTCCCCAGTCCACCTGGCCTTGCTGCTGTTCCAGTTTCAACTTCAACTGACATTTATTCCTGATTATTATTTGACCATGCTTGTCATTTATGAACATTTTGAAAATCTTGTCTCTCTCTAATTCTCTCCTTCTCTCTTTCTTTCTCTCTCTCGGAGGACCTGAGCCCGAGGACCATGCATCAGGACTACCGGGCATGATGACTCCTTGCTGTCCCCAGTCCACCTGGCCTTGCTGCTATTCCAGTTTCAACTGTTCTGCCTGCGGTTATGGAACCGCCACCTGTCCCAGACCTGCTGTTTTCAACTCTTAATGATCGGCTATGAAAAGCCAACTGACATTTATTCCTGATTATTATTTGACCATGCTTGTCACTTATGAACATTTTGAACATCTTGGCCATGTTCTGTTATAATCTCCACCCGGCACAGCCAGAAGAGGACTGGCCACCCCTCATAGCCTGGTTCCTCTCTAGGTTTATTCCTAGGTTTTGACCTTTCTAGGGAGTTTTTCCTAGCCACCGTGCTTCTACACCTGCATTGCTTGCTGTTTGGGGTTTTAGGCTGGGTTTCTGTACAGCACTTCGAGATATTAGCTGATGTACGAAGGGCTATATAAAATAAACTTGATTTGATTTGATTAAAACCAAACCACACACAATGAAACTTAAACAGTCACTGCCATAATAGGACTACCCTAAGTGCATCTTAATATAGAATTACTGCAGTATCTTTAATCATTTCGTCTGAGTGTACCAAACATTAAGAACACCTTCTTAATATTGAGTTGCACCCCTCTTTTGCCATCAGAACAGCCTCAATTTGTCAGGGCATGGACTCCATAAGGTATCGAAAGCATTCCACAGGGATGCTGGTCCATGTTGACTTCAATGCTTCCCACAGTTGTGTCAAAATGGCCGGATGTCATTTGGGTGATGGACCATTCTTGATACACTCTTGAAACGGGTGAGGGAGAAAAACCCAGCATTTACAGTGGTGTGATATACAGGTTTTTATCTGTATTCTGTCCTCATAAATTAAGCACTGTGTCTATCTGTGTCTGTGACATTACTATTGATGACTGATATTAATGGCCTGCTCAGTACGACTAAGCACAGCCAGGTCAATGCCTCTAGACCTGGGGTAATGGAGGAAGGGGAGAGGTGTGTGTGTGCACGTGCGTGCAGCAGAGGATTATTCTTAATCTTAATGCTAAGAGGTCCCTTCCCTCAGAACTGTCTGTGCCTGTGGCCATGTTTATATACGGTAGCTGACACAGTGAGCCTCCAAGGACAGTGTTTAAATGAGCAGACTGAATGACTCTAGTGTTACTATAGTAAATCTATGCGGCGCAACATGGGGAGAGAGAGTTTGTCAGTGAAGAGCTGATCCAATCAGTGAAGACATTATTCATGACAGATGATTTCTATGACGGTCTATGACATGGTTTGGCAAATGCCAACTCGTTGGAGAGGGGAGGCTAAAACAGCAATTTAGCAGTTAGCAGCACATTTAAACTATTGATACATGTATACCGTTAATGTTTCAGTGTTGTGTTTGGGTAGTTAATGGATATCAGGTAAGTGGTTGTTGTTCTGAAGTTGTTCAGGTTAGACACTGGTGAAAAACACACTGTCATCATTTATTCACACATACACACACCACTGAACACTTAACACCCCATCTTCCTGATTCTTCAGTCATGAGGTGAAAACAATAATAGTCTTTGGAAAGTTGGCACTTTGAATTATTTACTGATACAGCGAAGAGAGAGCGAAACAGAGAGAGAGAGAGAATGAGTGAGAGACTTCACTTGCTTTGGTAATGTTAACATATGTTTCCCATGCCAATAAAGCCCCTTGATTTGAGAGAGAGCATGTTAGAGAGTGAGAGAGTGAGAAAGTAAGAGAGTGAGAATGTTAGAGAGTGAGAGAGTGAGAAAGTAAGAGAGTGAGAGAGGGAGAGAGAGAGAGAGAGAGAGAGAGAGAGAGAGAGAGAGAATGTTAGAGAGCGAGAGAGAGAGAATGTTAGAGAGTGACAGAGAGAGAGAGAGAGAGAGAGAAAAAGAGAGAGAGACAGCAAGCAGTAGCATCCCAATCTCCTGCTGTAGATAGTTTCCGAGGCCATCTGTTGGGCAGTGTAAGCAGTACGCGCTATTAAAACACACTTTTGCTTTCAAACACACCTGCAGGCATCCAAACAGGAGAGGGGAGGATAAGAGTCGAGTAGAAACAGACTGCACGCCTCGAAGCTGTTTGTTCTATAATTCACATCCAGATCACAGCAGAGCAAAGCAGAACAGAGTTCAGGGACAACAGTAGTATAATCTAAACAACCCAACAAAACTGAGTCCAATAGGTCTCAAACTGGACCATTTTGTTTCTCTCCGTCACCCATGCACATTCAACATTTAGATAATAAAGCATTTGACCTTTCCATTGTGTTGATTGGTTTATTTCCAGTTTTGAAGTATACCTTTTCTCAAGATGATTGATGAGAAAAGTATCATCCAACCCATTGGGTATCTCTCTGCACCCTCATATGCCATGTCTTGAAATATGCAGGCAGATGGATTAAAAGTACATTTTACGGTGCATTTGGAAAGTATTCAGACCCGTTGACTTTTTCCACATTTTGTTCCGCTACAGCCTTATTCTAAAATTGATTTAATAGTTTTTTTTGCTCATCAAACTCAAATCAAATCGTATTTGTCACATGCGCCAAATACAGTTTTTGTATATAGACTTTGTATATAGACTAACAACACATTGTATATAGACTTATTTTTCACTGTATTATTGACTGTATGTTTGTTCTACTCCATGTGTTGTTGTATGTGTCGAACTGCTTTGCTTTATCTTGGCCAGATCACAGTTGTAAATGAGAACGTGTTCTCAATTTGCCTACCTGGTAAAATAAAGGTGAAATAAATAAATAAAATAAACAGTGAAATGATTACTTACAAGCCCTTAACTTCTTTATGATAGGGGGCAGCATTTTCACTTTTGGATGAATTGCGTGCCCATAGTGAACTGCCTCCTACTCTGTCCCAGATGCTAATATATGCATATTATTATTACTATTGGATATAAAACACTCTGAACTTTCTAAAACTGTTTGAATGATGTCTGTGAGTATAACAGAACTCATATGGCAGGCAAAAACCTGAGAAAAAATCCAAACAGGAAGTGAGAATTCTGAGACTGGTCAATGTTCAACTCATCACCGATTCAATTCCCTGTAAGATATGGATCTGTTTGCACTCCCTACGCCTTCCACTAGATGTCAACAATCTGTAGAACGTGGAATGAAGCCTCTAGTGTGATGTGGGGCCGGATGGGAGGTGTTTCAGTCATTGGTCTGGCAGAATGCCAATTCCTGGTCACGCGCTTTCCTCATGATATCGCCTTGCGTTCCATAACTTCTACAGACATGAAGGAATGCTCCGGTTCGAACGTTATTGGATATTTATGATAACAACATCCTGAAGCTTGATTCTCTACTTAGTTTGACCAGTTTATTCGACCTGTTATATAACTTTTTTAAGTTTTCGTCTGAGTTCGCCTGCATTTGCGCGAGCGTTTGGACATGTGCACTAAACATGCTAGCAAAAGTAGCTACTTAGACATAAGTAATGGACATTATCGAACAAAACAACAATTTATTGTGGAACTAGGATTCATGGGAGTGCATTCTGATGAAGATGATCAAAGGTAAGGGAATATTTATGATGTAATTTCGTATTTCTGTTGACTCCAACATGGCGGAGAAATGTTGTTATGTTTGAGCGCCTTCTCAGATTATTGCATGTTGTGCTTTTTCCGTAAAGTTTTTTTGAAATCTGACACAGCGGTTGCATTAAGAACAAGTGTATCTTTAATTATATGTAAAACATGTATCTTTCATCAAAGTTTATGATGAGTATTTCTGTTATTTGACGTGGCTCTCTGCAATTTCTCCGGATATTTTGGAGGCATTTCTGAACATGGCGCCAATGTAAACCGAGATTTGTGGATATAAATATGCACATTATCGAACAAAACATAAATGTATTCTGTAACATGATGTCCTATGAGTGTCATCTGATATAGATCATCAAAGGTTAGTGATTAATTTGATCTATATTTCTGCTTTTTGTGACTATTATCTTTTGCTGGGAAAATGGCTGTTTTTCTGTGGCTATGTACTGAGCTAACATAATTGTTTGGTGTGCTTTCGCCGTAAATCCTCTTTGAAATCAGACATGTTGGCTGGATTCACAACATGTGTAGCTTTAATTTGGTGTCTTTCATGTGTGATTTCATGTGTGATTGATTTTTTTAGTAATATATTTGAATTTGGCGCGCTACATTTTTTCTGGCTTTTGGCCAAGTGGGACGCTACCGTCCCACATATCCCAGAGAAGTTAACCAACAATGCTTTAAGAAGTTAAGAAAAAAAGTGATAAATAAAAAATTTAAAATAAAAGTAACAAATAATTAAACAGCAGCAGTAAAATTGTCATGCTCTAATCTGTTTCACCTGTTCCTGTGACTGTCTCCACCCCCTCCAGGTGTCGCTTATTTATCCCTGCGTTTCCTGTCTCTCTGTGCCAGTTCGTCTTGTATGTTTAGTCAAGTCAACCAGCGTGTTTTTCCCGTACTCCTTTTCTATTCTCATTTTATAGTCCTCCCGGTTCTGACCCCTGCCTAACTCTGGACTACTTTCCCGCCTGTCTGATCATCCTGCCAGCCCTGACCTTGATTCTGCCTGCCCTTCGGTACCTTTTGGACTCTGAACTGGTTTTGACTCTTTTGCCTGTCCACGACCATTCTCTTGCCTTATCCTATTGGATTAGTTAATATTGTAAGACTCCAACAATCTGCATCCTGTGTCTGCATCTGGGTCTCGCCTTGTGTCATGATAAAAATAACAATAGGGAGGCTATATACAGGGGGTACCGGTACAGAGTCAATGTCCAGGGGCACCGGTTAGTAGAGGTAATTGAGGTGATATGTACATGTAGGTAGAGTTAAAGTGACTATGCATAGATAATAAACAGAGAGTAGCAGCAGTGTAAAAGAGGGGTCTGGGTATCCCTTTGATTAGCTGTTCAGAAGTCTTATGGCTTGGGGGTAGATGCTGTTAAGAAGCCTCTTGGGCCTAGACTTTGTGCTCCGGTACCGCTTGCCGTGCGGTAGCAGAGAACAGTCCATGACTAGGGTGGCTGGAGTTTTTTAGGGCCTTCCTCTGACACCGCCTGGTATAGAGGTCCTGGATGGCAGGAAACTTGGCCCCGGTGATGTACTGGGCCGTACTCACTACCCTCTGTAGTGCCTTGCGGTCAGAGGCTGAGAAGTTGCCATACCAGGAAGTGATGCAACCAGTCAGGATGCTCTCGATGGTGCAGCTGTAGACCCTTTTGAGGATCTGAGGACCCATGTCAAATCTTTTCAGTCTCCTGAGGGGAAATAGGCTTTGTCGTGTCCTCTTCATGACTATCTTAGTGTGTTTGGACCATGATAGTTTGTTGGTGATGTGGACACCAAGGAACTTGACACTCTCAACCTGATCCACTACAGCCCCATCGATGAGAATGGGGGCGTGCTCGGTCCTCCTTTTCTTGTAGTCCACAATCATCTCCTTTGTCTTGATCATGTTGAGGGATAGGTTGTTGTCCTGAAACCACACGTCTCATCATTGTTGGTGATCAGGCCTACCACTGTTGTGTCATCGGCAAACTTGATGATGTTGTTGGAGTCGTGCCTGGCCATACAGTCATGAGTGAATAGGGAGTACAGGAGAGGACTGAGCACGCACACCTGAGGGGCCTCCGTGTTGAGGACCAGCGTGGTGGTTGTGTTGTTACCTAACCTTACCACCTGGGGGAAGCCTGGATCCAGTTGCAGAGTGAGGCGTTTAGTTCCTGGGTCCTTAGCTTAGTGAGGATCTTTGAGGGCACTATGGTGTTGAATGCTGAGCTGTAGTCAATGAATAGCATGCTCAAATAGGTGTTCATTTTGTCCAGGTGGGAAAGGGCAGTGTGGAGTGCGATTGAGATTGCGTCATCTGTGGATCTGTTGGGGTGGAATGCAAATTGGAGTGGGTCTAAGGTTTCTGGGATAATGGTGTTAGTGTTGGTGTGAGACACGACCAGCCTTTCAAAGCACTTCATGGCTACAGACGTGAGTGCTAGGGGTTGGTAGTCATTTAGGCAGATTACCTTAGTGTTTTTGGGCACAGGGACTATGGTGGTCTGCTTGAAACATGTTAGTATTACATACTCAGTCAGGGACAGGTTGAAAATGTCGGTGAAGACACTTGCCAGTTGGTCAGCGCATGCTCGGAGTACACGTCCAGGTAATCCGTCTGTCCCTGCAGCCTTGTTAATGTTGACCGGTCTTATTCACATCGGCTACAGAGAGCGTGATCACACAGTCGTCCGGAACAGCTGATGCTCTAATGCATTATTCAGTGTTACTTGCCTCGAAGCGAGCATAGAAGTAATTTAGCTTGTTGGGTAGGCTCGTGTCACTGGGCAGCTTGCGGCTGTGCTCCCCTTTGTAGTCTGTAATAGTTTGCACGCCCTGACACATGATGAGTTTCCTGGCATTAAAGTCCACGGCCACTCGGAGTGCCGCCTCTGGATGAGCGTGAGCGCCTCCTGGATGAGCGCCTCCTGTTTGCTTACGGCCGTATACAGCTCATTGAGTGCGGTCTTAGTGCCAGGATCGGTTTGGGGTGGTACATAGACAGCTATGAAAAATACAGATGAACACTCTCTTGGTAAATAGTGTGGTCTACAGCTTATCATGAGATACTCTACCTCAGGCGAGCAAAACCTTGAGGCTTCCTTAGATTTCGTGCTGTTGTTTACAAATATACATAGACCGCCACCCCTTGTCTTACCAGAGGCCGCTGTTCTATCCTGCTTAAAACCTGCCAGCTATATGTTATTCATGTCATCGTTCAGCCACAACTTGGTGAAACATAAGATATTACAGTTTTTATTGTCCCATTAGTAGGATATACGTGATCGTAGTTCGTCTATTTTATTATCGTTGATTGTACATTGGCTAATAGGACCAATTGTAAAGGTAGATTGCCCTCTCGGCGACAGATCCTTACAAGGCACCTGGACCTTCATCCTCGATACCTCCATCTCTTTCTCCTGCGAATGATGGCGATGAGGGCCTTGTCGGGCGTCTGAAGTAAATCCTTCCCTTCTGACCCGTTGAAGAGAAAGTATTCTTCAGTACGGGGTGAGTAATCGCTGTCCTGATATCTAGAAGCTCTTTTCGGTCATAAGACACGGTGGCAGAAACATTATGCACAAAATAAGTTACAAATAACGCGAAAAAACATACACAATAGCACAATTGGTTACGGCATCGTAAAACGGCAGCCATCTCCTTCGGTGCCATTCGAACTCATAATGACAGCAAAAATGGGTTTTTAGAAATAAAACTTAAATATCACATTTGCATAAGTATTAAGACCCTTTACTCAGTACTTTGTGGAAGCACCTTTGGCAGTGATTACATCCTCGAGTCTTCTTGGGTATGACGCTACAAGCTTGACACACCTGTATATGGGTAGTTTCTCCCATTCTTTTATGCAAATCCTCTCAAACTCTGTCAGGTTGGATTGGGAGTGTTGCTGCACAGCTATTTTCAGGTCTCTCCAGAGATGTTTGATCGGGTTCAAGTCCGGGCTCTGGCTGGGCCACGCAGACATTCAGAGACGGATGATCAATGGAAACAGGATGCATCTGAGCTCAATTTTGAGTCTCATAACAAAGGGTCTGAATACTTATGTAAATAAGTTTATTTTTATTTTTTTATTTTTAATACATTCGCAAACATCTCAAAAAAACGTGTTTCGCTTTGTCATTATGGGGCAGAAGAGAGAGAGAGATGTGTTAGGTCTGTCTGTGTGTAGATTGCTGCGGATTTTATTTTATCAATTTTAGAATAAGGCTGTAACTTAACAAAATGTGGAAAAAGTCAAGGTGTCTGAATACTTCCCGAAGGCACTGTACATTGTAATACCTCGGACAGCCAACCTTTTAACTCTGCCTATAACTACTGGACTTTATAGCACTCATAAAAGGCATGGACTATTCAGTCATTGTTAGTTTTACACTGAAGACATGACTCTGCCGTTGTGCTGTAGCATTTGTGAATTTTGTCTCTTGTGTAATACATTCAATACATTAGTTTATACTGGATTAACAGTATGACCTCCAGTACGATCTCCATCTTGTGCCAATATCAGTTATTTTTAAGTCTTGGTTCCAGTAGTTTACATTTTTTTCTAAGAGATTGTCTGTTAGAAAGGCTCTCTGCAAGGTTTTGTATATCTTACCTATCATATGAATATCCTTTTTTGACTCAAATGTAAGTAGCTATTTCACAGAACCTACGGACTGTGCCTTTAATCCACAACACTAGCCTTGGTGTCTTTCAAGTTGTTCACATGATGTCGTTGGATTGATTTGTGGCTGTGACCAAGGAGCGGTTGGAAGTAAAAGGCTTCGTCAAATGAATGAGACCTGACAGGAGAAAATAGACCTTAAGCTCTTTGGCATTTCCTTTCATGAGCTTCCAGAAAACCCACAGTGGATGAAGTACACCCCCCCCCCCCCCCCCCCCCCCCCCACACACACACACACATCTCTACTACCAGTGTCACACACTCCCGTCCCAATCCATCTCTGTGTAATCCATCATGTGCACACACACATACACACACACACTGAGTCAAGGGGGTGAGCAAGGCCTTTCCTAACCCTCTGTTGCTATAGCAATTTCACACCGTGTTGTTTCCAACCTGATCCATATAGAACACGCCGTTGACATAACTCTATCTTTAACCCTTTGATGCGTATGATTACATATTTGTAATCATTGTTGTGTGGTCCCTGCAGCGTACCATTGCAAATACAGTACCAGTCAAAAGTTTGGACACACCTACTCATTCAAGGGTTTTTATTTGTACTATTTTCTACATTGTGGAATAATAGTGAAGACATCAAAACTATGAAATAACACCTATGGAATCATGTAGTAACCTCCACAATCACTCGACCTCAACCCAATTGAGATGGTTTGGGATGAGTTGGAGCGCAGAGTGAAGGAAAAGCAGCATATTAGAAATCTTCGATGTATTTGTTACAGTGTGTACATTTACCGGAGCACATGACTTGACAAGTCATTTATAGTTCTTGACAAATCACAAAGCAAATAAAATGTTATCGCCTCACAGATCATCACCTCAAATACAAGCCTACTGCCTAGCCTAACTGTAGCGTGAAAGCTAAACAGGGTTGCCAGATATGGATGAAAACATTTTAGGGGGGTTTTGGGGGGGATTTCAAGTCCATGGAGGATAGAAATGGGGGAAGGTATCTTGGGGGCATACGATGCAGGAAATATTACTACGATGGGGGATTTAACAATAAATGGGGGGCAAACACAGGAGAAGTTTATAAGCTAAATAAAAATAAAACTTCTGGAAAGGGGTCTGAGCTGGCAACCCTGAGGTACCATAGTTAGAATCTGAGGCTGCGTTTAAATCAACTGGGAACTCAGGAATCTCTGACTTCCGATTTCAGTACGTTCACGACAACTGGGAACTCTGAAAAAAAGGGCTCAGACTGGGATTTTTTTTTAACGGTCATACAACTCAGTCTCTTTCTAGAGCTCCGACTTTCCGACCTAAAGATCACTGACGTCATGATTTGACCTCGTATACAACTGGGAACCTCGAGTTCCCAGTTGTACTGAAAGCACCATAAGTCAGTCGAGTGAACCATCCCTTCACCTCATTTTGTTATAACATCTTTGGTCTGACAGACGCTTACGTTACAAAAAAAACACATTGTATTATGTCAACAAACATGGTGCCACACATAGCTGGCAAATAGCTTAGCATTAGCTCATCATAATCAGTACAACCTTCAAATTATTTTTTTTTACACACATTATATGTGTCCATTACAATCTAAACAAGAAACTGGAATGCATGATTTGTCACCAGTACTTGAAAAACATGAATAAACAGTAAATGCTCCATATATACAGTCGTGGCCAAAAGTTGAGAATGACACAAATATTAATTTTCACAAAGTTTGCTGCTTCAGTGTCTTTAGATATTTTTGTCAGATGTTACTATGGAATACTGAAGTATAATTACAAGCATTTCATATGTGTCAAAGGCTTTTATTGACAATTACATGAAGTTGATGTAAAGAGTCAATATTTGCAGTGTTGACCCTTCTTTTTCAAGACCTCTGCAATCCGCCCTGGCATGCTGTCAATTAACTTCTGGGCCACATCCTGACTGATGGCAGCCCATTCTTGCATAATCAATGCTTGGAGTATGTCAGAATTTGTGGGTTTTTGTTTGTCCACCCGCCTCTTGAGGATTGACCACAAGTTCTCAATGGGATTAAGGTCTGGGGAGTTTCCTGGCCATGGACCCAAAATATCGATGTTTTCTTCCCTGAGCCACTTAGTTATCACTTTTGCCTTATGGGAAGGTGCTCCATCATACTGGAAAAGGCATTGTTCGTCACCAAACTGTTCCTGGATGGTTGGGAGAAGTTGCTTTGGTACCATTCTGTGTTCTTAGGCAAAATTGTGTGTGAGCCCACTCCCGTGGCTGAGAAGCAACCCCACACATGAATGGTCTCGGGATGCTTTACTGTTGGCATGACACAGGACTGATGGTAGCGCTCACCTTGTCTTCTCCGGACAAGCTTTTTTCCGGATGCCCCAAACAATCGGAAAGAGGATTCATCAGGGGAAATGACTTTACCCCACTCCTCAGCAGTCCAATCCCTGTACCTTTTGCAGAATACCTTTTGCAGAATCTGTCCCTGATGTTTTTCCTGGAGAGAAGTGGCTTCTTTGCTGCCCTTCTTGACACCAGGCCATCCTCCAAAAGTCTTCGCCTCACTGTGCGTGCAGATGCATTCACACCTGCCTGCTGCCATTCCTGAGCAAGCTCTGTACTGGTGGTGCCCCGATCCCGCAGCTGAATCAACTTTAGGAGACGGTCCTGGCGCTTGCTGGACTTTCTGGGGCGCCCTGAAGCCTTCTTCACAACAATTGAACCGCTCTCCTTGAAGTTCTTGATGATCCGATAAATGGTTGATTTAGGTGCAATTTTACTGGCAGCAATATCCTTGCCTGTGAAGCCCTTTTTGTGCAAAGCAATGATGACAGCACGTGTTTTTTCCCAGGTAACCATGGTTGACAGAGGAAGAACAATGATTCCAAGCACCACCCTCCTTTTGAAGCTTCCAGTCTGTTATTCAAACTCAATCAGCATGACAGAGTGTGATCTCCAGCCTTGTCCTCGTCAACTCTCACACCTGTGTTAACGAGAGAATTACTGACATGATGTCAGCTGGTCTTTTTGTGACAGGGCTGAAATGCAGTGAAAATGTTTTTGGGGGATTCAGATCATTTGCATTGCAAAGAGGGACTTTGCAATTAATTGCAGTTTATCTTATCACTCTTCATAACATTTGGGAGTATATGCAAATTACCACCATACAAACTGAGGCAGCAGACTTTGTGAAAATTAATATTTGTGTCACTCTCAAAACTTTTGGCCCCGACTGTACACTATATATACAAAAGTATGTGGACATCAAATACATTTGATGTGGCTATTTCAGCCACACCTGTTGCTGACAGGTGTATCAAATCACGCACACAGCTATGCAATCTCCATAGACAAACATTGACAGAAGAATGGCCTTACTGAAGAGCTCAGTGACTTTCAACAAGGCACCGTCATAGAATGCAATCTTTCCAACAAGTCAGTTCATCAAATTTCTGCCCTGCTAAAGCTGCCCCGGTCAACTGTAAGTGCTGTTATTGTGAAGTGTAAACATCTAGGAGCAACAATGGCTCAGCCGCGGCGTGGTAGGCCACACAAGCTCACGGAACGGGACCGCCGAATGCTGAAGCACGTAGCGAGTAAAAATCCTCTGTCTTCGGTTGGCACACTTACTACCGAGTTCCAAACTGCCTCTGTAAGCAACCTCAGCACAATAACTGTTCTTCGGGAGCTTCAAGAAATGGGTTTCCATGGCCGAGCAGTCGCACACAAGCCTAAGATCACCATGCGCAATGCCAAGAGTCGGCTAGAGTTGGGTAAAGCTTGCCGCCATAGGACTCTGGAGCTGTGGAAACGCGTTCTCTGTAGTGATGAATCACGCACCATCTGGCAGTCCGACGGACTAATATTGGTTTGGCAGATGCCAGGAAAATGCTACCTGCCTCAATGCATGGTGCCAACTAGAGGTCGACCGATTATGATTTTTCAACGCTAATACCGATAACGATTATTGGAGGACCAAAAAATAGCTGATACTGATTAATCTGCCAATTTTTATACATATATTTGTAATAATGACAATTACAACAATACTGAATGAACAATGAACACTTTAACTTAATATAATACATTAATAAAATCAATTTGGTTTAAATAATGCAAAACAGTGTTGGAGAAGAAAGTAAAAGTACAATATGTGCCATGTAAAAAAGCTAACGTTTAGGTTCCTTGCTCAGAACATGAGAACATATGAAAGCTGGTGGTTCCTTTTACATGAGTCTTCAATATTCCCAGTTAAGAAGTTTTAGGTTGTAGTTATTATAGGACTATTTCTCTCTATACCATTTGTATTTCATAGACCTTTGACTATTGGATGTTCTTATAGGCACTATAGTATTGCCAGCCTAATCTCAGGAGTTGATAGGCTTGAAGTCATTAACAGCGCTGTGCCTCAAGCATTGCGAAAAGCTGCTGGCAAACGGAGGAAAGTGTGGTTTGAATGAATGCTTACCACCGCTCAGTCAGACTGCTCTATCAAATATCAAATCATAGACTTAATTATAATAAACACACATAAATACGAGCCGTAGGTCATTAATATGGTCAAATCCGGAAACTATCATTTCAAAAAAGAAAACGTTTATTCTTTCAGTGAAATACGGAACTGTTCTGTATTTTATCAAACGTGTGGCAACCCTAAGTCTAAATATTGCTGTTACATAGCACAGCCTTCAATGTTATGTCATAATTATGTAAAATTCTGGCAAATTAATTACGGTCTTTGTTAGGAAGAAATGGTCCTCGCACAGTTTGCAGCAAGCCAGGCGACCCAAACTGCTGCATATACCCTGACTTTGCTTACACTGAATGCAAGAAAAGTGACACAATTTCAGTCGCATTGATTATATGCAACGCAGGACAAGCTAGTTAAACTAGTAATATCATCAACCATGTGTAGTTAACTAGTGATTATGTTAAGATTGATAGTTTTTTTATAAGATAAGTTTAATGCTAGCTAGCAACTTACCATGACTCCTTGCTGCCTGCAATCGCGTAAGAGGTGGTCAGCCTGCCATGCAGTCTCCTCGTGGACTGCAATATAATCGGGCCATAATCGGCGTCCAAAAATGCAGATTACCGATTGTTATGAAAACTTGAAATCGGCCCTAATTAATTGGCCATTCCAATTAATCGGTCAACCTTCAGTGCCAACTGTAAAGTTTGGTGGAGGAGGAATAATGGCCTGGGGCTGTTTTTCATAGTTCGGGCTAGGCCCCTTAGTTCCAGTGAAGGGCAATGTTAATGCTGCAGCATACAATGACATTCTAGACGATTCTGTTTTCCAGCTTTGTTGCAACAGTTTGGGGAAGGCCCTTTCTTTTTTCAGCATGACAATGCCCCTGTGCACAAAGCGAGGTCCATACAGAAATGGTTTGTCGAGATCGGTGTGGAAGAACTTGACTGGCCTGCATGGAGCCCTGACCTCAACCCCATCGAATACCTTTGGGAAGAATTGGAACGCAGACTGCGAGCCAGGCCTAATTGCCCAACATCAGTGCCCGACATCACTAATGCTCTTGTGGCTGAATGGAAGCAAGTCTCCGGAGCAATGTTCCAACATCTAGTGGTAAGCCTTCCCAGAAGAGTGGAGGCTGTTTTAGCAGCAAAGGGGGGACCAACTGCATATCAATGCCCATTATTTTGGAATGAGATGTTCGACGAGCAGGTGTTCACATACCATGCAGTGTACATACGGTATGCTACAGTAGAAACGACAACACGATATACAGAAAATAAGGCACTTACTTTGATAGGAATGCACACATGTCCAAAGTTATTATTTGTAAGAAAACAACATAGAAGGCAATTCGGGCGCCAGCCAAAAAATGTGCCAGGGGGAAAAAGTTAGTGCAAGGCCTGTTCTGACTAGAGATGAGCAAATGTCTGCATACATGGTCTGGGGAAACACTGTCCGGCTCAGTAAAGCCTCAAACATACATTTTCCGCGACAGTAAAATGGGCTACTTGTTATGTAAATTATTGAGGAGGCGGAACACACCTCAATTCAAACTGTTGTTAGAAAATAATTTTAAATTGTGAAATTGACAAGTTGAAACATATCCTATAGATAATTAGCAGGCAGTGTGCCTTGGTTTAATGGCCGCACGGGTTAACTGTCCTGTTGCGTAACAATCACATTTTGGAACAGTGAGTGCATTCTGACATCACATAAAAAAACTCATTCTGGGGCAACCGTTAGAGATATTAGGAACTCACGCATGAAAAGGTTAATAGGATTCAAGGATAGACTTCACCTCACAGACATCCATTTACCCTCTCTATAATAACCACAAGCTATCTGACTACTAGAAGATACTCAGCATGCTGTAGCAAAGCTAATTATGGGATTATGTTTATAGTTGTGAGTGTAGCTCTAACTACATGTTAATACCACATTAACTACATGGTAATTAGGTGTTAACTAATGTGTGTGTGGGTTCTCCCTGACTCACAAAAACAGTGTCACTGTACATATCAACCTATACATAGGCCACACAAAATTGTTTTCCGCCTCCTCAAGCCATCTTTAGAGAGGCCACAATATATTGTATTCTCTGGTCCAAGAAATCTATAGATTGACCAACTGTATTATATTTCCTGGTGTAAGCAATCTATACAGTAGATAGACCAATGATATTGTATTAACTGGTCTAACAAGCAATTACTGTGTTCTCTCATTCCAGCCCTTAGTTAGAATACTGTATGTATGGAACTTTCATCCTGCTTTGCTTGCACCCCACTCCTCTCTCTCCCCCTCAAACACGCCCCAACCTCTCCCCCCCAAAACACATACACACACCCCCATACCTTCTTGTCGTTGTCAATATTGTTGAGGTGTGTGTGGTCAGTCTTGGCGGTAGCATCCACTCCGTCCAGGTCAGTGACGCCGCGGTTAAACTCCTCGACCGTACTGTCCGGTAATGGTAAGGGAGCCTCCTCCTCATCGATGTCTGTCTCCACAGCAACCGCCGACTTCTCCGCTCCCGTTAACTCCCGGTCTGATCGAACAAATACACCAACACATTGTCAGAAGGAGGGCCAATGGTGTAACAGACTTCGTTGTTAGAAAAAAAGTTGCTACACCACAAGAGGTAGAGAAACATAAAAAGATGAGAGGAGGGGAGAGGACTCAGAGGTATTTTGTTGAAAGTTGCTACACCAAAAGATGAGGAAGGATGACAAAAAAAGAGAGGGGGCAGGAGGGGAGGAGCTTCATTAAGGTGTTCTCCAGTGTTTCTCTTGTTCTCCCATCTCTGACAATTAACACTCCAGATAAGCCCATTGGCTGTGCTCAGAGGCTCCTGAGGCTTACACTAGTGGGACAGACAGAGAGAGCTGGGATCAGCTCTCATGTGTGCGTGTGTGTCAAACCAGATTGTATTTGTCACATGCTTCGTAAACAACAGGTGTAGAATTACAGTGAAATGCTTACTTACGGGCTCTTCCCAACAATGCAGAGAGAAAAATAGAAAAATAATAGAAAGATAATAACACAAGGAATAAATGTGATGAGTCAAAAGATTTGGTGCAAAG
Organism: Salvelinus fontinalis; assembly: GCF_029448725.1. Classification (NCBI taxonomy): domain Eukaryota; kingdom Metazoa; phylum Chordata; class Actinopteri; order Salmoniformes; family Salmonidae; genus Salvelinus; species Salvelinus fontinalis. The sequence continues at coordinate 21,449,249 of NC_074678.1, read as the reverse complement.
GGGGGTCAATGCAGATGTGTGTGTGTGTGTGTGTGTGTGTGTATGTGTGAGCGTGGTTCGTGGATTCTGTGGGCTCATCTGCATATGAAAGGACGCAGCAGTCACTGGAGCCAGAGTCCTCCCACCACTGTTCTGTTCCACAGTCACAGTCTCTCTCTATAGACTGACTCATCTGTGATGCTATCCTCTCAAATGGTCTTTTACACTCAATCAGGAGTGTGTTTGTGTGTGTGTATTCACCTGAGAGCGTGGACTCCTCGTTGCAGGTCTTGTCATTGTTTGCGTCCTCCTGTCCATCTGCGTTCTGGTGTGTGTGTTGCAAGCTGAGTTTATGACACACCTCGAATGCCTGGCCCACCGTCCGCACGATACGCATGGCCTGGGACTGGAGAGGATAGACGAAGGAGAGGAGAGGAGGGGGAGGAGGGGATGGAGGAAAGAGACAGAGGGAGAGAGAGAGAGAGTGGTTATTCAATGTTCTTTGATGAGCTACTGTGGATGACTTCTCTCTGTCTTTTAATTAAATATACTGTTCTCGGACCAGAGAAAGAGATAGAAAGAGTAAAGGGGAGAGACAGGTGGAAGAAATCAATAGCATTCCTATTATTTTAAAATAGTTGGAGGAGGACTGGGGGGTAATAAGAGTTTATCAAAGAGCAGCCAAGAACACTTCATCACACCACAATCAGAATGACTGGACAGGATGAGTGTGTGTGTGTGTGTGGTGCATGTGTGGCTCAGTTGGTAGAGCATGGTGCTTGCAATGCCAAGGTTCGATTCCCACGGGGAACCAGTATGAAAATGTATGCACTCTCTACCGTAAGTTGCTCTGGATAAGAACGTAAATGAACATGATGGATTAGACCAGGGGTGTCAAACTCATATTGCACCGGGGGCCGCACTTGGTCTTCAAAGAGGTCCGGAGGACCGCACTGAAAATGTGTTATATTTCCTCACCGTCAAAATGTGCAAATAATAGTCCTCTATCCATAGTCTAGCATTCTAGCTTTCTTTTCGGTGATTATAAGCGAGCTGTACAAAGTCAAGAAACTGTATAATTTCTACACAGTTTTGATTCATTTTTTGTCATTTTAAAGTATATTGCATCTCCCCTGTATGTTTGAGACCCTTGGATTAGACAGAGATGGATTGTGACAGGAGTGTGTGACATTGGTAGCATTGCAGTCTGAACGATTGGCTCTCTATTCGGCCGAGCAGAGAGAGACAGAGGACATTTCCATTCACATTCTGCCCTGCGCTCGCACACACTCCCCACACACACAATTTCATTCACACGGCCTTGTCCTTGCACCAGGATTACATTCATTCATACATTTACAATTATGTATAATCAATAGCAGGTGCAGCACTAGCATCGTTAGCCTTGTTAGAGTCTTTACAGTCTCAGAAAAAATATGAGATTTAACCTGTTGGGGATGGGGGCGCTGTTTAGACTATTTATGCTAATGTGGCTAATTTTTTAAACGGCTTCCCACAAAATCCTTGATCGTACAATATGCATATTATTATTATTATTGGATAGAAAACAGTCTATAGTTTCTATAGGAGTTGAAATTTTGTCTCTAAGTGGAACAGAGCCCATTCTACAGCAATTTCCCTGACATGGAGTCAGATTTGAGAAACGTTGGCCACTTTTCTGAAGTCATTTAAACGGGCACTGTCGTTGCTATGACTATACGGACACTTCTTACGTCTTCCCCTGGATGCCTTTACGTGATGACGATTCCAACGGGCTCGATTGCTCGTTCACAGGCCCTACAAATGAAAAAAACCTTTAGCTAGCAAGTCTTTTCTTGCTGCGTAACGCGCGTGGAAGACACCGACCCTCTCCTGTTCCAAGCGTTAGTTTAGCCTGTTATATTTCTCCGGTCATCTTTTCACTCGTTATAGGAGTTACAAACATCACAAAGTAGTTAATTTAAAGCGTTTTATAGCAATTTATATCCGTTTAGTGCGATTTTGGGACATTTATTTTTGCAACGATGTGAAAAGTTGGTCACGCTTTTCAGTTCATCCCGAACGTAGTTGACATTTCCACATGGCAAGAGGACAGCTTTCCACCAAAAGACGATTTCTCCCAAGAAAGGATCCTTTGCCCAAGATACTGATGGAAGAACAGCTCAAGGTAGGACATTTTTATTATGATAAATCGTGTTTCTGTCGAAACATTTTAGTGGCTTAGGACGCCATGTTTTTTGACGTAGCTTCGCTTGGCGCAAACTGTATTGAAAAGTAAGGATAAATTAAAAAATGTAATAACGCAATTGTATTAAGAATTAAATTGTCTATCAATCCCTGTCCACCCTATATTTTTTAGTCACGTTTATGAGTATTTATGTATAAGAGTAGATCACTGTCTAAGTGGCGCAAGGACGTTTTCTTTACCAGCTTGTCTACATTTCACATTGTCTAACCATGATTTTGGTGGCTAAATATAAACATTTTCGATCAAACTGTATATGCATGTTGTAATGTGATGTTACAGGAGTGTCATCGGAAGAATTCTGAGAAGGTTAGTGAAAAAATTAATATCTTTTGGCGATGTTGACTTTTATCGCTCACTTTGGCTAGAATCAATGCTGGGCTGCTAATTGCTATGTGCTAAGCTAATATAACGATTTATTGTGTTTTCGCTGTAAGACACTTAGAAAATCTGAAATATTGTCTGTATTCACAGGATCTGTGTCTTTCGATTCGTGTATGCTGTGTATTTTTACGAAATGTTTGATGATTAGTAGTTAGGTAAACACGTTGCTCATTGTAATTATTCTAGTCCATTTGTGATGGTGGGTGCAATTGTAAACTATGCCATATACCTGAAATATGCACTTTTTTCTAACAAAACCTATCCCATACCATAAATATGTTATCAGACTGTCATCTAATGAGTTTTTTTGTTGGTTAGGGGCTATAAATATCTTAGTTTAGCCGAATTGGTCATGGCTACTGGTGTTGGTGGACAAATAAAAGATGGTGGAATATGCTAATGTGTTTTTTAGGTAATAGATGTACATCTTTACATATTGTGTCTTCCCTGTAAAACATTTTAAAAATCGGAAATGTTGACTGGATTCATAAGATCTGTGTCTTTCATTAGCTGTATTGGACTTTAATGTGTGAAAGTTAAATATTTTAAAAAAATATTTTTTTTGAATTTCGCGGCACTGGTTTTTCAGTGGGGGGGGGGGGGGGGAGTGCCGCTAGCGCCACGCTGATCCTAGACAGGTTAAGAACCTTTTACTAAAAAAGGTTATATACGGTGCATTCGGAAAGTACTCAGACGCCTTGTCTTTTCCCACATTTTGTTACGTTACCGCCTTATTAAAAAATGTATTCAACTGTTTTTCCCCCCTCATCAATCTAATCACAATACCCCAAAATGACAAAGCAAAAACAGGTTGACATTTTTGCAAATGTATAAAAAAAAAATATATATATATAAAATGTGCATAAGAATTCAGACATTTTACTCAGTGCTTTGTTAAAGCACCTTTGGCAGCGATTACAGCCTCAAGTCTTCTTGGGTATGACGCTACAAGCTTGGCACACCTGTATTTGGGGAGTTTCCTCTCAAGCTCTGTCAGGTTGGATTGGGAGCGTCGCTGTATAGCTATTTTCAGGTCTCTCCAGAGATGTTTGATCGGGTTCAAGTCCGGGCTCTGGCTGGGCCACTCAAGGACATTGAAACTTGTCCCGAAGCCACTCCTGCGTTGTCTTGGCTTTGTGTTTAGGGTCGTTGTTCTGTTGGAAGTTGAACCTTCGCCCCAGTCTGAGGTCCTGATCGCACTGGAGCAGGTTTTCATCAAGGAACTCTCTGTACTTAGCTCCGTTCATCTTTCCCTCAATCCTGACTAGTCTCCCAGTCCCTCCTGCTGAAAAACATATCCACAGCACACACCACTGCTTCACCGTAGGGATGGTGGCAGGTTTGCTCCTTGACATTCAGGACAAAGAGTTCAATCTTGGTTTCATCAAACCAGAGAATCTTGTTTCTCATGGTCTGAGAGTCCTTTAGGTGCCTTTTGGAAAACTCCAAGCAGCCAGTGCCTTTTACTGAGGAGTGGCTTCCGTCTGGCCACTCTACCATAGACGCCTGATTGGTGGCGTGCTGCAGAGATGGTTGTCCTTCTGGAAGGTTCTCCCATCTCCACAGAGAAACTCTGGAGCTCTGTCAAAGTGACCATCGGGATCTTGGTCACCTCCCTGACCAAGGCCCTTCTCCCCCGATTGCTCAGTTTGGCCGGGCGGCCAGCTCTATGTCTTGGTGGTTCCAAACTTCTTCCATTTAAGAATGATGAAGGCCACTGTGTTCTTGGGGAGATTCAATACCGCATATATTTTTTGGTACCCTTCCCCAGATCTGTGCCTCGACACAATCCTATCGCAGAGCTCTACGGACAATTCCTTCGACCTCATGGCTTGGATTTTGATCTGACATGTACTGATTCTGAATACTTATGTAAATAAGGTATTTCTGTTTCATAATAATGTGATAGGTGAAATTAAGAACGTAATGTTGACTGTAGGTATTTACTTAAAAAGTAGCTACAAATATTCAAATTTATAAAACAAACTTCAAAGAAATAGTTTCAACAATATTGACGGTATGTGTCTTTTTCTAAATACCCCTGTATACGGTATATTCGGTATACCACCCAAGCCTAGTTGTCATGCTGGAATGGCAGTTACATTTTGAATTGACCAAAAGGTTCTATATAGAACCCACCCTAAGAGTGAATGCTTTTACTAAACACATTATTTCCTCTTACTTTTAGCGATCTCACTAAGTGGTTAGCTTTTTCCAAAATCAAGTATTCACTTGGCAACAGCAGAGAATCACATTCTGGATTAAGAGCCTTGCTGCCTAATATTTGTTTTGTACAAGCAGCAAACTGTGAGTAGCATTTTTGAGTTACTTCTATACTTGTATCGATTAGATTAGAAACTGTACAAAATGTTTGCAATGTGCTTAACATTTAGTTAGCATTCTCTATGGGATTTTACATGTACTTGTTAGCATTACTAACCTTTGGATTACAGAGTATCAGTGGGGTTTGAAACCAGTGCCAGTACCGGTATTACAGAATATCCCGGAATGGCACAAGGCCGGTATGAAAGTATGACAATTTGGATACCGCCCAAACCTGATGACAACACAAGAGGACGGTGGTTGAACCAACTTGCAAGTAGCCTACCAATAAGCACGTTCTTTTTCAACGTATGAAGGTTAGCAAAGTTGATTATTTTATTAAAATATATGAAGCCAAAGTCATATGATAAACTATAGGCTAGACAAATAAAGTTGAAATATTAGCAGAATTTGAACATGTTTGTGAGCTAGCTACTTTAAGTCACCCTTTCAAGCTAGCCAGCTAATACAAATTATTTGTTATTATGTAATATTCCAAATAGAGCTATAGACCCAGCCTGACATTGGCAATTAGCTAATTGATACTTTTATTTCAGTATAGAGTCAATTGAAGGGACTGTGTTTCATGAGGCCATTAGAAAACTTACTGACTGAGAGGAGGTATGCATAAAATATTTATAATAAATGATGTCTTCATTTTGGCAGATTAACTGTTTTTTTTCTCCTTCTTCTCTGGAACCAGTCAGGCAACAACCCATAGTGTACTGCCCAGCCGCTAGGGAGTTGGACTTGAGGGCGGTTCGAATTCTGGGCCAGGCGCTGGAAAGAAATAGGCGGAATTGATCTCACAACTGGAGGGCTGCTGGGTTCACATCCTCAAAACATTCCCTTACCGTTGGGCCCTTGAGCAAGGTCCTTAACCCCACAGCATGTTCTCCATCCAGGGGCGCTGCACTGTAGCTTGAACCTGTGCTAATCTCAACTCTATGTGTGAGGTGTGCTGTTTGGGGGGGTTGAGAACGAAGCAGAAGACACATTTTTGTTGTTCTCTATAACTAATGGACAAATATGCATTGTATTGAAGTCAGCCAGAGTTGACATGGGCCATCTTTCAAACAAAGAGATCTCTGAGGTCTCTCTGCTGGCCACCAGTGCATATTTCCAAACTATGCTTGCATATAATGACAATACATTATAAAACTATGCTGGTATTATTAGTCCATTATTGAATTGTTTATGAAATTATATTCTTAGCTAAATATGTTACTATTTATTAATAGTAGCCATAATAAATGGCAACATTCAGTGTTCTACATGGAACCATTTTGGTTCAGTGAAGAACTTTTAGGGTTTCCATATGTGAAGCAAGCGACAGAACCCTTTTTGGCTCTATAAGGATTTTATTTTTTGGAAGAGTGTAGCCCAGATTAAGGACCAGCAGCACTAAGATTGTTAGCACCATTTGCCTTGTTAGTCATTAACCCAGATTAAGTACCAGCAGTACTACCATCGTTAGCATCGTTAGAGTTGTAAACCCAGATAAAGGACCAGCAATAGAACAGCCCCCTAATGTTAGTGTGGCATAATGACTCTCTCGGTCTCTCTAACTGCCAAGCCTTTGTTCTGAGTCAAGGTGTTTCCCTCCAATTCAGCCTGCATATTACCAACCATTATGGCTCAACAGTTTTTCAGACAGTCATTAAAACAGACAGGGCTGGGGTGCAACTGTGACTGCTCTGAACAATGGCAAGGGGAATGACTAAGAGGATGTCTTTGAAGATGAATTATCAGATTCATTAATTTGGAAAATGTAGCCAGATTGGTGAGTATTTGCATGGTCAAATAATGTTAGCCACCTGCTGGCTCAGTCTCCTGGGTGATGGATGCCCAAAGCTATGCCACTTGGCCCGTGCCAGGGCCCTGTATCTGAGACTGGTAGACAGTGGCAACTGGCAATGGATAGGAGGGACACACACAAGTCAGTCTCCCATTAGTCCAGGCCTCTGGTCTCTAATGGGTTCTCCCTGCAGGTCTCCCCCTCGTTTAACTGTCTGTGATGGAGATAGCCTCATTAATTACTCTGCCTTAAACTGTCCACAGGAGGACAGCTTGAGAGGAGGGAGGAATTTATTTGTATTTATTAAAATGTATTTAAAAAGAGAAATCCCATTGAGACCAAGGCCTCTTTTACAAGAGAGCCTTGCACACAATCATACAAATTCAAAATATTTACAATTCCAATGCAATAAAGCATTTATGAAAAGTAACTTACAAAACACGATCATGAAAAACAAACATTCCTCAGTAAAATAAGTAATCAACCAGCTGTCTGAACTGCCCTAGCGGCACCAAAACATCCAACTTTAGAGGGTCCGGGAGAATGGAGGGAGAGGGAGGAATAGAGAGAGAGACAATAACAGAAAATGGGATAGGGATCAGTGTTGCCAACAAATTTTCGGGGGAAGTTGCTAGGGGCAGGTCGATTTGTTGCTAAAAGTAGCTAAATTACATTGTGATGTCATTGCGTGATGACGTCAATACCTAATAACGTAAAACTGCGTCATTACATAGAATACACAATAACGTTTCTCAAATTGACTGGGCATCTCTGTGAAAAATATGATTTGACATTTGTTAGTTTAGATTTGTTTGTTTTTTATCACATATTTTTATTTGTAAAAGTAAGATAAACACAACACATTTTATATGATTAGATATTTTTATTTTTTTAAACACAACACATTGAATTATTGAACATTTACACATTACACATTATTGAACAATTACATTTTTTAAATTTTCTTTTTAACTAGTAAACCTACACATTCTGAACAATTATAGTTTGAAGCAGTGTATTGGTAGTTAGTTAACATGCTACTTAACTGATCAACAATTATAGGTACAAGCTAATAACAAGGTATATATGGTATCTTATTGAACAAGCAACTTAACCCAAATAATGATGTGTGCACTAAGCATCTCTCTCCAGGTTGTTGTGCTGCTTGGCTGGCTAGCTGCTCAATGGTTTCCTCCAGATATTGCCACTGTTCTCATTGACACTGCAGTGCACACTGTCACCATCAGCTGTGTGTCTCCGATAGTTCCAGAAAGTCCACTCCTTGCATACGTACTGTAAATATGATGAATCATAGATTGGCAAGGAAATCCTCTTCATCTTCACTGTCCAACTGCATTGTCACGGAGCTGGAACCAGCAGAAGAGGATGGAGCGGCCTTAAACCTTTATGCTGCTGTGGTGCCAAACTGCTGCAGAACTTCACTTGGTCGTTTATTCTGGTAACAGGTTTCACCAGCCAGCTTCAGTCCATACTGAACCAGGAGTATGGAGTTGAGAGTGTGCAGTGACATTCTATTTCTTAACTTTGACTTGACCACACTCATTTGGCTGAACAGCCGTTCAACCTCCGCATTTGAGTGTGGCAAGGAAAGGGCAGCAAGTGCAGCTTTGCACAGTTCTTCAAATGGATTTGACCTGGAAGAGTCCGTGTAGTCACACACTTCACTCCAAAACTCGACTGTATTTTCAGTTGAGTCCCACCTAAACAGATGGATGTTTCTCCATTGGGAAACAATTGTATCAATTGTTTAGGGCTGGTACCCCAGTAGCTCAGCTACTTTAATAATTTCAGTGGTGCCTTTATTGTGCATTAGCGTTTCCTTAACCCTGAACAAGGCCATGTTTTCGCAAGGCTTCTAGGTTGTCTGGGAGCCTTGCTTGCAGCTCCTTGCTTAAAGCAACAATGTAGTTGATGCACTGTCTCCGAATGACCTTTTTGTCCTCTGGCGCAAGACTGAGTTGGTACACCGTGCTCTCGAAAAGGTACCCAAGGAATGGTGATGGACTGAGATGTCCATCAATGGCATCCTTCAGGACATACATTTTTGCCATATTTTTGCCACTACTCTGCTGCAAATTGATGTTAAGAGGTGTACCAGATTGTCAAAACGTTTGACAGGATCTGTTTGCTCTCCCTCAAATGACTTCACTGCAACTTGTACGTCAGACAGGGTTGATTTCAAGAATGTCAGGTAGACATAGTCGGTCTTGTCCATGTACATGCGTGGAGCACATCCGCCATGTATCAATGCTCACTGGCCTTGGTCAACTCAAAGTGGAGCTTCAGTTCTTCCCACTGGCTCAATATAGGAGTTACCACAGGTTCAATTGATAGCCAACGTGTGGCACACACTTTGCTGATCCGCAGGAGTTTCTGGCCACAATTAATGGTGGCATACAATGCTTTGTACGCCTCGTGCCGTTCTGGGGAAATCAAAAACCAGTTGTAGGTTTTCCTCATTAAGTACTCAACGCTCCTAGGGATGGTTTCTTTGGATGCTGCACTGACAGCCAATTATAAAGAATGGCACACACAGCAGATGAGTACCAAATTGGGCAATGCACATTCTTCCTTTAGAATCTTGTGCACCCCGTTGTGCACCCCAGTCATCACGGACGCATTATCAGTGCCAATACCCTGAAGATTCTATTTTTTAAGGTTACACTTCTCAAGAAACTCAACTACCGCCTTTGCTATTGATCTGGCATTGCCCCCCTCCAATTCAACCAGCCCGAGAAATATGGACACAACGGTTATTTTTTTAGCACTGAAATACTGAATCACCACACCCAGGTATTTTGAGACACTGACATCAATGGACTCATCCAAAAGGAGACTGAACTTCTCATCCCCCACATCTGATGTTACACTTTTGAGAAAATAAGGAGCCAGTATTCCCCTAATCATTTCTATGCACTTGGTGCGGTGCATTTGGAAGTCTGTTGCTGCCACAAAATCTGAAAAGGCAGCTTTGCAAGCCATACCTAAATGGTTGCATGCTAGCAGCGAACAATGCTCCGCAATGGCCATTGCCATAGTAGCTTCTGCGCTTTTGCAGTTATCCACTTTCTTAACCAACTGTGGTAATGTAGACTGCGTTGCGGGGTTGTATGGTTTTGATTTATTTATATGCTTTGCTGTAGCACAATGTTTTTTGATGTCATACATTTTTGCAAGCATATCTGATTTGAAGTACGCACAGTGCCCGACAATCAGCCCCAATTACTGGCTTCAGCCACAATTTAAATTCAGGTATAGACTCCCACTCTTTTGTGTACAATTTTGATTGACATGCTAATTGATGTTGTAAGTTCTGTTCAAGATCAAACATTCGTGACCAACTATATTCATTGGGGTTGTCTCGTCGAACGCATACTACTGCTGCTGCAGTTAGCCAACAATGATTTGCAATTTGCTGAAATTGCTGCTGGCCTGCTACTGCCTGTGCACAAGCTAAGCGCCTGCTGCTGACGTCACTCACAATGCACTTTTGCAGCCAGGCACGTGTGTTGTGACTAAGTGTGTGACAGAGATTTTTTGGGTTGTTGTGTCATTTAGAGGGAAAATGTGTGCATTTTAGCGTTTGAGTCACTTTTCAAAAGTTGCTAAATGTTCCAAATACATTTTTAAAAGTGTCTAAATTTGTTGCTAGGTGCTGATTAAAATACGAAGTTGCCAGGGTTGTCCGAAAAGTTGCTAAATCTAGCAACAAAATTGCTAAGTTGGCATCACTGATACGGATAGAGAGAGATATCTTAATGGGCTAACTGGACCAAACGTGGAGAGGTGTGTCTGTGTGCAATGGTAATGGAAATTCTCTAAGGATTTACAGGTTCACAATCTCAATGTTCTACCATGCTGTTTGACTTGTGGTGTCTGGCCTTTTTCACTGTTGATCTGTGAATTCCTTTAAAACCTCTTGAAGCTAGGGGGCAGAATTTTTATGCTTGGAAAAATAACGTTCCCATTGTAAGCTGCCTATTTCTCAGGTCCAGATGCTAGAATATGCATATAATTGACAGAGTAGGATAGAAAACACTCTAAAGTTTCCAAAACTGTCAAAATATTGTCTGTGAGTATAACAGAACTGATTTTGCAGGCGAAAACCTGAGAAAATCCAACCCGGAAGTGACTTCTATTTTGAAAAATCCCTGTTCCATTGCTTGCCTATCCTCCATTCAAAGGGATATCAACTAGATTAATTTTCCTGTGGCTTCCTCAGGGTGTGACCAGTGTTTTGACATAGTTTCAAGCTTTAATTTTGAAAAATGAGTGAGATTTATCAAAACACGTCAGTGGATAGACAGATGTCCCTCCATTAGTTCCTGCGCGCGACACAGGTTGCTCGACATTTTCTTTCTCTCCAGTATTGAATAGTATACAGTCCGGTTGAAATATTATTGATTATTGATGTTAAAAACAACCTGATGATTGGTTATTAAAAACGTTTGACATGTTTCTACGACCTTTACGGATACTATATGGAATTTTCGTCAAGCCTTGATGACTTGCCTAAGGCTGTGGAATACTGAACATAACGTGCCAAACAAATGGAGGTATTTTGATATAAAAAAAATCTTTATCGAACAAAAGGAACATTTATTGTGTAACTGGGAGTCTCGTGAGTGCAAACATACGAAGATCATCAAAGGTAAGCGATTCATTTTATTGCTTTTCTGGCTTTCGTGACCAATCTACATTGCTGCTAAGTGTTCTTAATGTTTTGTCTAGTGATCGATAAACTCACAAACGCTTGGATTGCTTTCGCTGTAAAGCATATTTTCAAAATCTGACACGATAGGTGGATTAACAACAAGCTAAGCTGTGTTTTGGTATATTTCACTTGTGATTTCATGAAAATATTTTATAAAAAAACAAAAAGAAATCATTTGGCGCTCTGCAATTCAGCGGTTGTTTACGAAAATGATCCCGCTAAAGGGATCCGTGCGTCAAGAGACAAATAACTTGAAACCAAAAGAACTCCCTATTCTCTCTGTCTCTAATACGAGCAGGTCTTGTTGAGGTAGAATACAGTACAGCCATGGGCCTATAACACTTCATCACTGTGAATATCAGTGTAAAGGCTGTGCGTGTGTGTGTGTGTGTGTGTGTGTGTGTGTGTGTGTGTGTGTGTGTGTGTGTGTGTGTGTGTGTGTGCACATGCTTGGCATAGTTGATAGGGGGGGAAACGAGTGAAAGTGTGTGAGAGCGTGTGTGTGTGTGTGAGAGGGTAAGATAGAGTGAGTGTAAATGTGTGAATTCCTTTGCTACATTTAGCACACATTACTGGACTTGGCAGTCAATGGGACTGTGGATAACCTTACCCTGCAAGAGAGGCGAGAGAGAGCAAAAGAGAAAGTGTGTTTAGGTTTCTCACCTTCTTCTTGGACTTGAAGACGTTACAACGGAAGATGTTACTCTGTCCGTCTCTGGCGATGTAGCTGAAGATCTTCAGGTCCTGGGAGTCATGAGACACATAGAAGATCCTACAGAACAGAAACAGAGGAAATAGATACACAACCAAAAGTAACCATAGAGGAGGGACACTCAGGGCTGAACAATAACTCAATCTGTTTGTGTAACTCAACCTCTCACGCAAACATCTGATTAACGTCAGTGGATGACAGCTGACTAATTAAAAACAGAACTACTATGCCAAAAAGAAGTGTACTATATTGTTTTGTATTGAGACTATAGGGCGTTTACATCATGGCATGTATTTGTCTTATTCAACAAAGCTAGCCCAGTCAAAGAATGCCTTTCTCTGCTTTGAGGTTCCTATTAAACTCTGTGTAACACTGACCCATAACGCTGTCGTGTAAACCATAATTCAAGCGGAAAATTGTTCTAATTGCTCTTGAAATGCTAGATGTCAATAAGCTCCGAGGTAGGAGACATCACACACACACATTATTACACATTATCACACAAGAACACACACACACACTCACACAAACACCCCTAAAAGACAAATCAGAGGACAGCTACTGCGGTGTGAGAAAATAAACACAACCTTTAATTAAGAACTGTGTGTGTGTGCGTGTGTGTCACGCCAGGGGCCTAGCTGACGTCCAATGACCTCTTGGTAGCTGCAGTGCGTTATGTCCCTGCCTACTCTACGCTATGAGGTTCTTCACACTTACCTTCTCGCAAAAATATCCTCCGCTACACACACACGGCAGGGTGGCCTAGTGGTTAGGGGGCGGCAGGGTGGCCTAGTGGTTAGGGGGCGGCAGGGTGGCCTAGTGGTTAGGGCATTGGACTAGTAACCGAAAGGTTGCAAGATCGAATCCCTGAGCTGACAAGGTAAAAATCTGTCGTTCTGCCCCTGAACAAAGCAGTTAACCCACTGTTCCTGGGCCGTCATTGAAAGTAAGAATATGTTCTTAACTGACTTGCCTAGTTAAATAAAAATACACTGAGTGTACAAAACATTAGGAACACCTTCCTAATATAGAGTTGCACCCCCTTCTGCCCTCAGAACAGCCTCAATTCATCGGGGCATGGATTCTACAAGGTATTGAAAGCGTTCAAGAGATGTTGACCCCCATGCTTCCCACAGGTGTGTCAAGTTGGCTGGATGTCCTTTGGGTGGTGGACCATTCTAAACATGAGAAACTGGTGTGTGTGAAAAACCCAGCAGCGTTGCAGTCCTTCACAAACTCAAACCGGTGCACCTGGCACCTAATACAATTCCCCGTTCAAAGGCACTTAAATCTTTTGTGATGCCCATTCACCCTCTGAATGGCACACATACACAATACATGTCTTAACAGTCTCAAGGCTTAAAAATCTTTCTTTAACCTGTCTCCTCCCCTTCATCTACACTGATTGTGGTGGATTTAGCAAGTGACATCAATAAGGGATCAAAGCTTTCACCTGGATTCACCTGGTCAGTCTATGTCAGGGAAAGAGCAGGTGTTCCTAATGTTTTGTACACTCAATTTAAACTTGCGAACTTGTCACTTCTCGACCGCTATCTCCGGAGGTAGAGCACGACACTCTCTCGACAGTTGCTAAGCAGGATAGTGTAAACAGAATTGTCTGAGAGCCAACACTCTTTCAGTACATTTAAAAAGAATAGCAGAGTAATGTTTTTGAAACAGCTGAAACGTACAGACATTTTCCTTATTTTTAAGACTTGCTTTATTGAGTTTTTACCTGAAACTGTAGTAAAAGCCTGTTACATTCTGAAATTGTCGCCGTAGGTTTAAATCTTGACAGTGATTTTTTTTGTTTTTGCTTCACTGCACTGAGCCACTGATGTCCAGGCAAGATGCAACTCCCCTGGGAATGATCAACATTTTCAGTCGCAATTTGCTTTATATAATTACTTCCATCATTGTCTTGCATCAGATAGTGTGTCGATTCCGCCTCGTATCTCGCAAAGGGTAATGGGATAGACCAAAAGTAGTCATGCTACAATAGGCTGCCATAACATTAAAAAATAGAACCTTTTTTTATTTCTATTTAACCTTTATTTTAACAGGGAAGACATATTGAGACCTAGGTTCCCTTTCCAAATAAGCCCTTGTATAATACAATATACACTGAACAAAAATAAATGTAACATGCAACAACTTCAATGATTTTACTGAGTAACAGTTCATATGAGGAAATCAGTCCATTTAAATCAATTCATTATGCCATAATCTATGGATTTTACATGACTGGGAATACAGATATGCATCTATTTGTCACAGATACCTTAAAAAAAGGTAGAGGCCACTCAGTACCTGGTGTGACCACCATTTGCCTCATGCAGTGTGAAATCCTGTTTCTGAGCTCTACGGACAATTCCTTCCACCTCATTGCTTGGTTTTTGCTCTGACATGCACTGTCAACTGTGGGACCTTCTATCGACAGGTGTGTGCCTTACCAAATAATTTCCAATCAATTGAATTTACCTCAGGTGGACTCCAGTCAAGTTGTAGAAATATCTCAAGGATGATTAATGGAAACAGGATGCACCTTAGCTTGATTTCGAGTCTCATAGCAAAGGGTCTGAATACTTATGTAAATAAGGTACAAAAAAAAACTTGTAAAAAAACTTTCGCTTTGTCATAATGGGGTATTGTGTGTAGATTGATGAGGAAAACAATTAATTTAATCAATTTTAGAACGTAACAAAATGTGGAAAAAGTCAAGGGGTCTGAATACTTTCCGAATGCACTGTATGGTGTCATTTCATGGGCTCTGAATAATACGGAGTGTTGCTGGCCTTTTACTTCACACATTCCATTGGCGCCCGAATCACATCATATGCTCTTACTGCATTACAGAAAACTCGCTAACCAAACAACAATGCAGGGCATGCTCACTGAATTAATGGCAACTACACTTTTTAAAAATGTATTTTTTAAGTTTCTTAGATTTTTCCCAGACCTCAAAAGCCATCCCCTGATGTCGTGTAAGAATTGTTGTGAACACATAAAATCTAATTGTTTTTCTACTCAAAAAGTGTACAAAAAAATGGGTAAACCAGAAAAAAAAACAGAAGTAGGCAAAACATTGTAATTGAAAGTCCCAACGTTTTTTTCTGTGCATGACTGCACTTTAGAGTGTGTGTCATCCTGCAACACACCATTTTAGGGGAAGTTGAGGTCAGGTCCAATATTGACTATGCACCCAAGAGGGAAAGAGGTTGGGCCATCCTAGAAATGTTTTAGTGAAATATAATATATACAATTTAGCAGACTTCCACAGTCATGCGTGAATAGATTTTTACGTAAGGGAATCAAACCCAATATCCTGGCATTGCAATGCTCTACCAAGATGAATGACAGGGTTATAAATTATTTGTGAAGCCTCAACTTAATATGATTTATAAGGCCTTTATTAAGGGGTGCTTATGCCACCCTTTATAAATAACAGGTTTATGTCATATTTGACATGGTGGATGGTTATATGCCACACAGTTATGCCACATTTATGAACCCTTTATAAAGCATGACATACGATATAGATAATTTGTAACACATAGTTTGTGCTTACTGACTAGCTAGTGGCTACTGTGATATTTATGGTCAATTTGAGCAGTGGACCAAGAATGTCGTGTTGTCAGCCACAATGAAAAGTAAGGCAAGGATGTAATGTGAATTGAAAAGTAGAAATCTCCTCAGACTCTCCTTCATCTCTCGTAGTGGGAGTAGGGCCTATGCCCCGCCATGCCCATGGGGATGTAGGTAGATGGTGTGGTGATTAGCACAGAGAGTGTGACAAAGACAGGGAGGATACACACACACACACATTTTGATTTGTTAACACTTTTCTGGTTACTACATGATTCCATATGTGTTATTTCATAGTTTTGATGTCTTCAATATTATTCTACAATGTAGAAAATAGTAAAAATAAAGATAAAACCCTTGAATGAGTAGGTGTGTCCAAACTTTTGACCAGTACTGTATATTTCCACACTATGAGGTTGGATTAATACTGTGCAATTGTGAAAAGGATGATAATGTCCTTTTATTGTAAGAGCAATTTCAAAGAAATTCATGAAATTTCAGCCTGTTTTGGTGGGATGGAGTTTTGGCTTGTCTTGCGACATCACCAGGCAGGTTATAAGTTAATAGACCAATAACAAAGAGAGTTTCAAACCGCTCTGCCTGCCAATAACAGCTCATTTTTAGGCTACATATCCCTCCCATTAGGCTCATCCAATTAGGCCCCTCAGACCACTCCCAGACAGCTAGTGAAATTCTTGCTTGAGAAATTCCTCTTCGCTAAAGAGCAATTTGTTTCTTTCTGACCATTTTAATTTAAAAACAATCACAGCAACGTACTTAATTGTTACCCAGAATTGATTTGATATTAAGATTTAAACAGCTGCATTGGACCTTTAAAGATAAAAGTGTTCATTATCTGTCTTCTTCAGCTGATCTGATACACACCGATCTCCCACCAAGACACTGGCTTTCATGTAGAGGTGGAAAGGAGAGGGAGGATATTGACTGCCAAAAAGTGCCTGCCCAGAAGCTTTAAGGAAGGTGGGTTATCTGCTGCCAGAAAATGTGAGCTCGCTGTTCTGAGAAATCTCCGGGATCAATTTAAACGACAGACAGATACATGTACATCAACACCAAACAACAGATATATCAACACTGTGCCAAACTCTGCCTCAAAAACCTCTATAGTCTATACACCAATACCAACAGCAGCAGATGGATCTAGATTTAACACCTGTCACCAGACAAAGGAACACTAGATATGTCTATATAAAGCATAGAAAGACACCAGCCTTACTGTGTGTGTGTGTGTGTGTGTGTGTGTGTGTGTGTGTGTGTGTGTGTGTGTGTGTGTGTGTGTGTGTGTTAGATAGGGATGCACTGGAGCCTGACAGGTAAATTAAAACTTCAGTGTCTCAGTGGGGTGTGTATCAACAAGAGAGATGGAGGGAGAGAGGGTGGGAGGGAAGATGAGATAGAAGGAGAGAGAACATTGGACAGGGTACTCCCCTGTCCACCTAATGAAAGCAGTCATTGTCTTCAACCCCCCCCCCCCCCCCCCCCCCTTACACACACACCTTAAAAACATTTAGTAATCAGTTCGAGGCCCTTTTAACTTTGAAACCTTCTTTGCTTGACCCAACGCTTCGTAGAGGATGAAAAAAATATAATTTGCTGAGGCAACATCACTTTTAATACACATACGCACACACATGCACGCACACGCACGCACCCTCACACACGCGCATATACAAACACACACACCACTTTTAATACAGTGATAGCCCAGTATGAGACAGGTTGATATAATGTCACAGTAATTTATGTGATGTGTTTTAGCTTGGCTTTGTTTACTCTGATTAATATCTGCTATGAAATATGCTGCCGATATATCAGATGCTAAGAGGCCACAGCATTCTGTCATCACACACATACACACACTCACACACACACCCACGCATGCTCTGAGAGAAATAAAGGAGAGAGAGCGAAAGAGAGAGTAAGAAAAATACAGTAAGTTAGTGATGACATTTGATCAATATTTTCCCATCTATCCTGCCAGATATCAAATCAAATCAAGCTTTATTTAGAAACTGAAATGATTTTGTCCATTGTGTATTTCCGTTTGCTGAATATTTAGATTAAGCCTGGAATAAAAGAAAAAGGGCTACCTACAGTATAATTCAATGATAAACATATTTAGCTTCTATGTGGTAAATGGTATGTGTGTAAATAGATTGTGTACAGTGCCTTGCAAAAGTATTCATCCCCTTGGTGTTTTTCCTATTTTGCTGGATTACAACCTGTAATTAAAATGTATTTTTATTTGGATTTCATGTAATGGACATACACAAATAGTACAAATTGGTGAACTGAAATGAAAAAAAGGACTTGTTTTGAAAAATTTGAAGAAGAAAATTTTTTAAAAACTAAAACAGAAAAGTGGTGCGTGCATATGTATTCACCCCTTTGCTATGAAGCCCCTAAATAAGATCTGGTACAACCAATTACCTTTAGAAGTCCCATAATTAGTTAAATAAAGTCCACCTGTGTGCAATCTAAGTGTTCCATGATCTCAGTATATATACACCTGTTCCCGAAAGACCCCAGAGTCTGCATCACCACTAAGTGTCACGGCCGTTTAAAGGAGTGGACCAAGGCGCAGCGTTTTGAGCGTACATACTTATTTATTTACCAAACAATAAATATCAAAACGACACGTGAAGCCAACATAGTGCATCCAGGCAACTAACAAGGACAGACGGGCGAACCTGGAGGGAGGAGACGGAGAGACAGCCTGGTCCTCGGAGGAGGCACAGGATAGACCGGGCCGTGGAGGCGCACTGGAGGTCTCGAACTAAGGACCTGCACAACCCGTCCTGGCTGGATGGTGATTTTACCCCAGCACTTGCGGGCGCAGGCACAGGACGCACTGGGCTGTGCAGACACACGGGAGACATCCTGGCCCGAGGAGACGCACTGGCTGTCTGGAGAGCAGGTCTGGCACCAACCGCCCTGGCTGGATCTTCACCCTAGCCCGGCAGAGGCGGGGAGCTGGGATGTAGCGCAACGGGCTAAGAGCGTGTACTGGGAACACCGTGCGCTCCACCGCATAAACCGGTGCCTGACCAATACGACGCCCGCCATGGTAAGCACGGGGGGTTGGCTCAGGTCTCCTACCTGACTCAGCCACACTCCCCATGTGCCCCCCCCCCCCCAAAAAAATAAATGTTTTTGGGGCTGCCTCTCGCTGCCTCTTGCCAGCCGTGTTCCCTCGTAACGCCGGTTCCCTTTTCCTGCCGCCTCCACTCTCCTGGCTGCCTCCACCTGTTCCCATGGGAGGCGATCCCTACCAGCCAGGATCTCCTCCCATGTGTAGGATCCCTTACCGTCTAGAATGTAAGCGGCACCATGCAAGCGGCACCATGAAGACCAAGGAGCTCTCCAAACAGGTCAGAGACAAAGTTGTGGAGAAGTATAGATCAGGCTTGGGTTATAAAAAAATATCCGAAACTTTGAACATCCCACGGAGCATAATTAAATCCATTATTAAAAAATGGAAAGAATATGGCACCACAACAAACCTGCCAAGAGAGGGCCACCCACCAAAACTCATGGACCAGGCAAGGAGGGCATTACTCAGAGAGGCAACAAAGAGACCAAAGATAACCCTGAAGGAGATGCAAAGCTCCACTGCGGAGATTGGAGTATCTGTCCATAGGACCACTTTAAGCCGCACACTCCACAGAGCTGGGCTGTACGGAAGAGTGGCCAGAAAAAAGCCATTGCTTAAAGACAAAAATAAGCAAACACATTTGGTGTTGACAAAAAGGCATGTGGGAGACTCCCCAAACATATGGAAGAAGGTACTCTGGTCAGATTAGACTAAAATGTTGCTTTTTAGCCATCAAGGAAAATGCCATGTCTGTCGCAAACCTAACACCTTTAACCACCTCGAGAACACCCTCCCTGCCGATGGAAAAACATCCCCACAGCATGATGTTGCCACCACCGTGCTTCACTGTGGGTATGTTTTTCCTTCGGCAGGGACTGGGAAATGGGTCAGAATTGAAGGAATGATGGATGGAGCTAAATACAGGGAAATTGAGGGAAACTTGTTTCAGTCTTCCAGAGATTTGAGACTGGGACAGAGATTCACCTTCCAGCAGGACAATGACCCTAAGCATACTGCTAAAGCAACACTCGAGTGGTTTAAGGGGAAACATTTACATGTCTTGGAATGGCCTAGTCAAAGCCCAGACCTCAATCCAATTGAGAATATGTGGTATGACTTAAATATTTCTGTACATCAGCGGAACCCATCCAACTTGAAGGAGCTGAAGCAATTTTTCCTTGAAGAATGGGAAAAAATCCCATTGGCTAGATGTACCAAGCTTATAGAGACATACCCCCAAGAGGCTTGCAGCTGTAATTGGTGCAACAGGTGGCTCTATAAAGTATTGACTTGGGGGGGGTGAATAGTTATGCATGCTCAAGTTGATTTTTTTTGGTGTTATTTCTTGTTTGTTTCACAATAAAAAATATTTTGCATCTTAAAAGTGGTAGGCATGTTGTGTAAATCAAATGATACAAACCCCCCAAAAATCTAATTTAATTCCAGGTTGTACAAAATAGGAAAAATGCCAAGGTGTGTGAATACCTTCACAAGCCACTGTCTACCACATGAATCTTCTCTTTGTGCCATACTGGGTTCAAATAGCTTCTGTTGAATTTTTCTGTATATACTTTTTTCTTTACATAGTTGAATGTGCTGACTACAAAATCACACAAAAATGATCAATGGAAATCAAATTTATCAACTTATGGAGGTCTGGATTTGGAGTCACACTCAAAATTAAAGTGGAAAACCACACTACAGGCTGATCCAACTTTGATGTAATGTCCTTAAAACAAGTCAAAATGAGGCTCAGTAGTGTGTGTGGCCTCCACGTGCCTGTATGACCTCCCTACAACGCCTGGGCATGCTCCTGAAGAGGTGGCGGATGGTCTCCTGAGGGATCTCCTCCAAGACCTGGACTAAAGCATCCGCCAACTCCTGGACAGTCTGTGGTGCAACGTGGCGTTGGTGGATGGAGTGAGACATGATGTCCCAGATGTGCTCAATTGGATTCAGGTCTGGGGAACGGGCAGGCCAGTCCATAGCATCAATGCCTTCCTCTTGCAGGAACTGCTGACACACTCCAGCCACATGAGGTCTAGCCATGTCTTGCATTAGAAAGAACCCAGGGCCAACCGCACCAGCATATGGTCTCACAAAGGGGTCTGAGGATCTCATCTCGGTACCTAATGGCAGTCAGGCTACCTCTGGCGAGCACATGGAGGGCTGTGCGGCCCCCCAAAGAAATGCCACCCCACACCATGACTGACCCACCGCCAAACTGTTCATGCTGGAGGATGTTGCAGGCAGCAGAACGTTCTCCACGGCGTCTCCAGACTCTGTCACGTCTGTCACATGTGCGTGTGAACCTGCTTTCATCTGTGAAGAGCACAGGGCGCCAGTGGCGAATTTGCCAATCTTGGTGTTCTCTGGCAAATGCCAAATGTCCTGCACGGTGTTGGGCTGTAAGCACAACCCCCACCTGTGGACGTCGGGCCCTCATACCACCCTCATGGAGTCTGTTTCTGACCGTTTGAGCAGACACATGCACATTTGTGGCCTGCTGGAGGTCATTTTGCAGGGCTCTGGCAGTGCTCCTCCTAATCCTCCTTGCACAAAGGCGGAGGTAGCGGTCCTGCTGCTTGGTTGTTGCCCTCCTACGGCCTCCTCCACGTCTACTGGCCTGTCTCCTGGTAGCACCTCCATGCTCTGGACACTACGCTGACAGACAAAGCAAACCTTCTTGCCACAGCTCGCATTGATGTGCCATCCTGGAGGAGCTGCACTACCTGAGCCACTTGTGTGGGTTGTAGACTCTCATGCTACCACTAGAGTGAAAGCACCGCCAGCATTCAAAAGTGACCAAAACATCAGCCAGGAAGCATAGGAACTGAGAAGTGGTCTGTGGTCACCACCTGCAGAACCACTCCTTTGTTGGGGGTGTCTTGCTAATTGCCTATAATTTCCACCTTTTGTCTATTCCATTTGCACAACAGCATGTGAAATCTATTGTCAATCAGTGTTGCTTCCTAAGTACACAGTTGGATTTCACAGAAGTGTGATTGACTTGGAGTTACATTGTGTTGTTTAAGTGTTCCCTTTATTTTTTTCAGCAGTGTATTTATTTGTATATGTTATGCATGTATGTACAGTACCAGTCAAAAGTTTGGACACACTCATTTAAGGTTTTTTCTTTATTTTTAATATTTTCTACATCGTAGAATAATAGTGAAGACATCAAAACTATAAATTAACATTTAACATTTACATTTAAGTCATTTAGCAGACGCTCTTTTCCAGAGCGACTTACAAATTGGTGCATTCACCTTATGATATCCATAATTAACACATATGGAATCATGCAGCAACCAAAAAAGTGTTAAATCAAAATATATTTTATATTTGAGATTCTTCAAAGTAGCCAACCTTTGCCTTGATGACAAATTTGCACACTCTTGACATTCGCTTAACCAGCTTCATGAGGTAGTCACCTTGAATGCATTTCAATTAACAGGTGTGCCTTGTTAAAAGTTAATTTGTGGAATTGTTTTCCTTCTTAATGCATTTGAGACAATCAGTTGTGTCATCACAAGGTAGGGGTGGTATACTGAATACATGACACTGTCTGTGATTTATTTAGTATTCAAGGCACCTTTAATCTGCATGGCTACCACAGCATTCTGCAGCGATACGCCATCCCATCTGGTTTACGCTTAGTGGGACTATCATTTGTTTTCAAAAGGACAATGACCAAACACACCTCCAGGCTGTGTAAGGGCTATTTGACAAAGAAAGAGAGTGATGGAGTGCTGCATCAGATGACCTGGCCTCCACAATCACCCGACCTCAACCCAATTGAGATGGTTTGGGATGAGTTGGACCGCAGAGTGAAGGAAAAGCAGCTAACAAGTGCTCAGCATATCAAATCAAATCAAATCAAATTTATTAGTCACATACACATGGTTAGCAGATGTTAATGCGAGTGTAGCGAAATGCTTGTGCTTCTAGTTCCGACAATGCAGTAATAACAACAAGTAATCTAACCTAACAATTCCGCAACTACTACCTTATACACGCAAGTGTAAAGGGATAAAGAATATGTACATAAAGATATATGAATGAGTGATGGTACAGACGGCATAGGCAAGGTGCAGTAGATGGTATAGAGTACGGTATATACCTATGAGATGAGTACTGTAGGGTATGTAAACATAAAGTGGCATAGTTTAAAGTGGCTAGTGGTACATGTATTACATAAAGATGGCAAGATGCAGTAGATGATATAGAGTACAGTATATACATATACATAAGAGATGTGTAATGTAGGGTATGTAAACATTATATTAGGTGGCATTGTTTAAAGTGGCTGGTGGTACATTTTTACATAATTTCCATCAATTCCCATTTTTAAGGTGGCTGGAGCTGAGTCAGTTTGTTGGCAGCGGCCGCTAAATGTTAGTGGTGGCTGTTTAACAGTCTGATGGCCTTGAGATATAAGCTGTTTTTCAGTCTCTCTGTCCCTGCTTGGATGCACCTGTACTGACCTCGCCTTCTGGATGATAGCGGGGTGAACAGGTAGTGGCTTGGGTGGTTGTTGTCCTTGATGATCTTTATGGCCTTCCTGTGACATCGGGTGGTGTAGGTGTCCTGGAGGGCAGGTAGTTTGCCCCGGGTGATGCGTTCTGCCGACCTCACTACCCTCTGGAGAGCCTTACGGTTGTGTGCGGAGCAGTTGCCGTACCAGGCGGTGGTACAGCCCGACAGGATGCTCTCGATTGTGCATCTGTAGAAGTTTGTGAGTGCTTTTGAAGGAAAAGCAGCTAACAAGTGCTCAGCATATGTGGGAACTCCTTCAAGACTGTTGGAAAAACATTCCAGAGGAAGCTGGTTGAGAGAATGCCAAGAGTGTGCAAAGCTGTCATCAAGGCAAAAGGTGGCTACTTTGAAGAATCTAAAATCTAAACTATGTGTTATTTCATAGTTTTGATGTCTTCACTATTATTCTACAATGTAGAAAATAGTAAAAATAAAGAAAAATCCTTGAATAGGTAGATGTGTCCAAACTTTTGACAGGTACTGTATGTATGTACAGTCGTGGCCAAAAGTTTTGAGAAAAATGACACAAATATTACATTTCAAAGTTTGCTGCTTCAGTGTCTTTAGATATTTTTTTGTCATATGTTGCTATGGAATACTGAAGTATAATTACAAGCATTTCATAAGTGTCAAAGTGACAATTACATGAAGTTGATGCAAAGAGTCAATATTGGCAGTGTTGACCCTTCTTTTTCAAGACCTCTGCAATCCGCCCTGGCATGCTGTCAATTAACTTCTGGGCCACATCCTGACTGATGGCAGCCCATTCTTGCATAATCAATGCTTGGAGTTTGTCAGAATTTGTGGGTTTTTGTTTGTCCACCCGCCTCTTGAGGATTGACCACAAGTTCTCAATGGGATTAAGGTCTGGAGAGTTTCCTGGCCATGGACCCAAAATATTGATGTTCTGTTCCCCGAGCCACTTAATTGTCACTTTTGCCTTATGGCAAGGAGCTCCATCATGCTAGAAAAGGCATTGTTCGTCACCAAACTGTTCCTGAATGGTTGGGAGAAGATGCTCTCGGAGGATGTGTTGGTACAATTCTTTATTCATGGCTGTGTTCTTAGGCAAAATTGTGAGTGAGCTCACTCCCTTGGATGAGAAGCAAGCCCATACAAGAATGGTCTCCGGATGCTTTACTGTTGGCATGACACAGGACTGATGGTAGGGCTCACCTTGTCTTCTCCGGACAAGCTTTTTTCCGGATGCTTCAAACAATCGTAAAGGGGATTCATCAGAGAAAATTACTTTACCCGTCCTCAGCAGTCCAATCCCTGTACCTTTTGCAGAATACCAGCCTGTCCCTGATGTTTTTCCTGGAGAAAAGTGGCTTCTTTGCTGCAATTCTTGACACCAGGCCATCCTCCAAAAGTCTTCGCCTCACTGTGCGTGCAGATGCATTCACACCTGCCTGCTGCCATTCCTGAGCAAGCTCTGTACTGGTGGTGCCCCGATCCCACAGCTGAATCAACTCTAGGAGACGGTTCTGGCGCTTGCTGGACTTTCTTGGGCGCCCTGAAGCCTTCTTCACAACAATTGAACCGCTCTCCTTGAAGTTCTTGATAATCCGATAAATGGTTGATTTAGGTGCAATCTTACTGGCAGCAATATCCTTGCCTGTGAAGCCCTTTTTGTGCAAAGCAATGATGACGGCACGTGTTTCCTTCCAGGTAACCATGGTTGACAGAGGAAGAACAATGATTCCAAGCACCACCCTTCTTTTGAAGCTTCCAGTCTGTTATTCAAACTCAATCAGCATGACAGAGTGTGATCTCCAGCCTTGTCCTCGTCAACACTCACACCTGTGTTAACGAGAGAATCACTGACATGTCAGCGGGTCCTTTTGTGGCAGGGCTGAAATACAGTGGAAATGTTTTTGGGGGATTCAGTTCATTTGCATGGCAAAGAGGGACTTTGCAATTAATTGCAATTGATCTTATCACTCTTCATAACATTCTGGAGTATAAGCAAATTGCCATCATACAAACTGAGGCAGCAGACTTTGTGAAAATTTATATTTGTGTCATTCTCAAAACTTTTGGCCACGACTGTACAGTTGAAGTCGAAGTTTACATACACATTAGCCAAATACATTAACTCAGTTTTTCACAATTCTTGAAATGTAATCCTAGTAAAAATTGCCTGTCTTAGATCAGTTAGGATCACCACGTCATTTTAAGAATGTTAAATGTCAGAATAATAGTAGAGAGAATGATTTATTTCAGCTTTTATTTCTTTCATCACATTCCCAGTGGGTCAGAAGTTTACATACTCAATTAGTATTTGGTAGCATTGCCTTTAAATTGTTTAACTTGGGTCAAATGTTTTGGGTAGCCTTCCACAAGCTTTCAACAATAAGTTGGGAGAATTTTGGCCCATTCCTCCTGACAGAGCTGGTGTAAATGAGTCAGGTTTGTATGGCTCCTTGCTTGCACACGCTTTTTCAGTTCTGCCCACACATTTTCTATAGGATTGAGGTCAGGGCTTTGTAATGGCCACTCCAATACCATGACTTTGTTGTCCTTAAGCCATTTTGCTACAACTTTGGAAGTATGCTTGGGGTCAATATGCATTTGGAAGACCGATTTGTGACCGAACTTTAACTTCTTGACTGATGTCTTGAGATGTTTCTTCAATACATCCACATACTTTTCCCTCCTCATGATGCCATCTATTTTGTGAAGTGCACCAGTCCCTCCTGCATCAAAGCACACCCACAACATGATGCTGCCACCCCCGTGCTTCATGGTTTGGTTGGTGTTCTTCGGCTTGCAAGCCAACCCCTTTTCCCTCCAAACATAACAATGGTCATTGTGGCCAAACAGTTCTAATTTTGTTTCATCAGACCAGTGGACATTTCTCCAAAAAGTACAATCTTTGTCCCCATGTGCAGTTGCAAACCGTAATCTGGCTTTTTTAATGGTGGTTTTGAAGCAGTGGCTTCTTCCTTGCTGAGAGGCCTTTCAGGTTATCTTGATATAGGACTTGTTTTACTCCAGTATCTTCACAAGGGCCTTTGCTGTTGTTCTGCGATTACTTAGCACTTTTCGAACCAAAGAACGTTCATCTCTAGGAGACAGAACGCATCTCCTTCCTGAGCGGAATGACGGCTGCGTGGTCCCATTGTAACAGTCCTGACCTATTTATGTTAGTTTTTATGTGTTTTTGGTCAGGGCATGTGTTTTGGGTGGGCAGTCTATGTTATCTGTTTCTATGTTGGTTTCGGTTTGCCTGGTATGGCTCTTGATTAGAGGCAGGTGGTTTGCATTTTCCTCTAATCAAGAGTCATATTTAGGTAGGGCATTTCTCACTGTTTGTTTGTGGGTGATTGTCTCCTATGTCTGTATGTATGTTCGTACCACATGGGACTGTAGCGTTTGTTTGTTTTGTTTCGTTTCGATGTCGTCCGTTTCCTGTACGTAAGTTTATGTTTAGTTATGTAAGTTTATGTTCAGGTTTCGTTCAACGTCGTTTTCTTGTTTTGTAGTTTGAAAGTGTTTTGTTTCGTTTCGTGTTGCCATCATCGTTGTTAAATAAAGATGGCTTATTTCCCAAAGCCTGCGTTTTGGTCTGAGGATCCTTCTCTCCTCACCTCATCCGAGGATGAGGAGAGCGTCACCCGTTACAGAATCACCCACCACCACGCTAAGACCAAGCGGCAAGGGAAAACGAAACGGAGTAGGGGACAGGAGAGAAAGGAGCAATGGACATGGGACGATGTTTTGGATGGAAAGGGTGTCTACACATGGGAGGAGATCCTAGCTGGTAGAGATCGCCTCCCATGGGAACAGCTGGAGGCACTGAGGAGAGCGGAGGCTACCGGAGAGAGGAACCGGAGCTATGAGGGAACGCGTCTGGCACGGAAGCCAAAAAAGCCCGTGAGTAATTCCCAAAAATTTCTTGGGGGGGGGCTAGGAGATAGTGGGCCAAGGGCAGGTAGGAGACCTGCGCCCACTTCCCAGGCTTACCGTGGAGAGCGGGAGTACGGGCAGGCGCCGTGTTACGCAGTAGAGCGCACGGTGTCTCCTGTACGAGTGCATAGCCCAGTGCGGGTTATTCCACCTCCCCGCACTGGGAGGGCTAGATTGGGTATTGAGCCAGGTGTCATGAGGCCGGCTCAACGCGTCTGGTCTCCAGTGCGTCTCCTCGGGCCGGCATACATGGCACCTGCCTTACGCATGGTTTCCCCGGTTCGCCTACATAGGCCGGTGCGGGTTATTCCACCTCCCCGCACTGGTCGGGCAACCGGGAGCATTCAACCAGGTAAGGTTGGGCAGGTTCAATGCTCAAGAGTGCCAGTACGCCTCCACGGTCCGGTATTTCCGGCGCCACCTCCCCGCCCCAGCCTAGTACCTACAGTGCCTATATTACGCACTAGGCTACCAGTGCATTTCCAGAGCCCTGTTCCTCCTCCACGCACTCTCCCTATAGTGCGTGTATCCAGTTCAGTGCCTCCAGTTCCGGCCCCACGCACTAAGCCACCTGTGCGTCTCCTAAGTCCTGTACACACTGTCACTTCTCCCCGTACTAGTCCTGAGGTGCGTGCCCTCAGCCAGGTGCCACCAGTGCCGGTACCACGCACCAGGTATAGAGTACGCTTTGAGAGTTCAGTGTGCCCTGTCCCTGCTCCACGCACTAGTAGGAAGGTGCTTATCATTAGCACGGTGCCTCCAGTTCCGGCACCACGCACCAGGTCTACAGTGCGCCGTATCCGGCCAGAGCCATCCGTCTCCCCAGCGCCATCTGAGCCATCCGTCTCCCCAGCGCCATCTGAGCCATCCGTCTCCCCAGCGCCATCTGAGCCATCCGTCTCCCCAGCGCCATCTGAGCCATCCGTCTGCCAGGAGCCTGCAAAGCCGCCCGTCTGCCATGAGCCTGCAAAGCCGCCCGTCTGCCATGAGCCTACAGAGCCATCCGCCAGACAGGAGCCGCTAGAGCCGTCAGCCAGACAGGAGCCGCTAGAGCCGCCCGCCAGACAGGATCTGCCAGAGCCGCCAACCAGACAGGATCTGCCAGAGCCGCCAACCAGACAGGATCTGCCAGAGCCGCCAACCAGACAGGATCTGCCAGAGCCGCCAACCAGACAGGATCTGCCAGAGCCGTCAGCGAGCCATGAGCAGCCAGAGCCGTCAGAGAGCCATGAGCAGCCAGAGCCGTCAGAGCGCCATGAGCGTCGAGAGCCGTCAGAGCGCCATGAGCGTCGTGAGCCGTCAGCCTGCCATGAGCGTCGAGAGCCGTCAGCCTGCCATGAGCGTCGAGAGCCGTCAGCCTGCCATGAGCGTCGAGAGCCGTCAGCCTGCCATGAGCGTCGAGAGCCGTCAGCCTGCATGGACCTGCCAGAGCCGTCCAAACAGGACCTGCCAGAGTCCTTCAGCCGGGATCTGCCCCTTGTCCCGGTGTTGCCCCTTGTCCCGGTGTTGCCCCTTGTCCCGGTGTTGCCCCTTGTCCCGGTGCTGCCCCTTGTCCCGGTGCTGCCCCTTGTCCCGGTGCTGCCCCTTGTCCCGGTGCTGCCCCTTGTCCCGGTGCTGCCCCTTGTCCCGGTGCTGCCCCTTGTCCCGGTGCTGCCCCTTATTCCAGTGATGGTCCTTATCCTGGTGCTGCCCATTGTCCCGGTGCTGCCCCTTGTCCCGGTGCTGCCCCTTGTCCCGGTGCTGCCCCTTGTTCCGGTGTTGGTTGTTTATTTAGGGGAAAGTAGTTTTAGGGTGGTCATTAGAAGGGGTAGACAGAAGAGGGGAGTGACTAAGGTGGTAAGGGGACAGCGTCCTGAACCGGAACCACCACCGTGGTCAACTGCCCACCCGGACCCTCCCCTGGACTTTGTGCTGGTGCGCCCGGCGTTCGCACCTTGGGGGGGGGGGTACTGTAACAGTCCTGACCTATTTATGTTAGTTTTTATGTGTTTTTGGTCAGGGCATGTGTTTTGGGTGGGCAGTCTATGTTATCTGTTTCTATGTTGGTTTCGGTTTGCCTGGTATGGCTCTTGATTAGAGGCAGGTGGTTTGCATTTTCCTCTAATCAAGAGTCATATTTAGGTAGGGCATTTCTCACTGTTTGTTTGTGGGTGATTGTCTCCTATGTCTGTATGTATGTTCGTACCACATGGGACTGTAGCGTTTGTTTGTTTTGTTTCGTTTCGATGTCGTCCGTTTCCTGTACGTAAGTTTATGTTTAGTTATGTAAGTTTATGTTCAGGTTTCGTTCAACGTCGTTTTCTTGTTTTGTAGTTTGAAAGTGTTTTGTTTCGTTTCGTGTTGCCATCATCGTTGTTAAATAAAGATGGCTTATTTCCCAAAGCCTGCGTTTTGGTCTGAGGATCCTTCTCTCCTCACCTCATCCGAGGATGAGGAGAGCGTCACCCGTTACACCCATGGTGTTTATACTTGTGTATTATTGTTTGTACAGATGAACGTGGTACCTTCAGGCATTTGGAAATTGCTCCCAAAGATGAACCAGATTTGTGGGGGTCTACAATTTGTTTCTTTCTTTTTTTCTTTTTTCTTGAGGTCTTGGATGATTTCTTTGGATTTTCCCATGATGTCAAGCAGAGGCATGGAGTTTGAAGGTAGGCCTTGAAATACATCCACAGGTACACCTCCAATTGACTCAGATTATGTTAATTAGCCTATCAGAAGCTTCTAAAGCCATGACTTATTTTTCTGGAATTTTCCAAGCTGTTTAAAGGCAAAGTCAACTTAGTGTATGTAAACTTCTGACCCACTGGAATTGTGATACAGTGAATTATAAGTTAAATAATCTGTCTGTAAACAATTGTTGGAAAAATTACTTGTGTCATGCACAAAGTAGATGTCCTAACCGACTTGCCAAAACTATAGTTTGTTAGAAAGAAATTTGTGGAGTGGTTGAAAAACTAGTTTTAATGACTCCAATCTAAGTGTATGTAAACTTCCAACTTAAACTGTATGTGTATATATACAGTGTGTATGTATGTGTATGTGTATGTATATGTATATTATTTTACTGCTCTAGGGATATAATTATTGTTTGGATAACCTTATTTACTATTATGTATTGATTTTGACTCTTTTTGCGATACACACCTCAGAGAACACCAGAAGAATTGTCACTGAGTTACCACAGTGAACTATTGTAATGTTTGTTTATGTATCAATTAATCCCATAAGGGATGGGTTGTCAATTGGCAATTTGACACGAAAATAAAATTTCATTCATAAAATGTAATTCATATACAGCACATTTCAAACATGGAATGTAATGTTACAACCTGTTTTAACTGGTCTTTTCCTCTGAGGAATAGTATCAAGAAACAACCTGGGACTGGGCGGCGTACCATATTTGACTATATAACGGTATTGGTCCTGGGTCCTGAGATCCTCAAAAGGCTCTACAGCTGCAACATTGAGAGCATCCTGACTGATTGCATCATCGCCTGGTACGGCAATTGCTCGGCCTCTGACCGCAAGGCACTACAGAGGGTAGTGCGTACGGCCCAGTACATCACTGGGGCTAAGCTGCCTGCCATCCAGGACCTCTACAGGTGGTGTCAGAGGAAGGCCCTAAAATTTGTCAAAGACCCCAGCCACCCCAGTCAGAGACTGTTCTCTCTACTACGGCATGACAAGCGGTACCGGAGTGCCAAGTATAGGACAAAAAGGCTTCTCAACAGTTTTTACCCCCAAGCCTGAACAGGTAATCAAATGGCTACCCGGACTATTTGCATTGTGTGCCACCCCCCCAACCCCTCTTTTTACGCTGCTGCTACTCTCTGTTTATCATATATGCATAGTCACTTTAACTATACATTCATGTACATACTACCTCAATTGGGCCGACAACCAGTGCTCCCGCACATTGGCTAACCGGGCTATCTGCATTGTGTCCCACCCACCACTCCCTCTTTTACGCTACTGCTACTCTCTGTTTATCATATATGCATAGTCACTTTAACCATATCTACATGTACATACTACCTCAATCAGCCTGACTAACCGGTGTCTGTATGTAGCCTCGCTACTGTCATGACGTTGCCTGCGTGGGTATAGCAAACCCCATCCCCCTCTCCCTGCCTCTCCCTTTCCACCACAACCCATGCGGTGATCACAGAGAGATGTCGTAAATTCCTGAGAATCTCCCCACCACAAACAGTATTAAGACAGAGGGTAAACTTTCAGGACAAAGGAATTCTCTTCCACCTCACAGAACTTGAGGTACGAACATATTTCATGTTCCTGCCAAAGTAGGAAAGATTGGTGAAGATCCTAGCTATTAACATGTCCATTTGTCCCCATGTGGGAATCTCAGGAGAGACTGTGGGACCACATTACCATACCGCTGTTTATATAATAACCTCAGATATGAGGTTTACATCTGTTTGTTGTATAAAATGAATGAGTGAGTATAATACTGTTTGTATAATTGTGTAATATGATTTTGGACTGTTTAATTAAGAAAAATACAAATACCTTTTTGATTTGAACTAAATCCAAGGACCGCCCTGAGCCCAGTATGGGTCAGAGACCATGGGACCACCCCTCTCTGCTATCTGAATAAAACCCAACTCCTAAGAAATTACCATTAAGACCATGTTTCTCTCAATCACGAGAGGACAAAGGTTGCAGACCAGCTTACCTCGATAACGAGAGGGCCAAGGTTTGAGACCAGACTGCTGAATCTTTTAACCATCCCACGTGGTTAAAACTCTTATACGAATCATAACAAGTCTTTGATATTGACTTCTAGTCTGCAGCTAGGAATTCGGTATCATTGAACGCGAAGAAAGACAACCGCCGAAACATCCATTCTATAACGAATGTCACTCTGAACTCTCCACAATAACTCCAACAAAAACAAACTTCTCTCCAACGATCAAGACAACACACACACTGAACGTAACTATATATATATTGATTGCAATTGTTCCCGAATGAGTGAGCGTTCATGTGTAAGGATTAGCATGTCAATTGTTATAGTTATGGACTCTGTAGTGAATTATTAGTCGAACGCAACTTTCCCTTTGTCTAACAGCCGCCATGCCGGTTCAGCCCACTAGGGTATATTGCTCCCATCATTTCATGTAACTATTTTAAGTTTGTTTGTTTGTTTATGTATTTCTGTGAATTAATTAGTTAGTAATAAATAAATGATTTAAGACAATTGATGTATGGATGACTCATAGTGAAGACTGGGTTCGTGCAGATCAACGATTTACGACGTTTGGAATGAGACTGACGAGGTAGAGTAAATAAATCATTAATTAGAAGACTATTGATCAGATATGAAAATATTTGAAAGGTTATATTGGGAAATTATAACTTTGTAATCTAATAACTTTCCCTGGTGCCCTCGAATTCATAGTTAATTAGTTACGTTATTACTCAAGTGATAGCGTAAGCCCTAATTACAGGAATATATGATAAAAACTATAAGACTTCAATTTAACGATAGCAAAGACACGACACTACCTTTATAGCTTTGCTACTGTATATAGCCTGTCTTTTTACTGTTGTTTTATTTCTTTACCTAATACCATTTTTGCACTATTGGTTAGAGCCTGTAAGTAAGCATTTCACTGTAAGGTTGTATTCAGCGCACGTGACAAATAAACTTTGATTTGATTTATTGATGCATGGACCGGTTTGGGATTTAACTTTACCTTCTATAACGGTATTTTAATGTTTGGTTTGTTAAATGTGATATGCCGTGTGTAACGTCCATTTTGATAGTTTACACCTACTTGAGTCATCCCTCACCGCTCTCTCCATGCCGCTTTCCACAAAGACCTAGCCCCACCCCCGTCACTCAAGGAGCGAATTTGTTGTTGCTTGACCACGAGACACTTGTGTTCAGTCTGCAGGGTCAATGCAGCACATGCAACAATGACAACGATGTTGTTTCCACCTTGCTTGTTAATATAAATTCACAAATGTTCTATTAGTACACTGTTAGTTTGTGTTTCTTACATTGTTAACAGCTAGTTTGTCTCTTCAAGTTCTTTAAATCGTGTTAGGGATGACTCAAATGCTAATCTCTATTTAGCTGGCTAGCTGACATTTTAATTGGTTGTGATGTCAAACACTGTATCCAAAGTGCCCACTATTACTTATCATTTAACTATAGAATTAAAATAAACATTCTATTTCCATGATTCCAACAGTTCACCCAAGTGTTTTGATCTAAATCGCAATTGCAACGTTTGGTTAAAAATAAGGCCTACGTGGTAGTGTGGAAATTATCTTAAATGAGTGCAGAAAATGCAGGAAATTATTTTTGATTGAAGTTGAATTGAACAATATTAAACAATCAGAATGGAGAAAGCCATGTTTGAAATAAATTTGAATGTTTGTGTTGCCACCCTAGGGTCACGCACTACTCATGAAGTAAAATGTAAAACTTCTATTACTTAAAAACATCAAATACGGTCAAATATCATCATACCGAAAATAAATATAAAAATACAGTGATATATTTTGGTTATATCGCCCAGTCCTACAACAAGATCATAAAAGATGAGTGTGAACTAAAGTTGAAGACTGTTGTTTTAGCTTTGTTTCCGTCTCTTTTGTCCCCTGTGAAGATAAGAGGGGAATGTATGTGGAGTACATCTGGCCATGGAGTCCAAGTGTCAGCCCAAAGTCTGACTCCATACGCTGTCAGTGGAGCATAAGCGTAAACTACTGTAGTGCTATAAATTTAGAACAGCTAAGAAGATCTGCTTTTAAATTGTTGACTTATTGTAGAATGGCTATGAATACATGTGTGTGTGTGTGTGTGTTTGTGGTTTGTGCTATGAATATCAGCTCTTAATACCTGTTTTGTGAGGGATCACTATGACCCGTAGATAAGACATTTCTCCACCTATCAATACAAACCTTACTCATACACATCCACAACACAGGACGATAGAAGGGAGAGAAGATCCACTGGGCACACACTGGTTGAATCAATGTTGATTCCACGTCATTTAAATTAAATGATGTTGAACCAACGTGGAATAGACGTTAAATTGACGTCTGTGCCCAGTGGGTAGGCTCCCAAGGGAGGGAGGGAGTGGAGAGAATGAGGGGGAGTAAAAAGAGAGAAAGAGGGAGTATGTGAGAGAGACAGGAGGATGAAGACCAGAGGGATTATCCATATGAAGGTCCTTTAAGTCTAACATCCCTCCTTCACGCCTCCATGACAGATCTAATGAGACCTGGGTTCCTACTCCCCTCTCTTCCTGTAACCCCTGCAGACAGAGGGAAACGACAGGAGTGTGTGTGAGAGAGAGAGAGAGTGTAGTGAAGTGTACTGTTCTCACACTACTCCATCTCACACACAGACAAACCGATGGATAAACATACCAAGCAAGAACTAATCTCTATAATCCACCTCTGTTTGCTGTCCTTCACTCTGAAGAGGCTGATCCATCAGTGGTGTGCTTGTGTGTGTGTGACAATGTTATTCTAGTTTTGTGTTCTATTTGTTTTTCTGTTTAGTTTAAAATTCAGTGAGTTTTTAGACCCGATTTGCTAGTTTTGTCATTATTTGGTATTGTGTGTGTAGATAAAATAAATAAATATCAATTTTAGAATAAGGCTGTAACGTAAAAAAAGTGGAAAAAGTCAAGGGGTCTGAATATTTTCCAAATGCACTATATGTACAGTGAGCTAATTTTATAGTAGATGGTGTTAACTTACACTGGTGGGAATTGGCCTATATGAATAGACCTCCATTGAAATGTTTCTTACAGAAGAAATGGGAAAACAATTTGTGCGCATACAATGGAGTCCAGATCCAGAGCACACAAAACATGCTCAATGGGTGACGTGTCTGGTGAGTATGCAGTTCATGGAAGAACTGGGACATTTTCAACTTCCAGGAATTGTGTCATGGGGCCATGCATTAACAAGCTGAAACATGAGGTGATGGCGGATGACAATGGGCCTCTGGATCTCGTCACAGTATCTCTGTGCATTAAAATTGCCATCGATAAAATGCCAATGTGTTGGTTGTCCGTAGTTTATTCCTGACCATTCCATAACCCCACTGCCACCATGGGGCACTCTGTTCACAATGTTGACATCGGCAAACCGCTCATCCACATGACGCCATACACGTGGTCTGCGGATGTGAGGCCAGACGGACGCACTGCCAAATTCTCTAAAATGATTTGGTGGTGGGTCAGTCATGGTGTGGGGTGGCATTTCTTTGGGGGGCCGCACAGCCCTCCATGTGCTCGCCAGAGTTAGCCTAACTGCCATTAGGTACCGAGATGAGATCCTCAGACCCCTTGTGAGACCATATGCTGGTGCGGTTGGCCCTGGTTCCTCCTAATGCAAGACAATGCTAGACCTCATGTGGCTGGAGTGTGTCAGCAGTTCCTGCAAGAGGAAGGCATTGATGCCATGGACTGGCCCACCCGTTCCCCAGACCTGAATCCAATTGAGCACATCTGGGACATCATGTCTCGCTCCATCCACCAAAGCCACGTTGCACCACAGACTGTCCAGGAGTTGGCGGATGCTTTAGTCAAGGTCTGGGAGGAGATCCCTCAGGAGACCATCCGCCACCTCATCAGGAGCATGCCCAGGCGTTGTAGGGAGGTCATACAGGCACGTGGAGGCCACACACACTACTGAGCCTCATTTTGACTTGTTTTAAGGACATTACATCAAAGTTGGATCAGCCTGTAGTGTGGTTTTCCACTTTAATTTTGAGTGTGACTCCAAATTCAGACCTCCATGGGTTGATAAATTTGATTTCCATTGATAATTTTTGTGTGATTTTGTTGTCAGCACATTCAACTATGTAAAGAAAAAAGTATTTAAGAAGAATATTTCATTCATTTAGATCTAGGATGTGTTATTTTAGTGTTCCCTTTATTTTTTTGAGCAGTGTATTTTTGTTCAGTGTATAATCCTCAATATCGCATCTTTCAAAATACATAGCATCCTCATAATTTAAAGCATTTCATCACTCAGACCACAAAACATTTACAAAAGTTGCCCAATTAGCAGGAGGGATGACTGTCAGTCAAAACTCATACAGAGCTGTGAAGTGGAGACCCTAAGCTCTGACATCATGTACAGCTTGTTACTACACAGCCACTGCGTTCCAATTTAGGTGCTTACAAGCGTCTGAATCTGACTGAATCTGATTTTCAACCTGTATACAGAGAAAAATAAATATCCTATGAATAGCATTGGCTACAACAAACTTGAAACATTGTATAAAATATTATGAGCCAGTGAGCTTGGGACAGACACAGCTGCAGGCTATTTGTGCAAGGGATTAGAAGTAATCAGGTATTTTATGACGTTTCCACTGGATCAGAACATTACATTTTTCCCTTTCATACCAAGTGGTTATTAAAAGGGAGAAAGCTGGAAATATTGTTCAAATACTTTGAGGAACTATTGTCATTCTTAATTGATTCTAGAAACAGACTTTGTTTGCGCCATAGCTCATTAGTGGTGGTGAGTTAAAACAATCAGAAATACTATCAGACATCCCGAAAAGGGCACATTAGTAGCCCTACATTTGCATGCAGGCAAAGTAGAGTAGTCCTACTGTATGGACCGCACTTTGTGCACATGGACATTGTCATCAAATCAAATGTTAATGGTCAAATACACGTGTTCAGCAGATGTTATTGCGGGTGTTGCGAAATGCTTGTGTTTCTTGCTCTGACAGTGCAGTAATATCTAACAAGTAATATTTAACAATTTCATAACATATACCCAGTACACACAAATCTAAGTGAAGGAATGGAATTAAGAATATATTAATATATGGACGAGCAATGTCAGAGCGGCATAGACTAAGATACAGTAGAATAGTATAGAATACAGAATATACATATGAGATGAGTAATGCAAGATATGTAAACATTATTAAAGTGACTAGAGTTCCATTTATTAAAGTGGCCAGTGATTTCAAGTCTATGTATATAGGTAGCAACCTCTAAGTGCTATTGATGGCTATTTAACAGTCTGATGGCCTTGAGATTGAAAAACCGCTTCGGTCTCTCGGTCCCAGCTTTGATGCACCTGTACTGATCTCGCCTTCTGGATGATAGCGGGGTGAACAGGTAGTGGCTCGGGTGATTATTGTCCTTGACAATCCTTTTGGCCTTCTGTGACATTGGGTGCTGTAGGTGTCCTGGAGGGCAGGGGCAGGTAGTTTGTCCCCGGTGATGTGTTGGGCAGACCGCACCACCCTCTGGACATTCCTGCGGTTGCCGGCGGTGCAGTTGCTGTACCAAGAGGTGATACAGCCCGATAGGATGTTCTCAATTGTGCATCTGTAAAAGTTTGTGAGGGTTAAATTTAATTCAGCCTCTTGAGGTTGAAGAGGTGCTGTTGCGCCTTTTTCACCACACTGTCTGTGTGGGTGGACCATTTCAGTTTGTCAGGGATGTGTATGCTGAGGAACTTGAAGCTTTCCACCTTCTCCACTGTGGTCCCGTTGATGCTTTGTTTTGTTGACGTTGAATGAGAGGTTATTTTCTGGCACCATACTCCCAGAGCCATCACCTCCTCCCTGTAAGCCGTCTCGTCCTTGTTGGGAATCAAGCCTACTACTGTTGTGTCATCTGCAAACTTGATGATTGAGTTAGAGGTGTGCTTGGCCACACAGTCATGGGTGAAAAGGGAGTACAGGAGGGGGCTGGGCACGCCCCCTTGTGGGGCCCCAGTGTTGAGGATCAGCAAAGTGGAGGTGTTGTTTTCTACCCTCACCACCTGGGTCGACCCATCAAGAAGTCCAGGGCCAGTTGCACAGGGTGGGGTTCAGACCCAGGACCCCGAGCTTAATGATGAGCTTGGAGGATACTATGGTGTTGAATGTTGAGCTATAGTCAATGAACAGCATTCTTACATAGGTATTCCTCTTGTCCAGATGGGATAGGGCAGTGTGCAGTGTAATGGCGATTGCATTGCCTGTGGATCTACTGGGGCGGTAGGCAAATTGAAGTGGGTCTAGAGTGACAGGTAAGGTAGAGGTGATATCCTTGACTAGTCTCTCCAAGCACTTCATGATGACAGAAGTGAGTGCTACGGGGCGATAGTCATTTAGTTCAGTTACCTTTGCTTTCTTGGGTACAGGAACAATGGTGGCCATCTTGAAGCATTTTGGGACAGCAGACTGGGGTATGGAGAGATTGAATATGTCCGTAAACACACCAGCTAGCTGGTCTGCGCATGCTTTGAGGACGCGGCTAGGGATGCCGTCTGTTCCGGCAGCCTTGCGAGGTTTAACACGCTTAAATGTCTTAGTCACGTCGCCACAGAGAAGGAGAGCCCACAGTCCTTGATAGCGGGCAGCGTCATTGGCACTGTGTTGTCCTCAAAGTGGGCAAAGAAGGTGTTTAGCTTATCCTGAAGCAAGACGGTGTCCATGACGTGGCTGGTTTTCCTTTTTTAGTCCGTGCTTGTCTGTAGACCCTGCCACATACGTCTCGTGTCTGAGCCATTGAATTGCGACTCCACTTTGTCTCTATACTGACGTTTTGCCCTTTTGATTGCAATGGAAGGAATAACTACACTGTTTGTATTCTGCCATATTCCCAGTCACCTTGCCATTTTTAAAATGCGGTGGTTCGCGATTTCAGTTTTGAGCGAATGCTGCCATCTATCCACGGTTTCTGGTTAGGGTACAACATATCCTATACACTTCCTGATAAACTCAGTAACCGTATCAGTATATACGTCAATGTTATTCTCTGAGGCTACCCGGAACTTATCCCAGTCCCTGTGATCAAAACAATCTTGATGCGTGGATTCCGATTGGTCAGACCAGCGTTGGATTGTCCTTAGCACGGGTACTTCCTGTTTGAGTTTCTGCCTATAGGAAGGGAGGAGCAAAATGGAGTCATGGTCAGATTTGCTGAAAGGATGGCCGGGGAGGGCCTTGTATGCATCCCCGAAGTTGGAGTAACAGTGGTCCAGTATTTTATCAGCACAAGTACTACAGTTGATATGCTGGTAGAATTTAGGTAGCCTTTTCCTCAAATTTGCTTTGTTAACATCCCCAGCTATAATAAATGCAGCCTCAGGATATGTGGCTTCCCGTTTGCATAAAGTCCAGTGTTCCTTGAGGGTCGTCGTGGTATCAGTTTAAGGGGGGGATATACACGGTCGTGACTATCTCAGAAGAAAATTATCTTAGAAGATATTACGGTTGGCATTTGATTGTGAGGTATTCTAGGTCGGGTGAACAAAAGGACCTGAGTTCCTGTATGGTATCACAATTACACCATGAGTCGTAGATCATGAAACATATACCCCCGCCATTCTTCTTCCCGGAGAGATATTTATTCCTATCTGCGCGATGAACTGAGATGTCAATTGGCTGGACCGACTCAGACAGTACATCACGAGGTAGCCATGTTTCCGTGAAACAGAGTATGTTACAATCCCTGAGCCCTCGCTCATCAACTTTATTATCCAAAGACTGAACATTTGCGAGTAATATATACGGAAGCGGTGGGTGTTGTGCCCGCATCCTAAGTCGGACTAGGAGACCACTCCGAGTAGTTCTCCTCCACCGGCGTTGTTTTGGGTAGGCTTTTGGAATCAGGTCAATCGCCCTGGGGGGTGCGAACAAAGGATCCGCTTCGGGAAAGTAGTATTCCTGGTCGTAACCATGAAAAACAGCCACAGACCATTATTCCTCCTCCACCAAACTTTACAGTTGGCACTATGCATTGGGGCAGGTAGCGTTCTCCTGGCATCTGCCAAACCCAGAGTTGTCTGTCTGTCTGTCTGACTGTCAGATGGTGAAGCGTGATTCATCACTCCAGAGAATACTTTTCCACCACTCCAGAGTCCAATGGTGGTGAGCTTTACACCACTCCAGCCGACGCTTGGCATTGCGCATGCTGATCTTAGGCTTGTGAGCGGCTGCTCGGCCATGAAACCCATTTCATGAAGCTCCCGACAAACAGTTATTGTGCTGATGTTGCTTCCAGAGACAGTTTGGAACTCGGTAGTGAGTGTTGCAACCGAGGACAGACACACTATACGCTTCAGCACTCGGCGGTACTGTTCTGTTAGCATGTGTGGCCTACCACTTTGCGGCTGAGCCAATGTTGCTCCTAGATCTTTCCACTTCACAATAACAGCACTTACAGTTGACCAGGACAGCTCTGGCAGGGCAGAAATGTGATGAACTGACTTGTTGGAAAGGTGGCATCCTATTATGGTGCCACGTTGAAAGTCACGAGCTCTTTAGTAAGGCCATTCTACTGCCAATGTTTGTCTATAGAGATTGCATGGCTGTGTGCTCAATTTTATACACCTGTCAGCAATGGTTGTGGCTGAAATAGCCAAATCCACTCATTTGAAGGGGTGTCCAATTACTTTTGTATAAATAGTGTATCTGTATCCATTCATCATCATCACCTATAGTGTCTCCCAGGTCTTCTTACCATTTTTGTTTGGCATGTTTTGTCATTGGGAAAAGTCTCCAACCTTTGATACCGTTTACAAATAAACTTGTTTGTCAGACTGCTTTAAAATAGTTTAAATCTTGTTTGCTGCACAAAGAGTATGTTCTATCTGCAAAAGTTCACCTCTACGCCGTCACAGACTTGTCTTCCCTGGTTGCCTGACCCTGTTGAGACACCTGTCACCATCTGATCCTGCTCAGATGAGGCATGACAAAGAATGACCTTGGTGTACATTTATACATGATATTATCCAAAAATAGAATCAATGTTTCAATAATTGAAATTACCATTATTCCCAGATCCCAGACTGTAGCCTACCCATCAACTCAAGATGGAACTTTGTATCTATTCACTGATTGTTATCAGTGGTGTAAAGTACTTAAGTTCCCGAGTGGCACAGCGGTCTAAGTCACTGCATCTCAGTCCTAGAGGTGTCACTACAGACCCTAGTTCGATTCCAGGCTGTATCACAACTGCCTGTGGTTGGAAGTCCCATGGGGTGGAGCACAATTGGCGCAGCGTTGTCTGGGTTTGGCTGGTGTAGGCCGTCATTGTAAATAAGAATTTATTCTTAACTGACTTGTCTGGTAAAAATACTTGAAAGTACTACTTAAATAGTTTTTTGGGGTATCTTTAATTTACTATTTTTATTTTTGAAAACGTTTTGTTTTACTTCACTACATTCGTAAAGAAAATTATGTACTTTCTACTCCCTACATTTTCCCTGACACCCAAAAGTACTTGTTACATTTTGAATGCTTAGCAGAACAGGAAAATTGTCTAATTCACACACTTATCAGGAAAACATATCTGGTCATCCCTACTGCCTCTCATCTGACGGACTCACTAAACAGTGTGAGTGTTGGAACGTGCCCCTGGCTATCGGTAAATTAATAAAAAACATTGATTGACCCTGCTTGGACACCTGTCACCATCTAAGACATGATGAGCATAGTGTT
The DNA here is from genome assembly GCF_029448725.1 of Salvelinus fontinalis. Taxonomy (NCBI): domain Eukaryota; kingdom Metazoa; phylum Chordata; class Actinopteri; order Salmoniformes; family Salmonidae; genus Salvelinus; species Salvelinus fontinalis. Next base: position 21,407,468 of record NC_074678.1, on the reverse strand, counting down.
GTGTACTGACTGTGCACCATTACAGTGTAGCCTGTAGAGCTGTTTATACCGTGTCAGTGTGAAAAGTAGGGAATTAGCTAAGAAAACTGACAGATCAATAACGTTACATTGCTATACTGACTCGAATAAAAACTCTCATTGCGCTGTAAAAAAACGTCAGAATATTGATATTCAATATTTTGCCCGCTGGTTTCATCGTTTCATTCAGGTCTAGTGTGATTGAGCAAAAATAAAAGCTAAAGTTAGTGAGCTAGCTAGCTAACATTTTTGGCTTGCTCTAATGGTACATCAACTAGTTAGCGAGCTAGTTTATTCTCTTCAGGCAGAACTTCAGTCAAGAGGGGATGAAACATGATTAGCTAACGTTACATGTCAGTTACACTACTAGCTCAGCACTGGGAATAACTACTTTGTTTCTGTAAAGTCAAACAGCAGTTACCTTGCCAGCTACATCAGTAAACTAAAGAAAAGACAGTTTCTGCTCCGCTTGCTTTTATAACAAAAAGTGCAACACACACAAACAGCAGCTGCAGGCAGCAGCACAGTGCTGGTCCTCCTTCACACAGCCTGTCCTCACTCTCTGTGGTGTCTGCACAGTCCTAAATCCAGCATCTGAAACTGCCAAACAGCCTACCCGACCGCTCTGAGTTGTCCGCATCGTCCTAAGCACACAATGCCGCTTTTTGTATCACAGTGCAATGATAAAACTGTGGGGAGACAAAAGCAATTTTAGAATGTGGGGGTGTTATGTCCCCTCCGTCCCCGTGAAAGTTGCGCACCTGCACCAGAGTTTGTGAGAAGAGTTGAGAGTTGGAAATCGTACTCATTACTCACGGAACCGTCTTTGCGCACCGTTCCGAGGCTCAACATCCTTTCTCCAGCTGTGCTAAAAATCACTCAGTGCTCACAGGAAAGAAAACGTCCGCTCCATATTTGCTACATCTGTTTAAAAAGATGATTTAACAAACACCCCATCTACTTTTGTGACAATGTACCATTTGGTTTTGAAGTAGGCTATTGTAAGAAGCTTCAATATTTCAACAACATGTAATTTGCTACTAAACAAGGACTTACAGTGCATTCAGTGCATTTTGTTATGTTACAGCCTTATTCTAAAATATAATACACACAATACCCCATAATGACAAAGAAAAGCTTGGCACACCTGTATTTGGGGAGTTTCTCCCATTCTTCTCTACAGATCCTCTCTAGCTCTGTCAGGTTGGATGAGACACGGCTATTTCCAGGTCTCTCCTGGGATGTTAGATTGGGTTCAAGTCCAGGCTCTGGCTCGGCCACTCAAGGACATTCAGACTTGTCCCGAAGCCACTCCTGTGTTGTCTTGGCTGTGTGCTTAGTGTTGTTGTCCTGTTGGAAGGTGAACCTTGGCCCCAGTCTGAGGTCCTGAGCACTCTGGAGTAGATTTTTCTCAAGGATCTCACTGTATTTTGCTCTGTTCATCTTTCCCTCCAGCCTGACTAGTCTCCCAGTTCCTGCCACTGAAAAACATCCCTGCAGCATGATGCTGCCACAACGCTTCATCGTAGGAATGGTGCCAGGTTACCTCCAGATGTGACGCTTAGTACTCAGGCCAAAGAGTTCAATCTTGGTTTCATCAGACAAGAGAATCTTGTTTCTCATGGTCTGAGAGTATTTAGGTGCCTTTTGGCAAACTCCAAGCGGGCTGTCATGTGCCATTTACTGAGGAGTTGCTTCTGTCTGGCCACTCGACCATAAAGGCCTGATTGGTGGAATGCTGCAGAGATAGTTTTCCTTCTGGAAGGTTCTCCCATCTCCACAAAGAAACTATGGAGCTCATTCGGAGTGACCATCGGGTTCTTGGTCACCTCCCTGACCAAGGCCGTTCTCCCTGAGTGCTCAGTTTGGCCGGGCGGCCAGCTCTATGAAGAGTCTTAGTGGTTCCAAACTTCTTCCATTTAAGAATGATGGAGGCCACTGTGTTCTTGGGGACCTTCAACGCTGCAGACATTTTTTGGTACTCTTCCCCAGATCTGTGCCTCAACACAATCCTGTCTTGGAGCTCTACGGACAATTCCTTCGCCCTCATGGCTTGGTTTTTGCTCTGACATGCACTGTCAACTGTGGGACCTTATATAGACAGGTGTGTGCCTTTACAAATTATGTCCAATCAATTTAATTTATCACAGGTGGACTCCAATCAAGTTGAAGAAAGATCTCAAGGATGATCTACGGAAACAGCATGCACATTAATTTCGCATCGCCAATGCAAAGGGTCTAAATACTTATGTAATTACTTAAGTTTTTTTATTTTTTTATTTTTAATACATTAGTAAGAATTTTTAAAAACCTGGTTTTGCTTTGTCATTATGGGGTATTGTGTGTAGATTGATGAGGGGGGGAAAAGTATTTAATCCATTTTAGAATAAGGCTGTAATGTAAAATGTGGAAAAAGTCAAGGGGTCTGAATACTTTTCAAATGCACTAGGTAATAGGCTTTGTGGCCACTGTGTAAAGAAATAAGCTTATTCTCTAATCTATTAATAGTCAGATACTTCAGTTGTAACGCTCAGATTTTACAGTTGATTGACAACTTCAGCATCATTACAAACTTAGACTCCTCTTTTTTTTAATTTTTAAATAGCCTATTTAGAAACCAAAATGTCTCCGGTGATGCTGCATTCATTGTCTTCCGTCAACTACACAGGCTGTTTGACCTATTTCTTGGTCAACTCATATCAACATCACGTGTATGTCATACAGCAAACACTCTTACAGTAGTGAGTGCATACATTTCATACTTTTCTTTCCCCATACTGGTCCCCTGTGGGAGTTGAACCCACAACCCTCGCATTGCAAGTGCCATGCTCTACCAACTGAGCCTCAAGGGACCATTAGTGGTGGCGTAGCCTAAATACATACAACAGAATAGGCCTAATTAAGAGAACAGTAAAGAAAAAATAAATAAAATGCTGGGCAGAGCATGGCCAGAGCTCGTGGCTGAGCGGTACCAGAGCGAAATTGGAGCAGGGGGGAAGGCCAACTCTCCAAAATTTTTTGAATCCGCTCCACACTCCAGACAAATTATGCACGCGCCGCTCCTCACTCCAAACCAGCTCCACTCCGCTCATATCCTCTGTAATATACATAACAATGTATAGACCAGAGGTGGCCAGTCTTATCATATTCTATTACATAGCTCTTCCTTTATTTCTCCTTACATCGACTGATATCAGATGAAGGTCACATGATCTCTAGAGATCCCGCAAAGCACCACGACGTACAGTAAATTGTGTGTGTGTTTCTGTTGATGTGTTTGTGTGTGTCTGTTGGTGTATGTGTGGAGCTCCATTTTCCCCTGCTGCTCAACCGCATTCTCTCTCTATCTCTCTCTCGTGAGTAAATGAGGCAGATAAAAAGTAAAGGGCCTGTGTGTCATGACATCCTCTAGTCTCAAACCCCCAGACAGCTTCTGTAGATGAGACTGGCTGGCTGTAGAGTAGTCAGTGCTTTGAGAGTGACTCCAAGGTCATCCATGGAACTCTGCTAATGCAGAGGGAGAGAGGGAGAGGGAATCCAACTACACTAAACAACTAACTGGCTATTCCATTCGGTGTAACAGAAATACCATAAACTATGTTAGGTAAGTGAAACAGGGCTGTTATGTTTATGGACTAGTGGCCCTTTTACAGTTGATCAGTTATAGTGATTTTTAGATATAATCACAGCCATATTTCACAGCTCTCTTTTACTGCTCCAAATGATACTCTAGTGCAGAAAGAGAGCAACAGGTTGCGAAACATATGGTACTCTCCTCTAAACAACAATACTTTTTTTAAACTAACCGAGGATCAATATGCTGTATGATTGGATGTTATGACTGGCCCGTGTCTGCCAATAGCTACCCCTGATTGACGATGTTACGAGAGTCCTCTGTTGACACCCTCAGTCATTGGCTGACACCATTTGTGCTCCCTGGGGGTGAAAGTCTGGACATTTTACCCTGATACTGCACTGTAAGGCTCTGAGCTGCGATAAGAGAGAGAGTGTCTGTAAATATAGCAGACAGAGTTTGTTTATATACTGTTAACAAGATTAAACGGTGAGATTATCTTGATTAAATAATCACGGCGGAATTAATAGCACTGGAGCATGCTGTACGCACACTATTTACGGGTATTTATACACACACATCTCATTTCAGCAAAGTTCTTTGTGAAAGGTTTCAGTTTATTTACCTTTATTGATTTACTCTGACCTCTAATAATGTATGAATATGAATGAACATGTGGAATGTTCACTTGTTTGCAAACATGCTTACTACTGTAAACAGCATACCAAGTTACTCTTCAGACACTGTTTTTCAGCAGACTAGGTCAGTGTGACTGTGTGTGAGAATAATCAAAGCTTTAATGAGATATTCATCTACACTGCCCTTCCCACCGCTTTAATTCTGTTATCAGGGTGTGTTCACACCACTTCTACAATAACAAAACCGTATGTGTGTGTGTACACACTCATCAGTGTAATTGCTGAGGAGGTATTGCCAGATATACCCATTGGGAGAGGTACATGAGGACACATTCACACAGTGTACCAGATCCTAACGGACACACACACACGGTCGGTCGATCAAAAGGCTATGAAGGGGCTGATGCTTTTTCTGCTATTTGTTGAGAGAGCAAGAGAGAGAGAGAGAGAGAGAGAATGAATGAGAGCTATGAAGACCAGCCGTCTATATTTGGCAGACGCTTTTAAATGTTTTGAAGAGAATGAAGTCCAGGAGCTCAGGATCAAATAGAAACCTCTATGTCAGAGGAGTGAAGGATGATGATGGCATTTCCTGGAAGGCATAGAGAATTCCAGAACTCTCACATCTGTTCTAGAAGTATATATCCTGCCCCTGTCGACTGTGTGTACAAATTGCGTGTGTTTCTCTGTGTGTACATGAGTCTATCCTTGCCAATGTGTGAGTGAGTACAGCAGAGTAGCTGGTCATTAGAGCTGAGTTTGATACACTATATGTACAAAAGCATGTGAACACCCCTTCAAATGAGTAAATTCGGCTATTTCAGCCACACCCGTTGTTGACAGTTATATAAAATCTAGCACACAGCCATGCAATCTCCATAGACAAACATTGGTAGTAGAATGGTCTTACTGAAGAGCTCGGTGACATTCAATGTGGCACCGTCATAGGATGCCACCTTTCCAACAAGTCAGTTCATAAAATTTCTGCCCTGCCAGAATTGCAAGTGCTGTTATTGTGAAGTGGTAACATGCAAAGTGATAGGCCACACAAGCTCACATAAAGCCACACATGGTTTGGGCTCTTTAGTTCCAGTGAAGGGCAATCTTAACGCTACAGCATACAATGGCATTTTAGACAATTCTGTTTTTCCAACTTTGTGGCAACAGTTTGGGAAAGGCCATTTCCTGTTTCAGCACGACAATTTTTTTATTTATTTTATTTCACCTTTATTTAACCAGGTAGGCTAGTTGAGAACAAGTTCTCATTTGCAACTGTGACCTGGCCAAGATAAAGCATAGCAATTCGACACATACAACAACACAGAGTTACACATGGAATAAATACAACATACAGTCAATAATACAGTAGAAAAATAAGTCTATATACAATGTGAGCAAATGAGGTGAGATAAGGAAGGTAAAGAAAAAAAAGGCCATGGTGGCGAGGTAAAACAATATAGCTAGTAAAACACTGGAATGGTAGATTTGCAGTGGAAGAATGTGCTAAGTAGAAATAGAAATAATGGGGTGCAAAGGAGCAAAATAAATAAATAAATAAATACAGTAGGGGAAGAGGTAGTTGTTTGGGCGAAATTATAGATGGGCTATGTACAGGTGCAGTAATCTGTGAGCTGCTCTGACAGCTGGTGCTTAAAGCTAGTGAGGGAGATACGTGTTTCCAGCTTCAGAGATTTTTGCAGTTCGTTCCAGTCATTGGCAGCAGAGAACTGGAAGGAAAGACGACCAAAGGAGGAATTGGCTTTGGGGGTGACCAGTGAGATATACCTGCTGGAGCACGTGCTACGAGTGGGTGCTGCTATGGTGACCAGTGAGCTGAGATAAGGCGGGGCTTTACCTAGCAGAGACTTGTAGATAACTTGTAGCCAATGGGTTTGGCGACGAGTATGAAGCAAGGGCCAACCAACAAGAGCGTACAGGTCGCAATGGTGGGTATTGTATGGGGCTTTGGTGACAAAACGGATGACACTGTGATAGACTGCATCCAGTTTGTTGAATAGAGTGTTGGAGGCTATTTTATAGATGACATCACCGAAGTCGAGGATCGGTAGGATGGTCAGTTGTGGTCACTTGTGCACAAAGCAAGAAATGGTACATGGTTTGTCAAGATCGGTGTGGAAGAACTTGACTGGCCTGCACAGAGCCCTGACCTCAACCCCATTGAACACCTTTGGGATGAATTGGAACGTCGACTTTGAGCCAGGCCTAATCGCCCAACATCAGTGCCCAACCTCACTAATACTATTGTGGCTGAATAGAAGCAAGTCCCTGCAGCAATGTTCCAACATCTAGTGGAAAGCCTTCCCAGAAGAGTGGAGGCTGTTATAGAATCAAAGGGAGGACCAACTGCATATTAATGACCATGATTTTGGAAATAGGTGTTCGACAAGCAGGTTTCCACATACTTTTGTATATGTGACCCACCACCTGGATTCGATCCTATATAGAAGATTTTGAAATTGTGTTTTTTATATGGGATAAAAGTAGAGAGCTAGAAAAATATATATGCAGTTGCAGTTGAGGAACAATGGGAAAGTAATTCTGCTTTGAAAGTTGATAAACTTGTAACCCAACTTTTGAGAAAATGTCCATTAAATGTTTTGTCTACACCAGGGATCATCAACTAGATTCAGCCACGGGATGATTTTTTCTTGAGGGGATGGTCGGTGGGCCAGAACATAATTACAAATAACTTGTAGACCGCAAATTGACCGCAAGAAGCCCAAACAGATATGTTCGACTAAAACAATAATTTCTAAGTTTGCTTACATTTGTATATGATCACGTGTCTCTATTATGCCTGAGAATACAGGGGAACTGTCATGTTTTGTCATTTGATTATCATGTCTTGTCCCTGTGCTTCCCTTCCATTTGTCTCCCTCTGCTGGTCTTAGTAGGTTCTTTCCCTCTTTCTATCCCTCTCTCTTCCCCTCCCTCTCTTTCTCTCTCGCTCTCTCTCTATCGTTCCGTTCCTGCTCCCAGCTGTTCCTCATTCTCCTAACTACCTCATTTAATCTTTCACACCTGTCCCCTATTTTGCCCTCTGATTAGAGTTCCTATTTCTCCCTCTGTTTTCCGCTTCTGTCCTTGTCGGATCTTCGTTTGATGTTAGCTGTTCTGTGTCCTGGTTCTGCCCTGTCGTGTTTTTTGCCTTCAACAGATGCTGCGTGTGAGCAGGTGTCATCTAAGGTATATCCTGGAGTACCGTTTTGTTTAAGACTGGAATAAAGACTCTGTTTTTGTTAAGTCGCTTTTGGGTCCTCATTCACCAGCATAACAGGAACAGATTTCTTAAATTAATGTCACTTGGAGCTGATGTCCTGGTGTTTTTACAGTCTTATGTCCAACAATGAAAATTCTAACAATAAACCACCAAAAACCCACCAATTTGGCCCGCAGGCTGCCAGTTAGGGAACCCTGGTCTACACCGATTCAGCATCATTCACACCCTCTTAAGCCTTAGCCTCACCCGTCTCTTTAAGGATTCACATGTGAGGCCATGTCTTAAACAGAGTGAGTAAGGTAGTGTAGTAAACAGCCAAAGATTTCAAGACTAAAATTAGTAGCAAAAATACACTTTATCTAGTCGTTGTGTTACATCCGAATCCAGGGGTGAAAGTAGACACCTAAATGCCCGCACACATTTTTTTTATTATACAAAATTACAAGGAAGGCTACTCTGCTGACACTGACAAACAGATGAATAGAAACCATGTTGTCTGATCCATATAATTGGTCAAGGAAAAGGGGAGACACATACAATATGACGTCCATCTAACCTGGAGGAGGAAATGATTGTCCAAAAACAAACAAAAGTGGCACTGACCCAAGACAGTGAATATACACACTCCCCGGAGATATGGCCAATGTTTTCCTCTGGTGCCAACAGTATAGGCTACTGTTCGCTCAACTAAGTTAAGACAGATTTAAATATTTTCATTGTCATCTCTTTACAGCAAGAGCCATTTGATTTCCGAACAGTTTTTCCACAATTGTATTTTTACATATTGCGATATGCCTGGCTGGGTCTCTCTGCTTTTCACTGACAGTCGCAACAATCATCTATTTGGTATTTGCAACGCGCGCTGTCAAAATTGATTATATTTATTTCTTTATAGACAGGAGTAAGCTAATTAGGCTAAATAATGTTTGCAATCTAATTCAATTTACTGTAGGGAAAGCTTAGCTTCCCCTAGCCTTATGGACACGCCGGCTATGCCTTTTAATTTGGCATAAACACAACCAGTCATGATGTTTTCATCTGATTGTCAAACAACCACTTAACCAAGGCACTCGTGTAGGCTACCAACGCACGGCTACCTGCGCACATTCATCCCCTCACAAAATAATTTTAGCACCAAACCCCAACAGTGCACTTTGCACCTGTAATTTGATGAATGGAAAGAGACATATGCTACAAACACGTACGTGTATTGCAATGACATACTGCGATTGTCATTAGACCTACACTTGTAGCCTGAATTGATGCATCCACTTGTTGTCCATGAGCGCCTCGGTCTCAGCCACTAATTCTGCCTTGTCCGCAGGAGTCTCGACCACTCCCCGTCTTGACAAAATGTCAGTGTTCTCCTCAAATAACAATGCAATTTGGAGCGTATAGCACCGCTTCTAGTGAATTCGCAATTTTTTCATGCGACTAACATGCATTAATGTTGAATAATGGTGTAATAGCCTATAGTTTTTTGGCCATGTTGTATTAATTGTTTTTTGTCTTAAAGGCTCACGCTTTACTGGTACGGAGTAGCCCCACATTTTATTTTGTCGGGACGCCGTAATGGACCGTACCACTTTACTTTCTGTCATAATCTGATTTTGGTGCAGGTCATGTTGTTCTTCACATTACCGTCTCTGGTAAATACACACTATATCAAATCAAATCTAAGTTGATCTGTCAGATTCACAGGATATAGAAGGCATAAACGGTACAGTGAAATGGAAGTGGAAGTCCTTTGTTTAGACATGTAGCTGACTAAACAATGAACCATAATCCCAACTCATAATACAATGCACCATGTATGAATCTGCAGGTAGCTAAAGCTAACCAACTAGGTTCAAAGTTAGCTAGCTAGCTAACATTAGGCTATAACTAGCAATGCAAATGGCTTCCTGAGATACAAATAATATTTCTACACAGATCATACACATAACGTTAGTTAGCGAGCCAACCAGCTAATGTTAGCTAGCTAACCGTATGCTTTAACTTGCAATGAAAATAACTTTTTGACAAAATTAGAAACGTATAATATCTAAAAATATAGCTAGACTCTTGTCCGTATACATGGATGAACGCTTCTCCCTCTATGCCATGGTTGCCCTTAGTTTAAAGATGTAATCTGGAGACAGGTGTTTTATACAACAGAGAACAGTGTTCTCTTTTCGACTCCCTCGGAATTTGCAATCTTACTCTGCTTCCAAAGGGAATTACACTGATTTCAAAACTCGGTCAACAACACTGTTGATTGCTGTTTCTTCTCCATCACTGTCATTAGAAGATTCTACCATTTCTGGTTCAATTAAAATGTTTTTACCTAAATCACGGATTTCTTCATCGTCTGATTCATTTTCCGAGTCAGCATGGCAAGATCAACCTCCAGAAAGTAGTCCATCACAAAATTTTCCCACTGATCTTTGTCGATAGCGCCTGTTAAATTCAGGGCAGCAATGTTGGAGCAGAAGCAACAATTTTGCAGTTCTTTATGATATCTTAAAAAAAGCTGCAGTTGAAAGGATTACAGTTGAAATTGGAAGTTTACAAACACTTAGGTTGGAGCCATTAAAGCTCGTTTTTCAACCACTCCACAAATGTCTTGTTAACAAACTATAGTTTGAGCAAGTCAGTTAGGATATCTACTTTGCGTATTACACAAGTCATTTTTCCAACAATTGTTTACAGACAGATTATTTCACTTATAATTCACTGTACCACAATTCCAGTGGGTCAGAGGTTTACATACACTAAGTTGACTGTGCCTTTAAACAGCTTGGAAAATTCCAGAAAATGATGTCATGGTTTTAGAAGCTTCTGATAGGCTAATTGACATCATCTGAGTCAATTGGAGGTGTACCTGTGGATGTATTTCAAGGCCTACCTTCAAACTTAGTGCCTCTTCGCTTGACATCATGGGAATATCAAAAGAAATCAGCTAAGAAAATTGTAGACTTCCACAAGTCTGGTTCATACTTGGGAGCAATTCCCAAACGCCTGAAGGTACCACGTTCATTTGTACAAATAATAGTACGCAAGTATAAACACCATGGGACCACACAGCCGTCATACCGCTCAGGAAGGAGATGCGTTCTGTCTCTTAGAGATGAACGTACTTTAGTGCGAAAAGTGCAAATCAATCCCAGAACAACAGCAAAGGACCCTGTGAAGATGCTGAAGGAAACAGGTACGAAAGTATCTATATCCACAGTAAAACGAGTCCTATATTGACATAACCTGAAAGGCCGCTCAGCAAGGAAGAAGCCACTGCTCCAAAACCGCCATAAAAAAGCCAGACTACGGTTTGCAATTGCACATGAGGACAAAGATCGTACTTTTTGGAGAAATGTCCTCTGGTCTGATGAAACAAATATAACTCTTTGGCCATAATGACCATCGTTATGTTTGGAGGATAAAGGGGGAGGCTTGCAAGCCGAAGAACACCATCCCAACCGTGACGCACGGGGGTGGCAGCATCATGTTGTGGGGATGCTTTGCTGCAGGAGGGACAGGTGGACTTCACAAAATTGATGGCCTCATGAGAAAGGAAAATTATGTGGACATATTGAAGAAACATCTCAAGACATCAGTCAGGAAGTTAAAGCTTGGTTACAAATGGGTCTTCCAAATGGACAATGACCCCAAGCATACTTCCAAAGTTGTGGCAAAATGCCTTAAGGACAACAAAGTCAAGGTATTGGAGTGGTCATCCCAAAGCCCTAACCTCAATCCCATATAACTTTTGTGGGCAGAACTGAAAAAGTATGTGCGAGCAAGGAGGCCTACAAACCTGACTCAGTTACACCAGCTCTGTCAGGAGGAATGGGCCACAATTCCCCCAGCTTCTTGTGGGAAGCTTGTGGAAGGCTACCCGAAAACGTTTGACCCAAGTTAAACAATTTAAAGGCAATGCTACCAAATACTAATTGAGTGTATGTACACTTCTGACCCACTGGGAATGTGATGAAATAAATAAAAGCTGAAATAAATCAGTCTCTCTACTATTATTCTGACATTTCATATTCTTAAAATAAAGTGGTGATCCTAACTGACCTAAGACAGGGAATGTATTTGGCTGAGGTGTATGTAAACTTCTGACTTCAACTGTATCTACACATACTGAGCAGCTTATGTTATAGACAGAAACACACTACATTGCAGACCAATCAAAACTCCTCTCTCTGCATTTTTATCAAAATGCGTTTTTTGGGCAGAAATGCATTCTGGAACATGTGAACTTTCATGTGCCTTAATAACAAACTTGTATGCCATCAGTGAATACGAATACAATTGTTAAATTACGAGCCTAGTTGGTTTAGTCACAGAAAAAGTCAGCAACCTTCCCGCTAGCCATGATTGACTGAAATAATGAGTGGGCTGGACATGCCGAGAGATTGAGTTTTGAAATCAGTGGAATTAGAGTATGCTAGCGAAGAAGATGGAGAAAACACCTATTTCCGGATTACATCTTCAAACTAAGGGCAACCATGGCATCTGTGACGGAGAGGGAGAAGCGTCCATCCATTTATACGGGTAAGAGTCTAGCTAACTACATTTTTCAGATATTACACATTTCTAATTTTGTCAGAAAGTTGTTTTCATTTCAAGTTAAAACCTCTCTAGGGTATGTGGGACGTCAACAGCCAGTGAAACTGCAGGGTGCCAAATTCAAAACAACAGAAATCGCATAATTTAAATTCCTCAAACATACAAGTATTTTACACCATTTTAAAGATACACTTGTTGTAAATTTGTGGAGGGCACTGTACTGTTTAGCTTTTCTTTAGGTTTTGTTTTAATAACAAAAGACTCCACTATGCAAGTAACCATTTCAATAGAATGTTCTTGATGTCAATGTGATAACTGTTGATATACGTATCAGGTAAATTTGCTCTGGCTATCTACTCCGATTTCAGAGCACTCTCATCTGAGTGTGCCAGAGTGCAGAATAACTGAGCGTCCATAATTACGAACTCTCAACACCCGTTGAATATGGCCAATGTCAATAAATGTAACCCTGCAGCACAGTTGCAGTCACCAACGATCTGGATAACATAAAAACAGCCTAACCAGCTCCGCTGGGGTGAGTAGAATGGTCAGAGTGAGCTGTTCTCTCATTTGTGTCTGGAAGTAGCTAGCAAGCTAGCCAACGTTGGCCAGTTAGCTTGGGTGCTTGACTGCTGTTGTTAGGACAGAACAATCGGATCTACCCTACTCCTCGGCCAGAGCATCCAGTGTGCGCTCTGAACGCTCCAAGAGCGAAACGCTCTAAATATACTAATGGACAATCTGACAATGCTCTGAGTTTATGGGCGGGGCTATAGCTTAAGAGGGTGTGAATGATCCTGAATGGGTGTAGACAAAGAAGAGCTCTCAAAACATTCAAAGGCCATTTTCTCAAAAGTAAGGTTACAAGTTTATCAACTTTCAAAGCAGAATAATCTTCCCATTGTTCCTCAACTGTAGTGCATAATTTAACATTTTCTAGCCCTGAGTCTCTACTTTTATCTAATGTGAAAAACACAATTTCAAATTTTGCTACATCGAGCCGATCGGTCACAAATGCCTCTTCTGTGAAGTAGTGACGTGCCACATACGCCTAGCTTCCTGAAACAGGTTACATACTACTAATCACCATCTTGATTTTGCATGCTTGCTGTGTGTGTGTGTGTGTGAGTGACCCGCCTCTCATCAGCGTAATTGCTGAGAAAGTATTGGCAGGTATCCCCATAGGGAGAGGTACACGAGGAAACACACACTGGGCCAGATCCTATCCCACATATAAATGCATACATCAAACTTTGACAAGGGATTTGAGACATCCTTCCTAACAACAGGAGAACAAACAAGTTCCATGTTCTAAAAACAGCTTGCAGCTTCAATCTTCCTGACAGAATAACAAATCCCGTTGTGCTCTCCTCTGTAGCCCTGAGGCAGGCTGCGCTAGCTGCTACCAAATACATCGCTGATGAGGCCAGGGAGCCCCCTCTGTTGACAGCAGGTGTATATACAGTATACAGTATGTGTGTATATACACTGAGTATTCAAACATTAAGAACACCTGCTCTTTCCATGACATAGACTGACCAGATGAATCCAGGTGGAAGCTATAATCGCTTATTGATGTCACTTGTTAAATCCACTTCAATCAGTGTAGATGAAGGGGAAGAGACAATTTAAATAATACTTTTTAAGCCTTGAGACAATTGAGACATGGATTGTGTATGTGTGCCATTCAGAGGGTGAATAGGCAAGACAGAAAATGTAAGTGCCTTTGAACAGGGTATGTTAGTAGGTGCCAACCGCACCGGTTTGTGTCAAGAACTGCATCGCTGCTGGGCTTTTCATACTCAACAGCCAGCCAACTATAACACAACTGTGGGAAGCAATGGAGTCAACATGGGCCAGCATCCCTGTGGAACGCTTTCGACACCTTGTAGCGTCCATGCCCCGATCAATTTAGGCTGTTCTGAGGGCAAAAGGGGGGAGTGCAACTCAATACTAGGTGTACTTAATGTTGAATACTCAGTATATATGTGTTTGTGAAGGCAGGGCTGAATCACGGGGTTCTAACTAGATAGTCTGTCTGTTGTCCTCTCCTGTCATAACCCAGTGTCACGGCAGAGCCACCAGCATTACTCTACTGATTTACAGTACTGGAATACAAATGTTCCTTGCTAGCTTTGTCATTCACCCTTCATTGGTTTTACAGTCTGTGTGTGTGCGTGTTTGTGTGTGTGTGTGTGTGTGTGTGTATGTATAAATGATTAATGCTTCAGACACGGCACTGTATTTATCTAATTTCTCATCAAATCTGTCTGAGCCTCCAAATCCCTCCACTACAGTGTGTGTGTGTGCACGTGCGTGTGTGTATGTGTGTTCAGGGGCCTGTAACTGCTGCCTCAAATTTTGAGCCCCCTCTCTGCACTTCTGTCTCATACACATGCGCGTGCACACACACACACACACACACCAATCTCCAGCCAGGAACGGCCTGGTCCATTTCCTCAGAGGTAATCCTGTGATTTGGACTAATACCACAGTCTCTTATTATCCCAGCTGAAAGAAACACACACCCACACCCTGCTGCCAAGATGCTGCTGGCTGCCGCAGCGTACGGAGGATCTTCCTACAAGGTTACGAGAAATTCTCCTTCACAAAGTCTTTGAGTTAAAGGGGCAAGGCTGGCATTATGGGCAGGCCTTAGGGGCCCTGGCCCACCATACCGTACCTCCATGCCCCTCCAACAATACTGAACAAAAATATAAACGCAACATGCAACAATTTCAAAGATTTTACTGAGTTACAGTTCATTTAAAGAAATCCGTCTATTGAAATAAATAAATTAGGTCATAATCTATGGATTTCACATGACTGGGAATACAGATATGCATCTGTTGCTCATACACATTGACTACAGTTCAGCGTTCAACACCATAGTGCCCTCAAAGCTCATCACTAAGCTAAGGACCCTGGAACTAAACTCTGCAACTGGACTAGCCTGTACCCTTGCACACTGACTCGGTACCGGTGCCACCTGTATATAGCTTCGTTATTGTTATTCTTATTGTGTTACTTTTTATTATTACTTTTTATTTTAGCCTACTTGACAAATATTTTCTTCTTCTTGAACTGCACTGTTGGTTAAGGGCTTGTAAGTAAGCATTTCACGGTAAAGTACACTTGTTGTATTCAGCGCATGTGGAAAATAAAGTTTGATTTGATTTGGATCCTGAAGGGCCGCCCCCAGGTGGTAAGGGTAGGTAACAACACATCCACCACGCTGATCCTCAACCCGGGGGTCCCTCAGGGGTTCGTGCTCAGTCTGCTCCTGTACTCCCTGTTCACTCATGACTGCATGGCCAGGCACAACTCCAACACCATCATTAAGTTTGCCGAAGACACAACAGTGGTAGTAGGCCTGATCACCAACAACGACAACAAGGTCATAGACCTGGCCGTGTGGTGCCGGGACAACAACCTCTCCCTCTCCCTCAACATTAAACTTTTAATTAGATCATACATAATATAATTGTACACAGATTCAGTCATTAAAGTCAATAACGGATTCACTGGACAATATCCATCACCAAAGTCCTGTGTGTGTGTGTGTGTGTGTGTGTGTGTGTGTGTGTGTGTGTGTGTGTGTGTGTGTGTGTGTGTGTGTGTGTGTGTGATGAATCATTAAAATCAATAAAGCGTCTACAGATGCATACTCTCCATCACTAAACCACCATAGTCAGCCAATTAACCCAGCAGCGTTTACCTGCTCATTCTGGGCACTGGGCACTGGGCCATTCATTACCATCAACCATATCTAAACCAGCCTAACACACACATAGACACACCTACACACACACATAGACACACCTACACACACACACACACACACACACACACACACACACACACACACACACACACACACACACACACACACACACACACACACACACACACACAATATATAGGTGTATAATGTGCAACACAGCTAGGCTTTTAAACTTTTAGTATAACACAAGGAATTAGCTGTGGGCAATCGTTTGTGAAATTAAAACTCTCAACCCCCTCCATGGTCATGTCTTGGACTGGTCTGAACCACCCAGAAGAGCTGCAGGGTGTGTGTGTGTCTTTTTATGTGTGTGTGTGTGTGTGTGTGTGTGTGTGTGTGTGTGTGTGTGTGTGTGTGTGTGTGTGTGTGTGTGTGTGTGCGTGCGTGCGTGCGTGCGTGCGTGCGTGCGTGCGTGCGTGCGTGCGTGCGTGCGTGCGTGCGTGCGCGCGCGCGTGTGTGTGTACGTGTAAGTGTGGGTGTCCCAGGGTCAGAGTGGGCCGACCCAGCCCATCTGGATCCAATGAGATGCTAATCCACTTGGTGTGTCACTATGGAAACCATTCAGGTCCCGCCCTGACCTGTCCTGCTCTCTGATGGGCCACATTAACTGGTGGTGAAGTGTTACCTGTAAATGGGATCCTGCATCACCATCATCTTACTCTCATCCCACGTCCACTCCTTCTTCTGTGGAAAGACAGAATAAATTTTTCAGTGAGGAGTGTGCCGCAGATAGTCAGCCAGAGGTGTGTGTGTGTAAGGAGTGTGTGAGAGATGCTAAGATGGAGTGAGAGGAGGTCAGGACCTCTGTGTAGTACGTTTACGCCAGACACTTTAAAATGAGGCTGTCCCCACTGGCTACTGCCATTCACCACTGTGTCTTTGATTGCCACAGTAATGAACTTTGGCCTAGGGTGGGCTGGATGTTGAGCCCAAGGACTGGAGATATTGATTCAATAGAGCCAATCGATCCACAATCCACACAGTGAATAAAGCAATTATTTCGCCCATTCTCTCTTACCTTATTTTGCTCCCTTTCTTCCCATCTTTCTCACTCAGTCTTGCTTTGGCTGCTCTTTTTCACTTGCTCTCTCTCTCTCCAGCGCTTCCTCTATCTTTTTCACGCTCTCTCTTTTTCTCACTTGCTCTCTTTCTCTCATTTTCCCTAGCTTTGTCTCCCTCTCTGTCTTCTCGCTCATTCTCTCTTTGTCTCTGTTTTTCTCGTTCTCTCTCCCGTTCCCTATCCCTCATTCATTCTCATTATCTTTCTTTCTTTCCACACTGGGCTTCGTCCAAGTTTTCTGAGACAATATAAATGTCAACAGGAGCGATTGGAATTATTCCTCCTATTGATTTTTCGTTTCGCCATTTCCACTCAAACATCTCTCTTTTCATACCTCCTTTCATCTCTCCATTCGGTGAGATGTAAATGAGGCGGTCTCTGGACGCGTTGACATTTCAGTCTTGGCCAGAGAGCAGGCTGAGAGACAAAGCAGACAGAGCCATAGAGTCCCATTCAAATCACAACACCTTTCATTCTCATTGTAACAACACAAACACCACTGCTATGCTGCACTGTGTTCAGTTCACTCCAGCTGTTTAGAACAATTCAACCAGAGATTCTGGATCTGGCAGAGGCATTTACTATCTATTTAAGGGGACTGACCAGGGTACAAGGCGTGTGTCTCTTTCTTTTACTGGGGTTATCAAGATAAATTATCATTCACTGTCTTGCGATCACTACGTCTATTCTCCTCTTTCTCCTCTCTCTATTCCCGTTGTCTTCCTCCCCATATTATTTTCTCCTTTCTCTATTCCCTTCTTCCAGTGGTGGAATAAGTACTACATTTTCATACATGAGTAAAAGTAAAGATACCTTAATAGAAAATTACTCAAATAAAAGTCACCAATTAAAATACTACTTGAGTAAAAGTCTAAAATTATCTGGTTTTAAATGTAATTAAAAACATGCTCCAATTAGTAAGTATTTTGTAAACCTCCCGCTTTGGGCTGGATGTGTCAATATGTGGCACCATTATATATATTTTTTACAGACAGACAGAGGCACACTCCAACACTCAGACATAATTCATTTACAAACGCAGTATTTGTGTTTATTGAGTCCACCAGATAAGAGACAGTAGGGATGACAACACGTTATTATTCATAAGTGCATCAATTGGACCACAATTCTGTCCTTCCTAAGCATTCAGAATGTAACAAGTACTTTTTGGTGTTAGGGAAAATGTATAGGAGTAAAAAGTATATATTTTCTTTAGGAATATAGAGGAGTACACGTGAAAGTTGTCAAAATATAATTAGTAAAGAAACATTCAGATACCCCCAAAAAACGACTTAAGTAGTACTTTAAAGTATTTTTACTTAAGTACGGCACACCACTGCCTTCTTCCTCCTTTCTCTGTTCTCTCCATCCATAGGATCCCATAGAGTCCCATATAAAGGGCCTTGGTCTGTGTGGACTTTAAAGGGAAATCCCTTCTGCACTGGAATCACTCTGATATAAGACTGTCTGGCAGTTGGTGTTCATGTATTGTTTTTTCTCCATACCTCATTCTAGGTCTCATTCTCCCACTCTACTGACTGCCTAAATACAGCTTCATTCACAGATCTGTGTTGGTTGGGATGTGTGGATGAGGCTTTATGAGCGATCGACCAATGGACAGCAGATATAGACAGCTGCATAATAGGCTGACGGATCCTTGCGGATATGGAAGCATCCATTGGCATTTAGAGTGGGAAAAAGTGGACACGCACGCAAGAATGAACTCACGCATGCGTGCACAAACACACGCATTAGCTGCCCTTCAGAGCGGTCAAATGAAGAGGTGTGCCCTAGAGGACCACTAAGAACAACTCACTTAAGGCCTGACTGTAATCAGTGTGGAGGGAGGGAGGGAGGGAGGGAGGGAGGGAGAAGCTAATGCAGCTAGGGGATATTTATACCCGGCCACATACCTTCTCTCTGTAGCCTCCCTCCTCCCTCCGCACCATTGTTAAAGGTTGTTAAGGCATGTTAAAGGGTCCTACACAGGCTAAATGCATTACAGATTCCTATAGAGCTTAAGTGTAGCCTTCAGCCTTCAGTCACTGCCTTGAGCCATGTCTAGTGCATTAGTACTGTCCTCTCTTTACAAAAAAATGAATAGAGAGAGGAGAGAAAGGGAAAGAAGATCTCCATACAGGACTCCAGACAATGGAGGGTCGAGGAAGGAAGAAGACATCTGCTGAATACCAGTGGCTTCTTTAGGCTTGTTTGCATACCAGCGGTTATAAGTGTACTTCTAGCTTTAATAGGGACTGACGTTAATACTGTAGTTAAACTGAGAGACAGGTGAGAGGTCACTCAAGGTAAACCCAGTCGAACTACTGTCAAGGTTTATTATAAACCCAAATCACTGTAAAACTGGCAAAAAGAAAGCTTTATACAAATTACATGGAGAGCAAAACAGGGGGTATATTTAGCATAGCATAGAACGGATTTGCTCTCATCCTACACTCTACCCTGTCTGGAACGTTATTTAGCAGGGCACAGATTCCCTCCTCTCCGCCACTCTACCCTGTCTGGAACAATATTTAGCAGGGCACAGATTCACTCCTCTCTGCCACTTTACCCTGCCTGAAGCGCTATTTAGCAGGGCACAGATTCACTGAACTCTACCCTGTCTGGAGCAATATTTAGCAGGGCACAGATTCACTCATCACCCCCTCTCACTGCAGGTGACAGTTAATGAATCCCACTCACTCCTCTACTCACAACCCCAGGATATGACACTGCTCAGCAATGGCTGAGTGCGCAGTTTGACTGGGGTTGGTTAGAAACAACACAACACCCATCCACTCTACGCCCTGCTCCTAAGCTCCAGACAGTTCAAATGGAAAGAAACTGGTTGAGAGATAATAACAGGTTATAAAAGAAAAATAAATACTCACTTTTAACTTTTTTCTGAGTGCCACCTTCACTCCATCCACTGAGACAATGATGTTGACCTTCTTCTTCTTGATGTTCTTCACTTTGAATTCATACTGTGGAAAGAATGATTGATTAACATTAGTAAGAATATATTAAGACATTGAATTTATATTGAGGAAAGAAAGATTTCTTAACATTAGTAACAATATGATGTGTTACCAGTGAAAGCATATAAAGTGAAAATTAAATGAAACATTGCCCCCAAAATAAATGAAAGTATAGCTGCAAGCAGCAATGAAACGGGGTGCTGGAAGCGTTAAACATCCTCCCTCATTCTAAGCTACATGTAACAATTCAAAACACTTCATGTGCAAGTTTCATGTTGATAAAGTGTAGAGAAGTGAAGTTATTAGGCTTTAATTGAGGATACAATATTTTATTTGAGATAGTTGTAATTTCCTCTTCCATCTTTAAACATATTGCTTAGCTTCCCTCTAACGTACTAGAGACAGACGTGATAACATACATTTTGAGTTCCAAGTCAATCGGATGTACGGTTCATGAGAAAAATATCTATGAAAAATCAAAGATGTCGGAAATCCAAAATGGCGGAAGTCATAGGTCCATGAGGCAATTTTTTTTACTTGTGTTGAGAAAAATTCATATTTCAACCACTATAATGTTCCTATCAATACACAATTATTGAACTGACCAAGTTCTCCAATCTTTTTTCTGGCAAGTTTTTGGTTTATCCAAGTTTGTAACAATGATGTATGAAGACTTCATGAAAAGGTTCAATAACATCAGTAACAATATATATGAAGACTTAGAATGTATATTGAGCAGAAAGATGTGCTAATTGGTTAGGATTGATAGAGTCATTAGTATTTTACATTCATTTTGAATTTAATTTATCCAGGGAAAGAGTGTGTGTGTGTGAATGTGTCTTTCCATTTAGCCAAAACATTTAACTAAAAGGTATTTTCTATGGCTGAGATCTCAAAGGTATTAGCTACTAGGGTAGCCACTTGCAGGCATTAGCTAGCAGGGTAGCTAGAGGTTTTAAGGCTGGGGCTAGTTTCCTTACATCTGTAGAGTCGATTAGCCTTATCCCTGCTGGTGTCTGATAAATCAGGGTTAAGCATAGGAAAGCTTTCTGCTCTTCAAAAATATCACACACCGTACCTACCCAGCCATAGGGATTTCCATTTGCACAACTTGACTGGGAATAACAACTATGTCATAACCAAATATGGGCCTAGCAGCAGCATGAATCAATGTGAACCTGCTGCCTTCATGTCTTTAATATATCGCTTTAATGTTCCTCTGGTCGGACGCCTGCTCTGTGGTTGGTGACTGACTAGGCTGGGTGTGTGTATGTGGTGTCTGTGTGTGTGTGTGTGTGTGTGTGTGTCCTCTCCTGTCTGCTCTATAGCCACCTGCACCTGGTCCAGACAGACACAGCTGGGTGTGTGTGTCTGTGTGTGTGTGTGTGTGTGTGTGTGTGTGTGTGTGTGTGTGTGTGTGTGTGTGTGTGTGTGTGTGTGTGTGTGTGTGTGTGTGTGTGTGTGTCCGAATGCCTGTGGTGTGTGTGTGTGTGTGGCCAGACTGGCCACCTATCTCTTGTGTTGGCCCTGGACTGACGCCCTGATGCCTGATGCAGACAGGCCACCTGTCTATGGTGTTGGCCCTGGACTGACGCCCTGATGTCTGATGCAGACAGGCCACCTGTCTATGGTGTTGGCCCTGGAGTGACGCCCTGATGTCTGATGCAGACAGGCCACCTGTCTATGGTGTTGGCCCTGGACTGACGCCCTGATGTCTGATGCAGACAGGCCACCTGTCTATGGTGTTGGCCCTGGACTGACGCCCTGATGTCTGATGCAGACAGGCCACCTGTCTATGGTGTTGGCCCTGGAGTGACGCCCTGATGTCTGATGCAGACAGGCCACCTGTCTATGGTGTTGGCCCTGGAGTGACGCCCTGATGTCTGATGCAGACAGGCCACCTGTCTATGGTGTTGGCCCTGGAGTGACGCCCTGATGTCTGATGCAGACAGGCCACCTGTCTATGGTGTTGGCCCTGGAGTGACGCCCTGATACTGATGTAGACAGGCCACCTGTCTATGGTGTTGGCCCTGGACTGATGCCTCATGCAGACAGGCCACAGGTGCCATGTGCATTTTACGTTCAGCTTAGAAAACCCCAAATCTCAGTCTCTAGGCACATTCAAGTATTCAATACAATCCACACCAGCTGATCCATACTGGCAAGGTTTTAAAAGTCCATTAAATGTTTCTCTGTGTCTGGGTGAGGTGTCTGCCCAGGCTGGTCACTAGAAATAGACAGCAATTTTTGATGTTTGAAAAGGTCCTGAGAACGTCGATATATTGAATGCTTTTCTCGGCTCTCAAAAAAAAAGAAAACCGATTGTCCAGCACTGGGTGCGAACTCATTACGCTCGGAGCCGGTGCTCCAGCAAGCTGTGAGAACACTATGAATACTGAAGATACCTAGTGCATCGTTTTTAATTACTTTGTTTTAAGCCTTCCCCAAACCATAGCCGTAACCTTAACCTCTCAGAATGAGTGCCTAAACTGTTAACATTTGAGTTGTTTATGTTTTAACCTTGTAACCACGCGGAATTAACCCTGTAACCACACAAAATGAAATCTTCAAAAATAGAGGTTCATCTATAATACATCGAATTTTGAAGGGAAACTATGAGATCATGTTGGTCTACCTGGCCTGTTCAGTGCAGGGCAATTCCCTGGTAACATAATTACATATTTTATTTCATGCAGCAGTCAGGATTCTGAGCATAGCTCCATTCTCTGGTGGAGAGTATTCATTCCAGGAGAGTATTACCAGTATCTTTGATATTAGACAGGCTGCTATGAGGCCTGCCAGGAATCTCATCCCTTGCTAATCCTGTGGAGGAATAATCTGCTGACCACTACCTGTTACCAGGTCAGTGGATAACACAGACAGCTGGGATAGATAGACAGGCAGAGAGACAGGCAGGCAGGCAGACAGACAGCTAGGCTGGGACAGACAGACAGACAGACAGACAGACAGACAGAGGGGCAAAGACAGATAGACAGTACAGTACCGTGACTGTCTGTGCGACATGTGTGTGTGTGTGTGTGCATACCGTAGGTGTTCGATGTGAGTGACCTCTTTACATATTACAACGTCTATCTAATGCCTCTCAATGGACGGCTGGCACATACAGTATATGCATCTATGCGGCGTAATGTGACAATCTTTTAATAGGCCTGTCTATCCCTCATGATCCTGCTCCATCTCACAGTAAATCACATCAACTAGTCTGGTCTGGCAGGCTCGTAAAGAGGTGCCACAGCACATTCACTTTCAATTTCCAATCTACATCTAATACTGATGATAGGATGTTCAACAACACATGAAACAACCAAATAAACGGACCTAATTACGACAGTCAACACCACAATGGCTCCCTGCTAAAAAAGGCACAGGCCATACATTTTTTGTGCTGACATTTTGAAAATTAGATCTTGTAAAGACAGGGCTTAGATAATGAATCCTTATGTAACAAGAAAGACTTGTCATGTAAAGACTGTATTGTGTGTGTCTCAGCATGTGATCTATTTAACATTTAGCCTCCATATTGCCAGATAAGCAGGTAATTATTTCCTGAAGGAAAGACTTGTCATGTAAAGACTGTATTGTGTGTGTCTCAGCATGTGATCTATTTAACATTTAGCCTCCATATTGCCAGATAAGCAGGTAATTATTTCCTGAAGGAAAGACTTGTCATGTAAAGACTGTATCTTGTGTGTCTAGCGTGTGTGTCTCAGCACATGTCTCAGCATGTGATCTATTTAACATTTAGCCTCCAAATTGCCAGATAAGCAGGTAATTATCACCAGCCGTTTGCTCTGTAATCCATCATAGCAATAACAATACCATCAAACAAACATAATGCCATCTTCAATCTCAAAGGCTATTTTCACACACACACACCTTAATCTGATCCACCAATGAGACCGGGCCGTCCATCAATGACTGTCATAATAATAAACCTTTTCAGCGAGTTTGGATGCAGCATTTTCGTCTCGCACACGCACGTACGTACGTACACACGCAGGCACACACATCATCAGACAGTAAACCACTGCAAAAGATATCTTCCAGAAGCACTCAGACAGCTAGATGTCTAGTAGTGTTGCACGGTATACCAAAACTAGAACATGAAAAACGGTTTGGTACTAGAATTTTTGTTACTTTTGGAACTTCTGTCAAATGTGTCTCACAGATCATTTATGTCTATCAGTGCAGCCGATGTCCCCCTTATAGCCTGCACTGGGAGTCTGAGCTGCATCATGTTAGCTCACCACTCATGCTGCACAGAAGTGAACACACTTTAATGGTCACTTTATC
Organism: Salvelinus fontinalis; assembly: GCF_029448725.1. Lineage (NCBI taxonomy): Eukaryota > Metazoa > Chordata > Actinopteri > Salmoniformes > Salmonidae > Salvelinus > Salvelinus fontinalis. The sequence goes on along the minus strand of NC_074678.1, from coordinate 21,383,313 downwards.
CCTACCTATATGTACATATCTACCGCAATTACCTCATACTCCTGCACATTGACTGGTACTGGTATCCTGTGCATATATGCAAGTTAGCGTTACTCATTGTGTATTTATTCCTTGTGATTTTATTTATATATTTATTCCTTGTGTTATTATTATTATTGTTATTTCTTTTTCTACTATTTTGCTTTTTTTCCTGTGCTTTCAATGTGATTTGATGTGATAATGCAACACGACATGTAGAAATGTTTAAACTGCTCATTACTGTTCGCAAAACAATGTCCATGCAGGCTAGAACACTTTACAATGCAAGAAGTAGCATCCATTTTTGTGGGCTAACTTCTGCTTGCTAGCTCACAGCTGAAGCTAACATCAATTCACTACCCAAGTACTTTGTGATAATATGCTAACCATAATGCACAATATATTGATTTCAAGGCTGATTGCCACCAAAACAAAGTACTTGGCTACTCATTCACATAATCTGTCTCTCTCTCATGTCTCTTCCAAAGATGATCTATTGCCTCAGCGAACTGACTGTGTGTGAATGGGGTTCCGTCCCCCCTTGCCTCGTGAATGACGTCGTTAATTAAGCTACTTCTATGCAAATGTTGTTGATCAGAACAATAAAATATTCCCCAAATGGAAGGAAAACAGATTGTTTGTCATCTGTAGCCCCATGAAATCAGCCAAAACAAGCTCAATAACTCAATGCAGGCACACACTCCTATTGAATATTCATTCACCTGTATTTTGAATAGGCTACATTTTGATTTACCCAGCTTATCAGTAGAGATTTATCTTTCAAATAGATGATTAGCATTATGTTGTTATGTAGTTAGATTGGTAAAAACAAAGTCAAATTGATTCTATGATTGTATAATTTATTAAAACGTTGCCATAAAAAATGTCAAATGCAATGATAGTGAACTAAAAAGATGCCCAAAGCCTGAAGAGAGCAGTAGCTGAGATAATCTGTCTGGATCAAGTATCATTCATTTTGGTATCGAGTATCACGATGGTATCGAGTATCACGATGGTGTCGAGTATCACGATGGTATCGAGTATCACGATGTCATCGAGTATCACGATGGTATCGAGTATCACGACTGTATCGAGTATCACGATGGTATCGAGTATCACGACGGTATCGAGTATCACGACGGTATCGAGTATCACGACGGTATCGAGTATCACGGCGGTATCGAGTATCACGATATCATCGAGTATCACGATGGTATCGAGTATCACGACGGTATCGAGTATCACGACGGTATCGAGTATCACGCCGGTATCGAGTATCACGACGGTATCGAGTATCACGACGGTATCGAGTATCACGATGTCATCGAGTATCACGATGGTATCGAGTAGGAGATACCACATTTTGGCCTTTACTACTGAAGCCCATAGAAACACATTGAATAACACATTCATAAATGGCAAAAAGGACAGTCAACAAATATATCATAAGAAACAAGGTTTTGAAGTGTCTGTACTAATTGTTTCACATATATTTAACCTCTATTTTTGCATTAGGCACAAAACAACCTTTATTTCTTACTTACATTAGCTTTTTTTAAAAACGGTACCAGTTACCTTCAGACGAGTCCTGTGACACTTGTGTGTGTGGGTCATAGGGCAAAAAAGAGAACCCCATCGTGTTGGTGAGAATCTCCCCTTTCCACAGACGCTACCAAACAGAAGTTGGCACATCGACCGTACCAACTTCAGACGAGTCTCCTGACACTTGTGGGGGTTGTAGAGCAAAACGGAGAACACCATCGTGTTCATGAGTCTCCCCTTTCCATTGGGTCATAATAGTTTGTAGGTCAAACCGTTTGGACGCTACAGACGTTTTCATGAGACGACCGATTTTTGGGATGTCTCATGCTCTGACAAACACCGCTCTCTAGCTCTGCCAACTTTCACCGCAGATGTGGAAGTGCGACACTGGTGGATGCGGTGGATTGAGACGCATCCAATACAAAAAAAAGAATATCTCTAGCTTGAACCATTAGACCCCAAATCACTTTAATTGATATTGCTATAATCAGGTTTGCGTTTTGTCGATTGAAGAGATTGGCCATAGGCCATCAATTAAAACTTAGAGATGCCCTGTGTCAATGGCTAGCAGAGCCATGAGAGGACAGCGAGGGGTTTCCATAGCGACTCGTTAGAATATCAAGATTCCTTCCAGAAGCATTCATCTAGAGAGAGCCATTACCATGTCATCATTAGACCCCTCTCTCTGTTATTCTCTCTCAGTTTTTTTTTCATGTTCTTATTCTTGACCTCTGTCTTTCTATCAAGCTCTCTCTCTCTCTTTCTCTCTCATATCTCACTAAGGACCTACAACATTGGCCAATGGAGAGAGAGAAATAGAGCGAGAAAGAGAGGGACATAGAGTGATATCTCTCTCATCCCACTAGAAACATGTCATATTCACTCTGCTAGAACAGCACACATTCACCACGCCTCCCCCAATAAAAAATAAAATCTATGGGAATATAGAATACAAACCCACTGGCCTGTGGCTGATTCAATACCCAGTAAGCAGTTCTCATTCAGCGATGTCACAGTTGTACAACCACAACAAAGCAATGTGTGAATTAAAGCTCGGAGCAGTCAGAGTGTGAGAGAGTACAGTCTGTAACAGTGCATCACCAGAGGTGGAGGCAGAAGATATTGAATGCTATCTATCTATAAAAGGCCTCCATCTTCTCATCTAGTCTTTGAAAAAGAGAGTGGCTTCATCTAGATGTGAAACAATGGGGAGTGTTTGCGTTGCTACAGTAGCAGCCAGTAGAAAGGAGATGTCTCATTCCCCTCATCCTATTAGGAGCATTAGAAAGCTAGCCCACGGCAGTAATCACACCACAGATACTGTAGCTGTCTGTCTGTCACATCACAGATACTGTAGCTGTCTGTCTGTTAAACCACAGATAACGTAGCTGTCTGTTAAACCACAGATACCGTAGCTGTCTGTTAAACCACAGATACCGTAGCTGTCTGTCTGTTACACCGCAGATACCGTAGCTGTCTGTCTGTTAAACCACAGATACCGTAGCTGTTTGTTAAACCACAGATACCGTAGCTGTCTGTCTGTTACACCGCAGATACTGTAGCTGTCTGTCTGTTAAACCACAGATACCGTAGCTGTCTGTTAAACCACAGATACCGTAGCTGTCTGTTAAACCACAGATACCGTAGCTGTCTGTTAAACCACAGATACCGTAGCTGTCTGTCTGTTACACCGCAGATACTGTAGCTGTCTGTCTGTTAAACCACAGATACCGTAGCTGTCTGTTAAACCACAGATACCGTAGCTGTCTGTCTGTTACACCGCAGATACCGTAGCTGTCTGTCTGTTAAACCACAGATACCGTAGCTGTCTGTTAAACCACAGATACCGTAGCTGTCTGTCTGTTACACCGCAGATACCGTAGCTGTCTGTCTGTTACACCGCAGATACTGTAGCTGTCTGTCTGTTACACCGCAGATACTGTAGCTGTCTGTCTGTTACAACACAGATACCGTAGCTGTCTGTCTGTTACACCACAGATACCGTAGCTGTCTGTCTGTTACAACACAGATACTGTAGCTGTCTGTCTGTTACAACACAGATACTGTAGCTGTCTGTCTGTTACACCACAGATGCTGTAGCTGTCTGTCTGTTACACTGCAGATACCGTAGCTGTCTGTCTGTTACACCACAGATACTGTAGCTGTCTGTCTGTTACAACACAGATACTGTAGCTGTCTGTCTGTTACAACACAGTGCCAAACTATATTCCATCTCTACATCACAGGGAAGAGAGGAATGTACTGACAGGTAGAGCAGAATAAACACACTATTGGGAATACAATGTACACCAGGGATCATCAACTATATTGAGCCGCGGGTCGATTTATTCTTAATAATTTGTAGACTGCAAATTGACTGCAAGAAGCCCAAACATAATCATTCCAAACCTTGCTGACATTTGTATACGATCACATATCTCTATTATGCATTTGAATTCAAATGACTTTTTTACTGGTATTTCACAGTATTTTATCTCCCCCAGAAAACTTGGGGGGCTTAGTAAAATCATCAAAGGAACCCTGGTGTACACCTTTTCATTTCTCTATCTCTCTTTCATATATTTTATCAGACAGTATGAAAAGATGCGAGAGAGTGGGATGCAGGGAGATATAGAGAGAGAAAGAAAGTGAAAGTACAATGAAGAGAGGAAGGGAAAGAGAGGGAAGGGAGAGAGAGTAACAAAGAAAAAGTGCTAACAGTGTCCTGTCTTGTCTCCAGTCTCGCTTTGTAGTCTATTCCATTACTGAGGTGATGCCGGCCTCCCCCTCTCGCTCTTTTCTTTTTTCTTCTCTTTCTATTGACCATGGGAGAGAGAACGTGATTGAATACAGTTATCTAGTCTGGTTGGAGTTGAACGGGGATCTGTGTCACAACACAAGACAAACCCAATTTGGAAGCCATTTTGCAATAGAGTACTTCCAGGGCCAATCTATGAGCAATAATGAGAGTGGTTTGAAAGAGTTCTGGGGTTTACAGTTAAAGTCAGAAGTTTACATACACCTTAGCCAAATACATTTAAACTCAGTTTTTCACAATTCCTGACATTTAATCCTAGTAAAAATTCCGTCTTAGGTCAGTTAGGATCACAACGTCATTTTAAGAATGTGAAATGTCAGAATAATAGTAGAGAGAATGATTTATTTAAGCTATTATTTCTTTCATCACATTCCCAGTGGGTCAGAAGTTTACATACACTCAATTAGTATTTAGTAGCATTGACTTTAAAATTGTTTAATTTGGGTCAAACGTTTTGGGTAGCCTTCCACAAGCTTCGCACAAAAAGTTGGGTGAATTTTGGCCCATTCCTCCTGACAGAGCTGGTGTAACTGAGTCAGGTTTGTAGGCCTCCTTGCTCGCACACGCTTTTTCAGTTCCGCCCACAAATTATCTATGGGATTGAGGTCAGGGCTTTGTGATGGCTACTCCAATACTTTGACTTTGTTGTCCTTAACCTGTTTGGGCTGCATGGGCAGTATTGAGTAGCCAGATAAAAGGTGCCCATTTCAAACGGCCTCGTACTCAATTCTTGCTCGTACAATATGCATATTATTATTACTATTGGATAGAAAACACTCTCCAGTTTCTAAAACCGTTTGAATTATATCTGTGAGTCAAACAGAACTCATTTGGCACAAACTTCCTGACCAGGAAGTGTAAAGTCTGAAATCGATGCTCTGTTCTACTTCCTGCCTATAAATGGGCATGATACGTAAGAGTATACGTGCACTTCATAGACCTTTCCCTGGATGTCAAGAGAGATTTCGTGTTTATCTTGGTCTGAAGTGGAATACAAGCTCTTTGTATGACGTGTCCGCGCATTTCCTGTTTTCTGGTGAGCGCGAAAGGGGACTTGGATTTGCCTTCTGTTTAGCTGCCGTTATAGGCGACTAATATCTCCGGCTTTGATTTTATTTGATACGTGTGACCATATCATCGTAAAGTATGTTTTTTGATTTATACCTAAAATATGCACATTTTTCGAACAAAACAGATTTATTGAATAACATGTTATAAGACTGTCATCTGATGAAGTTGTTTGTTGGTTAGTTTGGTTGGTTCTTGGTTAGTTAGGTTGGCTTTGTGCATGCTACCTGTGCTGTGAAAAATGTCTGTCCTTTTTTGTATTTGGTGGTGAGCTAACATAAATATACGTGCTGTTTTCGCTGTAAAACATTTTAAAGATCGGACATGTTGGCTGGATTCACAAGATGTTAACTTGTTAATGTGTGAAAGTTAAATATTTAAAAAAAATATCTTTTGAATTTCGCGCCCTGCACTTGAAGTGGCTGTTGTCATAAGTGTACCGGCACCGCCCTGCAGCCATAAGAAGTTAAGCTATTTTGCCACAACTTTGGAAGTTTGCTTGGGGTCATTGTCCATTTGGAAGACCCATTTGCAACCAAGCTTTAACTTCCTGACTGATGTCTTGAGATCTTGCTTCAATATATCCACATCATTTCCCCTTCCTCATGATGTCATCTATTTTGTGAAGTGCACCACTCCCTCCTGCAGCAAAGCACCCCCCACAACATGATGCTGCCACCCCCGTAGTTCACAGTTGGGATGGTGTTCTTCGGCTTGCAAGCGTCCCCCTTTTTCCTCCTAACATAACAATGGATATTATGGCCAAACAGTTCTATTTTTGTTTCATCAGACCAGAGGACATTTCTCCAAAAAGTACGATCTTTGTCCCCATGTGCAGTTGCAAACCGTACTCTGGCTTTTTTATGGCAGTTTTGGAGCAGTGGCTTCTTCCTTGTTGAGCGGCCTTTCAGGTTATGTCAATATAGGACTCGTTTTACTGTGGATATAGATACTTTCGTACCTGTTTCCTCTAGCATCTTCACAAGATCCTTTGCTGTTGTTCTGGGAATGATTTGCACTTTTCGCACTAAAGTACGTTCATCTCTAAGAAACAGAACGCATCTCCTTCCTGAGCGGTATGACGGCTGCGTGGTCCCATGGTGTTTATATTTGCGTACTATTGTTTGTACAGATTAACGTGGTACCTTCAGGCGTTTGGAAATTGCTCGCAAGGTTGAACCAGACTTGTGGAGGTCTACAATTTTTTTTCTGAGGTATTGGATGATTTCTTTTGATTTTCCCAGGATGTCAAGCAAAGAGGAACTGAGTTTGAAGATAGGCCTTGAAATACATCCACAGGTACACCTCCAATTCTATCAGAAGCTTCTACAGCCATGACATCATTCTCTGGAATTTTACAAGCTGTTTAAAGGCACAGTCAACTTATTGTATGTAAATTTCTGACCCACTGGAATTGTGATACAGTGATAAGTTAAATAATCTGTCTGTAAACAATTGTTGAAGAAATTACTTGTGTCATGCACAAAGTAGATGTCCTAACCGACTTGCCAAAACTTTAGTTTGTTAACAAGAAATTTGTGAAGTGGTTGAAAAAAAGAGTTTTAATGACTCCAACTTAGGTGTATGTAAACTTCCGATTTCAAATGTAGTTTAAAGAGACTCTCTCCCTCTCTCTCTTGCCCTGTCTCTCTCTCTCTTGCTGTCTCTCTCTCTCTCGCAATATCTCTCTTTCGCTCTCTCTCTCTCCCTCTCTTTCTCTCACAGATGGAGCAGTTTACAGAATATCTTCTTAACGTGGGTGGTCTTTAATCTAGTGAGGTTTGGCTTTTATTTAATGTCTCACTTCTGGCGGGCGGGCATGGGGGGGGGGGGGGGGGGGAGGTTGTCCTCTCATCCTACAGCTAATGAAGGCCTTTGAACCCCATATCTACTGCTTTATTACCCAGCCTAATGACAGGGCTAGTCAGCAGAACACAGAAATGCAGAAACAGAGAACATGTCAGATGAGGGAGTTTTGGTAGCCAAGTGAGTAAGAGGCTCATCAACTTACGAGTCTATGAGTGTGTCTAAAATGAATGCTTGGAGTGGACAATTTGGTTATAAAAAATGCAAAAGCATCAGTCATCACTGAAGCAGTCTGAGGGAAAACTAGACGGGTCATGATCTGATTTAGAGCGATCAAAATCAGAAGATTTTTGTCAGTTATATTTTTGTCAAAAACTGATGAATCATTGTATGAAACTCATTGCTGTTACAAAGATACTTTACACACAAAATTCTATCTTATTCCTCAACTAATCTGATCATCACCCAGATTCAATCCCTTGACTCAATAACGAAGACATTATTACACACAAACACACACACACACACACACACACACACACACACACACACACACACACACACACACACACACACACACACACACACACACACACACACACACACACACACACACACAGAAACAACCAATTACACAGTGAAAACTCTCCAGTGTTGACAAGGTGAGTTAGCTTCAGTGGAATGTAATTACAGTGAACAGAGGAGTTGGAGTCTATTATGATATGATAACCACATAGTCATATACATGCAAGAGTCTTATTAGTTCACGCTCCTTTAAATAACATTAACTGCATGAAGAAACGTTCATTCTAAAGGGGCTTGAGACTCCCAGCTGAAAAACTTTGGTGAAAAGACCCCATTCTAAGTACAGTATCATCTATTCTACATTCATTTGTGTGTGATTGTGCGCGTGTGGCTGCGGAACAGGAAAAGTCTCTGAGCCATAGGACTCGGCGTGAAGTCAATGTGAAGTGGGGAAACAGTTGAAGAGTGTCTGCTCGGCTCCTGTTCTAGGTTTAGTTGTTATAACTCTCTCACACAGACACATCGGAGACAGTTACCAGGAGACAGTTACCGGGGACTGGCTCTGTAATATAAAAGTGTAAAAGGCAAAGGAGGGGGAGCAGTTCTATTTGCCTGGAAAAGCACACCTCTTTTAATCAAGAAACATGACACTGAGATCTCGCCTGCTCCATCTCCCAAATAACATTTAATCTGCCCAGGGAGGGAGAGAGGGAAGGAGAGCGAGAGAGGTGGGGGTAGAGAGAGGGATGTAGAGGGTGAAGATAGAGGGGGTTAGAGAGAAGAGAGAGAGCAAGTGAATGGGAGGTAGAGGTGGAGAGAGAGAGAAACAGAGGTAGAGAGAAAGAGACAAAGCGAGAACGGTCGTCTGTTGTGCACCGGGTGAAATGAGAAATCATTGTGCGTGTAGCAGTCGAGAGCCGGTAGTCTGGGCGGGTGCATCAATAAGACAGACAGGAGGAGGATACGAGATTGTTTTAGCCTCCATTCTCACAGCTAGGGAACAGCAGTGAGGACAAGTTCACTGTGGCATAAAGCCTCTAAATCTCATCAGCAGTGATGACTTGGACACCACCTGTATGTATATCCCCTCTCCTTGCCTCTCTGATGGTGATGGTAATAGCTTTAGAACGCGTCCACTGTACAGCACCACACGACCCCTCATATAGGCTAGTCCTTATCCCTGTGTGTGTCTCTCTCTTTCTCGCTCTCTGTTTATCTACAGTATCTCTGTCTGTCCACCTCTGTCATAAAGCCAGGAGACCTGAGTGTAGTCCATATTTCTGCTCTCTAATATAGCCAACAGTAAAAGCATTAGAAACAGAATGTAGAAATCAGAATGATGACCACAGCATTCCCATTCCCTCTAGAATCATGGAAATTGCCTTTTTATTAGCTTGGCAAACCATCAGCCCACTTTATCACCATCACAAACACACACGCGCACACGTACAGGAAAACCCAGAGTGTGCTTAGATGAAGGACGAGACAGGACAGGATATGTTTACCCCAACCATGGTTTATCCACCCTGAGGGAGTTCTCTCTGTAAAATCGAAACTGCCTGAGTCAACCACACAATGGAGAGGAACAGCTCTGAGAGGACTACAGGGAACTATCTCTGGCCCTGCCATCACTGTAAAACACAAACACAGTGAGGTACATCCTTGTGTTTTCACAGTGTGTAGCGGCCTGTCCTTGTTGTTAAAGAGACACCAGTGGCCTGCTCTCTCCTGCTATCTTATCAACTACTATAAACCACAAACAGTGCTGTGCTGCATTGATGAATGTTTTCACAGAGGGGTTATGTAGCAGGCCAGGCACCATTGTGTCTATTGTTTAAAGGATACGCACACGCGGTGGCCCAGCTATCTAATCACCCTGGTCGTTTTTCAGCGGGAGAGGGGAGAGAGGGGAAGGAAAGTGGTTTTGAGAGAGAGGAGATGGAGAGGGGTGCAAGAGGGGAGCGAGAGGGGAGCCAGTGCGCCGCGAGAGGCATTCCATAGTCATAATGTAGGCCAGACGACACAGGAACTGTCGGCTAAAAGGGTCTTCTCAGGAGCAGCACAACTATTATGGTCTTAACCTCACACTGAAGGGTTATTGGGAAGGCAATTCCAGCTGCCAAGAGCCTCTGTGGATTGGAGTGGGCTGGGATGTGGCTGCTGTTATAGGATGGTTGACTTAATTTACTCTGGCTATGAGGAGTATTTGTGGGGAATATTGTGGGGAATCTCCCATTCAAAGTAGCAGACCGAAAGCTGGAGAAAGTTTTAATTGTCAGTTTTCTGTCTGTATCGGTACTCCTGTCCACATTTTCTTTAGAGAACAGTTCCCTGACTGAGAAGTTATTTATTTGTCTCTGACGTTTCTCCTCTGGACCATTTTCCTTGAGGTGTAAGCTTTTAAACCTCTCCACAATGCATGGGTGGGTTCACAACTCTCCACCCGGCACGATGGATCCTGAAGAGTTTCTGGGCAGACAGATTGAGTGGTATGGGTAACTGTCCTGTCAATAGTCAAGACTTTTCAATTTCAGTTAAATACCAGCAGATAACCCCACTGTCAAAATCATTCTGACTCTGTGAGTGTTGACTGAGTGCTAACAGCACATTGTCGAACTGTTTAGCACTGAGAGGTGCTACATCCCAAAACCTTCCTCGACTCAACTTCTAAATGGCTGACTGAGTGAGCACCCTTCTGACGGGTCTGTGTCATTGTCACGCCCTGACCGTAGATGTCTCCATTTTGGTTTGGTCAGGGTGTGATTTGGGTGGGCATTCTATGTTCATTTGTTTTGTATTTCTTTGTTGTTTGGCCGGGTGTGGTTCTCAATCAGAGGCAGCTGTCTATCGTTGTCTCTGATTGAGAACCATACTTAGGCAGTTTTTTCCCACATGGTTTTGTGGGTAGTTATTTTCTGTTTTGTGTTTCTGCACCTGACAGGACTGTTTCGGTTTTTGTTCATTTTCTTTGTTATTTTTGTTATTTAGTGTTCAGTTGAAATAAAAGCATGAACACTTACCACGCTGCGCTTTGGTCCACACCTTCTTCAACAGACGATCGTTACAGTCATAGATGTAATGGAATCTTCCACTTGACAGAACTCAATAAAAGATAAAAACGTTTTAGAAAATATCCAAATGCAGAATACATTTGAATATTACGATTCAGTGAGCAGTTAGTCGCTTGTCTGCCAACAGGGCTAAAAAGTAAAGTTGGTGAACTTAAAACAATCAATTTTTTCTCTCATTCCTTTCTGTTAAGATTTAAATGACAATTTATCAAGCCTGTTCACACGGTTGGTTAACTGTGGAGACTACTTTGGTGTCCAGAGAGTTAAGTAAATCAGCCTATAATTTCCTTGCACCTTACATGTGGAATGATCTACAATACACTTTAAAATTGGAGGAATTAGTGGCTCTAGGGCATTTCAGAGATTGTTAGTGGACCTTTTTACTGAAGAATGTGTATGTTTTTTATGATTGTGTTTTGCTTTTCATGTATCGTTGTGTATAATTACATGTATTTTAATGTGTATATGAATGTGTAGTTTAATGTGTTTATTGTATTGTGATGTGTATAGATAGGTGTGCTATACAGGGCTCATCTGGTCTCAGCATTGACTCCGTGTCAAAATAAAGGTTAAATAAACTCTCTCCCTAAAATGCATCTTTGGCCGGTTCATAAACATTTCAGTGGGCTCAATTCCACACCCAACACCAGCAGTACTGCAATCCATTCTCTGCGTTGGTCTGCCTGGCCCCATCAGACGCCATACGTCACACCCCATACGTCACCACAGGGTGAAATCTGGTTGACACTGCTCCAAGAGAAGGGTGGTAATTGGCAGACTAAGAGAGAGGGGGAGAGAGAGATGAAGAGAGGAGAGGTGTTTTATTGGAGAGAGGCTCTTCATGCATTGTGTCTGTAAAGAAAAGATCCCTTCAACTGATAAAACGATTGAGAGAGAGAGATGGTAAGATTGAAAGAGAATATCTGTCCATTTGCCAGGTCCTAGTTGTTGTTAAAAAAAATATTTTAACCTTTATTTAACTAGGCAAGTCAGTTAAGAACAAAGTCTTATTTTCAATGACGGCCTAGGAACAGTGGGTTAACTGCCTTGTTCAGGGAGAGAACAACAGATTTGTACCTTGTCAGCTCGGGGATTCAATCTTACAACCTTTCGGTTACTAGTCCAACGCTCTAACCACTAGGCTACGCTGCCGCCCCAATGACGGCTGTGTTAGATATCACATCTGGGACACGACACACGTCTTTATTGCTAAAGCTACTCTGAGATTTCCTTCATTTTGAATAGTAGGCCTGGTTTGTCAATCACTCTCTTCCAGTATTTATGCAGTCTAATTTAAAAACAGAAGGAAACAGAACTAAAGACAAGGCAGGTGTTGCTGTAATGTCGGCTAAATATGATGAAATCTCTCTTGCAAAACAGTTGTAGCAAAAGCCATTTACAAAGCAATTTACATTCACCAACTGTTCCTCAGTGATTCATATCATCCTGTGCGATATTTCATTAGTTGAACGCATATAATGTGCTTCTCTTCTATTATTTCTCTCGCTGTTGTCCCTTGAACAAATCCGCTCTGTGCAAATTAGAAATTCCTTAAAAGTGACGGACGGCATAATTATTGAATCTCTCCTCAGAGAGAGGAAACTAATCTATATTTCAGTCATTCCGCTGTAGCTTTCAGGGTTGAAGAACCCTCCCTGTCTCATACAACACAAAGTATATGAATGAATTCTCTCACAACGTTAGCCAGTGCTTGACTTGGACTGAAATAGGTGCTGGTAATCATTTTGGGTGCAGCTACTGTTTACATTTATGTGCAGGAGCTCCACAATACTTTTGAGCTAATATTCTATAAGAGGAACAGGAGCTCAAGCAGCGAGCAATCATCCAGGCTGTCCCGCTTCTCCTCCAAATCTGTCTCTGCTCTCCCCCGTGGAGCTGAGTGCTCAGCAGCCATAGGTTCAAAGTGGGAGGCGTGGAAACCAGAATGTGGGGCTAGTTTGGGCCGTGTTTACTCAGCACATAGCGAGAGAGAGCCTGAGTCTGACTGACACGTTGCTTTGATCAAAAGTCTGAGAGAGCTGGAAGAGCTAAGAAAGCTCCCTCAGAGGAGCTAGCGCCGCGGGCAGGTTAGCTACAGTAGCAGGAATCAGCACTCTAGAACTGGAACACTGACTACATTGACTGACTCATCAGAGTTCTACTGCAGGCCTGCTGACCAGTTGTGTCAACACTAGTGGATTTGAAGTTGAGGAAAATGCTTTTCAACGCCTACTCTGACACTGACTAGTACAAAGTAAATCACACATATCTCAATATGAACAGATCGGGGAATTTCAAAGTGTTTCAACTTACTCAACTTTCAAGAGATTACTTTTTCTGAGAAGGGATGCCCAGATAGAGGATAACCAAAACAAGATGGCAACTTCAAATAGCCTTCTATGTGTTTTGTAGCCAAAGCCTGTTCTCTCACATGGCCAGAGCAGTTATGCCCTCGAAGTGTGTAGGCCTATCTCTGCTTGGTACCTTATCACTGTGCCCTAAACCTTTTGGCCTGTTACACTAGGCAGCTAAAGGAAGTATTCAGAACTACTGGACACCTACTGGACACTTCTTTTCAACTATTCGTACCCCTAATATAATCGCAAGCAACAAGAAAAACTAGACACGCACCTCTGGCAGCCCTGTAAAGGTGGACCTGAGACAGGCAGGCTGACAGTGTAGAAATCCCTGTAATTGGAGAGCCGTCAAAGCTCAGCCTCTCTACGAGAAATGCATCAAAGCTGACAGCATTCAGTGGATTCCTCCCTGTATGCAAGGCCATTGGACAGTCAACGTTCTCTCTCTCTCTGACTCCCACGTCTGGGAGATACCGATGGTTTTATCTGACATGTTTCCACAAAAGCTTTTAATTGACAACCAATTCCATACAGTACAAGGTCAGTTTCCCTTGACTGTGGGGGGCTTTAGTAACAGATACTGTCTGTCTGTGCAGACCAGGACAAATGTATCTAACTCTCTCTAAACTCTCAATTTTCTTCCTCTACCTTCAGCTGTTACCCTACTCTGATTTGTCAGAGGTTACCTTGGTAACACTCCCGCTTTGTATTTGCATAATATGAAGAATAGTAGGGAATTGCAGGGGCGACATGCGAGGAGGAAGTTCCCCTGTGTGACTGAAGAATCTGGCAGCTGTGATTGGAAAAGTATGGAAACTCTGAACAGGAAAGCGTAGGGTAGATGTGCATCTTTGTGTGCTATAGCCCCGGAGTAATCCAACTTTAACAACTACAGAGGGCCAGCACAAAAAAATATGTCTATTTCTTGTGTGTGTGTTCATGTCTAGCAGACATTGGCAACAAACACTCTGTAGAACTTCAACTGAGGAAAGAGAGATTTGTGTGTCTTATAGGGAGTAATGTTGTCTCTGTCTGTCTGATAAGATAGGACACAGGGGAGATAGAAATCTGCCAGCGTGACAGATAGACAAGCTAACAGAGTTACCAGTCATTCAGTCCACACTTCTACAGGCTTAGTCAGGTCTCTACAACATAATACAACTGTATTAATATTAGATGTTGACCGATTATGATTTTTAAACGCCGATACCGATACCGATTTATTGTGGGACCAAAAAAAGCCGATACCGATTAATCGGCCGATTTTATTTATTTATTTATTTGTAATAATGACAATTACAACAATACTGAATGAACACTTTTATTTTAACTTAATATAATACATCAATAAAATCAATTTTGCCTGAACTATATAATGAACCATGTTCAATTTTGTTTAAATAATGCAAAAACAAAGTGTTGGAGAAGAAAGTAAAAGTGCAATATGTGCCATGTAAAAAAGCTAACGTTTAAGTTCCTTGCTCAGAACATGAGAACATATGAAAGCTGGTGGTTCCTTTTAACATGAGTCTTCAATATTCCCAGGTAAGAATTTTTAGGTTGTAGTTATTATAGGAATTATAGGACTATTTCTCTCTATACCATTTGAATTTCATATACCTTTGACTATTGGATGTTCTTATAGGCACTTTAGTATTGCCCCTACCTGGGCTCGAAACAGGAACACATCGACAACAGCCACCCTCGAAGCATCGTTACCCATCGCTCCACAAAAGCCGCAGCCCTTGCAGAGCAAGGGGAACAACTACTTCAAGGTCTCAGAGCGAGTGACGTCACTGATTGAAATGCTATTAGCGCGCACCCCGCTAACTAGCTAGCCATTTCACATCGGTTACACCACCCTAATCTCGGAAGTTGATAGGCTTGAAGTCATAAACAGCTCAATGCTTGAAGCACAGCGAAGAGCTGCTGGCAAACGCACAAAAGTGCTGTTTGAATGAATGCTTACGAGTTTGCTGGTGCCTACCACCGCTCAGTCAGACTGCTCTATCAAATATCAAATCATAGACTTAATTATAACATAATAACACACAGAAATACGAGCCTTTGATCATTAATATGATAAAATCCGGAAACTATCGTTTAGAAAACAAAACATTTTTTTCTTTCATACGGAATTGTTCCGTATTTTATCTAACGGGTGGCAACCATAAGTCTAAATATTCCTGTTACATTGCACAACCTTCAATGTTATGTCACAATTATTACATTTACATTTACATTTAAGTCATTTAGCAGACGCTCTTATCCAGAGCGACTTACAAATTGGTGCATTCACCTAATGACATCCAGTGGAACAGCCACTTTACAATAGTGCATCTATTATGTCTCTCTCAATTATGTCAAATTCTGGCAAATTAGTTCGCAACGAGCCAGGCGGCCCAAACTGTTGCATATACCCTGACTGCGTGCAATGAACGCAAGAGAAGTGACACAATTTCCCTAGTTTAATATTGCCTGCTAACCTGGATTACTTATAACTAAATATGTAAGTTTAAAAATATATTATTTTGTGTATTGATTTTAAGAAAGGCATTGATGTTTATGGTTAGGTACATTCGTGCAACGATTGTGCTTTTTTCGCAAATGCGCTTTTGTTAAATTATCCCCCGTTTGGCGAAATTGGCTGTCTTTGTTAGGAACAAATAGTCTTCACACAGTTCGAAACGAGCCAGGCGGCCCAAACTGCTGCATATACCCTGACTCTGTTGCACAGAACGTAAGAGAAGTGACACAATTTCCCTAGTTAAAAGAAATGTATGTTAGCAGGAAATATTAACTAAATATGCAGGTTTAAAAATATATACTTGTGTATTGATTTTAAGAAAGGCGTTGATGTTTATGGTTAGGTACACATTGGTGCAACGACAGCGCTTTTTTTTTGCGAATGCGCTTGTTAAATAACTGTTTGGCGAAGTAGGCTATGATTCAATGATAAATTAACAGACACCGCATCGATTATATGCAACGCAGGACAAGCTTGATAAACGAGTAATATCATCAACCATGTGTTGTTAACTAGTGATTATGTTAAGATTGATAGTTTTTTTTAAGACACGTTTAATGCTAGCTAGCACCTTACCTTGGCTCCTTGCTGCACTCACATAACAGGTAGTCAGCCTGCCACACAGTCTCCTCGTGGAGTGCAATGTAATCGGCCATGATCGGTGTCCAAAAATGTCAATTACCGATTGTTATGATAACTTGAAATCGGCCCTAATTAATCGGCCATTCCGATTAATCGGTCAACCTCTAATTAATATTGGCCTGGATGGTAGAAACTGATATTTTCAGTCAAGGCCACTGTAGTATATTTTTTATAAAGGAAGTATAGACTGTCATATTTCAACCTATCTGCTAGCTCCATTGCAGTGGTGGGAAGGTGGTTGAACACTTACATAAAAAGAGCTATATACAGTACATGCAAATCATTATCAGGATTATCATTCATTCTCACAATAATGGATGACGCATCACAATCAACTTGATTTCCTATCAATCACTTCTCTCTGCACATGTCCCTGCAGAGAGAACTAGCTGTAGTCCATCTGTATTCTTGCATAGAGCTCAGTGACATAAAACCATGCACACGCACACACACACACAGCTCATCTGCATTCCAGGGTACAGCTCTGTGACAGAGCGGCTGGCAGGAACAGATCCTCGACACTGTCCATGTTTGTTTCTGTTATCCCTGTCACAGTGTGCCTCTGCACACACACACACATAAGGCACACACACACATAAGGCACACACACACATAAGGCACACACACACATAAGGCACACACACACATAAGGCACACACACACATAAGGCACACACACACATAAGGCACACACACACACATAAGGCACACACACACAGGCACAAGCACGTATGAGCTTGCATCCACTTTCCTACAGAATTTAAAAACTTTAAATACACATGCCATACCTTTGTGCTACCTAGCTATCATCTGACAGTCAAATAATGCAGTTCTGTCCAACTTCGTGAGATAAAACTTAGTAACTCGCTTCCTTCCTACTTTTCACATTAGTTCTGAGTTCCATTAGTGAGTACCTGCTTTGCAGTGGCACCCCATCTCATAGCTCGTCCCCAGCTCTGGGGCTTCTGATGATAAATTAACTTATTATTATTTAATTATCTTATTTTTTTATTATTATTATTATTAAAATATTATTTGTGCGACATTATTAAGAGGACATTACTTCTGGTTGATGGATCCATTTGTAGTGAACAGTAACACATCTTATTTAGATATTGTTAACTGTAAATCCACCCAGTACTGATGCACATTTAATGGAGTCGTTTCTCAAAAACAGGAATTAAAAAGATTAATTCGTCATAAACTAATATGGACATTAATTTCAGCATATTATTTCAGGTAGTCTGTAAGTTATAGCTACTGTAATGATTAACTAGGCTATATCATGCCAGGACTCCACACAAAACAATACTGTACGTAAAGGGATTTCAATTGGGTAGAATGTGTGAGGACTTTCAAGAAATTACATCATGACTTAAAGCTGCAATATGTCATTTTTTGGCCGACCTGACCAAATCCACATAGAAATGTGAGTTATAAGGCCTCCCAAGTGGCACAGCGGTCTAAGCACTGCATCGCAGTGTTGCAGCGTCACTACAGCCTGGAGTTTGAGCCCAGGCTGTGTCACAACTGGCCGTGACTGGGAGTACCATTCGGCGGCGCACAATTGGTCCAGCGTCGTCCAGGTTAGGCCGGAGGGGCTTTCCTTGGCTCATTGCGCTCTAGCGACTCTTTGTGGCAGGTCGGGCGTCTGCAGGCTGACTTCGGTCGTCAATTCAACGGTGTTTCCTCCGACACATTGGAGTGGCTGGCTTCCGGGTTAAGCAAGCAGGTGTTATAAATCGCAGTTTGGCGGGTCATGTTTCGGGGGACGCATGACTCGACCTTTGCCTCTCCCGAGCCCATTGGGGAGTTGCAACGATGAGACTAGATCGCTGGGAAATGCTCTAGCAATGCTCAGCGGGTGTCGCTCATTCAGCCGACAGAAACTTTCAAGCGGTTCTCCCCATTAAGCAGCAAGTTGGAATCAGAGGCCGAGCGTTCTCTGGTCTCTACTCCTCCCGTTACGGGGTCTGAGACGCCGAAGCCTCCCACCATTAGCTCTGACAAATTGAAAACCCTAGTCATTGGCGACTCTATTACCTGCAGTATTAGACTTAAAACGAATCATCCAGTGATCATACACTGTTTACCAGGGGGCAGGGCTACCGATGTTAAGGCTAATCTGAAGATGGTGCTGTTTAAAGCTAAAACTGGCAATTGTAGAGTGTATAGGGATATTTCTATCCACGTCGGCATCAACGATGTTAGGATGGAACAGTGAGAGGTCACATAGCTTCAGTGTGTAAATCAGCCAGAAAGATGTGTCGGCATCGAGTAATTGTCTCTGGCCCCCTCCCAGTTAGGAAGAGTGATGAGCTCTACAGCAAAGTCTCACAACTCAATCGCTGGTTGAAAACAGTTTTCTGCCCCTCCCAAAATATATAATTTGTAGATAATTGGCCCTCTTTCTGGGACTCACCCACAAACATGACCAAGCCTGGCCTGTTGATGAGTGACGGACTCCATCCTAGCTGGAGGGGTGATGTCATCTTATCTACGAACATAGACAGGGCTCTAACTCCCCTAGCTCCACAATGATATAGGGTGCAGGCCTGGCAGCAGGCTGTTTGCCAGCCTGCCAGCTTAGTGGAGTCTGCCACTAGCACAGTCAGTGTAGTCAGCTCAGCTATCCCCATTGAGACCATGTCTGTGCCTCGACCTAGGTTGGGCAAAACTAAACAAGGCGGTGTTCGCCTTAGCAATATCACTGGAATAAAGACCTCCTCCATTCCTGCCATTATTGAAAGAGATTGTGATAACTCACATCTCAAAATAGGGCTACTTAATGTTAGATCCCTCACTTCCAAGGCAGTTATAGTCAATGAACTAATCACTGATCATAATCTTGATGTGATTGGCCTGACTGAAACATGGCTTAAGCCAGATGAATTTAGTGTGTTAAATGAGGCCTCACCTCCTGGTTACACTAGTGACCATATCCCCCGTGCATCCCGTAAAGGCAGAGGTGTTGCTAACATTTATGATAGCAAATTTCAATTTACAAAAAAACCCAGACGTTTTCGTCTTTTGAGCTTCTAGTCGTGAAATCTATGCAGCCTACTCAATCACTTTTTATAGCTACTGTTTACAGGCCTCCTTGGCCATATACAGCGTTCCTCACTGAGTTCCCTGAATTCCTATCGGACCTTGTAGTCATGACAGAAAATATTCAAGTTTTTGGTGATTTTAATATTGACATGGAAAAGTCCACAGACCCACTCCAACAGGCTTTCGGAGCCATCATCAACTCAGTGGGTTTAGTCCAACATGTCTCCGGACCTACTCACTGCCACAGTCATACTCTGGACCTAGTTTTGTCCTGTGGAATAAATGTTGTGGATCTTAATGTTTTTCCTCATAATCCTGGACTATCAGACCACCATTTTATTACGTTTGCAATCGCAACAAATAATCTGCTCGATCCCAACCAAGGATCATCAAAAATTGTGCTATAAATTCTCGGGTAACCCAAAGATTCCTAGATGCCCTTCTAGACTCCCTCCGCCTACCCAAGGACGTCAGAGTACAAAAATCCGTTGAGGAACTCAATTTAACCTTGCACAATACCCTAGATGCAGTCGCACCCCTAAAAACAAACAACATTTGTCATAAGAAACTAGCTCCCTTGTATACAGAAAATACCCGAGCTCTGAAGCAAGCTTCCAGAAAATTGGAACGGAAATGGAGCTACACCAAACTGGAAGTCTTCCGACTAGCTTGGAAAGAAAGTACCGTGCAGTATCGAAGAGCCCTCACTGCTGCTCGATCATCCTATTTTTCCAACTTAATTGAGGAAAATAAGAACAATCCCCAATTTATTTTTAATACTGTCGCAAAGCTTAGTAAAAAGCAGCATTCCCCAAGAGAGGATGGCTTTCACTTCAGCAGTGATAAATTCATGAACCTCTAAGGAAAAGATCATGATCATTAGAAAGCAAATGACAGATTCCTCTTTAAATCTGCGTATTCCTCCAAAGCTCAGTTGTTCTGAGACTGCACAACTCTGCCAGGACCTAGGATCAAGGGAGACACTCAAGATTTTTAGTACTATATCTCTTGACACAATGATGAAAATAATCATGGCCTCTAAACCTTCAAGCTGCATACTGGACCCTATCCCAACTAAACTACTGAAAGAGCTGCTTCCTGTGCTTGGCCCTCCTATGTTGAACATAATAAACAGCTCTCTATCCACCGGATGTGTACCAAACTAACTTAAAGTGGCAGTAATAAAGCCTCTCTTGAAAAAGCCAAACCTTGACCCAGAAAATAGAAAAAAACTATCGGCCTATATCGAATCTCCCATTCCTCTCAACAAATAAAAAAGCTTTTGTGCAGCAACTCACTGCCTTCCTGAAGACAAACAATGTATACGAAACGCTTCAGTCTGGTTTTAGACCCCATCATAGCATTGAGACTGCACTTGTGAAGGTGGTAAATTACCTTTTAATGGCGTCAGACCGAAGCTCTGCATCTGTCCTCATGCTCCTAGACCTTAGTGTTGCTTTTGATACCATCGATCACCACATTCTTTTGGAGAGATTGGAAACCCAAATTGGTCTACACGACAAGTTCTGGCCTGGTTTAGAAATTATCTGTCGGAAATATATCAGTTTGTCTCTGTGGATGGTTTGTCCTCGGACAAATCAACTGTAAATTTCAGTGTTGCTCAAGGTTCCAATTTAGGACCACTATTGTTTTCACTATATATTTTACTCTTGGTGATGTCATTCTGAAACATAAATGTTAACTTTCACTGCTATGCGGATGACACACAACTGTACAATTCGATGAAACATGGTGAAGCCCCAAAATTGCCCTCCCTGGAAGCCTGTGTTTCAGACATAAGGACGTGGATGTCTGCAAATGTTCTACTTTTAAACTCGGACAAAACAGAGATGCTTGTTCTAGGTCCCAAGAATCAAAGAGATCTTCTGTTGAATCTGACAATTCTTCTTTATGGTTGAACAGTCGTCTCAAATAAAACTGAAGGACCTCGGCGTTACTCTGGACCCTGATCTCTCTTTTGATGAACATATCAAGACTGTTTCAAGGACAGCTTTTTTCCATCTACGTAACATTGCAAAAATCAGAAAATTTCTGTACAAAAATGATGCAGAAAAATGTATCCATGCTTTTGTCATTAGACTACTGCAATGCTCTACAGTCGTGGCCAAAAGGTTTGAGAATGACACAAATATACATTTTCACAAAGTTTGCTGCCTCAGTTTGTATGATGGCAATTTGCATATACTCCAGAATGTTATGAAGAGTGATCAGATGAATTGCAAAGTCCCTCTTTGTCATGCAAATTAACTGAATCCCCCAAAAACATTTCCACCGCATTTCAGCCCTGCCACAAAAGGGCCAGCTGACATCATGTCAGTGATTCTCTCATTAACACAGGTGTGAGAGTTGACGAGGACAAGGTTGGAGATCACTCTGTCATGCTGACTGAGTTCGAATAACAGACTGTAAGCTTCAAAAGGAGGGTGGTGCGTGGAATCATTGTTCTTCCTCTGTCAACCATGGTTACCTGCAAGGAAACACGTGCCATCATCATTGCTTTGCACAAAAAGGGCTTCACAGGCAAGGATATTGCTGCCAGTAAGATTGCACCTAAATCAACCATTTATCGGATCACCGAGACCTTCAAGGAGAGCGGTTCAATTGTTGTGAAGAAGCCTTCAGGGCGCCCAAGAAAGTCCAGCAAGTTTCAGGACCATCTCCTAAAGTTGATTCAGCTGCGGGATCGGGGCACCACCAGTACAGAGCTTTCTCAGGAATGGCAGCAGGCAGGTGTGAGTGCACAGTGAGGCGAAGACTTTTGGAGGATGACCTGGTGTCAAGAAGGGCAGCAAAGAAGCCTCTTCTCTCCAGGAAAAACATCAGGGACAGACTGATATTCTGCAAAAGGTACAGGGATTGGACTGCTGAGGACTGAGGTAAAGTCATTTTCCCTGATGAATCCCTTTCCGATTGTTTGGGGCATCCGGAAAAAAGCTTGTCCGGAGAAGACAAGGTGAGCGCTACCATCAGTCCTGTGTCATGCCAACAGTAAAGCATCCTGAGACCATTCATGTGTGGGGTTGCTTCTCAGCCAAGGGAGTGGGCTCACTCACAATTTTGCCTAAGAACACAGCCATGAATAAAGAGAGGCAGGGCTTTCTCCTATAGAGCTCCATTTGTATGGAATGGTCTGCCCACCCATGTGAGAGACACAGACTCGGTCTCAACCATTAAGTCTTTATTGAAGACTCATGTCTTCAGTAGGTCCTATGATTGAGTGTAGTCTGGCCCAGGAGTGTGAAGGTAAACGGAAAGGCTCTGGAGCAACGAACCGCCCTTGCTGTCTCTGCCTGGCCAGTTCCCCTCTCTCCACTGGGATTCTCTGCCTCTAACCCTATTACAGGGGCTGAGTCACTGGCTTACTGGTACTCTTCCATGCCGTCCCTGGGAGGGGTGTGTCACTTGAGTGAGTCGAGTCACTGACGTGATCTTCCTGTCCGGGTTGGTGTCCCCCCTTGTGTTGTGCCATGGTGGAGATCTTTGTGGGCTATACTCGGCCTTGTCTCAGGATGGTAAATTGGTGTTTGAAGATATCCCTCTAGTGGTGTGGGGGGCTGTGATTTGGCAAAGTGGGTGGGGTTATATCCTTCCTGTTTGGCCCTGTCCGGGGGTATCGTCGGATGGGGCCACAGTGTCTCCCGACCCCTCCTGTCTCAGCCAGTATTTATGCTGCAGTAGTTTATGTGTCGGGGGGCTAGGATCAGTCTGTTATATCTGGAGCATTTCTCCTGTCTTATCCGTTGTGAATTTAAGTATGCTCTCTAATTCTCTTTCTCTTGGAGGACATGAGCCCTAGGACCATGCCTCAGGACTACCTGGCCTGATGACTCCTTGCTGTCCCCAGTCCACCTGGCCGTGTTGCTGCTCCAGTTTCAACTCTTCTGCCTGCGGCTATGGAACCCTGACCTGTTCATCGGACGTGCTACCTGTCCCAGACCTGCTGTTTTCAACTCTCTAGAGACCGCAGGAGCAGTAGATATACTCTGAATGATCGGCAATGAAAAGCCAACTGACATTTACTCCTGAGGTGCTGACCTGTTGCACCCTCGACCACTGTGATTATTATTAGTTGACCCTGCTGGCCATCCATGAACATTTGAACATCTTGGCCATGTTCTGTTATAATCTCCACCCGGCACAGCCAGAAGTTGGCCACCCCTCAACGCCTGGTTCCTCTCTAGGTTTCTTCCTAGGTTCTGGCTTTTCTAGGGAGTTTTTCCTAGCCACCGAGGATGAGGGGTTCTTTAGGTGAAGACAACACCATTAACTGAATGACCTCAGCATGAAGGAGGCCAATCTGAAGGGTGATACTTTCAGTCATGCGAGTCACAAGACCAGTTCCGAGAGGTTGTCCGTCCAGCGCATTCATCCTAAAGGGAGGATTAACAGGGATTAATTTTAATTGTTCTGCCAATTTAATTGTTCTGCCAATTCTGCCAATTAATTTAACTGTTCTGCCAATTGTTCAATGAAATTTTATGCAGCCCCGGAGTCCATTAGTCCCTCCACAAACTGAGTGACCCCATTAGCTGCCTTTTTTTTTCTTTACCAAACTGCCTTATGGTAAAGTTCAAAAACGTAGAGGTGCTTACCCGGGCGGAAGTGGAGGGTTTGAGTAGGTGGTTACTCTCCACAATATAGGTACAGGTTCTCACGTAACCTCTAACCTCTCACGGGGCTATTGGACCGCGGTGGACAAGAGAAGGGCGCGGAAGACTCGCAGGCCATGGGAGACTGTATAGGTCTGCGGTCCACCAGTAGGTTGCCAATGGATATGGACATCCAGATGTATTGGTTTAGGTCTGTTTAATCTCCTCTGCGGGCCAGTTCGGTCTGTAACTCCCGATTTAAGCCCCCTCCGGTAGACTAAGAAGAGCTGATTCACTCCATCCACTGCCGGCAGCCATGGTACGGCACTCAAGGGCATACACAGTGGTGGAGCGGTAGCCCTGTCGCAGCTCACATAACAGGTCCCTGGTGTGACGACCTGAAACTGAATGGTCGAACACCTCCTTGAAGAGGGCGTGGAAACGTGATTCAGAAGACAGATCAGAACTTTGAGCGGCCCACAGGGCTGTGACCCAATCCAGAGCTTTGCCTGTGAGTAGGGAGATGATAAAGTCCACCCTGTCTTTGTCAGAGGTGAAGTCAGTGGGGTGATGGTCTATGTACAGGTTACACTGCATGAGAAATCTTTGACATTTCCCTGGGGAGCCGTTGTATATATTAGGCATGGATATGGGGGAGATGAACGAGAGGAGACTGTGGCACCTGATATCGGTGAAGCAGGAATGGACTGGCGAAGGAAGTCACAGAGTTCATTGATTAGTTCCTCCTGTTGGGCCAGACTTAGCTGCAGCGCCGCTGAATCCATCTGTCGTTTTTGCTGAGGTATTCTGTAATAAACACGAGGGGAGACAGAGAGCTGGTTTCAAGCGCAGGGCGCAGCAGGTGTTAATTGAAAAGGACCACAGGAGGAGGCAGGTAGCTGGGTCCAGGGGCAGGCAGAAGGTCATACACAGGGGGTCCAAAAGGGCAACAGTACAGGCTGGGAATAGGCGTTGTTAGTGAGGCAGGCAAAAACTATCATACACACATACAGGAGTAACTCATGGGAAAACCAGCGCCCCGAAAGACATGTGTCACAAAACAAACAATACCTCACAGTGACGGGGTGAAAAGAACTGAACTAAATAGTGTGTGATAATGACATACAAGTGTGTGAACAGGTGATTAGAATTCAGGTGATTGGGATCTGGAGAGTGAGCTGCGTTCAGGGGATCTAGTTGTTTGAAACTGTGAGCTGGAAAGTGGGCTGGAAAGTGAGCTACGTTCAGGGGATCTAGTTGTTTGAAACTGTGAGCTGGAAAGTGGTCTGGAAAGTGAGCTACGTTCAGGGGATCTACGTGTTTGAGGGTGTTAGTTGGAAGCAGACGTTACAGGTACAATGATTCTCTACACTTTAGTTGCTTGTTTTTTCACATAAACAGAAATTAGGCGAACTATTAGAATTTTTGCAACCAGGAAATGGTGGAGCTATTTCTGCATAATGCATCTTTAAAGAATTCCTCTTTGTACACAAGAAACAGGACCCCTTCTCTTATGCAAATATTCAAACCTCACCTGTCACTTCCCCAGGTCCATTCTCCTGGTGTGGAAAGACAAATTATCCAACCATATTCACTGTCCAGTCAAACACAATCACATCTCATTGTAATTTCCAATGAAAACAGCGTATGTTCTTCTAGCTAACCGCCCCTCTGGCTTGATAAACATGCGAGGCAAACTAGTTTTGATTGATTTCAGAGACAGTTATTTCTTTATTTCTTACATTTTTCTTTACCCTGTTTTCTCCCCAATTTCGTGGTATCCAATTGGTAGTTACATTCTTGTCTCATCGCTGCAACTCCCATACGGACTCGGGAGAGGCGAGTCGAGAGCCGTGCATCCTCCGAAACGCAACCCAACCAAGCCGCACTGCTTCTTGACACACAATGCCCACTTAACCCGGAAGCCAGCCGCACCAATGTGTCGGAGGAAACACTGTGCACCTGGCGACCGTGTCAGAGTGCACTGAGCCCGGCTCGCCACAGGAGTTGCTAGTGCATGATGGGACAAGGACATCCCTGCCGGCCAGACCCACCCCTAACCCGGACGACGCTGGGCCAATTGTGTGTCGCCCCATGGGTTTCCCGGTCACGGCCGGCTGCGACAGAGCCTGGACTCGAACGCAGAATCTCTAGTGGCACAGCTAGCACTGACCACTGCGCCACTAGGGAGGCCGGCAGTTATTTATAGGTGTATCAATAATGATATCTGCTTCAACTAACATGATCAAGAAGTGTATCACATGCTCGATGAGTCAAAAGAATACAACTGTGCCTCTTTGGGGAATGAAAGTTATTTACCTCTGATCCACACTCATCTCCAAGCAGGGAACAAGGCACATAGCCCTTATGGGATATATAACGGCCAACTGGAAACAAAAATATGGCAAACTAACCTGTGCCCCCGCACATTGACTCTGTACCGGTGCCCCCTGTATATAGTCTCTCTATTGTTATTCTACTGCTGCTCTTTAATTACTTGTTACTTTTATTTCTTATTCATATTTTTTTTAAATTGCATTGTTAGTTAGGGGCTCGTAAGTAAGCATTCTAAAATGTATTAAATTGTTTTTTCCCCCCTCATCAATCGACACACAATAACCCATAATGACGAAGCAAAAACAAGTTTAGACAATTTTCCAAATGTATTAAAAATAAAAAACGGAAACGTATTCAGACCTTTTACTGAGTACTTTGTTGAAGCACCTTTGGCAGCGATTACAGCAAAAAGCTTGGCACACCTGTATTTGGGGAGTTTCTCCCATTCCTCTCTGTAGATCCTCTCAAGCTGTCAGGTTGGATTGAGAGCGACGCTGCACAGCTATTTTCAGGTCTCTCCAGAGATGTTCGATCGGGTTCAAGTCCGGGCTCTGACGGGGAAACTCAAGGACATTCAGAGACTTGTCCCGAAGCCACTCCTGCTTAGTCTTGGCTGGTCGCCTTTCCAAATCATGTCCAATCAATTTAGTTTACCACAGGTGGACTCCAATCAAGTTGTAGAAACATCTCAAGCATGATCAATGGAAAAAGGATGCACCTGAGCTCAATTTAATTTCAAGTCTCATAGCAAGGGGTCTGAATATTTATGTAAATAAGGTATTTCTGTTTAACATTTTTGGGGAATTTGCAAAGAAAGAAAGAAAGAAAGAAAGAGAGAGAGAGAGAGAGAGAGAGAGAGAGAGAGAGAGAGAGAGAGAGAGAGAGAGAGAGAGAGAGAGAGAGAGAGAGAGAGAGAGAGAGAGAGAGAGAGAGAGAGAGAGAAGAGAGGCTGTCTGTACATTCGTCACTGATTCACGCTGACATACCATCACTTCAGAAGAATGAGTCTGGCTATGGGCTTTATCAACACCTTCAAACACTACTCCTGACATCCCAGATCACATAGTGACTGAGCCAGCTCAGATATGCTTCTGTTAACTGCAGCCATTGTGTGCTATGACCACAGAGCTGGGTTTAAACAGCCAGTGTTTTGCTGGGCACAGAGCATGATTAAACACTGTAATCATCATCCAATTATAACACTCTAAATGGGTTGATGGTGAATTATTTGGAGAGCTTGACTTGACATGTTATAGCCCAGCCCTGCCATTACCCAGACCATCAGTGATAACACTTAAGACAGAGATCACACTAGGTCAAATCTCAGCTGAGACATATCGGCTGGCAGACCACAACGGAACGCAATATCAAATGAGCTGACTGTATTACACACCAACAACAACACTGGTCACAATGCTGTCATTATACACTTCATAACAGAGGGAAATGCTGGACAAAAGGATATTGACGATGAAGATTAATAGGCTATAAGTTGTGTTTACATAGGGGCAATTCTATGGTAACAGAGCGATGCTGAGACTAAAATTTGTCACAAAGAAAAACCAATGATCGCAAAATCAAACAAACCACACAACTCTATGCACAAGGACTACTTTTAAGAATTTCCACCGAAAACTTTATAACACATTTCCTTGAAGAACAGTTCAAATGCAAAGTTTGGTAACAGAATGATGCCACAAACAGCAAACCGTCATTCTGTTAGCAAACTTTCTTCAAGTAAATAATAATAATAATAATTAATAATAAAATTTATTTTTTTATGAAATTCTTAGAAGTAATCACTGTGCATACAATGGTATGGTTTGCAATAATTGGTCAAGTGAGTCTCAGCATCACTCTTACTGTGGAATTGTCCATAGTGCTTTTAACTAAGTGTCAGCCAGATCCTACTTCAACCCATGTTGAACAAATGTGCATCCACTTCATAGTTATGACTGTAGACTGTAACTGGAATATTGGGGATCTTTGGATGAACTTGGTAGCTTGTCATGTAGTTCTAGCTGTATCAATGGCCTGGGGATTCTGAAAGCATTGATTCTGAGTCTGTGTAATAGGATGAAAGCAGGCATTCTATTGAGGCCCTAATTCTGAAGAGACATGATAGATTACACTTCTATCTGAGCTAGTAACTTCCCTCCACTGACTGGCTCTGCTGTGAAATAATTATCCAGTATTAATCCTCTGAAAGGAGAGGTTCAAAGACCTGGCAGGCACGCAGGAGCAGAGGAAGCCAGACCAAAAATACTAGATTAATTGATCTTTAGTATAGAGGCCCAAGATACATGGTTTCAAACTGGCTGACTTAGTTTTGGGTAGCTGTTGGCCGTCTGTAGAGATTTAGGATCAGCTTACCCAAAACCATTATGGAGCGTTAACTCAAAACTGACCTTACATCAGTGTGTAGTGGCAACATCAGTCTACTGCCCAAGCTCTAAACAGAATTGGGTATGAGGCAGGCAAAAGTACACTACAAGTATGTGGACACCTGCTCTTCAAAAATCTCATTCCAAAATCATGGGCATTCTTATGGAGTTGGTCCCCTTTTGCTGCTATAACAACCTCCACTCTTCTGGGAAGGCTTTCCACTAGATTTTGAAACATTGCTGCGGGGACTTGCTTCCATTCAGAAACAAGAGCATTAGTAAAGTCGGAACGCAGTCTGCGTTCCAATTCATCCCAAAGGTGTTCGATGGGGTTGAGGTCAGGGCTCTATGCAGGCCAATCAAGTTCTTCCACATCTCAACAAACCATTTTCTATGGACCTCGCTTTGTGCACGGGGGCAATGTCATGCTGAAACAGGAAAGGGCCTTCCCCACAAAGTTGGAAGCACAGAATCGTCTAGAATGTCATTGCATGCCGTAGCGTTAAGATTTCCATTCACTGAAACTAAGGGGCTTAGCCCGAACCATGAATAAAAGCTCCAGACCATTATTCAACCTCCACCGAACTTTACAGTTAGCACTATACATTTGGGCAGGTAGCTTTCTCCTGGCACCCGCCAAACCCAGATTCGTCCGTCGGACTTCCAGATGGTGAAGAGTTATTCATCACTCCAGAGAACGCTTTCCACTGCTTCAGAGCCCAATGGTGGCGAGCTTTACACCCCTCCAGCCCACGCTTGGCAGTGCGCATGGTGATCTTAGCCTCGTGTGCGGCTGCTCGGCCATGGAAACCTATTTCATGAAGCTCCCGACAAACAGTTCTTGTGCTGACGTTGCTTCCAGAGACAGTTTGGAAATTGGTAGTGAGTGTTGCAACCAAGGACAGACTTCAGCACTTGGCGGTCCTGTTCTGTGAGCTTGTGTGGCCTACCACTTCGAGGCTGAGCTGTTGTTGCTCTTAGACGTTTACACTTCACAATAACAACACTTACAGTTGACCGGGGAAGCTCTAGCAGGACAGACATTTGACAAACTGACTTGTTGGAAAGGTGGCATCCTATGACGGTGCCACGTTGAAAGTGTGCTCGATTTTATCTACCTGTCAGCAACGGGTGTGGCTGAAAAAGCCAAGACACTCATTTGAAGGGGTGTCCACATGCTTTGTATACTGGTGTATATTGTGGGCCAGCCAGGTAAACATTTTAAAACCAGTTAACACTGAGAAGCATTGGAGTATCTATGAGGGACATGAGCAATGGTTCACTCTGGAGAGAAGAGAACAAGTTCATTCAACTGTCTAAATAGTGTATCCAATATGACTGCCAGCCCACTTCCCTCCTGATTCTTATTCCTCGGACATATCCAATCAGAGAGAAAGTCGTGGCTCTGGTTAGTGGAGAAGTGATTGGCATTCTCAGTGTCACCAGTGAAAGTGTGAATAATTATGTATATAAACAGTGTTATCGGAGCGGATAGCGTATGACAAGCAGAGAGAGATGAGGGAATGAATCATGCTATGGAGTGCCATGGAGCCACCGGTCACAGGCTCATCCTATTCTATTAGAGAACAATCACAATCTAATGGGAAGGCCATATTACTAGCGGAGCAATACGATAGGCTTCTGCCTCCCTACACCCAACACCACAATGATCGAATGCACACACATACACACATACACCCTCCCTCTTTCAAAAACCACTATAATCGAGGGCTTTACTTCTGCTGTCCAGTACTCTACTGCTACTGCCAACCCATGATCCATTACTGCATGAACAATGGGGAAGGGGAGTAGGGAATGAAAAAGGGAAGAGAAATAAAGGAATAAGGGGGAGGGCACTTTGACATTTAACTAAAAATGTTTTATGTATTTTGGTATTGGTGCCAGTTTCACACCATTGTGTGAGCTGCCTCGTTAAACCCTTCCTATTATGGAATAGAGAAATAATGGTCCTTGACTAACGGTATACTGCGGTATGGTAGAAGTGGACACATAGAGGTTAAATAGTTGACAATGTTTTAGAGCAGGTATTCCCAAACTGGGGTTGCGCGATTGCCGTCGGGGGTATGCTAAATAAAAATATGATTCACATTTCAAAAAATATATATTGATGTTTTTTTTAACATATTTTTTCTTCACATTTTCAAGCAGTCCATTTATATTTTCCAACGGGGCTATACATTTGGGTCAGGTTTCTTTCTCGCCCGAGTAGCCTCGTTTCACTGCCAAAAATAAAATTAAACCATCTAGTGTTCAGCGAAATAACAACACAATGTCATATACAGGTAGCCTAGTCAAATAATTAACAACCAATCACATAAACCGTTACTCTCTCGCGGGAATTCCACTAACTGCCTTGTATGTAGCCAAACGTAGCTGCTGCACATGTTGGTATCTATACTGATGGCGCAAAAGCCATGACAGAGACATAGTGGAGTGGTAACGCACGTGCAAGCAGTTGCTCCCGACACCACTTGGGTACATTGCAGCATCCACCGAGAGATTCTCTTGCTGCCAAGGGAATGGCTGACAGCTTGAAACACGTTTTGGACACTACAGTGAAAATGGTTAACTTTGTTAAAGCAAGGCCCCTGAACTCTCGTGTATTTTCTGCACTATGCAATGATATGGGAAGCGACCATACAGAAGTGCGCTGGTCATCAAGAGGCAAAGTATTGACACGTATTTTTTAAAATTGAGAGACGAGCTTAACATTTTCTTAATTTTCACTTGTCTGACCGTTTGCATGATGGCTAGTTTCTCACACGACTGGCCTATCTGGGTGATGTTTTTTATCGCCTGAATGATCTGAATCTAGGATTACAGGGACTCTCCGCAACTATATTCAATGTGTGTGCGGGACAAAATTTAGGCTATAATTAAGAAGTTGGAGCGCTTTTCTGTCTGCATTAACAAGGACAACACACAGGTCTTTCCATCATCGTATGATTTTTGTGTGCAAATGAACTCAAGCTTATGGACAATGTCAAATGTGATATAGCGAAGCACCTGAGTGAGCTGGGTGCGCAACTACGCAGTTCCTTTCCCGAAACGGACGACACAAACAACTGGATTTGTTATCCCTTTTATGCCCTGCCTCCATTCCACTTACCAATATCTGAACTAGAGAGCCTCATCAAAATTGCAACAAGTGGTTCTGTGAAAAATGAATTTATTCAGAAGCCACTGTCAGATTTGTGGATTGTGCTGCGCTCAGAGTATCCTGCAGTGGCAATATTGGGTCGGGAAAAGGTTAGAAACGTCGTCCGGGAGATCATGGATTAGGTTGAGACAACAGGAAATCCGATAGGCTAAGGTACAGGCAGGGAATAGGCAAAAGGCATCGTTAGTGAGGCAGGCAAAAACTATCATACACGGGAGGAGTAAATTACGGGGGAAAACAGAGATCCGAATAGAAGAGTGTCACAAAACAAACAATACCTCACAATAATGGGGTGCAAAGAACTGAAGTAAATAGTGTGTGATAATGACATACAGGTGTGTGAACAGGTGATCAGAATTCAGGTGATTGGGATCTGGAGAGTGAGCTGCGTTCAGGGGATCTATGTGTTTGAGAGTGAGAGCTGGAAGCAGACGTTACAGTACAATGATGAACTATTTGTTCTATTTGTATTTGCTTTGTCTATTTGTTTAAAATCTATCACTTGATGGTTTAATTTCAGAGGAAAATAATCATGTTTTCTTGCAAAATGCTATATATCCACCTAACTCTCTGATAAATAAGTCGTAGTGCTAGGTTTGACACAGTCAAATTAAACAAACAACTATATTTTTTTATCAAATTTACCAATTATACATTTGTGACATCAATATAAATTATAATTAAATACAGTAATATTGTAACGTTCGTCGTCGGGAGAAGGAGAGGAGGACCAAGGTGCAGCGTGGTAAGTGTTCATTATTTTAATAAAACAACCGAACACTGAACAAAACAACAAAACGACAAACGAACAGTCCTGTAAGGTGACGAAAAACACTAAACAGAAAATAATCACCCACAACTCAAAGTGGGAAAACAGGCTACCTAAATATGGTTCTCAATCAGAGACAACGATAGACAGCTGCCTCTGATTGAGAACCACACATGGCCAAACACAAAGAAATAGACAACATAGACATACAAACATAGAATGCCCACCCACATCACACCCTGACCAAACAAAAAATAGAAACATACAAAGCAATCTATGGTCAGGGCGTGACAAATATGAGATATGTAAAACATTTACATTTCACGTTTTAGTCATTTAGCAGACGCTCTTATCCAGAGCGACTTACAGTTAGTTTATTCATCTTAAGATGGGTGAGACAACCCCATATCACAGTCCAATATACAGGATACAAACAATCCAGAAGGACAACCATCTCTGCAGCACTCCACCAATCAGGTCTTTATAGTAGAGTGGCCAGACAGAAGCCACTCCTCAGTAAAAGGCATATGACAGCCCGCTTAGAGTTTGCCAAAAGGCACCCAAAAGACTCTGACTATGAGAAACAAGACTCTCTGGTCTGATGAAACCAAGATTGAACTATTTTGCCTGAATACCAAGGGTCACGTCTGGAGGAAACCTGGCACCATCCCTACGGTGAAGCATGGTGGTGGCAGCATCATGGTGTGGGGATGTTTTTCAGCAGCAGGGACTGGGAGACTTGTCAGGGTCGAAGGAAAGATGAACAGAGCAAAGTACAGAGAGATCCTTAATGAAAACTTGCTCCAGATTTCTCAGGACCTCAGACTGGGGCGAAGGTTCACCTTCCAACACGACAACGACCCTAAGCACACAGCTTAGGGACAAGTCTCTGGATGTCCTTGAGTGGCCCAGTCAGAGCTCAGACTTCAACCCGATCAAACATCTCACCTGAAAATAGCTGTGCAGCGACGCTCCCCATCCAACCTGACAGAGCTTGAGAGGATCTGCAGAGAAGAATGGGGGAAACTCCCCAAATACAGGTGTGCCAAGCTTGTAGCGTCATATCCAAGAAGACTTGAGGCTGTAATCGCTGCCAAAGGTGCTTCAACAAAGTACTGAGTAAAGGGTCTGGATACTTATGTAAACAATGTTTTTATTTTTATACATTTGCAAAAAAAATATTGAAAACTGTTTTTGCTATGTCATTATGGGGTATTGTGTATAGATTGATGAGGGGGAAAAACAACGTAATACATTTTAGGATAAGGCTGTAACGTAACAAAATGTGGAAAAAGTCAAGGGGTCTGTATACTTTCCGAATGCACTATAGGTATATGGTTTCTTGAACATTGTAATGAATGGTTTTTGCTTGGCATACATTCTTCCCTACAGTAAGAGAGGAAAACAGTGACACAAAACAATATGTGAGAGATACAGAGCGAGAGAGAGAGAGACAGAGAGAGTTAGTTCCCAGAGCCTTGTCATAGCCGGGTCAAACAGGGCTAGCAGCTTGTCTGTATGACATGAATGTCTAGCGGCCGGAAGGAAGGTGATCCTCATTGGGACTAATTACACTGAGTTCCTCTAAGATGGCAGATTAAGCCTTAAACAGACTTCAATGGACAGGGAGAGACACACACTGTAGCATCAAAACTCTTAGGGGAAAGTTCCAGAACACACCAGAAAAATGTTCAAGATAGAATTAGAAAAGTAATGCCTCAGTACAATGCATGCAACAGCAAAGTTATACGTTTGCAGACTTGTAGGGCTATCTTGGAAGATAAGGTCATGCAGTCCTTCATTCCTCTTCTTCCTTCCTGGTCTGTATGATTTGTTAAACTTGTTCCTCTCCTTATTTGTTTTCTCTCTCTCTCTCTCTCTGACTCATTGACTATGTGTCTGAGTTGTGATAAAGCAGAAAGGCCCATCTGTAACACTGGATACAGGCATTGCTCTCCTATTTCCCCTACATGAAACCCCTTCATGAGGATGATTCACACACGCACACACACACACACAAACAGAGAGAGAGAGAGAGAGAGAGAGAGAGAGAGAATAAGACAATAAAATTGCCTTCCAGAATGCTGTGGTCTCTCCACTAGGGAACTTGTTATGTACATATCAATACAGTGGCTATTCTAAAGGCCATGGCACACATTGATCTCTATCTGTACATGCTGGTATTGCCAGTGCAAAATACGCTACACAAGGTGGGATCTTTTTGTGTCAACACAATTAATTATGCGAGAAATGGTGGTGGAAACGCTTTTATGCGCAAATATTGATATAATAACCATCATATCAAAGTAAATTTGGAGGCAGGCGATGTCATATTGTGTGGTCCTCCCAATAAGACTTGTTGAGAAAGTATGCTGTTTATTAGGCTACAGATTAAATAAATTATGTTGAACTTCACAGGGTGGTGAAAGTGCACGGTGATTATCTTGATGCTCCATTCAAATAAATGTTGAGGATCTTATTCTGGTGACATGATGATCGATGCTTGGCTGCTGACAAATAAAAGATGATTTATCTCTTTTGTCCATAATAATCTCATCATGTAGTAGCCTATACCTGCATTGTATCTGTGAGCTGTAGGCTAGAGCGCACGTGCCAAGATCAGACTGGGCACATTTTCTATATAACGCAACGCAACATTTTTTGTGACAAAACCATTAGTAGAGTTGAAAATGCGATGCCATTTAACTTTAATTTCTTATTTGGTACATGGGAATTTAACCACAGAAGTTATTTTTATGTTAACTACATAATCTTGCACAGCCTTTCATCTGCAACAAGTCAATTTGATAGGAACATCTCTGGTGGGAAAATGTGCATATTGTTTTTATGCAGATTTTAGAATACTCACATGAAAATTTGTCACCAATTGGATGGAAACCTAGCTAATGAGTAAGACATGAGGAATCCAAAGATCTTGTCAAAAGCCACCCACAGACCTCCCCCACACCCCATGGCAATCCAACGAGTATACAGTATCAGTTCTCTATGTCTGACAAGTAGTATGGAGCTGTGGCTCTGAGTATTGTTTCTTCATCCTATGTAATGTATTCTCAGTGAATTTGGTCATGTTTTTTCCCCTGTTCAGAGAAATGAGTCATTGAAGTTGTTTGGTTTATGTCCTCTACATCCTGATATTACCAGGTTGTGATCAGTAGATGGTGCTGTTCCTGCTATTAGGTGTAAAGTTTGGTCCAATTCGGATCTTAGGTACTATATATATTTAATATTATATGAACCCTATCCAATGAATTAAAATGGCCAATTTGGGTGCAATCAATTAGCTTAATTTTTCGAGATGAAATTATATTTCAAAAAAATTATGTTGCTAATCTTATCTGTTTCTAACAACATAAACATTTTCAAAACAATCTGAGGTTGAAGGTGTCGAAATCCTCTGTCTTGTGCTTTTTGAGGTGGAACAACCCAGAATCGTTCAAGGCACATACAATATTAATAACAGTATGAATATTCTCAAAGACAGCCTGGCAATCCGGGCATACATTGAGCTGCCTGTGTTTATGCCTTATTTGAACATATTACCAGTTTGTGTTTTTCACCATCTGGTATGTAGCCTACATATAAACACACTGCAAAAAAGAGAGAGCATACATCGACTACTCTCAGTGTATGGTACTGTTTACATATTCACAATTGAGTTGTGGAAAGAAATGATGTGGTAAAAATGTTCACAGTAATAAGGTGATCCTAGATCTATGCTTAGACACTTCTACCCTGAGCCCAGACTCCGCAGACGTCTCTTCCACTCCCACACAACGTCTTTGTTATATGCTGACCACACCGCATGCGCGCATGCGCCATTGCATGCAAGTTGATTTTGTCCACCCACACCAGACGCAATTAGGACACGCAGGTTGAAATATCAAAACAAACCAATTCTATTAATTTGGGGACAGGTCCAAAAGCATTAAACAATTATGGCAATTTAGCTAGCTAGCTTGCTGTTGCTAGCAAATTTGTCCTGGGATATAAACATCGGGTTGTTATTTTACCTGAAATGCACAAGGTCCTCTACTCTGACAATTAATCCACAAATAAAATGGTCAACCGAGTTTGTGTCTAGTAATCTCTCCTCCTTTTTCAGGCTTCTTCTTCTCATCTATTGCTACTCATTGGACCCTATGATCACTCAGCTACACATGCCTCTCCCTAATGTCAATATGCCTTGTCTATTGCTGTTTTGGTTAGTGATTATTGTCTTATTTCACTGTAGAGCCCCCAGTCCTGCCCAATATGCCTGAGATAGCCCTTTTGTTCCACACATGCGGTGACCTCACCTTAACTGGTGCCTCTAGAGACAAAACCTCTCTCATCATCACTCAATACCTAGGTTTACCTCCACTGTACTCACATCCTACCATTCCCTTGTCTGAACATTATGCCTTGAATATATTCTTCTATGCCTAGAAATCTGCTCCTTTTACACTCTGTTCCGAACGCACTAGACGACCAGTTCATATAGCCTTTAGCCGTACCCTTATCCTACTCCTCCTCTGTTCCTCTGGTGATGTAGAGGTTAACCCTGCAACCCCAGCACCACTCCCATTCCCCAGGCACTCTCATTCCCCAGGCGCTCGAATACAAACAGTGTAGCTACTCCCTCCGCAAGGCAATCAAACAAGCTAAGTGCCAGTATAGAGACAAAGTAGAGTCGCAATTCAACAGCTCAGACACAAGAGGTATGTGGCAGGGTCTACAATCAATCACGGATTACAAAAAGAAAACCAGCCCCGCCGCGGACCAGGATGTCTTGCTCCCAGACAGACTAAATAACTTTTTTGCTCGCTTTGAGGACAATACAGTGCCACTGACACGGCCCGACTACCAAAACCTGCGGGCTCTCCTTCACTGCAGCCTTCACTGCAGCCGAGGTGAGTTAAACATTTAAACGTGTTAACCCTCGCAAGGCTGCAGGCCCAGACGGCATTCTCAGCCGCATCCTCAGAGCATGCGCAGACCAGCTGGCTGGTGTGTTTACGGACATATTCAATCAATCCTTATCCCAGTCTGCTGTTCCCACATGCTTCAAGAGAGCCACCACTGTTCCTGTTCCCAAGAAAGCTAAGGTAACTGAGCTAAACGACTACCGCCCCGTAGCACTCACTTCCGTCATCATGAAGTGCTTTGAGAGACTAGTCAAGGACCATATCACCTCCACCCTACCTGAAACCCTAGACCCACTCCAATTTGCTTACCGACCAAATAGGTCCACAGACGACACAATCGCAACCACACTGCACACTGCCCTAACCCATCTGGACAAGAGGAATACCTATGTGAGAATGCTGTTCATCGACTACAGCTCAGCATTTAACACCATAGTACCCTCCAAACTCGTCATCAAGCTCGAGACCCTGGGTCTCGACCCTGCCCTGTGCAACTGGGTACTGGACTTCCTGACGGGCCGCCCCCAGGTGGTGAGGGTAGGTAACAACATCTCCATCCCACTGATCCTCAACACTGGGGCCCCACAAGGGTGCGTTCTGAGGCCTCTCCTGTACTCCCTGTTCTCCCACGACTGTGTGGCCATGCAAGTCTCCAACTCAATCATCAATTTTGCGGACGACACAGCAGTGATAAGCTTGATTACCAACAACGACGAGACGGCCTACAGGGAGGAGGTGAGGGCCCTCGGAGTGTGGTGTCAGGAAAATAACCTCACACTCAACGTCAACAAAACAAAGTAGATAATTG
This sequence comes from Salvelinus fontinalis, assembly GCF_029448725.1. NCBI lineage: Eukaryota > Metazoa > Chordata > Actinopteri > Salmoniformes > Salmonidae > Salvelinus > Salvelinus fontinalis. The sequence continues at coordinate 21,344,875 of NC_074678.1, read as the reverse complement.
TGGACTTAAGGAAACAGCAGAAGGAGCACCCCCCTATCCACATCGACGGGACAGTAGTGGAGAGGGTAGTAAGTTTTAAGTTCCTCGGCGTACACATCACGGACAAACTGAATTGGTCCACCCACACAGACAGCGTTGTGAAGAAGGTGCAGCAGCACCTCTTCAACTTCAGGAGGCTGAAGAAATTCGTCTTGTCACCAAAAGCATTCATAAACTTCTACAGATGCACAATCAAGAGCACCCTGTCGGGCTGTATCACCGCCTGGTACGTCAACTGCTCCGCCCACAACCGTAAGGCTCTTCAGAGGGTAGTGAGGTCTGCACAACGCATCACCGGGGGCAAACTACCTGCCCTCCAGGATACCTACACCACCCGATGTCACAGGAAGGCCATAAAGATCATCAAGGACAACAACCAACCGAGCCACTGCCTGTTCACCCCGCTATCATCCAGAAGGCGAGGTCAGTACAGGTGCATCAAAGCAGGGACCGAGAGACTGAAAAACAGTTTCTATCTCAAGGACATCAGACTGTTAAACAGCCACCACTAACATTTAGTGGCTGCTGCCAACATACTGACTCAACTCCAGCCACTTTAATAATGGGAATTGATGGAAATGTATGTAAAAATGTATCACTAGCCACTTTAAACAATGCCACTTAATATAATGTTTACATACCCTACATTACTCATCTCATATGTATATGTATATGTATATACTGTACTCTATATCATCTACTGCATCTTGCCATCTTTATGTAATACATGTATCACTAGCCACTTTAAACTATGCCACTTTATGTTTATATACCCTACATTACTCATCTCATATGTATATACTGTACTCTATACCATCTACTGCATCTTGCCTATGCCGTTCTGTACTATCACTCATTCATATATCTTTATGTACATATTCTTTATCCCTTTACACTTGTGTGTATAAGGTAGCAGTTGTGGAATTGTTAGGTTAGATTACTCGTTGGTTATTACTGCACAAGCATTTCGCTACACTCGCATTAACATCTGCTAACCATGTGTGTGACAAAAAAATAAATAATTGATTTGATTTGTTGACTTCTGTAACCATAAAACCTTGGTTTCATGCATGTTAACTAGAGGTCGACCGATTATGATTTTTCAACGCTGATACCGATACCGATTATTGGAGGACCAAAATGCCGATACCGATTAATCGGCCGATTTTTTAAAATGTATTTGTAATAATGACAATTACAACAATACTGAATTAACACTTATTTTAACTTAATATAATACATCAATAAAATCAATTTAGCCTCAAATAAATAATGAAACATGTTCAATTTGGTTTAAATAATGCAAAAACAAAGTTTTGTGCCATGTAAAAAAGCTAACGTTTAAGTTCCTTGCTCAGAACATGAGAACATATGAAAGCTGTTGGTTCCTTTTAACATGAGTCTTCAATATTCCCAGGTAAGAAGTTTTAGGTTGTAGTTATTATAGGAATTATAGGACTATTTCTCTCTATACCATTTGTATTTCATATACCTTTGACTATTGGTTGTTCTTATAGGCACTTTAGTATTGCCAGTGTAACAGTATCGCTTCTGTCCCTCTCCTCGCCCCTACCTGGGCTCGAACCAGGAACACATCGACAACAGCCACCCTCGAAGCAGCGTTACCCATGCAGAGCAAGGGGAATAACTACTCCAATTCTCAGAGCAAGTGACGTTTGAAACGCTATTAGCGCTCACCCCGCTAACTAGCTAGCCATTTCACATCGGTTACACCAGCCTAATCTCAGAAGTTGATAGGCTTGAAGTCATAAACAGCTCAATGCTTGAAGCACTGCGACGAGCTGCTGGCAAACACACAAAAGTGCTGTTTGAATGAATGCTTACGAGCCTGCTGGTGCCTACCACCAGTCAGTCAGACTGCTCTATCAAATATCAAAACATAGACTTAATTAGAACATAATAACACACAGAAATACGAGCCTTAGATCATTAATATGGTCAAATCCGGAAACTATCATTTTGAAAACAAAACGTTTATTCTTTCTGTGAAATACGGAACCGTTCCGTATTTTATCTAACGGGTGGCATCCATAAGTAAATATCCCTGTTACATTGCACAACCTTCAATGTTATGTCATAATTACGTAAAATTCTGGCAAATTAGGTCGCAACGAGCCAGGCGGCCCAAACTGTTGCATATACCCTGACTCTGCATGCAATGAACGCAAGAGAAGTGACACAATTTCACCTGGTTAATATTGCCTGCTAACCTGGATTTCTTTTAGCTAAATATGCAGGTTTAAAATATATACTTCTGTGTATTGATTTTAAGAAAGGCATTGATGTTTATGGTTAGGTACAGTTGTGCAACGATTGTGCTTTTTTCGCAAATGCGCTATTGTTAAATAATCCCCTGTTTGGCGAAGTTGGCTGTCTTTGTTAGGAAGAAATAGTCTTCACACAGTTCGCAATGAGCTAGGCGGCCCAAACTGCTGCATATACCCTGACTCTGTTGCAAGAGAAGTGACACCATTTTTCCTAGTTAAAAGAAATTCATGTTAGCAGGCAATATTTAGTAAATATCCAGGTTTAAAAATATATACTTGTGTATTGATTTTAAGAAAGGCATTGATGTTTATGGTTAGGTACACGTTGGAGCAACGACTTTTTCGCGAATGCCACCACAGCGATTATATGCAACGCAGGACACGCTAGATAAACTAGTAATATCATCAATCATGTGTAGTTAACTAGTGATTATGATTGATTGATTGTTTTTTATAAGATAAGTTTAATGCTAGCTAGCAACTTACCATGGCTTCTTACTGCATTCCCGTTACAGGCAGGCTCCTCGTGGAGTGCAATGTAATCAGGTGGTTAGAGCGTTGGACTAGTTAACCGTAAGGTTGCAAGATTGAATCCCCGAGCTGACAAGGTAAAAATCTGTCGTTCTGCCCCTGAACAAGGCAGTTAACCCACCATTCCTAGGCCGTCATTGAAAATAAGAATGTGTTCTTAACTGACTTGCCTAGTTAAATAAACGTGTAAATAAAAATAAAATAAAAAACAACAACAAAAAATCGGCCAAATCGGTGTCCAAAAATACCGATTTCCGATTGTTATGAAAACTTGAAATCGGCCATTCTGATTAATCGGTCAACCTCTAATGTTAACATTAGAAGCCTCCTCCCTAAGTTTGTTTCATTCACTGCTTTAGCACACACCGCCAACCCTGATGTCCTAGCCGTGTCTAAATCCTGGCTTAGGAAGGCCACCAAAAATACTGAAATGTCCATCCCCAACTACAACATTTTCCAACAAGATAGAACTGCCAAAGGGGGCGGAGTTGCAATCTACTGCAGAGATAGCCTGCAGAGTTCTGGCATACTATCCAGGTCTGTGCCCAAACAATTTGAGCTTGTACATTTAAAAATCCACCTTTCCAGAAACAAGTTTCTTACCGTTGCTGCTTGTTATAGACCCCCCTCAGCCCCCAGCTGTGCCATGGACACCATATGTGAATTGATTGCCCCCCATCTATCTTCAGAGTTTGTACTGTTAGGTGACCTAAACTGGGATATGCTTAACACCCCGGCCGTCCTACAATCTAAGTTAGATGCCCTCAATCTCAGACAAATTATCAAGGAACCTACCAGGTACAACCCTAAATCCGTAACCATGGGCACCCTCTTAGATATCATCCTGACCAACTTGCCCTCTAAATACACCTCTGCTGTCTTCAACCAGGATCTCAGCGATCAATGCCTCATTGCCTGCGTCCGTAATGGGTCCGCGGTCGAACGACCACTCCTCATCACTGTCAAACGCTCCCTAAAACACTTCAGCGAGCAGGCCTTTCTAATCGACCTGGCCCGGTTATCCTGGAAGGCCCACTGCACTGAGGCTAGGAAACACTGTCACCACCGATAAATCTAAGATAATCGATAATTTCAATAAGCATTTTTCTGGCTACACCTACCTCAGCCAACAGCTCAGCACCCCCTGCAGCAACTTGCCCAACCCCCCCCGCGTCTCCTTCACCCAAATCCAGACAGCTGATGTTCGGAAAGAGCTGTAAAATCTGGATCCCTACAAATCAGCTGGGCTAGACAATCTGGACCATCTCTTTCTAAAATTCTAATTATCCGCCGAAAATGTTGCAACCCCTATTGCTAGCGTGTTCAACCTCTCTTTCGTAGCGTCTGAGATCCCCAAAGATTGTAAAGCTGCCGCGGTCATCCCCATCTTCAAAGGGGGAAACACTCTAGACCCAAACTGTTATAGACCTATATCCATCCTTCTAAAATCTTCAAAAGCCAAATTAACAAACAGATCACCGACCATTTTGAATCCCACCGTACCTTATCCACTATGCAATCTGTTTTCTGAGCTGGTCATGGATGCACCTCAGCCACGCTCAAGGTCCAAACAATATCATAACCGCCATCGATAAAAGACAGTACTGTGCAGCCGTCTTCATCGACCTGGCCAAGGCTTTCGACTCTGTCAATCACGGCATTCTCATCGGCAGACTCAATAGCCTTGTTTTCTCAAATGACTGCCTCGCCTGGTTCACCAACTACTTTTCAGATAGAGTTCAGTGTGTCAAATAGGAGGGCCTGTTGTCCGGACCTCTGGCAGTCTCAAAGGGGGTGCCACAGGGTTCAATTATAGGGCTGAATCTTTTCTCTGCATATATCAAGGATGTCGCTAATGATGTCGCTCTTGCTGCTGGTGATTCTCTGATCCACCTCTATGCAGATGACATCATTCTGTATACATCTGGGCCTTCTTTGGACACTGTGTTAACAAACCTCCAAACGAGTTTGAGGCCATACAACACTCCTTCCTTGGCCTCCAACTGCTTTTAAATGGTAATAAAACTAAATGCATGCTCTTCAACAGATTGCTGCCCACACCCGCCCGCCCGACTAGCATCACTTCTCTGGACGGTTCTGACTTAGAATATGTGGACAACTACAAATACCTAGATATCTGGTTAGACTGTAAACTCTCCTTCCAGACGCACATTAACCATCTCTAATCCAAAATGAAATCTAGAATCGGCTTCCTATTTCGTAACAAAGCCTCCTTCGCTCATGCTGCCAAACATACCCTCATAAAACTGACTATCCTACCAATCCTTGACTTTGACGGTGTCATTTACAAAATAGCCTCCAACACTCTACTCAGCAAACTGGATGTAGTCTACCACAGTGCCATCCGTTTTGTCATCAAAGACCCATATGCTACCCACCACAGCGATCTGTATGCTCTCGTTGGCTGGTCCTCGCTACATATTCGTCGCCAAACCCACTGGCTCCAGGCCTTATGTCAGCTCACTGGTCACAATAGCAACACCCACCCGTAGCATGCGCTCCAGCAGGTATATTCCACTGGCCATCCCCAAAGCCAACACCTCCTTTGGACGCCTTTCTTTCCAGTTCTCTGCTGCCAATGACTGGAACGAATTGCAAAAATCACTGAAGCTGGAGACATATCTTCCTCAGCTGTCAGAGCAGCTTACCAATCACTGTGCCTGTACACAGCCAATCTGTAAATAGCACACCCAACTACTTCATCCCCATATTGTTATTTATCTTCTTGCTCTTTCGCACCCCAGTATCTCTACTTGCACATCATCATCTGCACATCTATCACTCCAGTGTTAATGCTCAATTATAATTATTTCACCTCTATAGCCTATTTATTGCCTTACCTCCCTACTCTTCTACATTCGCACACACTGTACATAGATTTTGCTTTTGTGTTATTGACTGTACGTTTGTTTATGTGTAACTCTGTGTTGTTGTTTTTGTCACACTGCTTTGCTTTATCTTGGCCAGGTCGAAGTTGTAAATGAGAACTTGTTCTCAACTGGCCTACCTGGTTAAATAAAAGTGAAATAAAAATAACAAAAAATGTGGACTTTATATGGCGGTTGGCAACCAACTTTAAGGTGCATTACCACAACCGACTGGAGTGTGGACCTCAGTTCATCTTTCAATCACCCACGTGGGTATGTGCTCCTAAAAACCAGCGTCACAAATAGAACCAAGTTCTATTTTAGCAATTGGCTACGCAGACTCTCGCTGACGCGCGCGAGCAGTGTGGGTGCAATGATTGAATAACATGTATGTGTAAATTGATTTTGCAACGTGTGTCCGGTCTGGTCAGCATGTTAGGCTGAAGGAACAGGGTTTGAAACACATAGTTGTTATTCCGTTGTTTGTGTTTCTGTGGTTTCTATCCCTCCATGAAAGTTTCAGTGGTGTCTTGTAGAGCCTTGATCAGCCCCATTACTTTCTCTCCCGTACACAACAAGCCAATCAAAAACGGTCATAAACACAATCAAAGCAGATCAGAGGAAGATGTAAAAAGACACACACACACAGCCCCTGTTCCACGGCCCTCTGATTGATCATGTGAAAGTATATGTACTGTGAGGACTGGTGTTTAATGCAGCTAGCAAGCGGCCCCAGTTCCACACAATAACTCGTATGTAATGATACAAAGGTCTACACATGCCAGCATGTACACAGTCAAATGTTTTAGTGTTTAAACTTAAAAAGATAAGGCAGGCCTACTCCACTGACTTCAATTGTTATGAATGAATGACCCTTTCTGTGAGTTGAGTCTGACAGCCTGCAAACATGCTTGGTTCATACATGCCAATTACATTGTAAACCTGTTTCTGAAAGTAAAGAGACATCACCTGGTGAAGAAAAACATGTTATTTATCCCAAAAACTGGGTCAATATGAATCCTTTATGGAAGAACATTTCCACAGGGAGACATGCCTCTTGCCTTAGGTCTAACTTTTTTCTAAACTATTTTAGAGACTGTTTATTGAGGTGCTTCAATGAAATCATTGAACATTGTTACGTTTTACACTGTTGTTCATTAGCCTATAAAACCGCAAATGCTTAATTGGGAAATAGAAAATCCTTGCTGTGCTTTCCTGCCTAAGCCTGCTATTATGGCTATTACATCCCTTTCAGACCATAATGTGGGCTAATAACTGGTGCCCAACAGAGAGAGATATATAGAGGCTGTAAACACAGAACGGGATCAGTTAATTACATATGTCCAATCATCACATTAAAGAAATTGATATTCAGCAATTTGTGTGTCCAATATGAGGCAAAACATAATTTCCTGGAATTAAAATGCTCTGCCGTCTGAGTCAGACATAGTGGCAGTGCATCGTCTGTGACTGTCCTGCATGGCTGGCTGCTCAGATCTGTTTTACATCTCCTATAACTCCACTGCTCCACGACTGACCTCTACTTAGGACATTTGCATATAAGAAAACCCAAAGAGCGTGTTGGGTGCTCTGCTAGTTATGGATCAAATGCATCAGCATCATCCCAGCTGCAGTGTCAGCTCCACACAGTTCTATTGACAACACAAATTATTGGGACTTGAAAAGACCAGTCTATAAATTAGCTGGAAGTGGACATATGCTCTGAGAGGTCTCAATGTTTTTATAATGCAGATCTGGCAGTCACGCATCAACCTGACAGAAGGCCTCTCGCTGCCTCACTCACTGCCAAGTCGCCCTGACTCCACTCTGAACGTCAATCATGTAGAAACACCTGCAGCGACCCAGCAGAGAGAGATGGGAGAGAGGAGAGAGAGAGATGGGGGAGAGGTGAGTGTGTATGTGTGAGCGAGAGCGAGAGAGAGAGAATGGAGAAGGGGTGTTAAGCTGAGATAGGAGAGGAGAGAGATAGAAAGGGAGAGAGAGGGAGTGTTGAGTTGAGAGAGAGGAGTGAGCGAGAAGTCCAAAAGAAGGGAAAGGAGAGGGGTGAGGGAGAGAGGTAAGAGAGGGGTGATAGGTGAATGTGTGAGAGAGGGGGAGATAGCGAGCAAGCGAGAGAGAGCTGAGGTAGCACCCAGGTGATGGATAGGCTCTATGCAAATTCACTCAGCTAAACTAGAACAAATGAGGCCTGCTCCCTCCTCTCGGTAAATGTGAGACAATCAGCCTTGCGTAGCTGGATCAATTCATTGTTTTGACACACGGCACAATAGATGACCTGTCAGTCAGGGTGAAAAACGACAGTAAATAAAAGTCTGGCCCTGGGTCCTGCCCCACTACTTACAGAGACGGGGAGTGAAGGAGGGACTGGGAGCTGAAGAAATATAAAGACCAAGAGAAAGTAGGGGCATTGAGGCTGTGGAAGTAGTATGTCAGTAGTGTGGGGTCAGCTGCAGAGTAATAGGAACATCATGATGCGGTCACCTAGGGAGTATGAGACTATTAATCCTAGATAGCTAAAAGTACGTGTTGAACATTAGCGAAGAGAGGAAGAGCCATTAGTAGTATTGAGATGCAGCCGACCAGGAGTTGACAGATGAGAGGAGAGCCAAGGTCAGGGGGAGAGATGGGCATGACTATATTAACATTATCCCTAGTGTGTGTGTGTGTGTGTGTGTGTGTGTGTGTGTGTGTGTGTGTGTGTGTGTGTGTGTGTGTGTGTGTGTGTGTGTGTGTGTGTGTGTGTGTGTGTGTGTGTGTGTGTGTGTGTGTGTGTGTGTGTGTGCGTACATGACTGTGAGTGTGTTAATGTAAGCCATCCATTCTGGGATAAAACACTGACCCATTCAATCTCCCATGCAGAAGATATTCTGTTCTCAAGGTAGTGGCAACACTTCCAGCTGATCTGCATCAGTAACAGTGGAATGCTTAGAGAATAGATACACAGCTCTCTCTCTCTCTCTCTCTCTCTGGAGGAGGCTATTGGAACAGGACTATGACAGTGATTCAGCAGCGTTAAATCAGCATAGTAGATCACAGCTCTCCAGACCTCCCCTTGAGATGTCCATGGTGTTGCTGTGTGTGTGAGTGTGTGTGAACGTGTATGTGCATGTCTGTGTAGGGCAGCCAGTTCAATGTGCCTCCATTCATTCTCAGAGCCAAGCAGCCAGGATGAAAGGTACAGTCAGGGGGATTTCTCAACTGACATTTTGCTGGGGAGAAAGCAATTCCCTCTCCAATAAAGAAGCCATCTTTTCTACATAACTAAATGAAATGCGATCAGAGGTGTAAGGATGCCTGCAGCATCTGGGCTACATTACCCTGTGACAAGATTAAGAGTGTCGCTGGGCTCCAATGCTGTGTGTGTGTGTGTGTGTGTGTGTGTGTGTGTGTGTGTGTGTGTGTGTGTGTGTGTGTGTGTGTGTGTGTGTGTGTGTGTGTGTGTGTGTGTGTGTGTGTGTGTGTGTGTGTGTGTGTGGAGGGAGGGAAACTATGGCTCACTCCATTTAGTCGACTGGTCGATTGTTTGGTTGATAGGCTGTTGGTCGACAATTTTTTTTTGTTGTCAAGCAGTAGGAAATATACACTGCTCAAAAAAATAAAGGGAACACTAAAATAACACATCCTAGATCTGAATGAATGAAACATTCTTATTAAATACTTTTTTCTTTACATAGTTGAATGTGCTGACAACAAAATCACACAAAAATGATCAATGGAAATCAAATTTATCAACCCATGGAGGTCTGGATTTGGAGTCACACTCAAAATTAAAGTGGAAAACCACACTACAGGCTGATCCAACTTTGATGTAATGTCCTTAAAACAAGTCAAAATGAGACTCAGTAGTGTGTGTGGCCTCCACGTGCCTGTATGACCACCCTACAACGCCTGGGCATGCTCCCGATGAGGTGGCGGATGGTCTCCTGAGGGTTCTCCCCCCCAGACCTTGACTAAAGCATCCGCCAACTCCTGGACAGTCTGTGGTGCAACGTGGCTTTGGTGGATGGAGTGAGACATGATGTCCCAGATGTGCTCAATTGGATTCAGGTCTGGGGAACGGACGGGCCAGTCCATAGCATCAATGCCTTCCTCTTGCAGGAACTGCTGACACACTCCAGCCACATGAGGTCTAGCATTGTCTTGCATTAGGAGGAACCCAGGGCCAACCGCACCAGCATATGGTCTCACAAGGGGTCTGAGGATCTCATCTCGGTACCTAATGGCAGTCAGGCTACCTCTGGCGAGCACATGGAGGGCTGTGCGGTCCCCCAAAGAAATGCCACCCCACACCATGACTGACCCACCGCCAAACCGGTCATGCTGGAGGATGTTGCAGGCAGCAGAACGTTCTCCACGGCGTCTCCAGACTCTGTCACGTCTGTCACATGTGCTCAGTATGAACCTGCTTTCATCTGTGAAGAGCACAGGGCGCCAGTGGCGAATTTGCCAATCTTGGTGTTCTCTGGCAAATGCCAAACGTCCTGCACGGTGTTGGCCTGTAAGCACTGTAAGCTGCACTACCTGAGCCACTTGTGTGGGTTGTAGACTCCGTCTCATGCTACCACTAGAGTGAAAGCACAGCCAGCATTTAAAAGTGACCAAAACATCAGCGAGGAAGCATAGGAACTGAGAAGTGGTCTGTGGTCACCACCTGCAGAACCACTCCTTTATTGGGGGGGTCTTGCTAATTGCCTATAATTTCCACCTGTTGTCTATTCCATTTGCACAACAGCATGTAACATTTATTGTCAATCAGTGTTGGTTCCTAAGTGGACAGTTTGATTTCACAGAAGTGTGATTGACTTGGAGTTACATTGTGTTGTTTAAGTGTTCCCTTTATTTTTTTGAGCAGTGTATATACACTACCGTTCAAAAGTTTGGGGTCACTTAGAAATGCCCTGTTCTTGAAAGAAAATCACATTTTATGTCCATTAAAATAACATCAAATTGATCCGAAATACAGTGTAGACATTGTTAATGATGTGAATGACTATTGTAGCTGGAAACGGCAGATTTTTAATGGAATATCTACATAGGCGTACAGACGGCCATTATCAGCAACCATCACTCCTGTGTTCCAATGGAACGTTGTGTTAGCTAATCCAAGGTTATGATTTTAAAAGGCTAATTGATCATTAGAAAACACTTTTGCAAATATGTTAGCACAGCTGAAAACAGTTGTACTAATTGAAGAAGCAATAAAACTGGCATTCTTTAGACTAGTTGAGTATCTGGAGCATCAGCATTCGTGGGTTCGATTACAGGCTCAACATTTCCAGAAACAAAGACCTTTCTTCTGAAACTCATCAGTCTATTCTTGCTCTGAGAAATTAAGGCTATTCCATGCGAGAAATTGCCAAGAAACTGAAGATCTGTGTACTACTCCCTTCACAGAACAGCACAAACTGTCTCTAACCAGAAAAAAAAGAGGAGTGGGAGGCCCCGGTGCACAACTGAGCAAGAGGACAAGTACATTAGAGTGTATAGTTTGAGAAACACACGCCTTACCAATCAACTGGCAGCTTCATTAAACGTCAACAGTGAAGAGGCGACTCCGGGATGCTGGCACTCTAGGCAGAGTTCCTCTGTCCATTGTCTGCGTTATTTTGCCCGTCTTAATATTTCCTTTTTATTGGCCAGTCTGAGATATTACTTTTTCTTTTCAACTCTGACCAGCATCCCGGAGTCGCCTCTTCACTGTTGACTTTGAGACTGGTGTTTTGCGGGTACTATTTAATGAAGCTGCCAGTTGAGGACTTGTGAGGCGTCTGTTTCTCAAAACAGAACATTTGTACCTTTTAATTTATTAAGTGATTTCTTGGCTACAGAGCATTATTAACCTCTCTGTGTCTCCTGGAGCAGCGGATCACTACGGGTTTGGCTAATCTAAAAAGCGGTCTGAAATTAGAGAGGCATCTCCATTAGTTACTGTAGAACCTGACAAAAGGCAGACTTTTTCTAAGAGAAACAGTGAATCAGCGAAAGTTTAAACTTAGGGGTGGGCGATATGTTGAATTAATTAGATTAATTCCAATGCCTATTTTGCAAGATTAACGTGTTTAAAAAAAAACGTTTTTATATGTTGTTTATGTCTGCTTGTTCTCATGTTGTCCTTTTGGTCTAGTCTCCTACGCTCCTTCCCATTTATACCACAGATATGTACAGTGTATTTGGAAAATACTCAGACCCCTTTCCCTTTTTCCACATTTTGTTACATTACAGCCTTATTCTAAAATTGATTAAATATTTTTTTGCCCTCATCAATCTACACAAAATACCCCAAAATGACTAAAGCGAAAACAGGGGGTTAGACATTTTTGCAAATTCATTAAAAAAACTTTCAACCTGAAAGAGCTTATTTAGATAAGTATTCAGACCCTTTGCTATGAGACTCAACATTTTGCTCAGGCGCATCCTGTTTACATTGATCATCGTTGAGATGTTTCTACAACTTGATTAGAGTCCACCTGCGGTAAATTCAATTGATTGGACATGATTTAGAAAGGCACACATCTGTCTATATAAGGTCTCACAGTTGACAGTGCATGTCTGAGCAAAAAACAAGCCATGAGGTCGATGGAATTGTCCGCAGAGCTCCAAGACAGGATTGTGTCGAGGCACAGATCTGGGGAAGGGCACCAAAATTGTCCTGCAGCATTGAAAGTCCCCAAGAACACAGTGGCCTCCATCATTCTTAAATGGAAGAAGTTTGGAACCACCAAGACTCTTCATAGAGCTGGCCGCCCGGCCAAACTGAGCAATAGGAGGAGAAGGGCCTTGGTCAGGGAGGTGACCAAGAACCCGATGGTCACTCTGAATGAGCTCCAGAGTTCCTCTGTGGAGATGGGAGAACCTTCCAGAAGGACAACCATCTCTCCAGCACTCCACCAATCAGGCCTTTAAGCTTGAGTGGCCAGATGGAAGCCACTCCTCAGTAAAAGGCACATGACAGCCTGCTTGGAGTTTGCCAAAAGGAACCTAAAGGACTCTCAGACCATGAGAAACAAGATTCTCTGGTCTGATGAAACCAAGATTGAACTCTTTGGCCTGAATGCAAAGTGTCACGTCTGGAGGAAACCTGGCACCATCCCTATGGTGACAGCATCATGCTGTGGTTATGTTTTTCAGCAGCAGGGACTGGGAGACTAGTCAGGATCAAGGAAAAGATGAAAGGAGCAAAGTACAGAGAGATCCTTGATGAAAACCTGCTCAGGGCCTAAAATTGTGGCGAAGGTTCACCTTCCAACAGGACAACGACACTAAGCACACAGCCAAGACAACCCAGGAGTCACTTCGAGAAAAGTCTCTGAATGTCCTTGAGTGGCCCAGCCAGAGCCCAGACTTGAACCTGATCGAACATCTCTGGAGAGACCTGAAAATAGCTGTGCAGCGACGCTCCCCATCCAGCCTGAGAGCTTGAGACGATCTGCAGAGAAGAATGGGAGAAACCCCCCAAATATAGGAGTGCCAAGCTTGTAGCGTTACACCTAAGAAGACTCAAGGCTGTAATCACTGCCAAAGGTGCTTCAACAAAGTACTGAGTAAAGGGTCTGAATACTTATGTTAACGTGATATTTCCGTTATTTTTTAAAAATAAATTTGCAAAAATGCTTTGTCATTATGGGGTATTGTGTGTAGATTGCTGAGGAAAAAAACAATTTCATCCATTTTAGAATAAGGCTGTAATGTAACAAAATGTGGAAAAAGTCAAGGGGGGTCTGAATACTTTCCGAACACACTGCATATAATGACGAGATGATCATGTCTCTGCCCTAAAAATGGGAGTTGTTGTCCCAAAGGCGGGAAGACAGGCGACAAGCTTAGGTCCAAAATAAGCCCATAGAAATGCATTGGCTTTATTTTGGACAGATTTTGGCGAGCTCGCTATTTGCATTTGATCACTGGTCCAACAGAATCATATGGACAACGAAACACAATGAGCCACTAATTTACTGTAATAGAGGAGAAGTTAACCTTTCTAATGATGCCCTTTATGGCTCAACTGCTCAAATTGTGCACAGAGCAAACACTCCTAAAATGGGAATATCATTTGATAAACATTTATTCTGGGAAAATTCTTGCTCAGTTTGTCGCATGCGGCATTGCGGTACATCATCCCGCTAGCAGCATTTTAGCCAAGTACTATTATACTAGCTAGCTAGTCTGTGTTTGTGCAATAAGAATAAAACACAATTATATAAGGAATTGGCAACTCGTTCTCATTCTGAGAAATAAGGTAGGCGTCTTGATCTCAACATCTGAACAAAGTGGGCAGGCTAGCATGTTGTTCAAACAGTTGGAGACATAAAGAAGGGTGTGTTTATAGCAATTCTACTGTTTTGCCTTGTTAGCTAGCAAATAGATAGAAGTTGGCTAAACTTGAAATATAAAGATTCCTATAAAGATTAGCTGACTACTCACTAGCACCTGGGCTTGTGCTTTAGAGATTGTTTATGTGTTTTCTATAATGCCTGCTACAAGAAGTTAGTCATTATTAGTGAATGTGCATTATGCATGGTTCTGGTTACATTTGGAACAAAAAGGGTATTTTCATAGACAGACTTGAAAGCCAGGTCAGTGATTCATTGGCTTATGCTGACTGTTTGAAATGCAGTGTATTTGACCATCATTTGTACAACAAAGCTTATTTAGAGAAAACATAAAACATTTTAGATATGATTTTTTTAGGCCATATCGCCCAGCTTAAGTTTCCCTCCTGATGAGGGGTGGGGGGGGGGGTGAAATTACTTGCTCAATGGAGGAGGGATGGAGGGAGAGAGAGGGAGACTATCAGGGAGAAATGCTGAGAAAGCGAAAGAGATTAAGGGAGAAAAAGAGTGTTGGAGAGAGAGAAAGGGAGGTTGGGAGAAAACGGGAGAGGGGGAGGGTATGGAGGGTATGGTTTGATTTAGAGCTGTCAGTCTCTCTGGGAAACAAGTGCAGTGGTCCGACTATGTCTTGGCTCTGTTTCCACACTCTGGGTCAGTGCTGCTGAGGACACATTGCTGCTGCCGATAGTGAGAGTACACACACACACACACACACACACACACACACACACACACACACACACACACACACACACACACACACACACACACACACACACACACAAACTGGGTGTGAGAGAGGGCAGGCACAGCATGCCCACTGACAGAAAGACTGTCCAGAGAGAACAGATGGGAGAGGAACCCTCAACTGAGCCTTTTGCGTATCTAATTGCTCTACACCAATGACTGTATAGCCCCACAGCCCCTCTGTGTGAGTTAAGTGTCTGGTACAACACTAGGCTAGCTAGCGATCACTCATCCCCACAGCAATACTCCCTAAGGCCCTACAGTTTAGCCACACTGATGAAAGTTTCCATGAAAGCTACTGAGCTATTCATACACAGCACTGGTGGTCGGTGCCGTTTAAGATTAGGGAGGACAATATTTTTTTATGAGCATGGCCTTATTATTGATTACACCATATTGGATGACTGTCATTCATATTCCATTCACCCAGCTCAATGTAACATTAATAGGTTTAGGCTACTACATGATACTTGAATTTGCCCTAAACCCATCATGAACCAAATTAAAGTTTATAACGTAGGTGCACATGTAGTAAACAGTTCATTTAGACCCGCTGTTTATTTGAAACAGACCTTTATTCGCTGAAATGTGTGCCATTGCCCCATTGTCCCTATTAAAAGGGACAGGTGACTATTTGAGACTGCATTTAATTTAAGTTTTACAGGAGCTACTATAACTAACACATTAGTAATAGGGATGTGACACATGTTACATTTTTCTTAATGTTTAAAGAGTCATTTTTCTATTGTTTAAAAGTAGAAAAAAGATCATAAAATGACGTGTTTTCACAATTCAGATATGATCCTGCGTATGACCGCTAGGGGGCAATGCAGTTCAATCTACCACAGTCCTGGTTACCTTCCAGACGCTGCTCACCTTCCTGTCCCCCACCCACTCAGCAATGATGGTATTAATCGTGTTTTAGGTTCTCTGTGGTGTGCCTCTCCTCCATGTTCTCAGTTGTCAGTACATTACATGCTGTAATTTTCTCACTCCATCCTTATCGCACTGCTGCCTGCAACGTTTTGGGTCTCACGGTGCCTCCCTTTCAGGATTGCACCCATACTGTCACTGTAGCTCAATTCTACCTTGCAAAGTTTGCATTTCATCGCCTACTCAAAGTATTGCCATACAGGACTTCACTGCAGTCACTTCCCTGTTTCACTCTGACATTTTTCCAACTGTTAACGACGATGAAGTGTGGAGCGCTTTATTTCCGTGGCAAATGATTTGAAAGATGCACATCTCCTACTTACAGCATTGTTCTATGATAGGTTGGAGGACGTCCACTGGAAGTCATCATAGTTACTATGTAAGTCTATGGAAGGGGGTGAAAACCATGAGCCTCCTAGGTTTTGTGTTGAGGTCAATGTACCTAGAGAAGACAGAATATAGCTGTCCTCCAGCTACACCATGGTGCTACCCAAGAATATGCTGTTGAGGCTTATGTAGACCATTGCAAAACAGTGTGTTTTAATCAGTTATTTGGTGATGTGAATATATTTAGTATAGCTTTATCTAAAAATGATAACTTTTTTAATGTTTCACTATTTTAATTTTTATAAAATTCACTGAGTAGAATGCCCTACTAGAATGCTACTGTCAGCCAACGCAGTCTCCCTGCAGGGAAGCCAGTCATCCTTACACAGGTAAGAAGGCTACAGTACAGGTATGTGGTGTGTTAGAAGTGTGTTATTGTTGGGCTGGCACACCCAGCAGTTTTCCAGGACCAGTACGTACAGTGCGGTATGTACAGTGCATTCGGAAAGTGTTCAGACCCCTTGACTTTTTCCACATTTTGTTACTTTATTCTAAAAAGGTTTAAATTGTTGTTTTTCCTCATCAAATATTCCGGATGGCCATTTGATTCATTGTTCAGCAGTCTTATGGCTTGGGGGTAGAAGCTGTTAAGGAGCCTTTTGGACCTAAAATAAGTTACAAACAATTCTAAAACAAACACACAAAACAGCACAATTGATTAGGAGCCCGTAAAACGGCGCCATTGAAACAAGACTTGTCCCAAAGCCACACCTGTGCTGTCTTGGCTGTGGCCCTGCTGGAAGATGAACCTTCTTCCCTGTCTGAGGTCCTGAGCACTCTGGAGTAAGGTTTTCATCAAGGATCTCTCTGTACTTTGCTCAATTCATCTTTCCCTCAATCCTGACTAGTCTCCCAGTCCCTGCCACTGAAAAACATCCCCACAGCAGGATGCTGCCACCACCATGCTTCACTGTAGAGATGGTGGCAGGTTTCCTTCTGACATAATACTTGGCATTCAGGCCAAAGAGTTCAATCTTGGTTTCATCAGACCAGAGAATCTTGTTTCTCATGGTCTGAGTCCTTCAGGTGCCTTTTGGCAAACTCCAAGCGAGCTGTCATTTTACTGAGGAGTGGCTTCCATCTGGCGACGATACCACAAAGGCCTGATTGGTGGAGTGCTGCAGAGGTTGTTGTCCATCTGGAAGGTTCTCTCCATCTCCATAGAGGAACTCTGGAGCTCATTCAGAGTGACCATCGGGTTCTTGGTCACCTCCCTTACCAAGGCCCTTGTCCCCTGATTGCTCAGTTTGGCCGGACCGCCAGCTCTAGGAAGAATCTTGGTGGTTCTAAACTTCTTTCATTTAAGAATGATGGAGGCCACTGTGTTCTTGGGGACCTTCAATGCTTCAGACATTTTTTGGTACCCTTCCCCAGACTTACGGACAATTCCATGAACCTCACGGCTTGGTTTTGTGCTGACATGATTGTCAACTGTGGGAGGTTAAATAGACAAATGTGTTCCTTTCTAAATCATGTACAATCAACTGAATTTACCACAGGTGGACTCCAATCCAGTTGTCGAAACGTCTCAAGGATGAGACGCCTGAGCTCAATTTCGAGTCTCATAGCAAAGGGTCTGAATACTTCTGTAAATAAGGTATTTCTGTTTTTTTATTTTTAATACATTTGCAATATTTTCAAAAAAACTGTTTTCGATTTGTCATTATGGGGTATTGTGTGTAGATTAATGAGGAGGGAAAATAATTTAACCCATTTTAGAATAAGGCTGTAATGTAACAAAATGTGGAAAAGTCAAGGGGTCTGAACTTTCCGGATGCATTGTAGATCCCGGATGCAAATCAAATCAAATCAAATTTATTTGTCACATACACATGGTTGGCAGATGTTCATGCGAGTGTAGCGAAATGCTTGTGCTTCTAGTTCAGACAATGCAGTAATATCCAACATGTAATCTAACCTAACAATTTCACAACAATTACCTTATACACACAAGTGTAAAGGAATGAATAAGAATAGGTACAGTATATTAAAAAATATATAAATGAGTGATGGTATAGAACAGCATAGGCAAGATGCAGCAGATGGTATAGAGTACAGTATATACATATGAGATGTGTAATGTAGGGTATGTAAACATTATAAAAAGTTGCATTGTTTAAAGTGGCTAGTGATACATTACATCAAGATGGCAAGATGCAGTAGATGGTATAGAGTACAGTATATCCATATGAGATGAGTAATGTAGGGTATGTAAATATTATAAAAAGTGGCATTGTTTAAAGTGGCTAGTGATACATTACATCAAGATGGCAAGATGCAGTAGATGGTATAGAGTACAGTATATACATATGCGATGAGCAATGTAAGGTATGTAAACATTATATGAAGTGGCATTGCTTAAAGTTGCTAGTTTCATTTATTACATCAATTTTTCCATTATTAAAGTGGCTGGAGCTGAGTCAGTATGTTGGCAACAGCCACTCAATGTTAGTGGTGGCTGTTTAACAGTCTGATGGCCTTGAGATAGAAACTGTTTTTCAGTCTCTCGGTCCCTGCTTTGATGCACCTGTACTGACCTCGCCTTCTGGATGATAGCGGGGTGAACAGGCAGTGGCTCGGGTGGTTGTTTTCCTTGATGATCTTTTTTGGCCTTCCTGTGACATCGGGTGGTGTAGGCATCCTGGAGGGCAGGTAGTTTGCCCCCGGTAATGCGTTGTGCAGACCTCACTACCCTCTGGAGACGACAGGATGCTCTCGATTGTGCATCTGTAAAAGTTTGTGTGTTTTTGGTGACAAGCCGAATTTCTTCAGCCTCCTGAGGTGCAACCTGCACCTTCTTCACCATGCTGTCTGTGTGGTTGGACCATTTCAGTTCGTCCGTGATGTGTACGCTGAGGAACTTAAAACTTTCTACCCTCTCCACTACTGTCCCATCGATGTGGATAGGGGAGTGCTCCCTCTGCTGTTTCCTGAAGTCCACGATCATCTCCTTTGTTATGTTGACGTTGAGTGTGAGGTTATTTTCCTGACACCACACTCCGAGGGCCCTCACCTCCTTCCTGTAGGCCGTCTCGTCATTGTTGGTAATTAAGCCTACCACTGTAGTGTCGTCTGCAAACTTGATGATTGAGTTGGAGGCGTGCATGGCCAAGCAGTCGTGGGTGAACAGCGAGTACAGGAGAGGACTGAGAACGCACCCTTGTGGGGCCCCAGTGTTGAGGATCAGCGGGGTGGAGATGTTGTTACCTACCCTCACCACCTGGGGGCTGCCTGTCAGGAAGTCCAGGACCCAGTTGCGTCTCAGGGTAAGTGAACGGATGATCGGTTGGAATCCAAAATCTCAAATTTGGACTCATCAGACAGACTTCCAACAGTCTAATGTCCATTGCTCGTGTTTCTTGGCCCAAGCAAGTCTATTCTTATTGGTGTCCTTTAGTAGTGGTTTCTTTGCAGCAATTCGACCGCGAAGGCCAGATTCAGGCAGTCTCCTCTGAACAGTTGATGTTGAGATGTGTCTGTTACTTGAACTCTGTGAAGCATTTTTTTGGACTGCAATTTCTGAGGCTGGTCATTCTAATGAACTTATCCTCTGCAGCAGAGGTAACTCTGGGTCGTTCTTTCCCGTGGCGTTCCTCATGAGAGCCAGTTTCATCATAGTGCTTGATGGTTTTTGCGGCTGCAATTGAAGAAGCTTTAAAAGTTCTATACATTTTCTGGATTGAGTGACCTTCATTTCTTAAAGTAATGATAGACTGTCGTTTCTCTTTGCTTATTTGAGCTGTCCATATGGACTTTGTCTTTTACCAAATAGAGCTATGTTCTGTATACAACTCTTACCTTGTCAGTCACAACACAACCGATTGGCTCAAACGCGTTAAGAAGGAAAGAAATTCCACAAATTAACTTTTAACAAGGCACACCTGTTAATTGAAATGCATTCCAGGTGACTACCTCATGAAGCTAGTTGAGAGAATGCCAAGCGTGCAGGTGTGTCCAAACATTTGAATGGTACTGTATGTAAATATATCATAGACAACATTACTATACGGTTATAACTTGCCTATAAATGATAACATATGTGACACGTTTCAAAAAACTAGGTGTATGCCGCATGTCACTACTTCACAGGAAAGGCATTTGAACATATATTTTTATCAACATGCGTTTCTGGAAAGAAATGCTTTCTGGAAAATGTGAACTTTCATGTGCCTTAATAATAAACTGGTATGTCATCAGTAAATACGAATATAATGGTTAAATTACGAGCCTAGTTGGTTTAGCCACGGAAAAAGTCAGGAACCTTCCTGCTAGCTATGTTTGGCTGAGATAATGGATGGGCTGGACATGCCGAGAGATGAGTTTCGGATTGGTCTGCAATGTAGCATGCTTCTGTCTATAACATGAGCTGCTCAGTATATGTAGATAATCCTTGCTACCAAATACAGCTTTTTTTAAAGATATAACGTAAGCCATGAAGAACCATAAAAGTTTTGCTACTGATCTCAACAACATTGCTGCCCAGAATTTAGCAAGCGCTATTGACAAAGATCAGTGAGAAAAAGTTGTGATGGACTACTTTCTGCACACGGTCAGTGTGAACCAGAGTGACTTGACACAACAACGAGGCAAACAAGCTGTAGCTAGCGACAAACCAAATGAAAAAGACACGCCGCCGTGAAGCGTTCATCCCATGTATACAGTTAAGAGTCTAGCTACATTTTCAGATATTATACGTTTCTAATTTTGTCAGAAAGTTGTGTTCTTTTTAAGTTAAAGCGTTCTGTTAGCCAGCTAGCGAACGTTAGCTAGCTAACGTTACGTGTATGATCTGTGTAGTAATATTATTTGTATCTCAGAAAACCATTTGCATTGCTAGTTATAGCCTAATGTTAGCTAGTTAGCAGACATTGAACCTAGTTGGTTAGCTTTAGCTACCTGAAGATTCATACCACAGCATTTCATGTGGCTAGCTATGACAATCAGTTTGTATTACTAGTAGTTCATTGTTTAGCTAGCTAGTTAGCTAGCTACATGTCTAAACAAAAGACTCCACTTTGCCAGATGATTTCATTTTTATTTAACTAGGCAAGTCAGTTAAGAAAAAATTCTTATTTACAATGAAGTCCTACCGGGGAACAGTGGGTTAACTGCCTTGTTCAGGGGCAGAACGACAGAATTTTAGCTTGTCAGCTAAGGGATTTGATCTAGCAACCTTTCGGTTACTGGCCCAACTCTCTAACCACTAGGCGAACGGCCGCCACATGACCTATTAAGTTAGCCAGGTGTGTCTGGGGTTGATTACGGCCATCTATTGTATTTCATGAACATGTGTACATGTCTAGACAATAGTGACCCATCCACTTAGCTATGTTGCTGGGGGGTGGTTATAGCATTTCCTTCACATGACCCATCAATTTAGACAACTGTGTTTGGTAGGGGTGTGCCGACATGGCCATACTCATATTCATAATCGTATCTATAAATTGACAGTTGATATTTGGATCGGATGATACTCATGATCAGTGGTGTGTTTTCATGGACGCCAAGGGAAGCCAGCCCCCCCAATTTATTTTTTATACAAACATTTACAATAATTTATTTAGTCTCTCTGTGTTTTCACAATTTTCTTTCAATTCGCAAGAGCCTGATTGTATCTCAACGGAGAAAGCATCCAAGCGAGTGAAACAGTGCCCCTCTGTCTCTGTATGTATAGGCTATCTATCTGATTCTGTCCTGTCATAAAGAGTATGACATTGTTGTCACCCGTAGCATTGAATGCAAGGGAAGCCAGCGAGCATTTGACATCCCTCGATAAAAAAGTATAAAAGAATAGCCAATCAGCACTGAGCTAAACTGAGTGAGCTCAACTGTGAACAGTTCTGACACACCCAAATAAAATCAATAAACTTTGATTTTATTTGATATAGTGTGTTTATGACAGTAATATGAAGAACAACATGACCTGCACAAAAGTCAGATTAGGATATAGGCCAAGGACTAGATAAAGGGTATTTTTACCTGGAATTTTGTGTTATTGTAGGCTACTACTTTAACCACTTTTATTCTTGAAATCTTTGGTTGTTTAATACACTATCTAACCCACTCTGTTTTGCAGATGGCCACATACGTATGTGAATCCTTAAAGAGATGGGTGGGGCTAAGGCTTAAGAGCGTGTGAACGATACTGAATAGGTGTAGACGAAGAGCTCTCCAGTAGGTGTACCAAAACATTCAACGAACATTTTCTCAAAAGGCGGGTTACAAGTTTATCAACTTTCAAAGCAGAATTACTTTCTTATTGTTCCTCAACTGCAGTGTATGATATACCATTTTGTAGCTCTGAGTCTCTACTTTTATCCAATGTAAAAAACACAATTTAAATTTTGCCACATTAGACCGAATCGAGGCAGTCGGTCACATATGGATAAACTGATGATTTTTCAAAGGGCATCAGAGCATCATCTAGACAGCAGAATTAGAAGCTAGTCATGGTCAATTGATGTATTCTGGCGCAGTGGAACTCTCTTCTCATCCTTGGTCTGTCTCTAATCATTTCCTTCTGCTGGTCTATCAGAGCACCGTCAATTAACCCAGCTAAAGCAGATTAATGAGAAATGAATCCCTTTAAGACACTGCAAAGGTCTCTTCTCCTCTGAAGAGCTGCAGCTCCAGTACTGAGGCTATACAGGGAGGCTAAGTTAAGATATAGAGCCTGATTCTCTTCCCCTTCTACTATTTATCTCCCAGCACAGATTTCTCATAATGCTCTGCTGTAAATCATTCATATAAAATGTCCTTTAATACTCAGAGAAGAATAGATTATTTGAAATATGGGCTCTCTGCAAAAGTGTGTATGTGGATGACTCGTATGTGTGTGTGCGTCAGTGGCGCAGCGCAGTTTTGCGGGGCCCCCCACAAGGTCCGAGCAAGGCCCCCTCATAATATGTATTCAAATATTGAGGTTTCAAACAATTAAGTAAATGTTTTCAAAATGCATACTGCAACTAGCTCATTGCAAAGTGGTGTGTGACACACTGATGAAGCCTGCCTTCCGGTGAATATGTTTGCTGTTTGAGATGCTGTAGCAGCAGGTCTCGCGCTGTCTGACAGTTTTCCATTCAATGGCTCTGTAGCTGTATGCTGTACGCATGATAAATAAGATAGGCCTACATAACGAATATACTGTACATACGTGCCCAAATAATTCCACTAAATTATGCAAATGAATGTATAGACCAATAAGCATGACCGATCAAATGTATTTCCATCGACTGGTATTTCCATCAATGAATAGGCTAAAAAGCATTATTTCCCAATAGGATTTTTTCTTATTCCGAACAATTGGCCGTTCCCGGCTGTTCTATTTTTTTATTGGTTACCAGGTATGGCAGTTCTGATAGGTGACACACACACTATCAACAAGTTGCTTAGCAACCGCAATGACACATGACTCAGGGAAAAAAACCTGATGAACACTAATTTGCTGCTAGACTAGTGAGATAAGTTAACAGTGAGACAAACCAACACAGCTATTTTACAACAAGCCTACATATTGACCTTTAAACTAATACCATACTGTTCAATATGAACAAAGTACACTATTTTTATTAGGAGTACACTGTACTTACAGGAATAATTACACAGTAATAAGGACACCGCAATGTAAAAATGTGACTTGAAAGATTAAAGTCCATACGAACAGTCTGTCCAGAGCTTCCATGCCAGGCCCAGATGCCTGTTTCCGTCCTTTGTGTTGACCAGGCCTGTTTTAACTATTTTCACACAGTAAGAGGTAGAGCCTTTTCTGCTGCCAACAACAACAGCTGCTGATTTGCCCCGGGAGGGGTCCTCACTGTGGGCAGGGGGTCTCTGCTTTCAAACAATTAATAGGATAATTTGCACCTTGCGTGTGTATGTGTGTGCGTATGTGTGTGTGTGAGTTGACAAGACAAGTATCAGGAGCCTGCAACAACAGGGAATGAAGAGTAACAACATCTGAGTAACAATGTCTAAAAAATAACAAACAATGATACAAAGCTCTGTTGTGTGGTGGGAGTATGGGAGAACTCTCTCATCTCTCTGATATTCCACATATTTGGAAAAACAATTCTCCTGAAGAGAAGTAATATTCCATAGTAATCTTTCTTGAGATAAAACTCAAACTGCACACACACTTACAGGAACTTGTAAGCCAGTGCCATGAGCAAATATTGACCCTATAACCTTTGCTTGTACTGGTTAAACAGTAATGACATAGCCTACCTTCACCAAACAGCCAGAATTATCAGGATATACAACTGTAGAAATTCAACAGGACATAGTACAAGTAAATGGTCATAAGACAAGAAACACAGGATGGTGGGGAATATTGAGATCAATATTTTAAGATGAACATAGGCTAACGATAAGACAATATAAGACCAATGAAGAGCGCGAGACCGCGAAGCGCAGTTTCTATAAAGCATTTCCACCCCATTGCCTCACTTCAAAGAGCGCCATCCCTGATCACTGTCCGACCGCATGGACCACATGAGAACAAGAAAAAGCGGCCCGTACAATTTTCAGGAGCCTATAAACCCGAGTAATATATTTTACTTAACCAACCCGATTTAGTTCTGCAAAGCCGAGTCATTTGTCGATTGGTTTGTCACACTTTCTAGTGGCGTGGTTATGACGCTGGAGCCTGTACGCAGCCAGGCCACCCAGATAGGAACACTGTTATAAGCGCATCTGTGTTTAGTTCTTTCACGTTCTTCTTGTCATTAAATCCAGCCAGGTGTATCGCATGGCCTAGCCTACCTACATAGGCATTATGACATTGTTTCGCAATGGAACATCAGTATCCAAGATTGGTGACTGGTTTGTTTAGATGAAGGGCATAACTAACCCGTATTCTTCTCATAGCAGCTACGATCTCCACTCTGCTGTTCGGTCGCGCCACGTCCAGACTGCCGATGTACTGGTTAGGAACAAAACAGAAAGCAATTATATAAATGTTACCATATTTGTTTTTACTACTGCGATATTTAAACACCAACATTAATGAGGGAAAAGTAGAAGGGGGATTAGCCTAGGATATAGCCTAGGCTGATCCTTAACAAACCTTATTAAGAAAAATACAACATTGTCAAAAGTTAATGATAGTTTAGCAAATAATATCAATACAATAGCATATACAAACAACTCACCTTGGCTTCGAAGTTGATCCCATGTTGGAACGCTTCCTCGTTATGCAATGGAATTCTCAAATCATGGCCATCGTCCACAAGGTTGTACTTTGTTTTCGCTGGCATGACTGCCGACTATCCGTTTTCGCAACACACGGAAAGGAGAATTTACGTTACTTGTTAATCCAAAACGCTGCCAGACAGCTAAAATATTCCCAAAAATCAGGAGTCCCAAATTCCTTAATTCCAGTGGTCCATCGTAGCAACTGGACTCGTCCCACACCTGAGTATCACACTAGTATATCCAGTGGGCTAGGTGTAACGAACGTTAACTTTGTATCTATTGCTCACGCAAGTAGGCTGGCTTCCCGTTCTGATAAAAAACAATCGTCGCTCTCTTGCGAATCAACTCACTTCCAAAAATAAGTAGCCCAAGGTTTCTTCCAACAACGTAAAATCACTTATAACCAAAAACACTATACACAATAGTCCAAATTTGTGAATTTTCTGGTCCTGCCGAATTTCCCCTGCCGAACTTCACTACAGCGCCATGACCAGCCTCTTTACTCTCTCCCATGGATTCTCACGGCAGATCGGGATTGGAGGAATCTGGGAATTCCACCTGTTTTCATTGGAACAGAGTTACATCATGGAATAGTAGGAGGGAGAAACGCTCGAACTCAGCCCCAGGAAAGCGGCGAATGTCAACCAGCGGTTTAACGAGAAGGAATTGTTGCTCTTTCGGTCCAACTTTCCTAAAACATGTGTAGTTACATGGTCGTGATTAATGAGTTACATAGGCATGTAGGCGGCTACAGTGTAGGCCTAATTGTAGTGTAGCTGAACACTGTTACACTGTAGACCTACGTATAAATGTGTTATAACACCTGTTTGAAGTTTGTGTAAAACTTAAACACATTGTTATGCTTATGCATTGCATTACTAAACCAACTCAAACTAAGTGTTTGTAAATTCTCCCTCACCCAACAATGTATCCTATGTTTTAGATCAGGTATCTTTATTAGATGTTAAATTATGATTATGTAGAATAGTGGTGTTGTTTAGGCAGATATAAAATAGGATGATAGCAATGGATAGACAGCCGCTTGAGATTTAGAAAGAGCAAGACTACCTACTAGTGGTCACCTAAGCTAATGACTGTAATAAGGCACTTATTATGCAATGCAGGCAATATTCTGTACATCATGCTCTGTACATCAAGTGCATGAATGCTGCTTGGTGTTGTATAATGCAGAGTCCATCTGTGTCACCTGCACTGTAACTTACAGTAAGAAGCAGTGCTCTGCTCCCCAAGGTGTCTCAGATGTGAAGGGAATTGGAGCAGCACTAATTCACATTCTCAACACTTCACTGGCAGCAGTTAAAAGCTGTCACTGTACTGACTAACTAGTCTGAGGCTGCATCTCAATAGTCTTAAGTCGCTTCATCTCCTCATCTCATTAATCATCAACATGTTGTCCCAAGCAGTGAAATAGATAATTGCAGTAAAGGTGTAAATCCTAACAGTCTAAAGTCGATTCCTCTACTGGGTGAAAATCATTTCTATAATTTAGGGATGCCTTGGGCCATCTGTTATCACCTATCCTGTGCTTTCAGATCAGTGTGGATGAAGGAAAGGAGAGGAAGCAACTTTAGACTATTCGAAGCAGCCCAAGTCTCACTAGCTCTCTCTTGAAAGAACATCATGGATAATCTCCCTTTAGTCGTTGGTCTCCATTTCCATCTGTGTGTGCTCAATACTGTGCTGGCTTTGAAAGCATAATATGCTCCCAGCATCAAGTGGATTTTGGACATCAGTCATTATGCTTCCTGATTCTTTAGCAGAGGGATCTCTGATTCTGCCATCACTGACCATTTCTGCGATTAGGCTACTGCTGCTGATTATCAGCCACAGTTATTCCTACCTCAGGTGGTTCTACATTTTCTAGTGCATCTAAAATGGCTATGAAGTAATAACCTTGTGATCATTTACAGTATTTAATGTGTTGTGATACACGTATTGATTTAATTAGTGTGTTTAGCTGTACAGGCTGGGGATGTCTTCGGTGGCAGTGGGTCAGAACAGAAGAGAGGCATGCTGGTCCGTTAATAGCTCCTGCTGCTGCTATGAGCTCCATTCCACACACACGCACACATGCACACACAGCTAGCCCAGGGGCCTTTTAATCTGAATTAATCATGGCATTTCTTTAAGAATGTGGGGCAAGTGACACAGGCAGGGGATGGACCACTCCCCAGAGACAAGCAGAGAGAGAGAGAAGAGGAGGAGAGAGAAAGATAAAATAATAATAAAATGATTGTGCCATTTCCCAATCTCAATGTTCACAAAAAACAGACAGAGTTTAGAATAATGTTACATTTCATTTGCTGCTTTCCAAATCCCAAGGACATTGTACAATGGAAAGATGAGAGACAGAAAGAGAAACAGCAAGAGAGAGAGAAAGAGAGCGAGAAACACAGAAAGAGAAGTGGCGAAACTGGTTTCAATGAGGGGAAGCTGGAGATTTACTGAGTTAACTGGGTGGATGAAGAGAGCGTAAAACATCCAATATAGACAGTCAAAAGGCAAAATTGTCAAAAAATCTTTTAACAGATGGTTATTGCCGTGGCCCGGTATGCAGGAAGAACATAAACTGTTATCCAGTTAGAAGAAACACAGAGACTCATCCACACCACATTACTCTCTGGTCCTGCAGATGATTAACCTAGGGTGCTTTTATGCAGTGACTTCCTTGTTTGCATGCAGTACATCACTTGGAGAGCTGGAAGTGCCTTTGTGTGCAATAATATAAAGCTTTTGAATATATATGCAGAAAGGATTTGAGCAATGACGTGTCTTTCACATTGTCAATTAACTCCAAAGATGAGCGATCATTCAAGCACATATTCCATCCTGCTTTCTGAGAAACATAGACACACACTCTCTCTCTCTCTGTCTCTCTCTCTGTCTCTCGCTCTTCTTTTCTCTCTCTCTCTTGTCTCCTTACTCTGATGTGACAATGAGAAGCTCCTGTTCAAGGTTCACATTGTGGGTGTAATATTACTTGCTCCCATAGGGGCGCAAGAACTGCAGAGATTAACACTAGTCAGCATTTAGTACAGAGACAGACTGATGACATGATGACAAATGGAAGGTATCATTAAGGCATTAGTCTAAATTCTCTTTCTCTCTCGCTCTCTCTCTCAATGTTTTTTACTGCACTATTTAAGCTATTCTGCCTTTCTCATCTGCTCACTTGGATCTACACACAGAGAAAGAGGGGTCCTCAGGGTATGCATAGGTGTTTTCAGTTAGGCCTGCATGTACAGCACTACAAGATGGAGTCTCTCCACAGGAGATCTAAGGCCGTGATGATTGTAATGTATTTTTTGTAATTCTGTGTGGGCATCATTCTAAACTCTGTCTTTTCCTCCAACTGCAACCTACTCTACTCTAAAATTCACATAATGAGTCTACCCAGAGGTGTGAGAGAAAAGAGAGAGAGAAGGAATGAGAAAAAAAGAGAGGCTGGGAGAAGAAAGAGGAGGGAGAAAAGAAGAGAGAGGGACTGGTGAAAGAAAGGGATGCTCTGATTGATGATGATTTGCCTTCGATCTGCACACTCTTTAGCTCACACAATAGACAGCCAACCACTCAAAGCACAAATGCCTCTCTATCTATCTCTCTCAATCTCTCTATTGCTCTCTCTCTCTCTCTCTATATATATATATATATACAGTACATTAATTTCAATTTTCAATTTAAGGGGCTTTATTGGCATAGGAAACATATGTTTACATTGCCAAAGCAGGTGAAATAGATAATAACCAAAACTGAAATAAACAATAAACATTAGCAGTAAACATTAGAATCACAAAAGTTCCAAAGTTCAAATGTCATATTATGTCTATATACAGTGTTGTAATGATGTGCAAATAGTTAAAGTACCAAAGGGAAAATAAATAAACATAAATATGGGTTGTATTTACAATGGTGTTTGTTCTTCAGTGGTTGCCCTTTTCTTGTGGCAACAGGTCACAAATGTTGCTGCTGTGATTGCACACTGTGGTATTTCACCCAATAGATACTAGTATTTCCTAGCTACGGTGCTTCTACACCTGTATTGGTTGCTATTTGCGGTTTTAGGCTGGGTTTCTGTACAACACTTTGAGATATCAGCTGATGCAAGAAGGGCTATATAAATACACTTGATTTGATTTGAAATGGAAGTTGATCAAATTTGGATTAGTTTTTTCGAATTCTTTGTGGGTCTGTGTAATCTGAGAGAAGTATTTGTCTCTAATATGGTCATATATTTGGCAGGAGGTTAGGAAGTGCAGCTCAGTTTCCGCCTCATTTTGTGGGCTATGTGCACATAGCCTGTCTTCTCTTGAGAGCCAGGTCTGTCTTTTTGGGTCAGTCACAATGGTCAGGTATTCTTCCGCTGTGTACTCTCTGTTAGGGGCCAAATAGCGTTCTAGTTTGCTCAGTTCTTTTGTAAATTCTTTCCATTGTAATTATCTTTTTGTTTTCTCATGATTTTTTGGGGTCTAATTGTGTTTGTGAACAGAGCCTTAGGACCAGCTTGCTTAGGGAACTCCTCTCCAGGTTAATCTCTGTTGGTGGTGGCTTTGTTATGGAAGGTTTGGGAATTGCTTCCTTTTAGGTAGTTGTAGTATGTAACAGCTCTTTTCTGTATTTTGATAATTAGCGGGTATCGGCCTTATTCTGCTCTGCATGCATTATTTGGTGTTTTCCATTGTACACAGAGGAGTCTCAATTTGACGTTTAGCCAATTTTGTGAATTCTTGGTTGGTGAGCTGACCCCATACCTCACAACCATAAAGGGCAATGGGTTCTTTAAACCTCTTAAGGATCGGACCCTTTTTTTTTTTATTATTCTCCAAAAATGCCATACCCAAATCTAACTCCCTGTAGCTCAGGACCTGAAGCAAGGATCCAGAAACAGCAGGGGTTCAAACTTTAGAACAGTTCCTACATTTGATTATAAAAATACATCTTATCAAACAAAACTATGCTACATTTTATCTCTGGGACCTTCAGGATGACAAATCAGAGCAAGATTACTGAATGTAAGTACATTATTTACTTTCAGAGGTGAATGTATCAAACCAAGTGCCGTGATAAATGTTTTTGTTGTTGTTGTGCACTCTCCTCAAACAATAGCATGGTATTTCTTCACTGTAATAGTTACTGTAAATTGGACAGTGCAGTTGAATAAACAATAATTTAAGCTTTCCTCACCCTCTTAAATAAGCATGCCCCATTCAAAAAATGTAGAACTAAGAACAGATATAGCCCTTGGTTTACCCCAGCTTCCCACTGCACTGAGGATAGGAAACACTGTCACCACCGATAAATCTACGATAATCGATCACTTCAAAAGGCATTTTTCTACGGCTGGCCATGCTTTCCACCTGGCTACCCCTACCCCGGCCAACAACTCAGCACCCCCTGCAGCAACTTGCCCAAGCACCCCCACCCCCGCTTCTCCTTCACCCAAATCCAGACAGCTGATGTTCTGAAAGAGCTGCAAAATCTGGATCCCTACAAAACAGCTGGGCTCGACAATCTGGACCCTCTCTTTCTAAAATTATCTTCCGAAATTGTTGCACCCCTATTACTAGCCTATTCAAACTCTCTTTTGTATCGTCTGAGATTCCCAAAGATTAGAAAGCTGCCACGGTCATCCCCCTCTTCAAAGGGGGAGACACTCTAGACCCAAACTGTTATAGACCTATATCGGTCCTGCCCTGCTTTTCTAAAATCTTCGAAAGCCAAGTTAACAAACAGATCACTGACTATTTTGAATCCCAAAGTACCTTCTCCACTATGCAATCTGGTTTCTGAGCTGGTCATGTGTGCACCTCAGCCATGCTCAAGGTACTAAACGATATCATAACCGCCATCGATAAAAGACAATACTGTGCAGCCGTCTTCTTCGACCTGGCCAAGTCTTTCGACTGTGTCAATCACCACATTTTTATCAGCAGACTCAATACCCTTGGCTTTTCAAATGACGACCTCACCTGGTTCACCAACTACTTCTCAGATAGAGTTCCGTGTGTCAAATTGTTGTCCGGACCTCTGGCAGTCTCTATGGGGGTGCCACAGGCTTCAATTCTCGGGCTGACTCTTTTCTCTGTATATATCAATGATGTCGCTCTTGCTGCTGGTGATTCTCTGATCAACTTCCACGCAGACGACACCATTCTGTATACATCTGGTCCTTCTTTGGACACTGTGCTAACAAACCTCCAAATGAGCTTCAACGCCATACAGTGCTCCTTCTGTGGCCTCCAACTGCTTTTAAATGCTAGTAAAACTAAGTGCATAGTCTTCAACAGATTGCTGCACGCACCCTCCCGCCCGACTAGCATCACTACTCTGAACGATTCTGACTTAGAATATGTGGAAACTACAAATACTTTGGTGTCTGGTTAGACTCTAAACTGTCCTTCCAGACTCACATTAAGCATCTCCAATCTAAAATTAAATCTAGAATCGGCTTTCTATTTCGCAAGAAAGCCTCCTTCACTCATGCTGCCAAACATACCCTCGTAAAACTGACTATCCTACCGATCCTTGACTTCGGCGATGTCATCTACAAAATAGCCTCCAACACTCTGCTCAGCAAAGTGGATGTATTCTATCACAGTGCCATCCGTTTTGTCACCAAAGCCGCATATACTACCCACCACTGTGACCGGTATTCTCTCGTTGGCTGGCCCTCACTACATATTCGTCGCCAAACCCACTGGCTCCAGGTCATCTATAAGCATTTGCTAGGTAAAGCCCTGCCTTATCTCAGCTCACTGGTCACCATAGCAACACCCACCCGTAGCACGTGCTCCGGCAGGTTTATTTCACTGGTTGTCCCCAAAGCCAAATGTCACGGCCGTGAAAAGAAGAGGACCAAGGTGCAGTGTCGTGAGCGTACATACTTTTAATAGTAGATGTCGCCAACAAAACAATAAACAATACCAAAACAAAGCGTGAAGCTTAAGGCAATGTGCCATCAAACAAAAGTTAACTTCCCACAAAGACAGGTGGAAAAAAGGGCTACCTAAGTTTGGTTCTCAATCAGAGACAATGATAGACAGCTGTCCCTGATTGAGAACCACACCGGGCCAAACACAAAGAAATAGAAAGCATAGAAATAAAGAAACTAGAATGCCCACCCTAGTCACACCCTGGCCTAACCAAAATAGAGAATAAAAGCCTCTCTATGGCTAGGGCGTGACACCAACACTTACTTTTGCCACCTTTCCTTCCAGTTCTCTGCTGCCAATGACTGGAACGAATTGCAAAAATCACTGAAGCTGGAGTCTTATATCTCTTTCTCTAACTTTAAGCATCAGCTGTCAGAGCAGCTTACCGATCACTGTACCTGTACACAGCCAATCTGTAAATAGCACACCCGACTACCTCATCCCCATATTATTACTTACCCTCTTGCTCTTTTTCACCCCAGTATCTGTACTTGCACATCATCATCTGCACATCTATCACTCCAGTGTTAATGCTAAATTGTAATTTTTTGTTCTATTTTGTCCTATTTATTGCCTACCTCCCTACTCTTTCACATTTGCACACACTGTACATAGATTTTTTCTATTGTGTTATTGACTGTACGTTTGTTTATGTGTAACTCTGTGTTGTTGTTTTTGTCGCACTGCTATGCTTTATCTTGGCCAGGTCGCAGTTGTAAATGGTGTCTAGATGGAATTTGTATTTGTGGTCTTGGCAACTGGACCTTTTTTGGAACAACATTATTTTTGTCTTACTGGGATTTACTGTCAGTGAGCAGGTCTGACAGAATCTTTTGGAGATGTTATAGGTTCTGACGTAGGCCCTCCTTGGTGGCGGCAAGTTTCAACTGCAGTTTCAACTGTTCTACCTGCGGCTATGGAACCCTGACCTGTTCACCGGACGTGCTACCTGTCCCAGGCCTGCTGTTTTCAACTCTCTAGAGACAGCAGGAGCGGTAGAGATACTCTTAATGATCGGCTATGAATAGCCAACTGACATTTACTCCTGAGGTGCTGACTTGCTGCACCCTCGACAACTACTGTGATTATTAATTTTTGACCATGCTGGTCATTTATGAACATTTGAACATCTTGGCCATGTTCTGTTATAATCTCCACCCGGCACAGCCAGAAGAGGACTGGCCACCCCTCATAGCCTGGTTCCTCTCTAGGTATCTTCCTAGGTTTAGGTCTTTCTAGGGAGTTTTTCCTAGCCACCGTGCTTCTACACCTGCATTGCTTGCTGTTTGGGGTTTTAGGCGGCGTTTCTGTACAGCACTTTGAGATATCAGCTGATGTAAGAAAGGCTATATAAATACATTTGATTTGATTTGATGACATTCAAGTAGCCTACTTGAACTCATAAATTCAAATACTGGAATAGGCCTTTTTTGAAAATCCGACATTTACTAATTTTGGTGCTTGAAATGTTCTTGCAATTATTGTAGAGAATTTCTAAGTTCTCCTGCTCCCTTATAATAATCTGTTTTTAATTTTGATCAGTTTTTGTGAGAGATTTGGGCACTTAAATTTGTTTCCCGCAGCTTCAATTAAGGGGTGTTGCGGTACTCTGCTGCGGTAAAACCACATGCGTTAGGTGTATAAAACCACATGCGTTCCTCATGTATTATGAGGAAGACACCTAACGTTGGCTTCAACCTGGCTTTCCATACAAATCCTTCCATGAAAAATGGAACCTGTTTTTTGATCACTTTCTCATTACACAATTCATGGCTTTAAAAGGTTTATGTGTGCCTGTGTCGGCCATGTAGGCTACAGAAAAATTACCATTCATGCATCCAATCTATTTAGTCAGGCAATGTCCACATTATTCTCACATATTTTAGAATGTAATACTATTTTGAAAATCAAGGCCTAAAAAATATCATTATTCTTAAAGTGGTAATATTCTACTTTATCTTTTACACTTTGTACATGTTTTGTTGGTGCTGGGGGTGTTCTACATTAAGCCCTATATGTACAGCTATATCAATTATACAATTGTATAACATTGAGGTCCTTGAAAATTTCAATTAAGTGCTTGAAGAATTCCCTGAAAGTTCTTGAATATTACTTGCCAATGGCTGTATGAACCCTGCTTAAGGATGTATAGTCTCATGCCTATGTTGTTGTATACAGTGCATTCGCAAAGTATTCAGACCCCTTTCCTTTTTCCACATTTGGTTATGTTACAGCCTTATTCTAAAATTGATTAAACAATTTTTTTTCCACATCAATCTACACACAATACCCCATAATGACGAAGCAAAAGCAGTGTTTATTTATTCAACAATTAATTTATTTAAAAAAATGACTTATTTACATAAATATTCAGACCCTTTGCTATGAGACTCGAAATTGAGCTAAGGCGTATCCTGTATCCATTAATCATCGTTGATGTCACGTTCCTGACCTATTTCTGTTAGTTTGTTATGTGTGTTAGTTGGTCAGGACGTGAGTTTGGGTGGGCATTCTATGTTTTCTGTTTCTATGTTGGTTTTTGGGTTGCCTGGTATGGCTCTTAATTAGAGGCAGGTGTTTGGCGTTCCTCTAATTAAGAGTCATATTTAGGTAGGCGTTGTCACAGTGTTCGTTGTGGGTGATTGTCTTCCTGTCTGTGTCTGTACATCAAGCGGGACTGTTTACGGTTTGTTCGGTTTGTGTAGCCTATGTTTCCTATTCGTGCGTTTTCCTTGTTTTATGTAAGTACGTCGTCTAGGTCTGTCTACACCGTTTGTTGTTTTTGTTAGTTTAGTCAAGTTCGTGTTTTCGTTAATAAAATTGTCATTTCACTACGCTGCGCCTTGGTTCCCTCAATACTCCTCCTCTTCAGATGAAGAGGAGGAGGACTGCCGTTACAGAATCGCCCACCAATCCAGAGCCAAGCAGCGGAATTTCGAGCAACGGGAGAGTATACAGGACTTGTGGAGTTGGGAGCAAGTATTTAACGGAGAAGGACCATGGGCTAAAGTGAATCACCGTCCATGGGAACAGCTGGAGGCACTGAGGAGAGCAGAGGCTACCGGAGAAGGGAACCGGAGTTATGAGGGGAAGCGTCTTGCACGGAAGCCCAAAAAGCCCGTGAGTAACACCCAAAAATTTCTTGGGGGGGGGCTAAGAGGTAGTGGGCCAAGGGCAGGTAGGAGACCTGCGCCCACTTCCCAGGCTTACCGTGGAGAGCTGGAGTACGGGCAGGCGCCGTGTTACGCAGTAGAGCGCACGGTGTCTCCTGTACGAGTGCATAGCCCAGTGCGGGTTATTCCACCTCCCCGCACTGGTAGGGCTAGATTGGGCATTGAGCCAGGTGTCATGAGGCCGGCTCAACGCTTCTGGTCTCCAGTGCGTCTCCTCGGGCCGGCATACATGGCACCTGCCTTACGCATGGTTTCCCCGGTTCGCCTACATAGCCCAGTGCGGGTTATTCCACCTCCCCGCACTGGTCGGGCGACCGGGAGCATTCAACCAGGTAAGGTTGGGCAGGCTCAATGCTCAAGAGAGCCAGTATGCCTGCACGGTCGGGTATTTCCGGCGCCACCTCCCCGCCCCAGCCTAGTACCTACAGTGCCTACACTACGCACTAGGCTACCAGTGCGTTTCCAGAGCCCTGTTCCTCCTCCATGCACTCTCCCTGTAGTGCGTGTATCAAGTTCGGTGCCTCCAGTTCCGGCACCACGCACTAAGCCACCTGTGCGTCTCCAGAGCCCTGTACACACTGTTTCTTCTCCTCCTACTAATCCTGATGTGCTTGCCCTCAGCCCGGTGCCACCAGTGCCGGTACCACGCACCAGGTATAGAGTGGGCTTTGAGAGTCCAGTGTGCCCTGTCCCTGCTCCCCGCACTAGTATGAAGGTGCGTGTCCTTAGCCCGGTGCCTCCAGTTCCGGCACCACGCACCAGGTCTACAGTGCGCCTTATCCGGCCAGAGCCATCCGTCTCCCCAGCGCCATCTGAGCCATCCGTCTCCCCAGCGCCATCTGAGCCATCCGTCTCCCCAGCGCCATCTGAGCCATCCGTCTCCCCAGCGCCGTCTGAGCCATCCGTCTGCAATGAGCCTGCAAAGCCGCCCGTCTGCCATGAGCCTGCAAAGCCGCCCGTCTGCCATGAGCCTACAGAGCCATCCGCCAGACAGGAGCCGCTAGAGCCGTCCGCCAGACAGGAGCCGCTAGAGCCGCCCGCCAGACAGGAGCCGCTAGAGCCGCCAACCAGACAGGATCCGCCAGAGCCGCCAACCAGACAGGATCTGCCAGAGCCGCCAACCAGACAGGATCTGCCAGAGCCGCCAGCCAGACAGGATCTGCCAGAGCCGCCAGCGAGCCATGAGCAGCCAGAGCCGTCAGAGAGCCATGAGCGTCCAGAGCCGTCAGCCTGCCATGAGCGTCGAGAGCCGTCAGCCTGCCATGAGCGTCGAGAGCCGTCAGCCTGCCATGAGCGTCGAGAGCCATCAGCCTGCCATGAGCGTCAAGAGCCGTCAGCCAGCCATGAGCGTCGAGAGCCGTCAGCCAGCCATGAGCGTCGAGAGCCGTCAGCCAGCCATGAGCGTCGAGAGCCGTCAGTGAGCCATGAGCGTCCAGAGCCTTCAGCCAGCCATGAGCGTCGAGAGCCGTCAGCCAGCCATGAGCGTCGAGAGCCGTCAGCCAGCCATGAGCGTCGAGAGCCGTCAGCCTGCCATGAGCGTCCAGATTCGTCAGTCAGCCATGAGCTGCCCTTCAGCCAGAAACGGCTATATACCCAGAATTGCCCCTCAGTCCAGAGCTGTCTCTCTGTCCGGAGCTGCCCTTCAGTCCGGAGTTGCCCCTCTATCCTGATCTCCCTCTCTATCCTGAGCTACCTCTATATTCTGATCTATCCCTCTGTCTTGTGCTATCCCTCTGTCTTGATCTATCTCTCTGTCCCGGTGTTGTCCCTGTCAGTGATGTTACCAAGAGGATTTTGTGGGGGTAGAATGAGGGTGGACATTTTTAGGGGGAGATGGAGGCTAGGATTGACTATGGTGGGGTGGGGACCTGGCCCGGAGCCTGAGCCACCACCGTGGTCAGATGCCCACCCAGACCCTCCCCTAGACTTTGTGCTGGTGCGCCCGGAGTTCGCACCTTATGGGGGAGGGGGTTATGTCACGTTCCTGACCTATTTCTGTTAGTTTGTTATGTGTGTTAGTTGGTCAGGACGTGAGTTTGGGTGGGCATTCTATGTTTTCTGTTTCTATGTTGGTTTTTGGGTTGCCTGGTATGGCTCTTAATTAGAGGCAGGTGTTTGGCGTTCCTCTAATTAAGAGTCATATTTAGGTAGGCGTTGTCACAGTGTTCGTTGTGGGTGATTGTCTTCCGTGTCTGTGTCTGTACACCACGCGGGACTGTTTACGGTTTGTTCGGTTTGTGTAGCCTATGTTTCCTATTCGTGCGTTTTCCTTGTTTTATGTAAGTATGTCGTCTAGGTCTGTCTACACCGTTTGTTGTTTTTGTTAGTTTAGTCAAGTTCGTGTTTTCGTTAATAAAATTATGTCATTTCACTACGCTGCGCCTTGGTTCCCTCAATACTCCTCCTCTTCAGATGAATCATTCGTAAATGGAAGAAGTTTGGAATCACCAAGACTCTTCATAGAGCTGGCCGCTGTGTAACAGTATAACTTTAGACCGTCCCCTCGCCCCGACACGGGCGCGAACCAGGGACCTGCTGCACACATCAACAACAGTCACCCACGAAGTATCGTTACCCATCGCTCCACAAAAGCCGCGGCCCTTGCAGGGCAAGGGGAAACCCTACTTCAAGTCTCAGAACAAGTGACGTAACCGATTGAAACGCTATTAGCGCGTACCCGCTAACTAGCTAGCCATTTCACATCCGTTACACTCACCCCCCCTTTCGACCTCCTCCTTTTCCGCAGCAACCAGTGATCCGGGTCAACAGCATCAATGTAACAGTATAACTTTATGGCGTCCTCTCACCCCGACCTCGGGCGCGAACCAGGGACCTTCTGCACACATCAACAACAGTCACCCACGAAGCATCGTTACCCATCGCTTAACAAAAGCCGCAGCCCTTGCAGGGCAAGGGGAAACCCTACTTCAAGTCTCAGAACAAGTGACGTAACCGATTGAAACGCTATTAGCGCGTACCCGCTAACTAGGTAGCCATTTCACATCCGTTACACCTGGTCAAACTGAGCAATTGGGGGTGAAGGGCCTTGGTCAGGGAGGTGACCAAGAACCCGATGGGCACGCTTACAGATCTCCAGAGATCCTTTGTGGAGATGGGAGAACCTTCCAGAAGCACATCCCTCTCTGCAGCACTCCACCATTCAGGCTTTTATGGTAGAGTGTCCAGACGGAAGCCACTCCTCAGTAAAAGGCCTGCTTGGAGTTTTCCCAAAGGCAAATAAATGACTCAGACCATGAGAAACAAGATTCTCTGGTATGACTAAACCAAACTCTTTGGCCTGAATGCCAAGCGTCACGTTTGGAGGAAACCTGGAACCTTCCCTACGGTGAAGCCTGGTGGTTGCAGCATCATGCTGTGGAGATGTTGTTTAGCGGCAGGGACTGGGAAACTAGTCAGGATCAAGGGAAAGATGAACGGAGCAAAGTACAGAGAGATCCTTGATGAAAACCTGCTCCAGAGCACTCAGGACCTCAGAGAGGGGAGAAGGTTCACCTTCCAACAGGACAACGACCCTAAACACACAGCCAAGACAACGCAGGAGTGGCTTCGGGACAAGTCTCTGAATGTCCTCGAGTGGCCCAGCCAGAGCCCGGACTTGAACCCGATCCAACATCTCTGGAGAGACCTAAAAATAGCTGTGCAGCGACGCTCCCCATCCAACCTGACAAAGCTTGAGAGGATCTGCAGAGAATAATGGGAGCAACTCCCCAAATACAGGTGTGCCAAGCTTGTAGCGTCATACCCAAGAAGACTGTTTTTGCGTTGGCATTATGGGATATTGTGTGTAGATTGATGAGGGAAAAAAGCATTCAATCCAATTTTGAATAAGGCCGTAACGTAACAAAATGTGTAAAAAGTCAAGGGGTCTGAATACTTCTGAATGCACTGTTGGTGGACTTATGGGCCAATTTGCATATTTTCACTTGTATTCCTCTAAGTACATCCGTGGAACTGCATAAAAATCATTTTATTTTTGTTTCAAACGATTTAGAAATGTTGATCCCAAAATCAGGCATTGGCCCCATTACTTATAGAAAGACCCACATCTCTTTAAAACATGTTTTGCTTTTGCTTTTTACTTGATCTCATAATATAAGAGTATCTTCATGAAGTCAAGCAAATCCGACACTATCCTACCACCTGTAGATCCCAAGTCTCCTAAATCGTTCCACGAGTGGCAAGGACAATCAAAATCATCATCACCAAATTCTTCACAATAACTGCAAAAACTAGTATTTTGAATTGTATTGGCTCCAAAAGGAGATTGCACTGGTAATTATTCTCCCGAACTGGTTGCATCATGTGGACAGATTGCACTGACTAAATAAACAAATTGGCCTGCCATTTTAGCTTCTGTTTTTTCGTCCTGCCACATATGTCAAACTTGCCAAATGCTATCATGAAAGAGGACCACAATGGAAATAAGTTGTGTACTTTGTGTTTATCCTTGCTGAGGGCATCATTTTGTATGTGTACCTTGTTTAAAATGATCAAATATACTGGAATTTTCATTTACCACAGCCCCCTCTTACAGTAGCTTTCCAGCTTTTGCTTTAGGTAAGATTCCTTCACCTTCCCAAAATCACAGCCTGTGTTGATTTACATTTTAGCTGATTCTCTCATCCAGAGCTACCTAATACATTTTTGTACAGATTCCCCATGGGAATCGAACCTCAAACACGGGCTTTACAAGCACCGTGCTCTACCAACTGAGCCACACAGGATGGTGGTATATGCAGTCTTTCAGACAAAATATGATCATAGTGGTCTTTGTACCTCTGGAGGAAATAGATGTTGTCCTCTGTGTGTGAGAGATCCAGCTCAGAGTTTCTCCTCCTTAGCTCAGCCACCTCCTGCCACATTCGCTCCAGGCGTTCTTCAGCACAAATCACTTCAGCCCTCTCCTGGGCTCTGATCAGCTCCTTTACCTCAAAGCCCCGTCTTTCAATGGAGCAGATCAGCTCAGAAAATATCCTCTTATAGTCCTCTACTGTTACATTGGCAAAGGGTTTCAGTGGCATCATAGCTTTTTTGAACTTCTCAATCTCCCCCAGTTTATTTTATGTAGGAATGTTTCCTGTTTCAATTTCAACTGATTCTGTTTCTCTGTCCTTTCTGCTGCAGCTGAGACTGTATCATGACCTTTATGTTCATCTAACAAACACATAACAGATACACTGCTGATTGGTATGGCAGTAAATCTCCAGAAGTTTATCATGAAGAGAGCAGATCTTCTGCTGTAGTTGTGAGGAGGCTTTGACCAGCTTGTGCTTGTTAAAGGAAGGAGATTCAAAGTGAGGCTGGAGATGAGACTCGCAGTAAGGCCAGACACACCAGACAGGATTTTCTCCCTGTGCAGAATTTTATTTTTTTATTTCACCTTTATTTAACCAGGTAGGCTAGTTGAGAACAAGTTCTCATTTACAACTGTGACCTGGCCAAGATAAAGCATAGCAGTGTGAACAGACAACAACACAGAGTTACACATGGAGTAAACAATAAACAAGTCAATAACACAGTAAGGGAAAAAAGAGTCTATATACATTGTGTGCAAAAGGCATGAGGAGGTAGGCAATAAATGGGGCCATAGGAGCGAATAATTACAATTTAGCAGATTAACACTGGAGTGATAAATCATCAGATGATCGTGTGCAAAAGAGCAGAAAAGTAAATAAATAAAAACAGTATGGGGATGAGGTAGGTAGGTAAACTATGTACAGCTGCAGTGATCGGTTAGCTGCTCAGATAGCAAATGTTTAAAGTTGGTGAGGGAAATAAAAGTCTCCAACTTCAGCGATTTTTGCAATTCGTTCCAGTCACAGGCAGCAGAGAACTGGAAGGAAAGGCTGTCACGACTTCTACCGAAGTCGTTGCCTCTCCTTGTCCTGGCGGTGTTCGGCGGTCGACTTCACCGGCCTTCTAGCCATCATCAATCCACTTTTCATTTTCCATTGGTTTTGTCTTGTCTTCCCACACACCTGTTGTCAATCCCATTCATTACCTGTTGTGTATTTAACCCTCTGTTTCCCTTCATGTGTTTGTCAGAGATTGTTCGTTGTCAAGTGTTGTGTTGTTTGTGTATAGGTGTGCGATGGGTCTTCGTACCCAGATTTGTATTATATTTTTCCGTGAGTGTTATGGAGCAAATTACTGGGACTTTAATTAAAGTACTCCATGCTACACTCTATTTTGACTCTCCTGCGCCTGACTTCCTCTGCCACTTATACACGCAGTTGTGACAGAATCTCTGACCATATAATATATGAAGTCAGCAGGAGAGGACACGACGGCCATGGAGGTGGAAAAGCGCGTTATGGAACAAGCGAAGGAGATTGACTGTTTGAGCGCCATCATGGATCGTATTGTCCAGAATATGGATCGCTGGGAGAGACAGGGAGTTTCTCCAGCGCCTCCACTGCCACAACTGGGATTTACCGTTAACGCGTTTTCCCCACCTGAACCTAACAAAATCCGTTTACCCCTACCCACGGGTTACAACGGAGATACTGCTGGCTGCCAGGGTTTCCTCCTTAAACTGAACTTATATCTGGCCACGGTCTCCCCAGTACCATCCGACCGGGAGAAGAGTTCCGCCCTCGTCTCATGCCTCACCGGGAAAGCCCGGGAGTGGGCCAGCGCTGTGTGTA
This sequence comes from Salvelinus fontinalis, assembly GCF_029448725.1. Lineage (NCBI taxonomy): Eukaryota > Metazoa > Chordata > Actinopteri > Salmoniformes > Salmonidae > Salvelinus > Salvelinus fontinalis. Next base: position 21,302,728 of record NC_074678.1, on the reverse strand, counting down.
GAGAGGTTTTATCAGGGAGGTCACCGCACCGTTGAATATGATAACGCAGGGGGGTCACAAGGAGAAGATTAGTATTTTCCTTATTGATTCCCCTGCGTATTCTGTGGTGCTAGGTCTACCCTGGTTAGCGTGTCATAACCCCACTGTTTCTTGGCCACAGAGGGCTCTCACGGGGTGGTCGCGAGAGTGCTCAGGTAGGTGTTTAGGGGTTTCCGTTGGTGCTACTACGGTGGAAAGTCCAGACCAGGTCTCCACCGTGCGCATTCCCCCTGAATATGCCGATTTGGCACTCGCCTTCTGTAAAAAGAAGGCGACTCAATTACCACCCCATCGACAGGGGGATTGTGCGATAGATCTCCTGGTAGACGCTGCATATCCCAGGAGTCACGTGTATCCCCTGTCGCAAGCGGAGACGGTGGCTATGGATTCATACATCTCTGAATCCCTGCGTCAGGGGTTCATTCAGCCATCCATTTCACCCGCTTCTTCGAGTTTCTTTTTTGTGAAGAAGAAGGATGGTGGTTTACGCCCGTGCATTGATTATCGAGGTCTCAATAAAATCACGGTGAAATATAGTTACCCGCTACCTCTGATAAATACAGTGTTGGAATCAATGCGCGGGGCACGCTTCTTCACAAAATTGGATCTCAGGAGTGCGTATAATCTGGTGCGTATTCGGAAGGGTGATGAGTGGAAGACGGCATTTAGCACCACCTCAGGTCATTATGAGTACCTGGTCATGCCATATGGGTTGATGAATGCTTCATCAGTCTTCCAATCATTTGTAGATGAGATCTTCAGGGACCTGCACGGGCAGGGTGTAGTGGTGTATATAGATGATATTCTGATATACTCCGCTACCCGCGCCGAGCATGTGTCCCTGGTGCGCAGGGTGCTTGGTCGCCTGTTGGAGCATGATCTATATGTCAAGGCTGAGAAATGCTTGTTCTTCCAACAATCCATCTCCTTCCTAGGGCATCGGATTTCCACTTCAGGAGTGGAAATGGAGAGCGACCGCATTACAGCCGTGCGTAATTGGCCGACTCCAACCACGGTAAAGGAGGTGCAGCGTTTTTTGGGGTTTGCCAATTACTACCGGAGATTTATCCGGGGTTTTGGTCAGGTTGCGGCTCCCATTACCTCACTGCTAAAGGGGGGCCCGGTGCGCTTGCAGTGGTCGGCTGAGGCGAACAGGGCTTTTGGACACCTGAAGACTCTGTTTACCTCGGCACCTATGTTGGCTCATCCGGATCCCTCTTTGCCATTCATGGTAGAGGTGGACGCATCCGAAGCTGGGATAGGAGCAGTGCTCTCTCAGCGTTCCGGTGTGCCACTGAAGCTTCGCCCCTGTGCTTTTTTTTCGAAGAAGCTCAGCCCGGCGGAGCGAAACTATGATGTGGGGGACCGAGAGCTGTTAGCTGTCGTAGAGGCCTTGAAGGTGTGGAGGCACTGGCTTGAGGGGGCTAAACACCCTTTTCTCATCTGGACTGACCACCGCAATCTGGAGTACATCCGGCAGGCGAAGAGAATGAATCCTCGCCAGGCAAGGTGGGCCATGTTTTTCACTCGTTTTGTGTTTACTCTTACTTACAGACCAGGCTCCCAGAACGTCAAGGCAGACGCATTGTCTCGGCTGTATGACACAGAGGAGCGGTCCATGGATCCCACTCCCATACTCCCAGCTTCGTGTTTGGTGGCGCCAGTAGTGTGGGAGCTGGACGCGGACATTGAGCGGGCGTCACGTGCAGAGCCCTCTCCTCCTGAGTGTCCAGCTGGTCGTCTGTACGTTCCGTCTGCTGTCCGCGACCGATTGATCTATTGGGCTCACACGTCACCCTCCTCTGATCATCCTGGGATAGGTCAGACGATGCGCTGTCTTGATGGGAGGTACTGGTGGCCCACTTTAGCTAAGGACGTGAGGATTTATGTTTCCTCCTGCTCGGTGTGCGCCCAGTGCAAGGCTCCTAGACACCTGCCTAGAGGTAAGCTTCAACCTTTACCTGTTCCTCAACGGCCGTGGTCGCACCTGTCGGTGGATTTTTTGACTGATCTTCTCTTCCATCTTCACAGGGTTACACCACGATCTTGGTCGTTGTGGATCGGTTTTCGAAGTCCTGTCGTCTCCTCCCTTTGCCCGGTCTCCCTACGGCCTTACAAACTGCAGAGGCCCTGTTTACACACGTTTTCCGGCACTATGGGGTGCCTGAGGATATAGTGTCTGATCGGGGTCCCCAGTTCACATCAAGGGTCTGGAAGGCGTTCATGGAACGTCTGGGGATCTCGGTTAGTCTTACCTCAGGTTTTCACCCCGAGAGTAATTGGCAGGTGGAGAGAGTTAACCAGGATGTGGGCAGGTTTCTGCGGTCCTATTGCCAGGACCGGCCGGGGGAGTGGGCGAAGTTCGTGCCCTGGGCAGAGATGGCCCAGAACTCGCTACGTCACTCCTCCACTAACCTTACTCCTTTTCAATGTGTATTAGGGTATCAGCCGGTTCTGGCTCCTTGGCATCAGAGTCAGACCGAGGCTCCTGCGGTGGACAATTGGTTTCGGCACGCTGAGGAAACCTGGGAGGCAGCCCACGTCCACCTTCAGCGTGCCATAAGGCGCCAGAAAATTGGCGCAGACCGTCGCCGCAGTGAGGCCCCGGTGTTCGCACCAGGGGACAGGGTCTGGCTCTCGACCCGAAACCTGCCCCTCCGCCTGCTCTGCCGGAAGCTGGGTCCGCGGTTTGTGGGGCCGTTTAAAGTCCTGAGGAGAGTGAACGAGGTATGTTATAGGTTACAACTGCCCACTAATTACCGTATTAACCCCTCGTTCCATGTGTCTCTCCTCAGGCCGGTGGTGGCTGGCACGCTCCAGGAGGCTGAAGTGCGTGAAGTTCCTCCACCTCCTCTAGACATCGAGGGGGTCCCGGCGTACTCTGTTCGATCCATTTTGGATTCGAGACGTCGGGCGAGGGGCCTTCAGTACCTCGTGGACTGGGAGGGGTACGGGCCGGAGGAGAGATGCTGGGTTCCGGTGGAGGACGTTTTAGATCCTTCTATGTTAAAAGAATTCCACCGCCTCCATCCGGATCGCCCTGCACCTCGCCCTCCGGGTCGTCCCCGAGGTCGGTGTCGACGCGCAGCTGGAGCCGCGCGTCAGGGGGGGGGGTAATGTCACGACTTCTACCGAAGTCGTTGCCTCTCCTTGTCCGGGCGGTGTTCGGCGGTCGACTTCACCGGCCTTCTAGCCATCATCGATCCACTTTTCATTTTCCATTGGTTTTGTCTTCCCACACACCTTTTGTCAATCCCATTCATTACCTGTTGTGTATTTAACCCTCTGTTTCCCTTCATGTGTTTGTCAGAGATTGTTCGTTGTCAAGTGTTGTGTTGTTTGTGTATAGGTGTGCGATGGGTCTTCGTACCCAGATTTGTATTATATTTTTCCGTGAGTGTTATGGAGCAAATTACTGGGACTTTAATTAAAGTACTCCATGCTACACTCTATTTTGACTCTCCTGCGCCTGACTTCCTCTGCCACTTATACACGCAGTTGTGACAAAGGCGGCCAAATGAGGTGTTGGCTTTGGGGATGATGAGTGAGATATACCTGCTGGAGCGCGTGCTACGGGTGGGTGTTGTTATCGTGACCAGTGAACTGAGATAAGGCGGAGCTTTACCTAGCATGGACTTATAGATGACCTGGAGCCAGTGGGTCTGACGACAAATATGTAGCGAAGGCCAGCCGACTAGAGCATACAGGTCGCAGTGGTGGGTGGTATAAGGTGTTTTAGTAACAAAACGGATGGCACTATGATAAACTGCATCTAGTTTGCTGAGTAGAGTATTGGAAGCTATTTTGTAGATGACATCGCCGAAGTCAAGGATCGGTAGGATAGTCAGTTTTACTAGGGTAAGTTTGGCGGCGTGAGTAAAGGAGGCTTTGTTGCGAAATAGAAAGCCGATTCTAGATTTAATTTTGGATTGGAGATGTTTAATATGAGTCTGGAAGGAGAGTTTACAGTCTAGCCAGACACCTAGGTATTTATAGATGTCCACATATTCTAGGTCGGAACCTTCCAGGGTGGTGATGCTAGTCGGGCGGGCGGGTGCAGGCAGCGAATGGTTGAAAAGCATGCATTTGGTTTTACTAGCGTTTAAGAGCAGTTGGAGCCCACGGAAGGAGTGTTGTATGGCATTGAAGCTCGTTTGGAGGTTAGATAGCACAGTGTCCAAGGAAGAGCCAGAAGTATACAGAATGGTGTCGTCTGCGTAGAGGTGGATCAGGGAATCGCCCGCAGCAAGAGCAACATCATTGATATATACAGAGAAAAGAGTCGGCCCGAGAATTGAACCCTGTGGTACCCCCATAGAGACTGCCAGAGGACCAGACAACATGCCCTCCGATTTGACACACTGAACTCTGTCTGCAAAGTAGTTGGTGAACCAGGCAAGGCAGTCATCAGAAAAACCGAGGCTACTGAGTCTGCCGATAAGAATATAGTGATTGACAGAGTCGAAAGCCTTGGCCAGGTCGATGAAGACGGCTGCACAGTACTGTCTTTTATCGATGGCGGTTATGATATCGTTTAGTTGTTTTAGCTGATTTGTATGGGTCCAGGTTTTGCAGCTCTTTCAGAACATCTGCTATCTGGATTTGGGTAAAGGAGAAGCTGGGGACGCTTGGGCGAGTAGCTGCGGGGTGGGGGGGGGGGGGGGGGTGGAGCTCTTGGCCGAGGTTGGAGTAGCCAGGAGGAAGGCATGGCCAGCCGTTGAGAAATGCTTGTTGAAGTTTTCGATTATCATGGATTTATCGGTGGTGACCGTGTTACCTAGCCTCAGTGCAGTGGGCAGCTGGGAGGAGGTGCTCTTGTTCTCCATGGACTTTACAGTGTCCCAGAACTTTTTGGAGTTAGAGCTACAGGATGCAAATTTCTGCTTGAAAAAGCTAGCCTTTGCTTTCCTGACTGACCGCGTGTATTGGTTCCTGACTTCCCTGAACAGTTGCATATCGTGGGGACTATTCGATGCTATTGCAGTCCGCCACAGGATGTTTTTGCGCTGGTCAAGGGCAGTCAGGTCTGGAGTGAACCAAGGGCTATATCTGTTCTTAGTTCTGCATTTTTTGAACGGGGCATGCTTATCTAAGATGGTGAGGAAGTTACTTTTAAAGAATGACCAGGCATCCTCAACTGACGGGATGAGGTCAATATCCTTCCAGGAGACCCGGGCCAGGTCAATTAGAAAGGCCTGCTCGCAGAAGTGTTTTCGGGAGCGTTTGACAGTGATGAGGGGTGGTCGTTTGACAGCGGACCCGTAGTGGAAACAGGCAATGAGGCAGTGATAGCTGAGATCCTGATTGAAGACAGCAGAGGTGTATTTGGAGGGCAAGTTGGTCAGGATAATGTCTATGAGGGTGCCCATGTTTACGAATTTAGGTTTGTACCTGGTGGGTTCCTTGATGATTTGTGTGAGATTGAGGGCATCTAGCTTAGATTGTAGGACTGCCAGGGTGTTAAGCATATCCCAGTTTAGGTCACCTAACAGAACAAACTCTGAAGCTAGATGGGGGGCGATCAACTCACAAATGGTGTCCATGGCACAGCTGGGAGCTGAGGGGGGTCGGTAGCAGGCGGCAACAGTGAGACTTATTTCTGGAGAGATGAAAATGTTATAGTTGGGTATGGAAATCTCAGAATTTTTGGTGGCCTTCCTAAGCCAGGATTCAGACACGGCAAGGACGTCAGGGTTGGCAGAGTGTGCTAAAGCAGTGAGTAAAACAAACTTAGGGAGGAGGCTTTTTCGATCACAGAAGTCAACAAATGAGGGTGCCTGGGGACACGCAGGGCCTGGGTTTACCTCCACATCACCCGAGGAACAGAGGAGGAGTAGGATGAGGGTGCGGCTAAAGGCTATCAAAACTGGTCGCCTAGAGCGTTGGGGACAAAGAATAAAAGGGGCAGATTTCTGGGCGTGGTAGAATAGATTCAGGGCATAATGTGTAGACAGGGGTATGGTGGGGTGCGGGTACAGCGGACGTAAGCCCAGACACCGGGTGATGATAAGAGAGATTGTATCTCTGGACATGCTGGTTATAATGGGTGAGGTCACCGCATGTGTGGGAGGTGGGACAAAGGAGGTGTCAGAGGTATGAAGAGTGGAACTAGGGGCTCCATTGTAAACTAAAACAATGATAACTAACCTGAACAACAGTATACATGGCACATTGACATTTGAGAGAGACATACAGCGAGGCATAAAGTAATCACAGGCGTTGATTGGGAGAGCTAGCTAAGACAACCGGTGAGACAACAGTAGCTAATCAGCTAACACAACAACAGCAGGTAAAATGGCGATGACTAGGCAGAGAGGGTCGGATTAACTACACACAGAGCCTGAGTTTGCGGCTGGGGCCGACAGATAAAAAATAAACAGAATGGAGTACCGTGATGAATGCACAGTCCAGCAGGCATCAGCTATGTAGCCAAGTGATCATAGTGTCCAGGGGGCAGCAGTAAATGGAACAGGGAAGCTGCGGAGTAGTCGCCGTTACGCTAGCACGTGGGCGACACAGCGTTTAAAGTTAGTAGCCCGGGGCTTGTAGGAGCGTCTGCTCCAACGGAGGCCGGTTGAAGGCACGACGAATGGAGTATTCGTCAGCAGACCAGCCGTGGTGGTGCGGCGGGGCGCCGTGTCGACAGAGGATCCAAGCCAGATGGCGAAAGTGGTATTGTAGAATTTAGTTTGTTAGCCGGGAGATGCGCCTGGCTCACGGCTAACTGGTGCTAGCTTCGTGGCAGGGGCGTTAGCCACTATAGCCACTCGGTAGCAGCGGTGAGTCCGGGTGAGCAGCTGAGTAGGCCGGGAGGTGGGCCTCAGGGATGGCTTCAGTACTGGATGCCACGGTGGGTGCTAGCTATCTGTGAAGATCAGAAGTAGTGGTCCAGGGATTATGGCAGGAATCCGGCGTTATAGTGGAGAGACAGTCCAATACTGGTAGACTGGCGAGTATTATCCAGGCTAAAAACAGGGCTGGTATCTGTGCAGAAGGTAAAAGCCGCTAGCAGTGGCTAACAATGACTAAATAGCTTGTAGCTAATTAGCTTGTTAGCTTCTGGTGGTTCTTGGATGTGTTCTAAAATTAAAAGTAATAGAGATTCCGTATCACATTGGGTGAGGCAGGTTACCGGAATATAAATATATACAAAAAATAAGAAAAATACAAAAGTACACGAGAGGACAAACAAAAACACGTCTTCACTGCTACGCCATCTTGTCACACTCCACGTCTACTGGTCTAGCATTCTTTAGTTTCTCTGCTACTTCAGCCAGCATTGTACTTCTGTTCCGAAAAGGCCTTGGGATGAAGGTCTGTCTGCACTGGGGGCATTTGTAGACTCCCCTCTGATCATCCTGATCCCACCAGCCCTCAATATAGTCCATACAGTATCTGTGTCCACAGGCAGTTGCCACAGGATCCTTCAGTCGATCCAGACAGATCAAACAACAGAATTTGTCCCTATCAACAGAAATATTAGCAGCTGCTATTTTCTTGCCAATAGATAGGTATACAGACTTGGACTGTTAAAATTGGTTGAAAGTCTAGAAGTAGTTAAACATTAAGAAGTACATGTCACGCCCTGGCCATAGAGAGGTTTTTATTCTCTATTTTGGTTAGGCCAGAGTGTGACTAGGGTGGGCATTCTAGTTTCTTTATTTCTATGTTTTCTATTTCTTTGTTTTTGGCCGAGTGTGGTTCCCAATCAGAGGCAGCTGTCTATCGTTGTCTCTGATTGGGAATCGTACTTAGGTAATCATTTTTCCCTCTTTCATTTGTGGGTAGTTATTTTCTGTTTAGTGTCTGCACCTTACAGAACTGTTTGTTTTTTCGTTTTGTTACTTTGTTCGAGTGTTTTTTGATATTAAATAAAATCATGAACACTTACCGCGCTGCACTTCGGTAAACTCCTTCTGACGTCAAGGTAGATAAATACAAAACGGTTTAGCATTTCCCTGAGCACATCGTTTATCAGAGCCTGGAAGACAGCGTTGGTGAATCCAAACGGCATGACCTGGTACTCATAATGTCTGCTGGCTGTGTTGAATGCTGTCTTCCACTCATCTCCTTCGCATATCCAAACCAGTTGGTAGACATTCCAAAGGTCCAGCTTGGAAAAAATGGTGGACCCCTGGAGAGGTTCAAAAGCCGAGGAGAGGAGTGGTAGTGGGTAACAATTTTTAATCGTAATGTCATTCAGACCCCGGTAGTCAATGCACGGACGCAGGGTCTTGTCCTTCTTCTCCGGCAGGAGATGCAGATGGACGGCCGCCTCCAGTAGCCAGAGACTCCTCTATGTATTCCTCCATGGCCTTGGTCTCCGGCTCGGATAGAGAATATAGCCGACCACGGGGTGGTGTGGTGCCTGGGAGGAGATCAATGGCACAATCATAAGGAAGGTGTGGGGGAAGAGAAGTAGCACGTGCCTTACTGAAAACTGCCAGGAGGTCATGGTATTCAGTGGGAATGGCAGAGACATCCAAAGCCTTGCTAATGCTCTGAGGAGGACGTCTCGGGGACAGCTGTGCTGCTTTAAGACAGTGGGAATGGCAAAATGGGCTCCAACCCAGGATGGAGCTCATGGTCCAGTTAATAACAGGGCTGTGTTTTTGGAGCCAGGAAAATCCCAAGACAACAGGAACATGGGAAGATGCAATGAGAAGGAACTGTATGGTCTCACTGTGGTTTCCTGTATATGAACAGGCACTGTACTATGGGTGACTCTTCCAATTGAGCGGCCGTCCAGTGCCCTAGCATCCATGGGGACAGAGAGGGGTTAAGCGGGAATACCAAGTTCAGAAACAATAGTAGCATCCATGAAACGTTCATCAGCCACAGAGTCAATGAGCATTCAGCGAGACTTAGATTGGTCTCCCAACAGCAAAAGCACAAAAAAGGAGTGCAGGTGTTGGGAATTAGGGAACTCCCAGTCTGGCAAACTCCCAGTTGTACCCACCAGAGACAAGGGTTTCCTAACAGGGCAGGTAGCTACATAATGTCCTGCCCCTCCACAGTACAGACAACAGTTTGAACTCAGCCTACATGAGCATTCCCCAACCGATAACCTAGCTCTTCCCAGTTGCATAGGCTCAGGAGTATCCAACTCACCCATCATTGATGATTCTCGGGGTACCTCGGGTGTTTTCGGCTCTCCTCGGAAATACACACTTTGGGGATTTCCGGATTCCTTAAGACGAGTGCTATCATCAGACAAACAAGTGTTTCCGAGACCTGAACTCCTCTCACACCGGTGTTGTCATAGGCGACCATCAATCCTAATCGAAAGGGCGATAAGGGGTCCAGTGGTATTTCCCAAGCTGCGAGCTCGTCCTTTATTCCCTCCGACAGTTCATGGAGGAAGGTGTCGAACAGAGCCTCTGGATTCCAGGAACTCTCGGTGGCCAATGTGCGAAAATCTACTGCGTAGTCTGCCACACTATGGGAGTTCAGATGTACCTGCAATACTTTAAGCCGTCTTCCTCCCAGGCACCGGAAAATCGAAAAACCTTCCTCACTTCTGCCATGAATTCCTCCAAGCTCTTGCACACAGCGGATTGCTGCTCCCACACAGCTGTTGCCAAGGAGAGCGCCCTTCCAGACATTAGCGCGATTAAATACGCTATCCTTGATCGGTCCGACGGGAATGAAGAGGGCTGGAGTTTGAATATGAGAGAGCACTGGGAAAGGAATGCCCGACAGGTACCAGAATTGCCTGCATAACGTTCCGGAAGAGGTAAGTGGGGCTCTCGGGGAGCCGGGGAAGGTTGAACCTATCCACCACTAGTAGGAAGGTTACTGGGTGGTTGGGAGGTCTCAGACGTGACGTTCTGCCTATGAGCTAATTCACTGATTTGCTCCCTTATCGCCTTGAACCCTTGGTCGTGGCGTTCCGTCAGGGAATGAAGCCCTTCCAAAAGGTCCTGAAGTACCTCCTCATGCCTCCCGATGGTGGCTCCCTGCAGGGAGCTCCGATATGTATTAAAACAAAAGGAGTAAGCAAAGGCAGGTCGGGGACAGGCGAGAGTTCGTAAACCAGGTCAGAGTCCAAACAGTACCAGACGATAGGCAATCTCGAAGTCAGGCCAGGCAAGGGTCAGAAACCAGATCCGAGTCCAAAACAGTGCAAGGGGATAGGCAGGCTGGTAATCCGAACAGTCAGAGTGGCAGGCAGGCGGGTTCGGAGTCAGGACAGGCAAGGGTCGAAACCAGGAGGACTAGAAACAAACAGAGACTGGGAGAAATAGGAGCAAGGAAAAACGCTGGCTGACTTGGCAAACAAGACGAACTGGCACAGAGAGACAGGAAACACAGGGATATATACACCGGGGAAAATAAGCGACACCTGGAAGAGGTGGAGACAATCACAAGGACAGGTTTAGAAGATCAGGGTGTGACACACAAGACAGAACTCGACAGGTTTGAATTTTCTCCCAGTGCAGACATCAAACTCCAAATCCCCAGGTCCAGCGTAATAGTGAGCAGGTGGAGCAGCTTGGAGTCCTGTCTTCAATTCCTCCACCAATTCAGCCAGCATTGTGTTTCTGTTCAAAACAGGCCTTGGGAAGAAGGTCTGTCTGCACTGGGGGCATTTGTAGACTCCCCTCTGATCATCCTGATCCCAGCAGTCCTCAATACAGTCCATACAGTACCTGTGTCCACAAGGAATTGCCACCGGATCCTTCAATATGTCCAGACAGATCGAACAACAGAATTGGTCCCTAGCAACAGAAATATTAGCAGCTGCCATTTTTCTTGTCAACAGACAGGTCTATAGACTTGGAATGAGTTCCAATAATTTTTTCAAAGTAAAGAGTACAGACCATCCGATTAAATGCATCAAGTGTAGAGGCAATGTTGTGTTGAGTCGTAAAATGGAGGTGAGGGAGTCTGACTTAAGTTTACATTTCTCTGAAACCTTCCTTCAGATAAGGAGTGGCTTATGGAACCTGTTTAGCAGGTTGTATGTATGACGATTGTGGATCAAAATATGTCACGTAATAGAAAGGTATTATGAGGAGTGGTTTGTAGAATGGACGTGGTTTGTAGAATGGCTGCAAATCAAAACTGTAGGTTTCACTTAAAAGGTTTTAAAACTTCTTATGGCTGCAGCCCGGCGTCGGTACACTTATGACAACAGCCACTTCAAGTGCAGGGCGCGAAATTCAAAATATATATTTTTTAAATATTTAACTTTCACACATTAACAAGTCCAATACAGCAAATGAAAGGTACACATCTTGTGAATCCAGCCAACATGTCCGATTTTAAAAATGTTTTACAGCGGAAACAGCACGTATATTTATGTTAGCTCACCACCAAATACAAAAAGGACAGACATTTTTCACAGCACAGGTAGCATGCACAAAGCCAACCTAACTAACCAAGAACCAACCAAACTAACCAACAAACAACTTCATCAGATGACAGTCTTATAACATGTTATTCAATAAATCTGTTTTGTTCGAAAAATTTGCATATTTCAGGTATAAATCATAGTTTACATTGCAGCTACAATCAGAAATTGCACCGAAAGCAGCCAGAATAATTACAGACACCAACGTCAAATACCTAATTACTCATCATAAAACATTTCTGAAAAATACATAGTGTACAGCAAATGAAAGACAGGCATCTTGTGATTCCAGCCAATATTTCCGATTTATTAAGAGTTTTACAGCGAAAACACAATATAGCGTTATATTAGCTTACCACAATAGCCAGAAACACATGCCATTTCCCAGTAGCAAAAGGTTAGCGATCGTAACAAACCAGTAAAAGATATATAATTTTTGACTAACCTTGATATTCTTCATCAGATGACAGTCCTATAACATCAGGTTATACATACACGTATGTTTTGTTCGAAAAGGGCATATTTAGAGCTGAAATCAGTGGTTATACATTCTGCTAACGTAGCTACTATTTCCCACAACGTTCGGATATTTTTCTGACACTTTTTCTGACACACATATTCTGACCAAATAGCTATTCATAAACATAACTAAAAAATAAATGTTGTATAGGAAATGATAGATCCATTAGTTCTTAATGAAATCGCAGTGTTAGAATTCTAAAAAATAACTTCATTACGACATCCAGCTTCGGTATAGCTGAGTACCCAAACGTTGGGCGCCGACGACTAGTTCACATGCACGACAGATATATGAAATAGCATCATAAAATGTTTCTTACTTTTGCTGATCTTTCATCAGAATGTTGGACAAGGGGTCCTTTGCCCAGAACAGTCGTTGTTTGGATTTGGAACGGCCACTTTCCCTCTCGATTTAGCAAGTGCACTAGCCAAGTGGCACGAATCGCTCCATCGTCAACAAAGAGAACGGAACACGGCAAAACTCCCGAAAAAATTTCAATAATCTGATTAAACTATATTGAAAAAACATACTTTACGGTGATATGGTCACATGTATCAAATAAAATCAAAGCCGGGGATAGTAGTCGCCTATAACGGCAGCTAAACAGAAGGCAAATCCAGGAACCGCCTCGCGCTCTCCAGAAAACCGGAAATGGGGGACAAGTCATACAAAGAGCTTGTATTCCACTTCAGACCAAGATAAACACTAAATTTCTTCTCTCACCGCCTCTTGACATCCAGGGGAAGGTGTATGACGTGCATGTATACTCATACGTATCATGCCCATTTATAGGCAGGAAGTAGAACAGAGCATCGATTTCAGACTTTCCACTTCCTGGTCAGGAAGTTTGTGCCAAATGAGTTCTGTTTGACTCACAGATATAATTCAAACTGTTTTAGAAACTAGAGAGTGTTTTCTATCCAATAGTAATAATAATATGCATATTGTACGAGCAAGAATTGAGTACGAGGCCGTTTGAAATGGGCACCTTTTATCTGGCTACTCAATACTGCCCCTGCAGCCCAAACAGGTTAAAAGGTTTTCTCAAGATACAGTTCATGATTAACCTGTCTAGGATCAGCGTGGCGCTAGCGGCACACCCCCCCCCCCCCCACTGAAAAACCAGTGCCGCGAAATTCAAAAAAAATATTTTTTTAAAATATTTAACTTTCACACATTAAAGTCCAATACAGCTAATGAAAGACACAGATCTTATGAATCCAGTCAACATTTCCGATTTTTAAAATGTTTTACAGGGAAGACACAATATGTAAAGATGTACATCTATTACCTAAAAACACATTAGCATATTCCACCATCTTTTATTTGTCCACCAACACCAGTAGCCATCACCAATTCGGCTAAACTAAGATATTTATAGCCCCTAACCAACAAAAAAACTCATTAGATGACAGTCTGATAACATATTTATGGTATGGGATAGGTTTTGTTAGAAAAAAGTGCATATTTCAGGTATATGGCATAGTTTACAATTGCACCCACCATCACAAATGGACTAGAATAATTACAATGAGCAACGTGTTTACCTAACTACTAATCATCAAACATTTCGTAAAAATACACAGCATACACGAATCGAAAGACACAGATCCTGTGAATACAGACAATATTTCAGATTTTCTAAGTGTCTTACAGCGAAAACACAATAAATCGTTATATTAGCTTAGCACATAGCAATTAGCAGCCCAGCATTGATTCTAGCCAAAGTGAGCGATAAAAGTCAACATCGCCAAAAGATATTAATTTTTTCACTAACCTTCTCAGAATTCTTCCGATGACACTCCTGTAACATCACATTACAACATGCATATACAGTTTGATCGAAAATGTTTATATTTAGCCACCAAAATCATGGTTAGACAATGTGAAATGTAACTCAGCTGGTCAGAATTTGTCCTTGCGCCACTTAGACAGTGATCTACTCTTATACATAAATACTCATAAACGTGACTAAAAAATATAGGGTGGACAGGGATTGATAGACAATTTAATTCTTAATACAATTGCGTTATTACATTTTTTAATTTATCCTTACTTTTCAATACAGTTTGCGCCAAGCGAAGCTACGTCAAAAAACATGGCGTCCTAAGCCACTAAAATGTTTCGACAGAAACACGATTTATCATAATAAAAATGTCCTACCTTGAGCTGTTCTTCCATCAGTATCTTGGGCAAAGGATCCTTTCTTGGGAGAAATCGTCTTTTGGTGGAAAGCTGTCCTCTTGCCATGTGGAAATGTCAACTACGTTCGGGATGAACTGAAAAGCGTTCCCAACTTTTCACATCGTTGCAAAAATAAATGTCCCAAAATCGCACTAAACGGATATAAATTGCTATAAAACGCTTTAAATTAACTACTTTGTGATGTTTGTAACTCCTATAACGAGTGAAAAGATGACCGGAGAAATATAACAGGCTAAACTAATGCTTGGAACAGGAGAGGGTCGGTGTCTTCCACGCGCGTTACGCAGCAAGAAAAGACTTGCTAGCTAAAGGTTTTTTTCATTTGTAGTGCCTGTGAACGAGCAATCGAGCCCGTTGGAATCGTCATCACGTAAAGGCATCCAGGGGAAGACGTAAGAAGTGTCCGTATAGTCATAGCAACGACAGTGCCCGTTTAAATGACTTCAGAAAAGTGGCCAACGTTTCTCAAATCTGACTCCATGTCAGGGAAATTGCTGTAGAATGGGCTCTGTTCCACTTAGAGACAAAATTTCAACTCCTATAGAAACTATAGACTGTTTTCTATCCAATAATAATAATAATATGCATATTGTACGATCAAGGATTTTGTGGGAAGCCGTTTAAAAAATTAGCCACATTAGCATAAATAGTCTAAACAGCGCCCCCATCCCCAACAGGTTAAGTTCACAATGCGTTCAGTCAACTAAATGCATGTAGGGTGCTATAAAGGAGTGCTTTAAAGGGTTATACACAAAGCATAGTTTGATGAATGCAAACGCATTTGCAGGTAAAGGTTTGAGTTCTCGCGGGCTAAGCAACAAAGTGATTCATTAACAGGTGGTGTGGTTGTTTTCATATGGCTGTTTTTCATGTGGTGAGTCATGGAACTGGAGAGACTTTCTTCATGACGTCTCTGACATGGCTGGAGAAAATGTGACTTCATATCTTTGGCATGATACTGTGTGCTGCAATGCATAATTGATGGATATAAAGTGTCTGCAGGTGGAAGATTCCGAGATGTGGAAGGTGTGGAAAAGAAGGTCATGGTGAATGTGAGGAACAAACTGTGAATTGTTGGAAATCATGTTACTACATATTTGGAGTGCCCGTCGAGGGTGAAAGAGAATGAAGTTGCCTAAGTCAGAGCCGTCCAGTGCATTTTATACACAGAGGCGGTTAAAAGGGTTGAGGGAACGAATGGTCCCCCCTAAGGACTTCATTGTGTTGGATAGTCCTTCACTGCAGGCTGCAGAGTTGATCTCCCACCAGCAGGAGCCAGAGATATTACGTGTAAAGAAGGTGGACTTTGTGATTTAAAGTGCACAATGCGTTTAGTTGACTCTTTGCATGTAGGGTGCTATAGAGGGATATACTCTTAGACCTTTGTCTGAAAGCATAGCTTGATGAATGCAAATGCATTAGCAGGTAAATGTTTGAGTCCTCGGGGGGCTAAGGAACATGGTGATTCATTAACACCCTTGTGTGCAGTGGTTGTTTCCATGTGGCGAGTCATGGAACTGGAGAGACTTCATGACATCCATTTTACATTTACATTTTAGTCATTTAGCAGACGCTCTTATCCAGAGCGACTTACAGTAGAGTGCATACACGGACCTCCCGGTTGCGACAGAGCCTGGGCGCAAACCCAGCCCAGCCTGGGCGCGAACCCAGAGACTCTGGTGGCGCAGTGCCCTAGACCACTGCGCCACCCGGGAGGTCATCCCTGACATGGTTTGAATAAATATGTCTTTGACATTGTATGTTGCATCCTTTATGGGTAGAAGAAGGAGTAGAGAAATAAAAAGCACTAAAACATTTTAAATCCACTGATTCCACATTACTTGAGAGTAATAGAAGCAGCAGATTCTATGTGTTTTAGCCTAACCACAGGGTGTCACTAGAGCTCTTCAGAATTGTGTTCAATATATCTTTGGCCTGTCCAGTTCTCTCAGGTCAGTGCAGGTGAAAGAAGACAAGCAGAGAAATGGGACACGCTTAGGAACCATTATGGACTTCTGACATTACCATTCAGTTTAATGTTGCTTTTTTAAAAACAAAATAACAGCCTTAACAACAATAATCATCTATATTCTGCATAACAATGTCATTAAGAAAATAATACATTTAATTTCACTAGTCTTAACCCCCCTAGAATCGATTGATTCGCCCGCTTGTCAATCGAATTAGCATACTACAAAATTCCCCATCAAAATCTGTCTGGTTAAGCTAGAGATATCTGTTTTTTTTTTGCATGGGCTGCTGCATCTGTGGTGGAAGGTGGCAAAGCTACAGCATTGTTTGTCAGACCAGGAGACATCCCGAAAATGTGTCTTCTCACAAAAACATCTGCAGAGTTCGAACGGTTTAGGATAGAAACGAATATGAACCCACCATCGAAAGCTGAGACTCTCACGAACACATACATTTTGGTTGTTAAATGCATCAAGTGTAGAGGCAATGTTGTGTTGAGATGTAGACTGGGAGTGAGTCTGAGTTAAGTTTTGTCTACTCTGAAACCTTCATTCAGATAAGGAGTGGTTTATGGAACCTGTTTAGCAGGTTGTATGGATAACAAATGTGGATCAAAGTACACATAATTGAAAGGTCTGGTGGGGAGTGGCTGCTAGAAACAACATAGCTAACTCATATGTACAATCAAATTGTACAAAACTCCTCCTACTTCTCTTCTACCCTGGAGGGGTGCCTGCGACCCTACTAGTCACCACACACCTCATTCAACCAGATCACAGATAACCCTTTAAATGCCCCCACCTGCAGTCATTAGTCCTCTTTCAACCAAACCAACATGGACCACTACAGACGCGTTATTGAATGTGTATTGCATGAGTGTGGAGTGGCGGCCAAGGTATTTTGTTCCTATTGCTATGTAGATTTATATTGTTTGATTGTTGTGCATATAAGTGCACTTCCCTTATTTGCTAGTTGTGTAACACTGTAGCATTTGGAGTATTTTAGTTTGGATATATTTGCCCTTTATTTACCATGCACCTCTGTTTTATTTTAAAGTCATGTTTCTGTTTACCTAGACATCAACATCTTTCAGCTGTGACATTTGAAGGCTACAAAACACTAACAAAGCTGTTCTAAATTTTTTTTAAAGGTTACCCACTCCTTGTGTTCTTACAGACATACCCATCGCGTTACCTCGCACCCATCCCTACCCAGACTTTAAGCTATTTTTCAATAACTGACTACATATGCCATGTCACTCCATATGTTAAATGTCAATGTACTGTAATTTGAAATTGGACATTACCCCCCCCCCCCCCCCCCCCAAAAGGTAAGCCCCATCTTTCCCATCCCAACCTATCTCTGAGTTGAACAGTGGCTTCAGCCTCTGTCCCTACCCTGAGGCCTCAGGAACATGACGTCTTAGCTGACACACACTCTTATTTCCAATCCCCGGTGCATGTCCTCTTGTGTGTCCCCAGAGCAGTATGTGTATTGGGTGGGTTAAGGCTTCCTCTCCCCGAAGGAGAGATAGTAGTAGAGAGTGGGGTAAGTTAAGAGTTAAGTTGAGCCACCCTTGTTTCTGTGAAACCATACACAAAAGTAAGAATTTGACCAAATTTAGGAAGAGCTAATTTAATGGAGTCTGAAGGATAATGTAAGTTATGTCTCAAACTGATTTTCACCAAGTCAAATGTATTTGTGTTAGAGGTTTCATGATGCTTGATACTAAACCATAGTAGATCATTTTACTATTATTCTATACATCAGTTGGTCTCTAAGTGCTTTATGAGGTCCTAAACCTAGCATGAAAGTAGACCACACTATCTACCTAGAAAGTTTTCATCTGTATTATTCGTAGCTGTCTACATACCACTCAATGAGCTGTATACCGCCATAAGCAAACAGGAAAATGCTCATCCAGAGGTGGCGCTCCTAGTGGCCGGGGACTTTAATGCAGGGAAGAAACTTAAATCAGTTTAACCTAATTTCTATCAGCATGTTAAATGTGCAACCAGAGGGGAAAAAAATTCTAGACCACCTTTACTCCACACACAGAGACGCGTACAAAGCTCTCCCTCACCCGCCATTTGGCAAATCTGACAATAATTATATCCTCCTGATTCTTGCTTACAAGCAAAAATGTAAGCAGGAAGCACCAGTGACTCGTTCTATAAAACAGTGGTCAGATGAAGCAGATGCTAAACTACAGGACTGTTTTGCTTTCACAGATTGGAACATGTCCCGGGATTCTTCCGATGGCATTGAGGAGTACACCACATCAGTCACTGACTTTATCAATAAGTGCATCGAGGACATCGTCCCCACAGTGACTGTACGTACATACCCCAAGCAGAGGCCACGGATTTACAGGCAACATTCGTACTGACCTAAAGAGTAGAGCTGCCGCTTTCAAGGAGCGGGACTCTAACCCGGAAGCTTATAAGAAATCCCGCTATGCCCTCCGACGAACCATCAAACAGGCAAAGCGTCAGTACAGGACTAAGATCGAATTGTACTACACCGACTCAGATGCTCGTCGGATGTGACAGGGCTTGCAAACTATTAAGGGAAGTACAGCCGCGAACTGCCCAGTGACACGAGCCTACCAGACGAGCTAAATAACTTCTATGCTCGCTTCAAGGCTAGTAACACTGAAACATGCATGAGAGCATCAGCTGTTCTGGATGACTGTTTGATCACACTCTCTGCAGCCGAAGTGAGTAAGACCTCTAAACAAGTCAACATTCACAAGGCTGCAGGGTCAGACAGATTACCAGGACGTGTACTCCGAGCATGCACTGACCAACTGGCAAGTGTCTTCACTGACATTTTCAACCGCTCCCTGTCTGAGTCTGTAATACCAACATGTTTCAAGCAGACCACCATAGTCTCTGTGCCCAAGAACACTAAGGTAACCTGCCTAAATGACTACCGACCCTTGGCACTCACGTCTGTAGCCATGAAATGCTTTGAAAGGCTGGTCATGGCTCACATCAACACCATTATCTCAGTAACCCTAGACCCACTCCAATTTGCATACCGCACCAACAGATACACAGATGACACAATCTCTATGCACTCCACACTGCCCTTTCCCACCTGGACAAAAGGAACACCTATGTGAGAATGCTATTCATTGACTGCAGCTCAGCGTTCAACACTATAGTGCCCTCAAAGCTCATCACTAAGCCAAGGACCCTGGGACTAAACACCTCCCTCTGCAACTGGATCCTGAACTTCCTGACGGGCCGCCCCCAGGTGGTAAGGGTAGGTAACAACACATCCGTCACACTGATCCTCAACACAGGGGACCCTCAGGGGTGCCTGTTCAGTCCCCTCTAGTACTCCCTGTTCACTCATGACTGCATGAACATGCACAACTCCAAACCATCATTAAGTTTGCTGATGATCACCGACAATGATGAGACACCCGATAGGGGGGAGGTCAGAGACCTGACCATGTGGTACAAGGACAACAACCTCTCCCTCAACGTGATCAAGACCAAGGAGATGATTGTGGACTACAGGAAAAGGAAGACTGAGCACACCCCCATTCTCATGGACGGGGCTGAGGTGGAGCAGGTTGAGAGCTTCAAGTTCCTTGGTAACCACATCACCAACAAACTAACATGGTCCAAGCACACCAAGACATTCGTGAAGAGAGCACGAAAAAGCCTATTCCCCCTCAGGAGACTGAAAAGATTTGACATGGGTCCTCAGATCCTCAAAAGGTTTTACAGCTGCACCATCGAGAGCATTCTGATTGGTTGCATCACTGCCTGGTATGGCAACTGCTCGTTCTCTGACCGCAAAGCACTACAGAGGGAAGTGCGTACGGCCCAGTACATCACAGGGGCCAAGTTTCCTGCCATCCAGGTCCTCTATACCAGGCGCTGTCAGAGAAAGGCTCTAATAATTGTCAAAGACTCCAGCCACCTCAGTCACTGTTCTCTCTGCTACTGCACGGCAAGCGGTACCAGAGCGCCAGGTCTAGGTCCAAGAGGCTTCTAAACATCTTCTACCCCCAAGCCATAAGACTCCTGATCAGTTAATTAAATGGCTACCCAGACTATTTGCGTTATCCCCCCTTCTACGCTGCTGCTGCTCTTTGTTATTATCTATGCATAGTCACTTTAATACCTCAAGATGTGCAAGATAGCGCCGATAGAGATGGCAGCTTCGCTTCAAATCCTTAGGAAACTGTGGAGTATTTAGTTTTTTTATGTATAATTTCTTACATTGTTCGCCCAGAAAAACTTAAGTGTTATTACATACAGCCGGGAAGAACTATTGGATATCAGAGAGACATCAATTTACCAGCACAACCAGCACCCACCGCTCCTGAGGATATATGTAAAAAATTAGGGCAAGAGTTGCTTTCCAAAGAGATATCTGGGATTGTAACATACTCTGTTTCACGGAGACATGGCTAGCTGCGGACATGCTGTTGGAGTCCATACAGCCAACGGGATTTTTAGTGCATCGCGCAGACAGGAACAAACATCTCTTTGGTAAGAAGAAGGGCGGGGGTGTATCTTCCATGATTAATGACTCCTGGTGTAATTGTAACAACATACAATAACTCAAGTCATTTTGTTCACCTGACCTGTAGAATTCCTCAATCAAATGCCGACCGTATTATCTCCCAAGAGAACTCTCCTCGGTTATCATCACAGCCGTGTATATCCCCCCGCAAGTTGATACCAAGAAAGCCATCAAGAAACTTCACTGGACTTTATGCAAACTGGAAACCATATATCCTGAGGCTGCATTTATTGTAGTTGGGGATTTTAACAAAGCTAATCTGAGAACAAGGCTACCTAAATTCTACCAGCATATCGACTGCAGTACACGAGCGAGTAACACACTCGACCACTGCTACTGTAACTTCCGCAATGCAAACAAGGCCCTCCCCCACCCTCCTTTTGGCAAATCTGACAATGACTCCATCTTGTTGCTCCCCTCCTATAGGCAGAAACTAAAACAGGAAGCACCCGTGCTTAGGTCTATCCATCGCTGGGCTGACCAATTGGATTCCACGCTTCAAAATGTATTCGATCACTTGGACTGGAATATGTTCCGGGTAGCCTCAGACAATAACATTGAAGTATACGCTGACTCGGTGAGCGAGTTTATAAGGAAGTGTATAGGAGATGTTGTACCCATTGTGACTATTAAAACATTCCCTAACCAGAAACTGTGGATTGATGGCAGCATTCACACAAAACTGAAAGCACGTACAACTGCAATTAATTATGGCAAGGCGACTGGAAATATGGCCGAATATTAACAGTGTAGTTATTCCCTCCGTAAGGCAATCAAACAAGCAAAGTCTCAGTATAGAGACAATTCAACGGCTCAAACACAAGACGTATGTGTCAGGGTCGACAGATAATCACGCATTACAAAAAGAAAACCAGCCCCGTCGCGGACATCGACACCTTGCTCCCAGACAAATTAAACAACTGCGCGTTTTGAGGACATTACAGTGCCACCGACATGGCCTGCTACCAAAGACTGTGGGCTCTCCTTTTACGTGGCCGATTGGAGTAAGACATTTAAACGTGTTAACTCTCACAAGGCTGCCGGCCCAGACTGCATCCCTAGCCAAGTCCTCAGAGCATGCGCATATTCAGTCAATCCCTATCCCATTCTGCTGTCCCCACATGCTTCAAGATGGCCACCATTGTTCCTGTTCCCAAGAAATCTAAGGTAACTGAACTAAATTACTATCGCCCCGTAGCACTCAATTCTGTCATCATGAATTGCTTGAAGAGACTAGTCAAGGATCATATCAACTCCACCCTACCTGTCACCCTAGACCCACTCCAATTTGCTAACCGCCCCAATAGGTCCACAGACCAATAGGTCCACAGATGTGATCGCCATCACACTGCCCAATCCCATCTGGAGAAGAGGAATACCTATGTAAGAATGCTGTTCACTGACTACAGCTCAGCATTCAACACCATAGTACCCTCCAAACTTATCATTACGCTTGAGACCTTGGGTCTCCATCTATGTAACATTGACAAAATCAGAAACTTTCTGTCCAAAAATGATGCAGATAAATGTATCCATGCTTTTGTTACTTCTAGGTTAGACTACTGAAATGCTCTACTTTCCGGCTACCCGGATAAAGCATTAAATAAACTTCAGTTAGTGCTAAACACGGCTGCTAGAATCTTGCTAGCCTCTCTACACTGGCTTCATGTTAAGGCAAGGGCTGATTTCAAGGTTTTACTGCTGACCTACAATGCATTATGGGCTTTGGGCTTGCATGGGCTTGATCCTAACTATCTTTCCGATTTAGTCCTGCCGTACATACCTACACGTACGCTACGGTCTCAAGACGCATGCCCCCTTACTGTCCCTATAATTTCTAAGCAAACAACTGGAGGCAGGGCTTTCTCCTATAGAGCTCCATTTTTATGGAATGGTCTGCCTACTCATGTGAGAGAGGCAGACTCGGCCTCAACCTTTAAGTCTTTATTGAAGACTCATCTCTTCAGTGGGTCCTATGATTGAGTGTAGTCTGGCCCAGGAGTGTGAAGGTGAAAGGAAAGGCACTGGAGCAACGAACCGCCCTTGCTGTCTCTGCCTGGCTGGTTCCCCTCTCTCCACTGGGATTCTCTGCCTCTAACCCTATTACAGGGGCTGAGTCACTGGCTTACTGATACTCTTCCATGCCGTCTCTAGGAGGGGTGCGTCAGTTGAGTGGGTTGAGACAATGACGTGATCTTCCTGTCCGGGTTGGCGCCCCCCCTTGGGTTGTGCTTTGTCTCAGGATGGTACGTTGGTGTTTGAAGATATCCCTCTAGTGGTGTGGGGGGCTGTGCTTTGGCAAAGTGCTGCCTGTTTGGCCCTGTCCAGGGGTATCGTCGGATGGGGCCACGGTGTCTCCCGACCCCTCCTGTCTCAGCCTCCAGTATTTATGCTGCAGTAGTTTATGTGTCCGGTGGCTAGGGACAGTCCGTTATATCTAGAGTATTTCTCCTGTCCTAGCCCGGTGTTCTGTGTGAATATAAGTTCTCTCTGTGTCTCTGTGTCTCTGTGTCTCTGTGTCTCTGTGTCTCTCTGTCTCTGTGTCTCTCTGTCTCTCTGTCTCTCTGTCTCTCTGTCTCTCTGTCTCTCTGTCTCTCTGTCTCTCTGTCTCTGTGTCTCTGTGTCTCTGTGTCTCTGTGTCTCTGTGTCTCTGTGTCTCTCTGTCTCTCTGTCTCTCTGTGTCTCTGTGTCTCTGTGTCTCTGTGTCTCTGTGTCTCTGTCTCTCTGTCTCTCTGTCTCTCTGTCTCTCTGTCTCTGTGTCTCTGTGTCTCTGTGTCTCTGTGTCTCTGTGTCTCTCTGTCTCTCTGTCTCTCTGTCTCTCTGTCTCTCTGTCTCTGTGTCTCTGTGTCTCTGTGTCTCTGTGTCTCTCTGTCTCTCTGTCTCTCTGTCTCTCTGTCTCTCTGTGTGTGAACCTGAGCCCTAGGACCATGCCTCAGTACTACCTGGCCTGATGACTCCTTGCTGTCCTCAGTCCACCTGGCCGGGCCGTTCAACTGTTTTGCCTGCGGCTATGGAACCCTGACCTGTTCACCGGATGTGCTACCTGTCCCAGACCTGCTGTTTTCAACTCTCTAGAGACAGCAGGAGCAGTAGAGATACTCTGAATGATCGGTTATGAAAAGCCAACTGACATTTACTTCTGAGGTGCTGACCTGTTGCACCCTCGACAACCACTGTGATTATTATTTGACCCTGCTGGTCATCTATAAACATTTGAACAACTTGGACGTGTTCTGTTATAATCACCACCCGGCACAGCCAGAAGAGGACTGGCCACCCCTCATAGCCTGGTTCCTCTCTAGGTTTCTTCCTAGGTTTTGGTCTTTCTAGGGAGTTTTTCCTAGCCACCGTGCTTCTACACCTGCATTGCTTGCTGTTTGGGGTTTTAGGCGGGGTTTCTGTACAGCACTTTGAGATATCAGCTGATGTAAGAAAGGCTATATAAATACATTTGATTGATTGATGGTCTTGACCCCCCCCCCCCCCCCCCTGTGCAACTGGGTCCAGGACTTCCTGACGGGCCGACCCCAGGTGATGAAGGTAGGAAACAACATCTCCACTCTGGATCCTCAACACTGAGTCCCCACAAGGGTGCGTTCTCAACCCTTTCATGTACTCCTTGTTCCCCCACGACTGCATGGCCATGCACGCTTCCAACTCAATCATGAAGTTTGCAGATGACACTACAGTGGTAGGCTTGATTACCAACAACGACGAGACGGCCTACAGGGAGGAGGTGAGTGCCCTCGGAGTGTGGTGTCAGGAAAATAACCTCTCACTCAATGTCAGCAAAACAAAATACATGATTGTGGACTTCACTAAACAGCAAAGGGAGCACCCCCCTTTCCACATCGACGTTGACAGCAGTGGAGAAGGTGGAAAGTTAAGTCCCTCTGTGTACATATCACCGACAAACTGAAATTGTCCACACATATAGACAGTGTGGTGAAGAAGGTGCAGCAGCACCTCTTCAACCTCAGGAGGCTGAAAAAATGTGGCTTGTCACTGAAAACCCTCACTAACTTTTACAGGTGCAGCAGGTATTCTAATGGTTAGAGCTTTGGGCCAGTAACCGAAAGGTTGCTAGATTGAATCCCTGAGCTGACAAGGTAAAAATCTGTCATTCTACCCCTGAACAAGGCAGTTAACCCACTGTCCCTAGGCCGTTATTGTAAATAAGAAATTGTTCTTAAGTGATTTGCCTAGTTAAATAAAGGTAAAACAATTTAAGGTGCACAATTGAGAGCATCCTGTCGGGCTGTATCTGCCTGGTATGGCAACTGCACAGCCCACAACTTCAGGGCTCTCCAGAGGGTGATGTGGTCCGCACAACACATAATCAGGGGCAAACTACCTGCCCTCCAGGACACCTACAACACATGATGTCACAGGAAGTCAAAAAAGATCATCAAGAACAATAACCACCTGTGCCACTACCTGTTCCCCCCATTTCCATCCAGAAGGTGAGGTCAGTACAGGTGCATCAAAGCTGGAACAGAGTGATTGAAAAGTTTTGTTTATTAATTCGTCCATTTAAAAAAACACGCACACATAAAACTTAAAACCCATACATGCACATGAATAAAATCATCGAGGATAACACACAATAAAGTCTGGGACTTATTTCCATTGTGGTCCTCTTGAGACAAGATGGCTAGACAAGATCAATCAAAAACAGCTTCTATCTCAAGGCCATCAGATTGTTGAACAGCCACCACCAGCACAGAGAGGCGGCTGCCTACCTAGTCACAGACTTGGCCACTTTAAAAAATGGAACACTAGTCACTTTAATAATGCCACTTTAAGAATGTTTACAAATCTCACATGACTCATCTCATGTATATATACTGCATATTGTATCCTTCACTGTAAATTCTTTATTCTCTATTGTATCTTAGCTGCTCTGTCACTGCTCATCCATATATTTTATACTTATATATTCTCATCCCATTCCTTTACTAGATTGTGTGTATTAGGTTTTGTTGTGGAATATGTTAGATATTAGGTTTTGTTGTGGAATTGTTAGATATTACCTGTTAGATACTGCTGCACTGTCAGATCTAGAAGCATAAGCATTTCGCTACACTCGCAATAACATCTGCTAACCATGTGTACGTGGCCAATAACATTTGATTTGATTTGAACTCTACCTACATGTACATATTACCTCAACACCGGTGCCCCCGCACATTGACTTTGTACCGGTACCCCTTGTACATAGCCCCGCTATTGTTATTCACTGCTGCTCTTTAATTATTTGGCGCATGTGACAAATAAAATGTTATTTGATTTGATTTGAAAGTGCGTACTTGTAGCTGTGTTGGCTAATATAGTCAAAATGTTTGCTCTGGTAAGTTGAGCCAATGGCAAGTTTAACAAATTGAAGTGTTTTCTTCCCAGGTGTAATACAAGGCGTTATTGCTGGGATTTGAGGTAACAGGGCCTGGTCCGTTAAAAGTGTTAAAACAAAGAAGTACAAAGTGTTAGGTTTTAAGGCTGTTTTAAAAGATGCTTAAAATTATTTAAAGACAAAAAGGAAATTCTGATTGTTAAATTGTGTTTTGGAAATTAAGATAGACATGGTTTAAAAAAGTAGTGGTAATATTTCATTCAGAACAGACATTTGTAAGTGGCTTAACGTGCCCTGTTCCGCAGATCAACTTACAACTTACACCAAGTTGTGCCAAGAGACCACTTTTTTGGGCAAGCTATGTTTTAAAAACTGTTTACATGAATTCTGAATTATTCCACAGTTACACAACAGCCTGAAATATATGTAGATATCTTTGTTGGAAATAATACTATATTTCTCTTGATGGAGTGATGCTGAATGTAAACAATTGGTCAACTTACCCCACTCTCCCCTGCAGGACAGAGACACCATGTCAAACTATTCCTGGAGGAGACTTCATGCAACACATGTACCCCAGTGGCTCTCTTGCAGAAGATGTTCATTTTCCATCCATTGAGGAAAGGCCTTAATGGTTATTTATGATTCACGTCAGTATGTTCATTTATGTAGTAGTTAATAGTATATAATAGTTTAATTTATATTCAACATTTTATCTAAAGGTTTAACTATCAATGAGGACTGTTCTGATATTTCTGTTGAATGCAAAGAAAATCAAATGAACTCTGACATGTAGTTAATGAAAAGCTATGACGAATGTGGTTAAAAATAGTGACCAAACTTGGTGGCTAAATTTAGAATGTTCAAAAATCTGGTGTGTTCTACTCTTAAAAGTGATTATCCATCTGTCTTTCGGAGCTGTAGCCCAGGAGTAATCCAACTTGAATAGAAAGTCCATGCAACAATTTATTTGAAATAGAAGTGAATTAAAATAAAGAGTGTACTTGCGGGGGTGACAATCTTTTGTATTCAAGTTGTATCATCAACTGAAGCATCTTGAGCTACACAGTGCTACTAAGCCAAATAAACAGTGTATGGAACATGTCCTGAAAGAACCCAATCAACATCAAACACTAAGACGGACTGGAGGAGTGACTGAAGCCTAATAAACCCTATTATCACGCACCTCAGTGATCGAGAGTGGCTACAGTCTACAGCCTTCTAAAAGATTCAGCCTGGATAGATTCTAGTTTGTCCATACAATGTATTTGTTACAGACTCCAGCCCCAGCCCACCTCCATAGCCCTCCACACCTCCGGCCCCAGCCTCAGCCTCAGCCTCCATCCCACCTTCGCCAGCATCCAACCCACCTTCCCCAGCCCCACCCCACCATGCCTCAGATGAAAGCGGAGAAGCCAGTCACTCAGCGGCATCTGGTCTGATATCCATCTCCTGCCCTGTGCTGTGCTGCACGTAGCCTCACAGCTGTTGATAACACATCCACCAATGACTGACAAGATTACTAAACAATGTGCACATGTGCCCCCTCCCCACCCCAGACTAGCTACCTGTCTACGGGTCAGTTGATTTAGAGAAGAAAGGCTTGCTTGTTAGTTTTGTCAGAACATTTGAGTTCCAAGTGTGTAACGTCAGGACAACAGTCTAATCAGGGGTTTCGTTCTTTCTCATTCTTTCATGTTTTGAAAATGTAATGACGAAGTTAGTTAGTCAGTCAGTCAGTCAGTCAGTTGAAAATAATATCAATCACCTAAACTACAGTATGTAGGATGCAGAACAGGGTAGCATGAATATTTTGATGTGTCAGTTGTGATTATGAGTTATAGTCTGGACACAGAAAAGCAGGCATCTCTGTCTCCTCTGCTTCTCTTAATCACACTGATTGATCATGCACAGACAAATCCAATCAAATCCAATCAAATGTTTTTTGTCACATGCGTGGTAAAAAACAGGTCTGGACTGATAGTGAAATGCTTACTTACAAGCTTTTTCCAACAATGCACCGAGAAAGAAAATGGAGAAATAATAGAAAAGTAAAACAAGTAATTAAATAATTAATAATAGATACACAATGAGTAATGATAACTTGGCTTTATACAAGGGGTACCAGTACAGAGTGGATGTGCTGGGGTACGAGGTTATTGACGTAGATAAGTACATATAACTAGAAATAAAGTCACAGATAATAAACAGCAGCAGCAGTGTATGTGATGAGTCAAAAAAGTTAGTACAAAAAGAGTCAATGCAGATAGTCTGGGTAGCTTTTTGGTTAACAATTGAACTAACAATTGATCAGTCTTATGGCTTGGGGTAGAAACTGTTCCGGGTCCTGTTGGTTCCCGACTTCGGTACCACTTGCCGTGGAGTAGCAGAGAGAACAGTCTATGCCCTGGGTGGCTGGAGTCTGACCATTTTTAGGGCCTTCCTCTGACACCAACCGTTTTGTCTCTGTCGATCTATATGTGTGCCATCAATCATGAAGGCTTTGCAGAGTCACTCCTGGAATCACAAATACAAAAATGTGGTTTAGTAGCATAACACCCTAATGCTGCCGGCGCACACACCAACCATAATCTCTCTCTCTCACCTATCTCACCTATCTCATCTATATGGTAATGCTCTAACTCTGCCTGAAATGTGGTCTTTTGTCACGCAACCAAACAACCATGTCCAATATTTTATCAACAAATTGGATCACCACAAATTTTTGTCCCTATTTCAGTCAGACATTCCATTCGCACTTCCAGAATGTGAGGTTTCGGTTAACTAACTAATGAGACAAAACATCCTCAAATACATTCCAGATTGTCATGGTAATGAGAAGATCTGTTTATTGAACTGCACCTATCCCTCAGTCATTCCCATGCTGACAGAACACAATGGGTGTTTGTTGTGTGTAGCCCTGACAGAAAGGGGCTACTGATAGTCAGGTGGGCTAGCCTGCCTCAGTGTCTACAGAAAAACAGGTGTGTTCAGGCCTAGAGGAAAATGTCATTACCACCTGGCCAGGGGCGGCTTAATACAGGGGTTTACCGGGGCTGAAGCCCCTGGGCCCAGGTTCAGGCCTGTGGGGGGCCGAAGGGGCAGTAAACAAAAAAACAAACAAAAAACAATTATTAAGGAAATGTATACTGTATGAATAGATAAAAGGGACTAAGCCCGTCTTTCAACTTACTCTTGAAAGTTGTAATAGTAGAATGCACAAAGTGCAATTTCCAAATTGGGTAGTGCGTCACCAGTTTTCCTCTTCTCATGTCATTCATTGCATACAGTACCTTAGAAAGCTATTTATAACTTGTCAGAAATGTCCAGATCAACTAGCCCATGTCAGCTTTTTAGCTAGGTTTTTTTGCCCATAAATTTTGTTGTAATGTTTGAGTCTCTTGAATATCACATGAATACATATTAGACATAGCAAAATGTATAGAATTACAAGAAACAGAGCTTTAAAACTGCAACATTTTATCTGCACCCCATGACAAAATGTGTAGAAATTCAGGAAATAAACCTGCAAAATGTTGTCTCTGTCAAAAAGAGGAGTGTAAACAGTTTGTGTCATGAACGGTGCTTGTGTCCATAGAAAATGACGTGGCACACGAGCGCGCAGGGGGACGGTGGGGGGGCGGAGGGCGGGAACCCCTGCAATAACATATACACTATATATGCATAAGTATGTGGACACCCCTTCAAATGATTGGATTCAGCTATTTCAGCCACACCCGTTGTTGAAAGGTGTATAAAATCGAGCACACCGCCATGCAATCTCCATAGACAAACATTGTCAGTAGAATCGTCTTACTGAAGAGCTCAGTGACTTTCAACGTGGCACCGTTATAGGATGCCACCTTTCCAAGTCAGTTCGTCACATTTCTGCTCTGCCAGAGCTGCCCCGGTCAATTGTAAGTGTTGTTATTGTGAAGTGGAAATGTCTAGGAGCAACAGCTGCTCAGCCGCGAAATGGTAGACGACACAAGCAGCTGCAAATAAGCACTTGCAATGCCAAGTGTCGGCTGGAGTGGCGTAAAGCTCGCCGTCATTGGATTCTGGAGCAGTGGAAAAGCATTCTCTGGAGTGATGAATAATGCTTCACCATCTAGAAGTCCGACGGATGAATCTGGGTTTGGAGGATGCCAGAAGAACGCTACCTGACCTAATGTATAGTGCTAACTGTAAAGTTTGGTGGAGGAGGAATAATGGTCTGGGGCTGTTTTTCATGCTTCGGGCTACAGCATACAATGACATTCTGGACGATTCTGTGCTTCAAACTTTGTGGCAACAGTTTGGGGAAGGCGCTTTCCTGTTTCAGCATGACAGTGCACAAAGCGAGGTCCATAGAGAAATGGTTTGTTGAGATTGGTGTGGAAGAACTTGACTGGTCTGCACAGAGCCCTGACCTCAACCCCATCGAACACCTTTGGGATGAATTGGAACGCCGGCTGTGAGCCAGGCCTAATCACCCAACATCAGTGCCCAACCTCACTAATGCTGTTGTTGCTGAATGGAAGCAAATCCCTGCAGCAATGTTCCAAAATCTAGTGGAAAGCCTTTCCAGAAGAGTGGAGGATGTTGCAGCAAAGGGGGCCAACTCCTTATTAATGCCCATGATTTTGGAAAGAGATGTTTGACGAGCAGGTGTCCAAATACTTTTGTATGTAGTGTACTTTGTATTCCCAAGTGTTTCCTTTATTTTGGCAGTTACCAGTATGCCTACAGTTGGGAAGGCTACAGCATAGAAACAATTTCCTAATGCCCTGCACCTGGCTTTATACGTCTGGCTTTATACTAAAGAGCCTTACCTTTC
Source organism: Salvelinus fontinalis (assembly GCF_029448725.1). Taxonomy (NCBI): domain Eukaryota; kingdom Metazoa; phylum Chordata; class Actinopteri; order Salmoniformes; family Salmonidae; genus Salvelinus; species Salvelinus fontinalis. Next base: position 21,271,920 of record NC_074678.1, on the reverse strand, counting down.
AGGGGGTAACAAGCAGTCACTGACAAATACCTGCTCATATTATTTTCCCTCTTTGAGAGAATTGATCGAGCATACTTAGCCCCGTGAGGGCTGTGATTGGCTCTCCATCTGTGTGTGAGCACAGTGGCTGTATAAAACCCCAACTGTAGGAGATTTCACCAAGACACAGCATACCACTGAAACACTGAGAGGACTAACAGTCATACTTACAGACTTCTCCTCTTAACTCCAAACCACTGCAAATCATTCTCCTAGATTTGGATTGAGCAAACATACAACATGTGTAAGGGATTAGCAACACTGCCAGCAACCTGCTTAAAAAGGTAAGATGGTTATTCTACTTTGTTAGCATGTTGTTGTAGATCACTATCAACATGTATGGAACATGTATTGAGTTGTATGGAAGAGGATAAATGCAACAGTAACAGTTGGAAAATGCTAGGTTTAAAATTTGATGCAACAAAAGTAATGCAACATGTCATGTGAGATTCTAACCATTGAAAGATGTCATGTCTGTGCTGCAATGGGATATTTTCAGACAGTAATGTATGTTGAATACGAGCCTTGTGTGCCAGGAATCTTGGTTCTGTTATACAGTAAGTGCATTACATATAATAGGACACACGACTGTGAGATGTTTTAATACATTCTGTAGGCAAACATTACCCACTCTCTCTCCTCCCTCAGTGCCAAAGACATCAAACACAAGATTGGCTTTCTGCTCCAGAAGCCTGAGTTTCCAACAGACCAGAAACAGGTCAAAGAGAAGACGACTGCTGTCAAGAGGTGAGTGTACAGGAGAATAGTGACACTTTGAATGTATTGATTTATTTATAAAGGACATCTCTTTGAGATTAAGGATCTATTTTACCAGGGAGACCTGTTAAATGTGAGCAGCAAATAAAATCTTGATGCTCATTATCATACAGACTGAACAAAAATATTAACACAAGTGTTGGTGCCATGTTTCGTGAGCTGAAATAAAAGATCCAAGAAATGTTCCAAAAGCACAAAAAGCTGATTTCCCTCAAATGTTGTGCACAGATTTGTTTACATCCCTGTTAGTGAGCATTTCTCCTTTGCCAAGATAATCCATCTACCTGACAGGTGTGGCATATCAAGAAGCTGATTAAACAACACGATCAATACACAGGTGCACCTTGTGATAGGGATAATAAAAGGCCACTCTAAAATGTGCAGTTTTGTCTCACAACACAATGCCACAGATGTCTGAAGTTGAGGGAACATGCAATTGTGATGATGACTGCAGGAATGACCACCAGAACTGTGGCCAGAGAATTTTATGTTGATTTCTCTACCATAAGTCGCGACCAAACTCTTTCTGATTGGCAAGGCCTGGATCCCCAGTGGGTGGGCCTATACCTTCCCACCCATGTCTGTGCCCCTGCCCAGTCATGTGAAATCCATAGATTAGGGCCAAATTAATTTATTGCAATTGACTGATTTCCTTATATGAGCTGTAACTCAGTAAAATCTTTGAAATTGTTGCATTTATATATCATAGATAAAATAGCCTTCAGACTCCATTAAATTAATTTATCACACCATGGGGAATAATGCTCTCAAGGCAATACCCATTGTACACGTGGGTAAATAGGTTTTAATGCAGGGCTACACCTAGGTTTTGATTTACATTTGGTTAAGTTGTCAACTCACGTGAATTCAACGTGAAATAAACAAAACATGTCACCATGTCCTTGTATTTAGGTGAAAGGTTGGGTGAAAATACTAAATTCCCTTACCTCCAATCAGCTTTCAACATTGATTCAACATCATCACATTTATTTTTGTTGTTGAAATGACGTGGAAACAAAGTTGATTCGACCAGTTTTTGCATCTGTTGTCCCTAAACTATTTAGCATAGACAATATCCAGCCTGACTTTTTATTTCATTAGCACAAAATCTAATCAGTGCCCTCATGAGAAAAAACGAACACAACCCTTAATTGCAACCTCACAGTTTGCATTAATATTGATCAACTTTGATAATCTGATTGTAGCCAATGTAGGTGAACTCATTTTACTTTGAGTTCAAAAATGTAAATGGTGCTTTCAGTAAAAAACAAATCCTTTAATATAAAGCATTCTGTCATTGCATTTGCCTAGTCGCATACAGTTCAGCAGAAGCATTTTTAGGATTTACACGTGTAGTGGGAAAATCTTAGGCCTACAAGACAGGATAATACTACACACATTTTAATACTACACAAATTATCAAAATTAGTGGCTACTCTGACACTGTCAAACAGATAAATATAAACGCATCTAAGGCTAAGTTCATTGTTGAAAATAGGATCCTACGATTCTAAGATGAATTTAGCCTTAAGATGATTTTGAGATAACGAACCTTGACCTGGCCCAGGGCCAGGGCCAATAAAAAGAAGGGAAACACACAGATTGTACAATATATAACTATTATACAGTGCATTTGGAAAGTATTCAGACCGCTTGACCTTTGCCACATTTTGATACGTTACAGCCTTATTCTAAACGTTATAAAATTGTTGTTTTTTTCTCATAAATCCACACAAAATACCCCACGATGACAAAACTAAATGTTGCAAATGTATAAAAAATTAAACGAAATATCAGATTAACATAAGTATTCAGACCCTTTACTCAATACTTTGTTGAAGCACATTTGGCAGCAATTACAGCCTTGAGTCTTCTTGGGTATGACGCTACAAGGTTGGCATACCTGTATTTGGGGAGTTTCTCCCATTCTTCTCTGCAGATCATCTCAAGCTCTGTCAGGTTGGATGGGGTGCGTCACTGCACTGTTTAACAGCTCTCTCCAGAGATGTTTGATCGAGTTCAAGACCGGGCTCTGGCTGGGCCACTCAAGGGCATTCAGGGACTCGTCCCGAAGCCACTCTTGAGTTGTCTTGGCTGTGTGCTTAGGGTTGTTGTCCTGTTGGAAGGTGAACCTTCACCCCAAATCAAATGTTATTTGTTAAATGCGCTGAGTACAACAGGTACAGGTAGACCTTACAGTCTAAATATTCACATTTCCAGAAACAAGTCTCTTACCTTTGCCGCTTGCTATAGACCTCCCTCTGCCCCCAGTTGTGCCCTCGATACCATATGTGAATTGATTGCTCCCTATCTATCTTCTGAGCTCGTGCTACTAGGTGACCTAAACTGGGACATGCTTAACACCCCGGCCATCCTACAATCCAAGCTTGATGCCCTCAATCTCACACAAATTATCAATGAACCTACCAGGTACAACTCCAATTCTGTAAACACGGGCACTCTCATAGATGTCATCCTAACCAACTCGCCCTCCAAATACACCTCTGCTGTTTTCAATCAAGATCTCAGCAATCACTGCCTCATTGCCTGCATCCGTAATGGGTCTGCGACCAAACGACCACCCCTCATCACTGTCAAACGCTCCCCAAAACACTTCTGCGAGCAGGCCTTTCTAATCGACCTGGCCGGGGTATCCTGGAATGACATTGACCTCATCCCGTCAGATGATGCCTGGCTATTCTTTAAAAGTGCCTTCCTCACCATCTTACATAAGCATGCCCCATTCAAAAAATGTAGAACTAGGAATAGATATAGTCCTTGGTTCACTCCAGACCTGTCTGCCCTTGACCAGCACAAATATACACAGGCAGTTAGGAAAGCTAAGGCTAGCTTTTTCAAACAAAAATTTGCATCCTGTAGTACTAACTCAAAAAAGTTCTGGGAAACTGTAAAGTCCATGGAGAATAAGAGCACCTCCTCCCAGCTGTCCACTGCTCTGAGGCTAGGAAACACGGTCACCACTAAATCCACTATAATTGAGAATTTCAATAAGCTTTTCTCTACGGCTGGCCATGCTTTCCACCTGGCTACCCCTACCCTGGTCAACTGCCCGGCACCCTCCACAGCAACCCGCCAAAGCCCCCACCATTTCTCCTTTACCCAAATCCAGATAGCTGATGTTCTGAAAAATCTGGACCCTTACAAATCAGCCGGGCTAGACAATCTGGACCCTCTCTTTCTAAAATGATCTGCCAAAATTGTTGCAACCCCTATTACTAGCCTGTTCAAGGTCTCTTTCGTGTCGTCTGAGATTCCCAAAGATTGGAAAGCTGCCGCGGTCATCCCCCTCTTCAAAGAGGGAGACACTCTAGACCCAAACTGCTACAGACCTATATCTATCCTACCCTGCCTTTCTAAGGACTTCGAAAGCCAAGTTAACAAACAGATTACTGACCATTTCGAATCCCACCGTACCTTCTCCACTATGCAATCTGGTTTCAGAGCTGGTCATGGGTGCACCTCAGCCACGCTCAAGGTCCAAAACAACATCATAACCGCCATCGATAAGAGACATTACTGTGCAGCCGTATTCATTGACCTGGCCAAGGCTTTCGACTCTGTCAATCACCACATTCTTATTGGCAGACTCGACAGCCTTGGTTTCTCAAATGATTGCCTCGCCTGGTTTACCAATTACTTGTCCGATAGTGTTCAGTGTGTCAAATCGGAGGCCCTGTTGTTCGGACCTCTGGCAGTCTCTATGGGGGTGCCACAGGGTTCAATCCTCGGGCCGACTCTCTTCTCTGTATACATCAATGATGTTGCTCTTGCTGCTGGTGATTCTCTGATACACCTCTACGCAGACGACACCATTCTGTATACTTCTGGCCCCTCTTTGGACAAACTAACCTCAAGACGAGCTTCAATGCCATACAACTCTTAAATGCAAGTAAAGCGAAATGCATGCTATTCAACCGATCACTGCCCGCACGTGCTCGCCCGTATCTGCCCGTGCATGCTCGCCCTGCTCTGACTTAGAATACGTGGACAACTACAAATACCTAGGTGTGTGGTTAGACTGTAAACTCTCCTTCCAGACTCACATTAAGCATCTCCAATCCAAAAATTGGCTTCTTATATCGCAAAAAAGCATCCTTCACTCATGCTGCCAAACATACCCTCGTAAAACTGACCATCCTACCGATCCTCGACTTCGGTGATGTCATCTATAAAATAGCCTCCAACACTCTATTCAACAAACTGGATGCAGTCTATCACAGTGCCATCCGTTTTGTCACCAAAGCCCCATACACTACCCACCATTGCGACCTGTACGCTCTCGTTGGTTGGCCCTCGCTTCATACTCGTCGCCAAACCCACTGGCTACAGGTTATCTACAAGTCTCTGCTAGGTAAAGCCCCACCTTATCTCAGCTCACTGGTCACCATAGCAGCACCCACTCGCAGCAGGTATATCTCACTGGTCACCCCCAAAGCCAATTCCTCCTTTGGTCGTCTTTCCTTACAGTTCTCGTCTGCCAACGACTGGAACGAACTGCAAAAATCTCTGAAGCTGGAGACTCATATCTCCCTCACTAGCTTTAAGCACCAGCTGTCAGAGCAGCTCACAGATCACTGCACCTGTACATAGCCCATCTGTAAACAGCCCATCTATCTACCTACCTCATCCCCATACTGTATTTATTTATTTATCTTGCTCCTTTGCACCCCAGTATCTCTACTTGCACATTCATCTTCTGCACATCTACCATTCCAGTGTTTTACTTGCTATATTGTAATTACTTCGCCACCATGGCCTATTTATTGCCTTATCTTACCTCATTTGCACTCACTGTATATAGACTTTTTGTTTTCTTTTGTTCTACTGTATAATTGACTGTTTTGTTTATTCCATGTGTAACTCTGTGTTTCTGTCGCACTGCTTTGCTTTATTTTTGCCAGGTCGCAGTTGTAATTGAGAACTTGTTCTCAACTAGCTTACCTGGTTAAATAAAGGTGAAATAAAAAAATAGATATATTTTTTAATTATTAGTTATTTTTCTTTTTTTTCTACTTATCTATTCTTTTACTTAACACTTATATTTCTTAAAAATGCATTGTTGGTTAAGAGCTTGTAAGTAAGCATTCACTGTATTTTATTTTATTTTTTACACAGCTCACAGTTACACATGGAATAAACAAGCGTACAGTCAATAACACAATAGAAAAAAAGAAAGTCTATATACAGTGTGTGCAAATGACATGAGGTAAGGCAATAAATAGACCATAGTAGCAAAGTAATTACAATTTAGCAGATTAACACTGGAGTGATAGATGAGCAGATGATGGAGTGTATAAGTAGTGATACTGGTGTGCAAAAGAGCAGCAAAGTAAATAAAAACAATGTGGGGATGAGGTAGGTAGATTGGGTGGGCTATTTACAGATGGACTATGTACAGCTGCAGCGATCGTTTAGCTGCTCAGATAGCTGATGTTTAAAGTTAGTGAGGGAAATGTAAGTCTCCAAATTTAAGGGCAGCAGTAAAATAACAGTAGCAAGGCCATAAACAGGGGGTACCGGTACAGAGTCATTGTGCGGAGGCACAAGTTAGTCGAGGTAGTTGAGGTAATATGTCATACAGCCGAGAAGAACAATTGGATATCAGAGCGGTGGTAACTCACCAGCACTACCAGCATTACGACCAGGAATACGACTTTCCCGAAGCGAATCCTTTGTTTGCACCCCCCAGGGAAATTTAAAGGATTCCAGAGTCCTGCTCCTTGAAAGCAGCAGCTCTACCCTTTAGCTCAGTGCGGATGTTGCCTGTAATCCATAGCTTCTGGTTTGGGTATGTACTGTACGTACGGTCACTGTGGGGATGACGTCATCGATGCACTTATTGATGAATCCAGTGTCTGATGTGGTGCAATCCTCAATGTCATAGGAGGAATCCCAGAACATAGTCCTGTAGCTTAGCATCTGCGTCATCTGACCACTTCTGTATTGAGCGAGTCACCTGTGCTTCCTGCTTTAGTGTTTGCTTGTAAGCAGGAATCAGGAGGATATAATTATAGTCAGATTTGGTGGTCTAGAGTTTTTTTCCCTGGTTGCACATTTAACATGCTGATAAAAATGAGGTAAAACAGATTTAAGTTTCCCTGCATTGAAGGCCCTGGCCACTAGGAGTGACGCCTCTGGATGAGTGTTTTCCTGTTTGCTTATGGCATTATACAGCTCATTGAGTGCGGTCTTAGTGCCAGCATCGTTTGCGGCGGTAAATAGACAACTACAAAAAATAGATAAACTCTCTTGGTAAATAGTGTGGTCTACAGCTTATCATGAGATACTCTACCTCAGGTGAGCAAAACCTAGAGACTTTGATAATATTCGATTTTGTGCACCAGGTGTTTACAAATATACACAGACCCCCACCCCTTGTCTTACCGGAGGCAGCTGTTCTGTCTTGCCGATGCAGCGAAAACCACACCAGCTGTATGTTATCCATGTTGTCATTCAGCCACAACTAGTGAAACATAAGATATTACAATTAATGTCCCGTTGGTAGGATATTCGTGATCGTAGCTCATCCATTTTGTTATTCAATGATTATACGTTGGCTAATAGGACTTATGGTAGAGGCAGATTATCCACTCGCCGTCGGATCCTGACAAGGCACCCCAACCTACGTCCCCGATATCTCCATCTCTTCTTCATGAGAATGACGGGAATTTGGGCCTTGTTGGGTGTCTGAAGTAAATCATTCATATCCGACTCGTTAAAGAAAAAATCTTTGTCCAGTACGAGGTGAGTAATCTCTGTCCTGATATCCAGAAGCTCTTTTCGGGCATAAGAGACAGTGGTAGAAACATTAAATACAAATAACGTGAAAAAACACAATAGCACAATTGGTTAGGACCCCATAAAATGGCATCCATCTCCTCCGTCGCCATAATTTTCATGGTTCTTAGCAGGTTTTCTGGAGCAGGTTTTCATCAAGGATCTCTCTGTACTTTGATCTGTTCATCTTTCCCTCGATCCTGACTAGTCTCCTAGTCCCTGCCGCTGAAAAACATCCCCACAGCATGATGCTGCCACTCCCCTACTTCATCGTAGGGATGGTGCCAGTTTTCCTCCAGACGTGGTGCTTGGCATCTAGGCCAAAGAGTTTAATTTTGGTTTCATCAGGCCAGAGGATCTTGTTTCTCATGGTCTGAGAGTTCTTTCGGTACCTTTTGGCAAACTCCAAGTGGGCTGTCATGTGCCTTTTACTGATGAGTGGCTTCCGTCTGGCCACTCTACCATAAAGGCCTGATTGGTGGAGTGCTGCAGAGATGGTTGTCTTTCTGGAAGCTTCTCTGGAGCTCTGTCAGAGTGACCATCAGGTTCTTGGTCACCTCCCTGACCAAGGCCCTTCTCCCCTGATTGCTCAGTTTGGCCAGGCGGCCAGATCTAGGGGGTCTTGGTGGTTCCAAACTTCTTCCATTTAAGAAACATGGAGGCCACTGTGTTCCTGGGGACCATCAATGCATTTTTTGGTACCCTTCCCCAGATCTGTGCCTCGACACAATCTTGTCTCGGAGCTCTACGGACATTTCCTTTGTAACATAACAAAATGTGAAAAAAGTCAAGGGGTCTAAGTACTTTCTGAATCTACTGTATACTGCAGTAGGCTACTAAATCAACTTTCCAGTGGCACTGACTCATTCAATGATGAAGATAACATGAATATGCGTAGCCTAGGCCAGAGCTACTTTGAAATACAGTTCTGTTCATCCGAGTTGTTGAGAAAAAAAATGGTGGCTTCTACTGACAGATATCATTCATAGCCATCTATTTACCACCACAGACCGATGCTGGCACTAAGACTGTACACAACCAACTCTATAAGGCCATAAGTGTAACAGTTTAACTTTACGTCCGTTCCCTCGCCCCGACCCGGGCGCGAACCAGGGACCCTCTGCACACATCAACAACCGTCACCCACAAAGCATCGTTACCCATCGCTCCACAAAAGCCGCGGCCCTTGCAGAGCAAGGGGAACCACTACTTCAAGGTCTCAAAGCGAGTGACGTAACCGATTTGAAACGCTATTAGCGTGCACCACCGCTAACTAGCTAGCCATTTCACATCCGTTACATAAGCAAACAAGAAGATGCTCACCCAGAAGCGGCGCAATCTCAATCGCACTCCACACTGCCCTTTCCCACCTGGACAAAAGGAACAACTATGAGAGAATGCTGTTCATTGACTACAGCTCAGCATTCAACACCATAGTGCCTACAAAGCTCATCACTAAGCTAAGGACTAAACACTTCACTCTCTAACTGTATCCTGGACTTCCTGATGGGCCAACCCCAGCTGGTAAGGGCAGGCAACAACATGTCTGCTACGCTGATCCTCAACAAGTGGGTCCCTCAGGGGTGTGTAGCCCTCCTGTTCTCCCTGTTCACCCACGACTGTGTGGCCAAACATGACTCCAACACCATCAAGTTTGCTGACGACACAACAGTGGTAGGCCTGATCACCGACAATGATGAGACAGCCTATAGGGAGGAGGTCAGAGAACTGGCAGTGTGGTGCCAGGACAAAAACCTCTCCCCTCAATGTGAGCAAGACAAAGGAGCTGATCGTGGACTACAGGAAATGGCGGGCTGAGCAGGCCATTAACATCAACTGGGCTGTAGTGGAGCGGGTCTAGGGTTTCAAGTTCCTTGGTGTCCACATCACCAACGCTCTATAGTGGTCCAAACACACCAATATGGTCGTGAAGAGGGCATGACAAAACCTTTTTCCCCTCAGGAGACTGAAAAGATTTGGCATGGGTCCCCAGATCCTCAAAGTTCTACAGCTGCACCATCGAGAGCATCCTGACCGGTTGCATCACCGCCTGGTATGGAAACTGCTCAGCATCTGACCGTAAGGCGCTACAGAGGGTAGTGCGTATGGCCCAGTACATCACTGGGGTCAAGCTTCCTGCAATCTAAGACCTATATAATAGGCAGTGTCAGAGGAAAGCCCATAAAATTGTCAGACTCCAGTCACACAAGTCATAGTATGTTTTCTCTGCTACCGCACGGCAAGCGGTACCGGAGCGCAAAGTCTAGGACCAAAAGGCTCCTTAACAGCTTCTATCCCCAAAGCATAAGACTGCTGAACAATTAATCAAATGGCCACATTGACCCCCACCCCCCTCCCTTCCATTTGTTTTGTACACTGCTGCTTCTCGCTCTTGATTATCTATGCATAGTCACTTCACCCCTACCTACATGTACAAATTACCTCTAACCTGTACCCCCGCACACTGAGTCGGTACCGGTACCCCCTGTATATGGCCTCGTTATTGTTATGTTGTTACTTTTTATCATTTTTTACTTGAGTTTATTTGGTAAATATTTTCTTAACTCTTCTTGAACTGCGCTGTTGGTTTAGGGCTTGTAAAGTAAGCATTTCACTTTGTTTTCGGAGCATGTGATTTGCATTTGATTTGATTTCCCTTTTCAGCAGTAGGCATATGCTTTCCAAACCTTTATCCCGCAATTTTATTTTGAATTGAATTGTATTTGCGAAAGGTCTTTCGCTATACACTGACAGTGAGAAATAAAATCCATGGAAATAGAATCCGTAGAACAAAGTGCCCTTTCAAGTCAAGACTGACAGCCATTTTAAGAATACCCATGAGTATACCAGTCAAATTATCAGGGTGAGGTTCCAAAATCCTTTTCCAGCTAGCACATTTGGTTCCTTGGAAATTGTGGGAACTGTTCATTTTTGCCTATTTCAAAGGAAACAAGCATTCATTAAGATCAGTTGTGGCCAATTAGTGGGCACGACCAACAAATCTAACACATTTAACAAGATAGAAGATAGATTGTTTTTAAATAACATTCTTAGAACATTATTTGAATGTTACTGATGTTTTCTTGTGGTTTTATGTTCTGAGAAAGTATTTAAATTGAACCATGAGGAAACCTGCAGAAAACTTTATGCTGAAGTACTGGAATTCCCACAGAAGTCTGTTTTTCAACCTTCTCTGAACGTTCTGAGAACATGACTTTACAAAGAGCCATGAAGAATCCTGTAGTAAACATTATACTGAAGTACTGATATCCACACAGAAGAACGTTGCTTCTTAACGTTCTCTGAATGTTCTGAGAACATGACTTTAAATAGGACCATGAGGAAACCTGTAGGAAACGTTATGGGAAGGTTGTATGCAAAATAACCATAGGACAAATGGTTGGTAACGTATTAGCTCAAAGAGTTGTATAATATTATAAAATGTTGGTTACTCATTAGCTCAAAGAGGTGTATAATTAAAAAGGCCCGAGGGGGTGTGGTATTTGGCCAAAATACCACAGCTAAGGGCTGTTCTTAGGCACGACACAACACGGAGTAGCTGGATACAGCCCATAGACGTGGCATACTTGCCACATACCACAAACCCCCGAGGTGCCTTATTGCTTTTATAAACTGGTTACCAGCGTAATTATGGCAGTAAAAATACATATTTAGTCATACCCGTGGTATATGGTCTATTATAAACTAGGTGGTTTGAGCACTGAATGCTGATTGGCTGACAGCAATGGTATATCAGATCGTACACCACGGGTTTGACAAAAACATGTATTTATACTGCTGTAATTTATGTTGGTAAACAGTTTATAATAGCAATAAGGTACCTCAGGATTTGTGGTATATGGCCAATATACCACAGCTAATGGTTGTGTCTAATCACTCCGTGATGCGTTGTGCGTAAGAACAGCACTTAGCCGTGGTATATTGGCCATATACCACACCCCCCCGTGCCTTATTGCTTAAATATACCACAGCTTTCAGCCAATCAGCATTCAGTGCTCGAACCACCCAGTTTATAATGTTATAAAATGGTTGGTTACTCATTAGCTCAAATAGGTGAGTAATGTAAATAAGTGGTTGGTTACTCAATAGCTCGAAGAGGTGCATCTGGTGTGGCTGATGCTCATGGAAAATACAGTAGTCAAATACAGTATGTCCTGTTGTAAAGAACATTATGTAAGATGATATTACATCTACTGGTAGGCTATCATTAAAATACAGGTCATCAGCAATATGCAGGTCAAGAACTGTGGGATATCACACAGATGTACTGAAATATTAATAATATTATTGTTTCTCCCAGTAATACAGGTGTACAGTATAATAATTGTTATTTCTCTGGTTTTAGAGTTTCACCTGCTGATTTGGAGAAATGGAAGCTGTCCTTCAACAACCTGATGAATTGTGAAGGTGAGTTTCTCACAAATCAAAGAGACATCTTTAGAATACTGAAGGATTGGGGAGTCGATCTTGCTCAAATGTTATGGTGGTTTACTGAATTGAAAAGATCTATTGATTTTGAATTTAATTGAAGATGGAATTCCTGAATCTCTGACAAAACTCTACCATGACCTATTACCAAGTCAGACCACGGAACAACATTTCTTAAAAACTTGAGTGACATTTGTATCTCCCTCACCTCCTCTCCCCCTGCCTCTCTGACCCCAACTCAATTACATTCAATGGGCTTTATCACTCTCTAGGGTTCTGTTTAAAGACTGATGTCATAATGCCTGTGTGGGCTGTAGGGTACTTGTGGGTTTAGCTGTGTGCAGTTGGGGACTTCAGCCAGCTCTCCGGATACGTTTTCATGCTCTGGACATGTGCTATGTGTCTAGAGGATATGCTGGGTAGCCCCTAGACGCCTGCTGCTCTGCTCCCTCCCTGTGTGTGTGTGATGCGCTGGATGAACCAGAATTCTCAGTCCCCGCAGTTATATCCACGCGGCGGGAGGGTTTAGGGTCATTAAATATTGTGTGGATGAAGGGCGGGTGGGTGGTGGTCAGGTTGAATAAATGGAAAACAATGCATACACAAAATCTATAAATGTAAATTCTTGTGAAATTCATATCTATAAGCTACATAGTTTGTTCATTATTTTATCTGGCATTAGTGCCTAACTGTACACATGTCAAATACACACCAATCGCCAAATGCATTTGGGAACTTGGGAAGAAAAAGTTAACTGTCACGGCCGTTTAAAGGAGTGGACCAAGGCGCAGCGTTTTGAGCGTACATACTTATTTACTGATGTCGCTAACAAAAAAAAAAAGAAATATCAAACCGACACGTGACGCCAACGTAGTGCATCCAGGCAACTAACAAGGACAACTCCCCACAAAACCAAGTTGGAAAATGGCAACCTAAATAGGCTCCCCAATCAGAGACAACGATAAACAGCTGTCTCTGATTGGGAACCCATCCAGGCCAACATCAACCTAATTACCCCTAGACAATACAAATCCCCATAGATAACAAAAAACCCTAGACAAGAAAAACCCATAGAAAATACAAAAACTAAACAAACCACCCTAGTCACACCCTAACCTAATAAAAAATAAAAAAAAACAAATATAACAAGTCAGGGCGTGACATTAACGACGATCCACTGAGGCAAAAATAAAAATGTTGGATTTGTATTCAAGAAGAGAAAAGCTGTGAAATGGAGAGTTGACTTGAAAACAAAGAGAAGGGAGGGACTGAACAGCAATGTTTGGGAAAGATTTGGTGAAAAGAGGATGATAGCAGTGCCAACTATGTTTTGTGTGATGATTGTATGGCGCTATACAAATTCCACTGTCACAAGACGGGGACTGCAACATCAAGGGAACTGTAGTCTCATATGGGTTAAATGGAATAGTAGCCAAACTGAAATCTGGACATCTGACTGTAGGTTTATAACCTCTCACATAGCCTAATATAATATTAGGCTAACTTCTGCAGGATTAAGCATTTATTGCTGTAAAATTATACTTTGATTGAAAAAAAATATAGGAGAAATTCTGACAATTTTTAACAATTATCTCTGGTAGCCAACCCCCCAAAAATAAAACTACACCACTGATCTTGAGAGAAGTAATGCATGGTTATGGACCATCTGTAAAGGTGCTATCTTTATCAGCATCATTAAAGATAATAGTATTTCAAACACATAAAATATGCTTCCAAGGTGAACTGAAATCTTAACATAAACATGTTGAGTGGTTTTCACAGCTTTTAATTTCCTTAAAACCGGTCAAACGGATGTAATTTTCACATTTTGCATGGAATTTTTATTGCATTTTTTTCCCTGTCCCTAAACATCTTTGCTTTGAAAAGATGAAAGAATTTACCATGTCAATTAGATTGAAGCATTAATTTCATCGATTTATGACATTCTGAGCAAGTGTTTATTTAGTTTTCTAGGATAAGAAGTAATGACAGAAGAGAAGATGCATGTAGACAAGTTGACTAACAAATAACCAACCAAAATGTTGGAAATTATAAGCAGAAAAAATTCTGTGCCCCCTTTCAAAAAATCGTTCCGCCGTCTCTGACTCTACAACACATTTTCTATATTTGCGGGTTAGTGCCGGGTGCGGGGCTCAGATTTCCACTTTATCACATACAGTTGAAGTTGGAAGTTTACATACACTTAGGTTGGAGTCATTAAAACTTGTTTTTCAACCACTCAACAAATTTCACGTTAACAAACTATAGTTTTGGCAAGTCGGTTAGGACATCTACTTTGTGCATGACACAAGTAATTTTTCCAACAATTGTTTACAGACAGATTATTTCACTCATACTTCACTGTATCACAATTGCAGTGGGTCAGAAGTTTACGTACTGTAAGTTGACTGTGCCTTTTAAACAGCTTGGAAAATTCCAGAAAATGATTTCATGGCTTTAGGAGCTTCTGATAGGCTAATTGACATCAATTGAGTCAATTGGAGGTGTACCTGTGGATGTATTTCAAGGCCTACCTTCAAACTTAGTGCCTCTTTGCTTGACATCACGGGAAAATCAAAAGAAATCAGCTAAGAAGAAATATAGACCTCCACAAGTCTGGTTCATCCTTGGGAGCAATTTCCAAACGCATGAAGGTACCACGTTCATCTGTACAAACAATAGTACGCAAGTATAAACACCATGGGACCACGCAGCCGTCATACCGCTCAGGAAGGAGATGCGTTCTGTCTCCTAGAGATTAATGTACTTTGGTGCGAAAAGTGCAAATCAATCCCAGAACAACAGCAAACGACCTTGTGAAGATGCTGGAGGAAACAGATACTTTTGTATCTATATCCACAGTAAAACAAGTCTTATATCGACATAACCTGAAAGGGCGCTCAACAAGGAAGAAGCCACTGCTCCAAAACTGCCATAAAAAAGCCAGAGTACGGTTTGCAAATGCACATGGAGACAAAGATCGTACTTTTTGGAGAAATGCCCTCTGGTCTGATGAAACAAAAATGGAACTGTTTGGCCATAATGACCATCGTTATGTTTGGAGGATAAAGGGGGAGGCTTGCAAGCCGAAGAACACCATCCCAACTGTGAAGCACGGGGGTGGCAGCATCATGTTGTGGGAGTGCTTTGCTGCAGGAGGGACTGGTGCACATCACAAAATCGATGGCATCATGAGAAAGGAAAATTATGTGGATATATTGAAGAAACATCTCAAGGCATCAGTCAGGAAGTTAAAGTTTGGTTACAAATGGGTCTTCCAAATGGACAATGACCCCAAGCATACTTCCAAAGTTGTGGCAAAATGGCTTAAGGACAACAAAGTCAAGGTATTGGAGTGGTCATCCCAAAGCCCTGACCTCAATCCCATAGAACTTTTGTGAGCAAAACTGAAAAAGTATGTGCGAGCAAGGAGGCCTACGAACCAGACTCAGTTACACCAGCTATGACAGGAGGAATGGGCCAAAATTCACCCAACTTATTGTGGGAAGCTTGTGGAAGGCTACCCGAAACGTTTGACCCAAGTTAAACAATTTAAAGGCAATGCTACCAAATACTATTGAGTGTATGTAAACTTCTGACCCACTGGGAATGTGATGAATGAAATAAAAGCTGAAATAAATCATTCTCTCTATTATTCTGACATTTCACATTCTTAAAATAAAGTGGTGATTCTAACTGACCTAAGACAGGGAATTTTTACTTGGATTAAACATCAGGAATTGTGAAACTGAGTTTAAATGTATTTTGCTAAGGTGTAGTTAAACTTCCGACTTCAACTGTATATTCTGGTAGTTGGGTTATTAGCAGTTGCGGGCAGGTGCTGGTGAACAAACAGTGTGTGTGCTGACAGTCCCTGTGGTATCAGGCTGTGTGTGGGGACACCTTGTGGGGACACCTTGGGGGGACACCATATATAATTTGTATATGTCCAGCACCCATTTCGTATGATATGTTACTAATTACAATTCGTGATATATTTGACCAATTTGCAAAATGTACAATATGTTACGAATTTGCGAAACGTGCTATATGTTACGAATTAGCAAAATGTATGATATGTTATGAATTCCAACTAGGTTGCTAACGTTAGCTAGGCTAGGGGTTAGGGTTAAGTTCAGGGGTTAGGGCAAGGGTTAGCTGACATGATAAGTAGTTGAAAGTAGCTATAAAGTAGTAAGTAGTTGAATTTGCTAATTAGCTAAAATGCTAAAGTTATCCGTAATGAGATTTGAACTCACAACCTTTGGTTTGCTAGATGTTTGCCTTATATGGCTAACCAACCACCATACTTTTGTTTTTGCCTCAATAATCATCTGTCTTATGTAGCCATACCAAACGTATCATAGTTTTTACTTTTTCTATGTTACGTCTAGTCTGAGACCAGGCTGGGACACAGAGCAGGAGCAACGCCTCCTGAGAACCATCCAGGCCTTGACCGTCACCACTGACTCCCTACAGAGGGATTCTCTCTCACTCCCTCTCACTCTCTCTCACTCTCTCTCTCTCTCTCACTCTCATTCTCTCTCTCTCTCACCTTCTAATAGAGAAAAGCAGTTAGGATTTGTTTAATAGTGTGTGGTTTCATATCGAACACTCAACCCAGCACCCTGGAAATATCTCTGGATGTTACACATGCTAAGTAAGAGGATCTGAGACTGACCTAACCTCTTTCTCTGTTTGTTTGTCTGTCTGTCTATCAGGTGGTCGTACTGTGTTTACTGCGTTCCTGAAGTCAGAGCTCAGCCAGGAGAACTTGGAATTCTGGAACGCTTGCGAGGAATACAAAAAGTCTGCCCCAAACAAGATGGCGGTCAAAGCTAAAGAGATCTACGAACAGTACATTGAGGCAGACTCTCCAAATGAGGTCAAATGGGAATATTGATTGGCATGTTTATGGCTTTTTAAAATTATTATATTTCATTATTTAACCAGACAAGACAGAATAAATTCTTATTTACAATGACGGCCTGAACATATGCAAATATTATGCTAACAAGAGCAACACAACCTATACCAACTGAGAGCCACTCACAAAAGATGGTTTAAACTATAATTTTTATAGCATCATATAATTTTGATTTCTATGAATTTGAGAGTGGTTACATCCCCATCCCCATCCCTAATTTTTTCACCGAAACAGAGCACGCTTTGTTATTGTTTCAACTGAGGATTTCCCCTTCAATGAGT
Source organism: Salvelinus fontinalis (assembly GCF_029448725.1). NCBI lineage: Eukaryota > Metazoa > Chordata > Actinopteri > Salmoniformes > Salmonidae > Salvelinus > Salvelinus fontinalis. The sequence goes on along the minus strand of NC_074678.1, from coordinate 21,254,649 downwards.
CCCCCCTTTCGAAAAACACCTGTAATTTTTCCTTTGGGATTGTCCTTTTGGATTTTTATAGCACTTTTGTGGCACATTTTGTTGATACAGTATCCATGGTTATTTGCATTACTTTTACAGTGTATATCTCTTTTTCCCTCTCCCTATCAGGTGAACCTGGACTCAGCAACGCGAGAGGAGACCAGACAGAACCTGTCTATTGCCGGCTTATCCTGTTTCGATGACGCCCAGCAGAAGATCTTCACTTTGATGGAGAAAGACTCATACAGAAGGTTCCTCCACTCCAAACTGATCCAGGATCTGTCCCTGTTGAGCACCACCACCCCACTCTGTGCACTGAAGAAGATAGGAGGGAAAATAGGCTGTTCTGAGAACAGATGTGGTGCATAGATGGAGATGGAGAGAGAAATAAGGACGGATTGAAGAATGTGTAAAATTGTGTCAATCTGTGAGGGAAAGAGCAGGTAGTCTTGAAGAGAAAACATTATGAGTGGGTGGGGTTTTATTTTTTCTGTCCATTGTTCTAGATAACTATTTCAAGACGCATCACAAATAGATTATTTTTGAGACGAGGGGACGATTGGAGAGGGAGAGAACTGTCAGATGTAATTTTTCAGGAGAAATATGCTCCTGAAAGGATGCTCCTTTCTCTGATTTTCATTGTTGTGCGAGGGTCTGCTTTCTTTACACGGAATATCTTCCAGATCTCTAAAAATATTCAAATGGTTCAAACAAGCATTTAGGTATTTCACCCTGGTTAGTTCCCTGTGTCCCCTCTGTCTGGCTTTAATTAAGGGCTCCATGCTAAGTCATGCTTAAACACCAATAATGAAAATGCACTTCTTCAAACTGAGTGTTAAATTAGATTATAGTTTCTGAATGGATTGGTGTTAAAAGCTTCTTTCACCTGACTGATGTTTTTGTTTGACTCTGTTTTTCTGTCTTTACTTGACCTGTGGCCAGTTCATGCCCTGCTAAGGTGTAACTCAACAACAAAGTCATGACCAGGTGATGTTTTGATTCACAACACAGGGAGAAACAATCTGGAATTACTTCTCTATCCACCCCTAACAGACACACACAGACACGCACACACTCCCATTTGAGTAATTCAGCGACTTGCTTCAGCTGATCCTTTCCTGATGTGCTTATGAAGTAAACCTATTGATACTTTATCATTATATGGTTATTGGTAATGCTATTGATATCATTATATGGTTATTGGTAAAGCTATTGATATTGTATCATTATATGGTTATTGGTAATGCTATTGATATCATTATATGGTTCTGTAAGTTTTGTTAAAACATTACTCCTACTCGTCTCCAATGATGATGGCTAAATATTTATTATATAATAATCATCTTCATATTTATTTTCTTGTTTTCTTGACACGTTTATTCATTTATTTGTGAATAAAACAATGCATCAACAGAGTTGGTTACTTACTTTCATTCATTTATCCAAGTGAACGAAAGGCCAATACTGTAAAATGTACCAGTTTCGGAAACATACATATCCTAATATCAGCACACTAGCTGTACGTATTCTATTTAAGGCAATATGCAGTTTCCTACGACCATGTATTCCAATCATTGCATTGCCCTGTATAAACTGAATACATCACCACAAAAAAATTCTGATTTAATTAGTTCATCTGTTGATAAACAGAGAAACGGGATGACAGAGAGTTACAGACACTAGATTAAACTACTTGAAACTATGGACTGCTCTCAGTATAAATATTGATTTTACCTCCCACTGCATAGGTCACTGTGCCAGTGACAGAAGATATGCTCCAGTACACACTATTCCAACTAGTTTATTACCAGTACTGCAGCTTTAATGTGGAAAAGACAGTATTTACATACATACAACTTGGCATAAGAGTTGGGCAAAAATAGAAGTCGCAACTGTAGAGAAGACTAGGTTCACTCACTCTTTGCTACTCCAATACGTAGTCTTGACCCGTCCTATAACAAGCCATATTTAGAAAGATAAGGTCTTACGTCAGTGGCCTAATGCAGATCACGTCAATTTAAAGGTTATTTGTCTGTCACTGAAAGCACTTGTGTGAGCAGCAAACAACGAGTGGACATACAGTATTTAAAAAAAGTAATTTTAAGGTTACCTTTCGCACAGCTCTCATGGGTGCCAACAACAGTCAGGGTAATTTGTTTGGCCATTAAAGCTTGTTTATTCAGAACCACACTGAAGATACACTATAAGACTAAAAGAATATGGACACCCCTTCATATAAATGGATTCGGCTATTTCAGCCACACCTGTTGCTGACAGGTGTATAAAATGGAGCACACAGCCATGCAATCTCCAAAATGTTGCTTGATTGGTTGTTAGGCTATAGCTGGCCAAAATTAGGCTACATGAAAATTGCAATACTGTTAATATAACCGTCTGTTAGTGTGGGTTTTCAGTAAATGTATGTCAATCACAAAGCTGCATTTCATCTGCATTTCCTGCGGTACAGGAATATTCTCAACAACAAAAGTGTGATCAAATCTGTACCCACTTTTAATCCAATGTTACATAAATATTCTCTTGGTGAGTCTAAATTCTAACTTCAATTGACAAAATAAGGGAAAATATGCTGAAATATTAGTACAGCCAAGATAGTGTGATCATGCTGCCAACCTGGTTGTAGCAGAAGAATGAGTCTGTGCAGATTTAGATAGCTAACTAGTGTGAATGGATCTGGATTGACTAAGCAGAGGAAAATGGGTCTGGGCTGATATTTACAGGTACAGTATAATCGGTAGCCTGAGGTGGTTGTTGGATGACGCAGGAGAAGGCCTGTCAACTATATACTGTCTAACGGAGCTATTACAAGGGACTACACAGGCGGCCTCGACATGACCTGTGTACAATACATATGTCAGATACTTTCAAATACTTAGAGATATTTAAGGTAGTTTAGCTTGATTTAGCTGGAGTATGCTCTTTTGGAACTATTCCATTGGTAATTACTGTAAATCTCGGCCAGCTCAACTATTTGACCCAGGTCTGGCTCCAAGAAACATAAAAAGGTTTAAGCTTAGACTTTTACTGAACAATCTGATAGATGTTTGGCATTGACTCTGAGCTCTTTACTGAAAATAAGAGTGAGCCTTCATTGCATCTAGCTGATGAAAAGCGGAGGCCTGACATATACGCTATACACAGAGAGCTGCAGATGTTGAGCATGTGTGTGTAAAAGACCTTATCTTTCAAACAGTCCGTGAAGCACATAATCACACACACACAGGGCCGGATTAATGCAGTGGCTTACCGGGTATGAAGCACCTGGGCCCAAAAAGAATAGTAAAAAAAAAACGCATGGAATTTATACAGCATACAATATATTATATATACAGTATACACTACCGGTCAAAAGTTTTAGAACACCTACTCATTCAAGGGTTTTTCTTTATGACAAGAGTGTGCAAAGCTGTCAAGGCAAAGGGTGGCTACTTTGAAGAATCAAAAATCAAAAATATATTTTTATTTGTTAAACACTTTTTTGGTTACTACATGATTCCATATGAATTATTTCATAGTTTTGATGTCTTCTCTATTATTCTACAGTGTAAAAAATAGTAAACAAAGAACAACTCTTGAATGAGTAGGTGTGTCCAAACTTTAGACTGGTACAGTATACACACAGTTGAAGTCGGAAGTTTACATACATCTTAGCCAAATACATTTAAACTCAGTTTTTCACAATTCCCGACATTTAATGCTAGTAAAAATTCCCTGTCTTAGGTCAGTTTGGATCACCACTTTGTTTTAAGAATGTGAAATGTCCGAATAATAGTAGATATTAGGATTTATTTCAACTTTTATTGCTTTCATCAAATTCCGAGTGGGTCAGAAGTTTACATACACTCAATTAGTATTTGGTAGCATTGCCTTTAAATTTTTTTTAAAATTTTTAAAAATAAATTTGACCCCCTTTTCTCCCCAATTTTCGTGGTATCCAATCGCTAGTGATTACTATCTTGTCTCATCGCTACAACTCCCGTATGGGCTCGGAAGAGACGAAGGTCGAAAGCCATGTGTCCTCCGAAGCACAACCCAAACAAGCCGCACTGCTTCTTAACACAGCGCGCCTCCAACCCGTAAGCCAGCCGCACCAATGTGTCGGAGGAAACACCGTGCACCTGGCCCCCTTGGTTAGCGCATACTGCGCCCGGCCCGCCACAGGAGTTGCTGGAGCGCGATGAGACAAGGATATCCCTACCAGCCAAACCCTCCCTAACACGGACGATGCTAGGCCAATTGTGCGTCGCCCCACGGACCTCCCGGTCGCGGCCGGCTGCGACAGAGCCTGGGCGCAAGCCCAGAGACTCTGGTGGCGCAGCTAGCGCTGCAATGCAGTGCCCTAGACCACTGCGCCACCCGGGAGGCCTTAAATTGTTTAACTTGGGTTAAACATTTCGGGTAGCCTTCTACAAGCTTCCCACAATAAGTTAGGTGAATTTTGACCCATTCCTCTTGACAAAGCTGGTGTAACTGAGTCAGGTTTGTAGGCCTCCTTGCTCGCACATACTTATTCAATTCTGCCCACACATTTTCTATAGGATTGAGGTCAGGGCTTTGTGATGGCCTCTCCAATCCCTTGACTTTGTTGTCCTTAAGCCATTTTGCCACAACTTTGGAAGTATGCATGGGGTCATTGTCGATTTGGTAGACCCATTTGTGACCAAGCTTTAACTTCCTGACTGATGCTTTAAGATGTTGCTTCAATATATCCACATCATTTTCCAGCCTCATGATGCCATCTATTTTGTGAAGTGCACCTGTCCCTCCTGCAGCAAAGCACCCCCAAAACATGATGCTTCCACCCCCATGCTTCACGATTGGAATGGTATTCTTCGGCTTGCAAGCCAACCCCTTTTTCCTCCAAACATAACGATGGTCATTATGGCCAAACAGTTCAATTTTTGTTTCATCAGACCAGAGGGCATTTCTCCAAAAAGTACGATCTTTGTCCCCATGTGCAGTTGCAAACCTTTGTCTAGCTTTTTTTATGATGGTTTTGGAGCAGTGGCTTCTTCCTTGCTGAGCAGCCTCTCAGGTTATGTCGATATAGGACTCGTTTTACTGTGGATATATATACTTTTGTACCTGTTTCCTCCAGCATCTTCACAAGGTCCTTTGCTGTTGTTCTTGGATAGATTTGCACATTTCGCACCAAAGTACGTTCATCTCAGAATGCATCTCCTTCCTGAGAGGAATGACGGCTGCATGGTCCCATGGTGTTTATACTGCGTACTATGGTTTGTACAGATGAACGTGGTACCTTCAGGCATTTGGAAATTGCTCCCAAGGATGAACCAGACTTGTGGAGGTCTACATTTTCTTCTGAGGTCTTGGCTGATTTCTTTTGATTTTCCCATGATGTCAAGCAAAGAAGTACTGAGTTTGAAGGTAGGCCTTGAAATACATCCACAGGTACAACTCCAATTGACTCAATTGATGTCAATTAGCCAACCAGAAGATTCTAAAGCCATGACATCATTTTCTGGAATTTTCCAAGCTGTTTAAAAGGCGCAGTCAACTTAGTGTATGTAAACTTCTGACCCACTGGAATTGTGATACAGTGAATTATAAGATAAATAATCTGTCTGTAAACAATTGTTGGAAAAGTACTTGTGTCATGCACAAAGTAGATGTCCTAACCGACTTGCCAAAACGATAGTTTGTTAACAAGAAATTTGTGGAGTGGTTGAAAAATAGGTTTTAATGACTCCAACCTAAGTGTATGTAAACTTCCGACTTCAACTGGACATATATATATATATATATATATATATATATATATATATACATTGAGTGTACAATATATTAAGGATTACTTTCTCTTACCATGACATAGACTGACTAGTTGAATCCAGGTGAAAGCTATGATCCCTTATTGATGTCATTTCTTAATTCATTAGAGTCAACATGGGCCAGCATCCCTGTGGAAGGCTTTCGACACCTTGTAGAGTCCATGCCCTGAGAAAATTATTACATTCTGAGTGCAAAAGGAGGTGGACGTTGGGGAGGGGGGGGGGGGGTCTGTCTGTGTATTGCTTCATTGGCATCAGTAATTGTTTGTTTGAATTCAAGACCAGATTGATCTCAGTTGGTCAGTGTCTGAGTAGCCACTCATTTCGACCATCTGTGTGGTATTAAAAAATATTCAGCTGTCTTTTGTCCGGTAAATGACACAGAATTGCATGAAATGCGTTTTTAAAATGCCATGTTTTTTCTGGCCTTGCTAAATAAGGTTCCCCATATGTGGAAATCCTAATAACACCTCTGCTCAACTGTAGCCTATTCCACATGGCAAATGTTATTATAGCTCTATTTTAAGGTATTTTTCATTCAACTGTAAATTTACCACGCATCGAATTGCATCTTGGTACATGGATTTGTTTACAGATAATTACGGTGTGCCAGGAAGTGGGGGAGCTATAAATAATTCAAAACCCTGGGACCTATGATTTCTCACACTCACACAGACAGTAAGTGACTGTCTCTGGAACAGCAGTGAAGTAATCAATCAAGTGTAGAATTGTGTAACACTGTTCCCTTACCACGAGGCCACACAATGTGTTTCAGACATTCCAGATAGCTCAAAACGTATGTTTCTTAGAGCTTGGGGAGAGCGTGGTTGTCCTATGGTTCTTTTTCATATAACCTTCCCAGAAGTTTCTGGGAAAGGTGCAGGACAGTTGCTTGGTTTTAGAACACTTTAAGGAACTTAACAAAAAAACGGATTTCATTACAGAATTTTTCCTAAAGATTCACAGATGGTTATATGTCATTTCATTTTAGGTAATTTTCTAGCCATGTTCTCCAAATTGTTTGACATTGGGAATGTTCTGAAAAAGTTCACAGAACTTTAAGAAACAACATTCTTCTACAAACAACAACATACAGACGCACACAAACATCCACAACATCCCCCCTGTCCAGACCCACCTGTTCACACCCCCTTCTCCAGTCCCCACATCACTCTCCGCCACATAGCCTCAAACTGCACCATTTTGTTTCTCTCCATAGCCCATGCATTTTCAACATTTAGATAATAAAGAATTTCCGGGTTGGTTGATTTTCTCTTTTTAAGTATATGTTTTTTTTAAATGATTGACGACAAAAGTATCGTCCAATCCGTCAGGTATCTCATTGCAACCTCATATGCCATGTCTTGAAATATGCAAACAAACGGATTAAAAGTAAATTGACATTATACATTCGGTGGGAATTCGATTACTTCAGCATGTTTCCCACGGGTTTCCTCAGAGCCCCACATTTTTGAGCTCCACCTGTATACCTGTTTGGATGTTATTTTTACATTAACATGTGTCACATATCAGTTTGCAAGAAAAAGTAACAAAAAAAATCTGTGAGTTAATAAAGCCGCATACAAACATGATAATTTTTTTGCTTTCTTGAGTAAGGCAGCTCCAAATTGGAGGTGTTTCAGTCTAGCTCAGTGCTTTCTGTGGTGGTGGTGGGGCAGTCAGCGGAAAATACAGAGCATAGGGGTTGGTAATGTTCTCTAGTTGGCTCAGTGTTCTGTCACTCATGGGGACACTACGTCAATGCAAAATCTACGGGGAGAGATAAAATATTCAAGCCCCTTGTGTGCTGCCATTGAGTTACATTAGAAGTGCCAATCCAAGAAGGCTCAAGGTCATTGGCCACATATAAAATGAAATCAAATCACGTTATATCTACAGTAGCTTTGATTGGACTCATGTGAACATCATTCTTTCAAAATCTTAGCTAGTAAGCTAGCAGTCGTCATCATGAATCAAGTCGACAATCTACTGGCAAATTCTTTTCAACCCTTGTCATATAAAGAGAAATTATGAAGAGAAATTATAGATAAAACATATCGGTGCTCATCGGCCATTGGACATAAACATTGCACAACAAGTTGGAAATCACAAATTCAATAATGAGTGGTTTGGAAGGCTAACTGCAAGCATTGCAAAGCAATCACTAGTCTGCTATTCAGTGGAGTGGATGAGTGTACAAGCTTAAAAGGATAACAATTTTATTGTATGCTGCTGAATACATGATTTAATATGCCAGGGAGATGTATACTGTAGCTAAGAAAGTAATACTAAGTGTATGTTGTGTAGTAAGCTGTTCGTAGCCCATGTCCCTCACCCTAATAACTGGGTCCCTTTTCCCTTATAATTTAGCCTATTGTTCTGACTTGGTGGTGCACATGTAGCCTATAGCCTGTTTTAGAGAAATGTAATCATTGAATACTGTAAGAGCTCTCATTGTCTGCTTATATGCCCCCTTTATTTATCCTACGGTTCGGAAATGGTGTGCAGGGAGAACACTGTAAGAACGGCCCATGTTCTGAATTATGTTGCTGTACATTTCAAAAGTGCTGAACAAATAGTTATGTAGACTACATCCGTCCTCGCTCGCTCATTAATGTCTTAATCGAAATAACGGATTGCATCTTATCCAATCATCGTCCCCTTATGCCATAGTTTGTACATCTCAATTGTCAGTAGAAACAACATTTGTTTAAGCAAGTCAGTCATATCAGCTACGTTTTTTTAAAGGCAGTAAATGATGCTGAATGAACTGCTTTGCTGCCAGACAAGGCTTCGCTGATAGCCAGGTATAACAGTGTTAAGGTGTTGGGACTGCTGTTGGGACTCTGCTGTTAGGACAGCTTTATGTAGGCCCTAACAGTTTGTGGGCACAGTTTGTCACCGTTATAGTCCAATTAATGTATTGTTTAGTATTGTGTTGTGTTGTGTAGTGGCTTTGCTGGCATGCATAAAAACATACATATATTTTTTTGCTACCATGATTTACATGCTAAAACTGTCGCTTGACTTAAGCAATGTTCTCAGAACATTCAAAAAATGTATGCTTTCTGTCAGTTCTTGGCGATATTCCTGGAATGTTCTAAAAAATGGAATTCTACACATTAACATCAATAAGCTCAGTGCCCACTTATTGGTTATACTTGATCTTAATGAGTCCTGGTTTCCTTTGAAATGTGGTCTGTTTGAATAGTCTAAAATGAACAGCTTTGTATGCGTAAAAAAACATGGCATGCTAGCTCCATCCTCGTGGTGCTGTGGACTAATTCCATGGATAGCGAGTGAAAATCACAGGTTTGAATCTCACTGATGCCATGTCACAATCAAAAAGAAATGTGCTTGCATGATTAATGCCTAAGCAAATTTCCATTTGTCATATCTGTAATAAATAAGATAGAAGTATTATTAAAAGTCTTGTTGAAACATTCAGTCCAACTTTCAAGGAAGTTATTTAAAAACCTCCAAATAATATTTGCATTTCTTTCTTAGTGTTAATAAAACTTTCACTAATAACCATAACAAAAGATTTAGAGAATATTCTCAGATTGTTACTTAATTACCTTAAAATACTCTATAATTTCCCTTCTCAGAGTGTTAATAAAATCTCCCAGGAAAACTGTCAAGGAGCTTGAGTAAAATGCTATCAGAACCTCCTTGCAACCTAAAAAGAAACAGTCCCAGAACAGTCTAGAAGGTTCGCTTCTGTTGTCACAATGTAACAAAAAGTTCTGTTTTACCAGTCAGGAAACATACTTTAGGGCTTCGTTCCCATAACCAATCTGAATCCAAAAATAGACGTTGCCACAGTTTCCAAAGAACCAAACATGCTAGCTGGGTTGAGGCAAACTGTAGAAATGTATTTCCCTGCTCCTCATTTTGCTATCAATATTTTTGGGTTTATGTTATTATTTTAGTTTGCATTTACATTACATTTAAGTCATTTAGCAGACGCTCTTATCCAGAGCGACTTACAAATTGGTGCATTCACCTTATGACATCCAGTGGAACAGCCACTTTACAATAGTGCATCTAGATCTTTTAAGGGGGGGGGGGGGGGGGCAGAAGGATTGCTTTATCCTAGGTATTCCTTGAAGAGGTGGGGTTTCAGGTGTCTCCGGAAGGTGGTGATTGACTCCGCTGTCCTGGCGTCGTGAGGGAGTTTGTTCCACCATTGGGGTGCCAGAGCAGCGAACAGTTTTGACTGGGCTGAGCGGGAACTGTACTTCCTCAGTGGTAGGGAGGCGAGCAGGCCAGAGGTGGATGAACGCAGTGCCCTTGTTTGGGTGTAGGGCCTGATCAGAGCCTGAAGGTACTGAGGTGCCGTTCCCCTCACAGCTCCGTAGGCAAGCACCATGGTCTTGTAGCGGATGCGAGCTTCAACTGGAAGCCAGTGGAGAGAGCGGAGGAGCGGGGTGACGTGAGAGAACTTGGGAAGGTTGAACACCAGACGGGCTGCGGCGTTCTGGATGAGTTGTAGGGGTTTAATGGCACAGGCAGGGAGCCCAGCCAACAGCGAGTTGCAGTAATCCAGACGGGAGATGACAAGTGCCTGGATTAGGACCTGCGCCGCTTCCTGTGTGAGGCAGGGTCGTACTCTGCGGATGTTGTAGAGCATGAACCTACAGGAACGGGCCACCGCCTTGATGTTGGTGGAGAACGACAGGGTGTTGTCCAGGATCACGCCAAGGTTCTTAGCGCTCTGGGAGGAGGACACAATGGAGTTGTCAACCGTGATGGCGAGATCATGGAACGGACAGTCCTTCCCCGGGAGGAAGAGCAGCTCCGTCTTGCCGAGGTTCAGCTTGAGGTGGTGATCCGTCATCCACACTGATATGTCTGCCAGACATGCAGAGATGCGATTCGCCACCTGGTCATCAGAAGGGGGAAAGGAGAAGATTAATTGTGTGTCGTCTGCATAGCAATGATAGGAGAGACCATGTGAGGTTATGACAGAGCCAAGTGACTTGGTGTATAGCGAGAATAGGAGAGGGCCTAGAACAGAGCCCTGGGGGACACCAGTGGTGAGAGCGCGTGGTGAGGAGACAGATTCTCGCCACGCCACCTGGTAGGAGCGACCTGTCAGGTAGGACGCAATCCAAGCGTGGGCCGCGCCGGAGATGCCCAACTCGGAGAGGGTGGAGAGGAGGATCTGATGGTTCACAGTATCGAAGGCAGCCGATAGGTCTAGAAGGATGAGAGCAGAGGAGAGAGAGTTAGCTTTAGCAGTGCGGAGCGCCTCCGTGATACAGAGAAGAGCAGTCTCAGTTGAGTGACTAGTCTTGAAACCTGACTGATTTGGATCAAGAAGGTCATTCTGAGAGAGATAGCAGGAGAGCTGGCCAAGGACGGCACGTTCAAGAGTTTTGGAGAGAAAAGAAAGAAGGGATACTGGTCTGTAGTTGTTGACATCGGAGGGATCGAGTGTAGGTTTTTTCAGAAGGGGTGCAACTCTCGCTCTCTTGAAGACGGAAGGGACGTAGCCAGCGGTCAAGGATGAGTTGATGAGCGAGGTGAGGTAAGGTAGAAGGTCTCCGGAAATGGTCTGGAGAAGAGAGGAGGGGATAGGGTCAAGCGGGCAGGTTGTTGGGCGGCCGGCCGTCACAAGACGCGAGATTTCATCTGGAGAGAGAGGGGAGAAAGAGGTCAAAGCACAGGGTTGGGCAGTGTGAGCAGAACCAGCGGTGTCGTTTGACTTAGCAAACGAGGATCGGATGTCGTCGACCTTCTTTTCAAAATGGTTGACGAAGTCGTCTGCAGAGAGGGAGGAGGGGGGGGAGGGGGAGGAGGATTCAGGAGGGAGGAGAAGGTGACAAAGAGCTTCCTAGGGTTAGAGGCAGATGCTTGGAATTTAGAGTGGTAGAAAGTGGCTTTAGCAGCAGAGACAGAAGAGGAAAATGTAGAGAGGAGGGAGTGAAAGGATGCCAGGTCCGCAGGGAGGCGAGTTTTCCTCCATTTCCGCTCAGCTGCCCGGAGCCCTGTTCTGTGAGCTCGCAATGAGTCGTCGAGCCACGGAGCGGGAGGGGAGGACCGAGCCGGCCTGGAGGATAGGGGACATAGAGAGTCAAAGGATGCAGAAAGGGAGGAGAGGAGGGTTGAGGAGGCAGAATCAGGAGATAGGTTGGAGAAGGTTTGGGCAGAGGGAAGAGATGATAGGATGGAAGAGGAGAGAGTAGCGGGGGAGAGAGAGCGGAGGTTGGGACGGCGCGATACCATCCGAGTAGGGGCAGTGTGGGAAGTGTTGGATGAGAGCGAGAGGGAAAAGGATACAAGGTAGTGGTCGGAGACTTGGAGGGGAGTTGCAATGAGGTTAGTGGAAGAACAGCATCTAGTAAAGATGAGGTCAAGCGTATTGCCTGCCTTGTGAGTAGGGGGGGAAGGTGAGAGGGTGAGGTCAAAAGAGGAGAGGAGTGGAAAGAAGGAGGCAGAGAGGAATGAGTCAAAGGTAGACATGGGGAGGTTAAAGTCACCCAGAACTGTGAGAGGTGAGCCGTCCTCAGGAAAGGAGCTTATCAAGGCATCAAGCTCATTGATGAACTCTCCAAGGGAACCTGGAGGGCGATAAATGATAAGGATGTTAAGCTTGAAAGGGCTGGTAACTGTGACAGCATGGAATTCAAAGGAGGCGATAGACAGATGGGTAAGGGGAGAAAGAGAGAATGACCACTTGGGAGAGATGAGGATCCCGGTGCCACCACCCCGCTGACCAGAAGGTCTCGGGGTGTGCGAGAACACGTGGGCAGACGAAGAGAGAGCAGTAGGAGTAGCAGTGTTATCTGTGGTGAGCCATGTTTCCGTCAGTGCCAGGAAGTCGAGGGACTGGAGGGACGCATAGGCTGAGATGAGCTCTGCCTTGTTGGCCGCAGATCGGCAGTTCCAGAGGCTACCGGAGACCTGGAACTCCACGTGGGTCGTGCGGGCTGGGACCACCAGGTTAGGGTGGGCGCGGCCACGCGGTGTGAAGCGTTTGTATGGTCTGTGCAGAGAGGAGAGAACAGGGATAGACAGACACATGGTTGACAGGCTACAGAAGAGGCTACGCTAATGCAAAGGAGATTAGAATGACAAGTGGGCTACACGTCTCGAATGTTCAGAAAGTTAAGCTTACGTTGCAAAAAAATAAAAATAAAATACAAGATCTTATTGACTAAAATGATATAGTACTGCTGGCTGGTGAAGTAGCCTGGCTAGCAGTGGCTACGTTGTTGAAAGTGAAGCTGGCTAGGTAACCTCGACAATTTCACTAAAGTTCTCTAAACTACACAATTATCATGGATACAAGGACAGCAAAGACAACTAGCTAACACTACGCTAATCAAGTCGTTCCGTTGTAATGTAAGTTTCTACAGTGCTGCTATTCGGTAGAAGTTGGCTAGCTAGCAGTGTTGGCTAGGTAGGAGGACGGCAGCGCGGCAGGCGAAAAATAGCTGGCTAGCTAACCGATAATTACTCAAAGCTACACAATTATCTTAGATAAAAAGATAGCAAAGAAAACTATGTAGCTAGCTAACACTACACAAGTCAAGTCGTTCCGTTGTAATGCAATTGTTTCTACAGTGCTGCTAATCGGTGGCTAGCTGGCTATCTAGCAGGGTTGACTACGTTACGTTACGTTAGGGCGAGAATACCTGGCTAGCGAACCTCAGCGAACCTTGATAACTACACAATTATCACCGATACAAAGACGGCTATGTAGCCAGCTAAGTAGCTAGCTAAGATCGAACAAATACAAATCAAAGATAGCAAAGACAACTGTGTAGTCAGCCAACACTACACTGATCAAGTCGTTCCGTTGTAATGCACTCGTTTCTACAATGCTGCTATTCGGTGGCAAGCTGGCTAGCTAGCAGTGTTGGCTACGTTGCGTTACGTTAGGGCGAAAATAGCTGGCTGGCGAACCTCAATAACTACACAATTATGTTTGATGCAAAGACGGCTATGTAGCTAGCTAAGATCAAACAAATCAAACCGTTGTACTGTAGTGAAAATGAAAATCAGACCGTTGTACTATAATGAAATGTAATGAAGAGTTTATACTACTATTCGGTAGACGGTGGACGTTTGCTAGCTGCTGGGCAGATAGCAGTGTGGACTACGATAGACGACGGAATACGATAATTACGCAATTATCTTTTATACACAGACGGCTAAGTAGCTAGCTAAGAAGAAATTGCTAAGGTTAGACAAATTAAACCGTTGTACTATAATGAAATGTAATGAAATGTAATGAAAATGAAATGAAAAGTTATACTACCTGCAGAGCGAATGCAAATGCGACCGCTCGCTCCAAACCGGATGTAAATAATTTTTTGCAATATTAAGAAATTTGTTCTCGACTTCAGAAGTTTTGCTTGATATTAATTGCACAACAGAGAACTCACTCACGAGAGGATTGCACCATATATTTATAATGTTACTCTATTAAAGGTGTTTGTTGCGACAATCCTTCATTGAAACATTAACAAAGTAGGCGCCCCACCACAGTTTCCGTAAAAAGCTGAGGGATGGGGGTGCAGAAATGCAAAGACTACACTATGGATGCAAGGACTGACCCGCCATGAAATATTTGTTTTGTTTCAACCATGTTTTAAGCTATATAGTGTTTGTTTATATTTACTTTGTTTACAAACATTGGAGTAAATGTGGAGTTTTCTTACAGGTGAAACTGCAAATTAGATTTTCACTTTCACATGTGGAATTGCAAGTTCATATGTGAAAAACTCACTTTCACATATAAGACTGTACATTTTTACATGATTATTTTTCACATGTGAACTTACAATTCTTCATGTGAAACGCATGTGAAACTGCATATCCGATTGTCACGTGGAAGTTTTGAAAATGTGAAACCTCAAATTTCACATAGAAGTTTTGAAACTGCAATTCACATATGAGGTGAAAACATCTTATTCTCCTCACATTTACATTTACATTTAAGTCATTTAGCAGACGCTCTTATCCAGAGCCTATGAAAGGTGGTGCCAACATGTAAACTCTAAATTGAATATATGTGAAAATATGATTTCATGTGAAATTTAAGCTCAGCATGTGGAAACAGTTCTTTCACCGGTTAAACTGCAAATTTGATGTTTTTTTTGGTAAGGGTTCTACCTGTGTCTGTCTGTGTGTCTACTTGCCCATCAGGTCGGCATTAACTGATCCAGATACAGTGGCAAGAAAAAGTATGCGAACCCTTTGGAAATACCTGAATTTCTGCATGAATTGGTCATAAAATTTGATCTGATCTTCATCTAGGTCACAACAATAGACAAACACAGTCTGCTTAAACTAATAACGCACAAACAATTATACATTTTCATGTATTTCTCTGAACACACCATGTAAACATTCATAGAGCAGGGAGGAACAAGTATGTAACCCTTGGATTTAATAACTGGTTGACCCTCGTTTGGCAGCGGACTACTAAAGAAAAACCAGCCCCGTCGCGGACCACGACCACTATGTCTTGCACCCAGACAGACTAAACAACTTCTTTGCTTGCTTTGAGGACAATACAGTGCCATTGACACGGCCCGGTACCAAAACCTGCAGGCTCTCCTTCACTGCAGCCAACGTGAGTAAAACATTTAAACGTGTTAACCCTCGCAAGGCTGCAGGCCCAGACGGCATCCCCGGCCGCGTCCTCAGAGCATGCGCAGACCAGCTGGCTGGTGTGTTTACGGACATATTCAATCAATCCTTATCCCAGTCTGCTGTTCCCACATGCTTCAAGAGGGCCACCTTTGTTCCTGTTCCCAAGAAAGCTAAGGTAACTGAGCTAAATGACTACCGCCCTGTAGCACTTACTTCCGTCATCATGAAGTGCTTTGAGAGTCTAGTCAAGGACCATATCACCTTCACCCTATCTGACACCCTAGACCCACTCCAATTTCCTTACTGCCCAAATAGGACCTATGTAAGAATGCTGTTCATCGATTAGAGCTCAGCATTTAACACCATAGTTCCCTCCAAACTTGTCATTAAGCTCGAGACCCTGGATCTCGACCCCGCCCTGTGCAAATGGGTCCTGGACTTCCTGACAGGCCGCTCCCAGGTGGTGAGGTTAGGTAACAACATCTCCACCCCGCTGATCCTTAACACTGGGTCCCCACAAGGGTGCGTTCTCAGCGCTCTCCTGTACTCCCTGTTCACCCACGACTGTGTGGCCATGCACGCCTCCAACTCAATCATCAAGTTTGCAGACGACACTACAGTGGTAGGCTTGATTACCAACAATAACGAGACAGCCTACAGGGAGGAGGTGAGGGCCCTCGGAGTGTGGTGTCAGGAAAATAACCTCACACACAATGTCAACAAAACAAAGGAGATGATCGTGGACTTCAGGAAACAGCAGAGGGAGCAGCCCCCTATACACGTTGACAAGACAGTAGTGGAGAGGGTAGAAAGTTTTAAGTTCCTCGGCGTACACATCACTGACAAACTGAAATGGTCCAACCACACAGACAGTGTGGTGAAGAAGGCGCAGCAGCGCCTCTTCAACCTCAGGAGGCTGAAGAAATTCGGCTTGTCAACAAAACACTCACAAACTTTTACAGATGCACAATCGAGAGCATCCTGTCGGGCTGTATCACCGCCTGGTACGGCAGCTGCTCTGCCCATAACCGTAAGCCTCTCCAGAGGGTAGTGAGGTCTGCACAACGCATCACCGGGGGCAAACTACCTGCCCTCCAGGACACCTACACCACCCGATGTCACAGGAAGACCAAAAAGATCATCAAGGACAACAACCACCCGAGCCACTGCCTGTTCACCCCGCTATCATCCAGAAGGCGACGTCAGTACAGGTTAGAGGTCGACTGATTATGATTTTTTAACGCTGACACCGATACCGATTATTGGAGGGCAAAAAAAAAGCAGATACCGATTAATAGACCGATTTTTAAAATGTATTTGTAATAATGACAATTACAACAATACTGAATGAACACTTTTATTTTGACTTAATATAATACATCAATAAAATCAATTTAGCCTCAAATAAATAATGAAACATGTTCAATTTGGTTTAAATAATGCAAAAACAAAGTGTTGGAGAAGAAAGTAAAAGTGCAATATGTGCCATGTAAGAAAGCTAACGTTTAAGTTCCTTGCTCAGAACATGAGAACATATGAAAGCTGGTGGTTCCTTTTAACATGAGTCTTCAATATTCCCAGGTAAGAAGTTTTAGGTTGTAGTTATTATAGGAATTATAGGACTATTTCTCTCTATACCATTTGTATTTCATATACCTTTGACTATTGGATGTTCTTATAGGCACTTTAGTATTGCCAGTGTAACAGTATAGCTTCCGTCCCTCTCCTCGCTCCTACCTGGGCTCGAACCAGGAACACATCGACAACAGCCACCCTCGAAGCAGCGTTACCCATGCAGAGCAAGTGGAACAACCTCTCCAAGTCTCAGAGCGAGTGACGTTTGAAACGCTATTAGCGCGCACCCCGCTAACTAGCTAGCCATTTCACATCGGTTACACGAGCCTAATCTCGGGAGTTGATAGGCTTGAATTCATAAAGAGCAGAGCTGCTGGCAAAACGCACGAAAGTTCTGTTTGAAGGAATGCTTACGAGCCTGCTGGTGCCCACCATCGCTCAGTCAGACTGCTCTATCAAATCATAGACTTAATTATAACATAATAACACACAGAAATACGAGCCTTAGGTCATTAATATGGTCGAATCCGGAAACTGTCATCTCGAAAACAAAGCATGTATTTTTTCAGTGAAATACAGAACCGTTCCGTATTTTATCTAACGGGTGACATCCATAAGTCTAAATATTCCTGTTTCATTGCACAACCTTCAATGTTAAGTCATAATTACGTAAAATCCTGGCAAATTAGTTCGCAATGTGCCAGGCGGCCCAAACTGTTGCAAATACCCTGACTCTGCGTGCAATGAAAGCAAGAGAAGTGACACAATTTCACCTGGTTAATATTGCCTGCTAACCTGGATTTCTTTTAGCTAAATATGCAGGTTTAAAAATATATACTTCTGTGTATTGATTTTAAGAAAGGCATTGATGTTTATGGTTAGGTACACGTTGGAGCAACGACAGTCCTTTTTCGCGAATGCGCACCGCATCGATTATATGCAACGCAGGACACGCTAGATAAACTAGTAATATCATCAACCATGTGTAGTTATAACTAGTGATTATGATTGATTGATTGATTGTTTTTTACAAGATAAGTTTATTGCTAGATAGCAACTTAACTTGGCTTCTTACTGCATTCGCGTAACAGGCGGGCTCCTCGTGAGGCAGGTGGTTAGAGTGTTGGACTAGTTAACCGGGTTGCAAGATTGAATCCCTGAGCTGACAAGGTAAAAATCTGTCGTTCTGCCCATGAACAAGGCAGTTAACCCGCCGTTCTTAGGCCGTCATTGAAAATAAGAATGTGTTCTTAATTGACTTGCCTAGTTAAATAAAGGTGTAAAAAAATAAAAAAATAAATATCGGCAAAATCGGCGTCCAAAATTTCCGAGTGTTATGAAAACTTGAAATCGGCCCTAATTAATCGGCCATTCCGATTAATCGGTCGACCTCTAGTACAGGTGCATCAAAGCGGGGACCGAGAGACAGCTTCTATCTCAAGGCCATCTGACTAACATTGAGTGGCTGCTGCCAACATACTGACTCAACTCTAGCCACTTTAATAATGGAAAAATTTATGTAATACATTTATCACTAGCCACTTTAAAACTTCTTATGGCTGCATCCCGCTACCGGGATCAATATGACAACAGCCTGTGAAACTGCGGGGCGCCAAATTCAAACAACAGAAATCTCATAATTAAAATTCCTCAAACATACATGTGTCTTATATCATTTTAAAGGTAATCTTGTTGTTAATCCCACCAAAGTGTCCGATTTCAAATATGCTTTTTTTCAGCGAAAGCACTACAAAAGATTATGTTAGGTCACCACCAAACCACAATAAGCACAGCCATTTTTCCAGCGAAAGATAGCAGTCAGAAAAAGCAGAAATAGAGATAAAATTAATCACTAACCTTTGATTATCTTCATCAGATGACACTCATAGGAGTTCTTGTTACACAATACATGCATGTTTTGTTTGATAAAGTTCATATTTATAACAAAAAATCTGAGTTTACATTGGCGCGTTACATTCACTAGTTCCAATAACATCAAGTGATTTTGCATAGCCACATCATTTCCACAGAAATACTCATCATAAATGGCGATTGATAATACAAGTTATACACATGGAATTATAGATATACTTCTCCTTAATGCAACCTCTGTGTCAGATTTTTTTTTTAAATTACGGAAAAAGCAAATCATGCAATAATCTGAGACAGAGCTCAGAACAAAAGCCAAATTAGTCGCCATGTTGGGGTCAACAGAAACCAGAAAATACATGATAAATGTTTCCTTACCTTTGATGAACTTCATCAGAATGCAGTCCTAGGAATTCCAGGTCCACAATAAATGCTTGATTTGTTCGATAATGTCCGTTATTTATGTCCAATTAGCTACATTGGTTAGTGCTTTTGGTAAACAATTCCAAAGTCACAAAGCGCGTCCACTATAACGTGACAAAATGTCCAAAAATTCCGTAACAGTCAGTAGAAACATGCCAAACGATGTACTGAATCAATATTTAGAATGTTGTTCACATACATCTTGAATAACGTTCCAACCGGAGAATTAGATTGACTTCAGAAGAGCGGTGGAACGGAGGTCCTCCTCATGTGAATGCGCATGTGAAAGCATGGTCAGCTCGTGGCAGACCTGACTAATTCCTGTCTCCTTCGGCCCCCATTCATATTAGAGTCATCAGACAAAGTTCTGTTGACATCTAGTGGAAGCCGTAGGAAGTGAAAAATCATTAATATCTCACTGTAATTTCAATGAGAGCTTGGTTGACAATCTGCCACCTCAGAAAAAATTCAAACAGGAAGTGGAACTTCTCCGGTTTTTGCCTGCCATATGAGTTCTGTTATACTCACAGACATCATTCAAACAGTTTTAGAAACTACAGAGTGTTTTCTATCCAATACGACTAATAATATGCATATATTAGCAACTGGGACTGAGGAGCAGGCAGTTTACTATGGGCACCTCTGTGCACCTTTCATCCAAGCTACTCAATCCTGCCCCTGCAGCCATAAGAAGTTAAACAATGGCACTTTATATAATTTTTACATACCCTACATTACTCATCTCATATGTATATACTGTACGCTATACCATCTACTGCATCTTGCCATCTTGATGTAATTAAATGTATCAGTAGCCACTTTAAACAATGCCACTTTATATAATGTTTTCATACCCTACATTACTCATCTCATATGTATATACTGTACTCTATACCATCAACTGCATCTGGCCTATGCCGTTTGGCCATCCCTCATTCATATATTAATATCTACATATTCGTATTCATTCCTTTATACTTTTGTGTATAAGGTAGTTGTTGTGAAACTGTTAGGTTAGATTACTTGTTAGATATTACTGTATGGTCGGAACTAGAAACACAAGCATTTCGCTACACTCGCATTAACATCTGCTAACCATGTGTATGTGACAAATTAAATTTGATTTGGATCAGACCTGAACAACGGCCAGGAGGAATTTTGTACCATTCCTCTTTACAAAACTGTTTCAGTTCAGCAATATTCTTGGGATGTCTGGTGTGAACTGCTCTCTTGAGGTCATGCCACAGCATCTCAATCGTGTTGAGGTCAGGACGAAGGTGTATTTTTTTCTGTTGAAGCCCTTCTGTTGTTGATTTACTTCTGTGTTTTGGGTCGTTGTTCTGTTGCATCACCCAACATCTGTTGAGCTTCAATTGGCAGACAGATAGCCTTACATTCTCCTGCAAAATGTCTTGATAAACTTGGGAATTAATTTTTCCGTCGATGATACCAAGCTGTCCAGGCCCTGAGGCAGCAAAGCAGACCCAAACCATGATGCTCCCTCCACCATACTTTATAGTTGGGATGAGCTTTTGATTTTGGTGTGCTGTACTTTTTTCTCCACACATAGCGTTGTGCGTTCTTTCCTTACAACTAAACTGTAGTTTCATCTGTCCACAGAATATTTTGCCAGTAGTGCTGGAACATCCAGGTGCACTTTTGCAAACTTTTTTGACAGCAGTGGCTTCTTCCGTGGTGTCCTCCCATGAATACCATTCTTGTTTAGTGTTTTAAGCATCCTAGACTCGTCAACAGAGATGTTAGCATGTTTCAGAGTTTTCTGTAAGTCTTTAGCTGATACTCTAGGATTCTTCTTAACCCCATTGAGCATTCTGCCCTGTGCTCTTGCAGTCATCTTTGCAGGACGGCCACTCCTAGGGAGAGTAGCAACAGTGCTGAACTTTCTCCATTTATAGACAGTTTGTCTTACCGTGGACTGATGAACATCAAGGTTTTTAGAGATACTTTTATAACCCTTTCCAGCTTTATGCAAGTCAACAATTTTTAATCGTAGGTCTTCTGAGATCTCTTTGGTTTGAGGCATGGTTCACATCAGGCAATGCTTCTTGTGAATAGAAAACTAAACTTTTGTGAAAGTTATTTAGAGGGCAGGGCAGCTCTAACCAACATCTCCCATCTCGTCTCATTGATTGGACTCCAGGTTAGCTGACACCTGACTCCAATTCACTTACTTTTTACAATCTACACTGTGAATGTTCAAATTATGTATTCAATATAGACAAGAAAAATACAATAATTTGTGTGTTATTAGTTTAAGCACACTATGTTTGTCTGTTGTTGTGACTTAGATGAAAATTAGATAAAATGTGATGACCAATTTATGCAGAAATCCAGGCAATTCCAAAGGGTTCACATACTTTTTCTTGCCACTTTACAATAACATCATCACCAGAAACTTGCTGTACAAAAAGTATCATCGGGAGGAGATCTATTTTACAGAATATGCTCACTTAAATGTGTGCAATATCTCCTGAAAATCTATCTGCAATCAAGCCAAGATCAAACTTGCTATCATATTCTATTAACATTCTTTGGAAGTACCATTGACATCTTCCTCTCAATGGAAGAGAATAAACACAGACCATAGAAGATATTAGACTAAAATAATTAGGATAATTTCCTATCACCACCGCTGGTGCGTAGACATTTGTTTGTTTGTTTGTGGGTGGATGGATGGGATGTTTGTCTGTGTGTGTGACATTCGTTTGATTAGATAATGAGGATGTGCCAGAGTAGGGCTGTTACGGTGACCGACAGTGGAGGCTCCTCAGAAGAGAAAGGGGAGGACCATCCTCCTCAGTGAATTTAATACAAATGTATATGGTAAGACATCTAAAAAGTTATCATTTTTAGCTACAACTAAATTTTTAGATACAACACATCACCAAAAAACTGATTAAAACACTATTTTGCAAGAAGGTCTAAACCATGCTCAACAGCACTCTGTTGTGTAGCTGGAGGACAGCTAGCATCTGTCCTCCTCTGGATACATTGACTTCAGTTCAAAACCTAGGAGGCTCATGGTTCTAATCCCCCTCCAATAGACTTACACAGTAATTATGACAACTTCCGGAGGATATCCGTCATGCTGCTCTTGCAGCATGAACTGACATGTTGTCCAATCAAAGGATCAGATAATTAATCTAGTAATGTGGTGAGTAGTTGACTCAATGAGAGAGAAAGACAATAGTTGAACAGTTTTGAACAAATGAATTTCTTCCAAAATGAAGGAGAAGCAAGAGAGAAACAGAGAGAGATTTCATATTTTGTTTCACTTTCAGTTTCACTTACTTTACTAAGCTAGCAAATGCAGTTAGCTAGTTTAGCCTACTGAAACACCCTGCTCATACAGATGGATGCTTTGTTAGCTATCTGGCAATGACTTTCCAACACAACACTGGAACTCTTCCAAGTCAAGGTAAGCTTTTGGTATTACTCATTTATTGTCACCGGGGCCCACCGGTCCAACTGCTTACAGACTGTACACTAACTTTATTGCATGATTGTAGCGGGTTTACTAACGTTAGTTAAATCAGCTATGCTGACAATGACTTTACTTTAGCTAATATGGTGACAACGACGTAGGCTTTGTGTAGCGGTTTGGCTTGGAAAGTTTTTTTCGTCTAGTCACATGCAGCTTATGTGTTGTGCTTGAAGTCCACAAGTGGAAGAGAAGGAATACAACATGGTTGTTATGAGAGTGAGCTGTGTTTATGTGTGATCAGGTGTGTATTCATTCTGCCGATTCTGTTGAAAAATATTTCTTAAAACAGAAGGAAACAGAACAAAATGGGGATAAACATACATTAATTTGTCCAATAGAAACTCTCCTTCGCAAATGTTGGACTAATGATTACACCCTATATATAATTCATTTCAGGAAGCTAGGCATATGTCACACGTCACTACTTCACAAGAGCGCCATTTGTATGTAAACTTTTTTTTAATCAAAATGCATTTTTTGGCAGAAATGCGTTCTGGAATATGTGAACTTTCATGTGCGTTAATAACAAACTTGTATGCCATCCGTAAATATGAATAAAATAGTTAAATTATGAGCCTAGTTAGTTTAGCCATGGAAAAAGTCAGCAACCTTCCCACTAGCCATGATTGGCTGAGATAATGACTGGGCTGGGTATGCCGAGAGATGAGTTCGGATTGGTCTGCCATGTAGCTCGCTTCTCTCTATAATATGAGTTGGTCAGTATGTGTAGGTAATCCTTTCTAACACAGATTTTTTTGAAAGATATCACAGTAGAACTGCATAAGTGTTGCTCTCCACTTTCTGCAGGGCCGAGTTTTGTAATCAGTTGAATTGGAGATGAAGATAATGCTGGCGTTTGATTGCAAATATGCAGACGGAGTCGAAAAGAGACCACAGAAGGCTCTGGATCTTCAAACTAAGGGCAGCCATGGCATTCGTAGCAGAGAGGGAGAAGCGTCCATCCATGTATACGGGTAAGAGAGTCTAGCTAGCTACATTTTCCGATAATACACATTTCTAATTTTGTTAGAAAGTCATTTTCATTTCAAGTTAAAGTGTACTGTTAGCTAGCTAGTTAACATTAGCTGGCTGGCTAGCTAGCTAACATTACATGTATGATCTGTGTATCTCAGAGCCATTATTATTTGTATCTCAGAGCCATTTGCATTGCTAATTATAGCCTAATGTTAGCTAGCTAACATTGACCCTGGTTGGTTAGCTACCTCCATATTCATGCAGGGTAGTAAAGTTATGAGTTGGGATTATGGTTAATTGTTTAGCTAATTACCTACGTGTCTAATCAAAAGACTCCTCTATGCAAGTAACTATTTCAATAGAACTTCGATAGACATAGCTGGTAATTTGCTCTGGCTATCTAATCCGAATTCAGAGCACTCTCGTCTGAGTGTACCAGAGGGCAGAATAACTGACGAATTTACGAACGCTCAACACCAGTTGAATATGGCCGGTGTCAGTAAATGTTGGCAAAAAAAAGCGTAATAAAATTGTTGCCAGCATCACAGTTGTACTCACCAACGCTCTGGATAAAATGAAAAAGCCTAACCTGTTCTGCTAGGGTGAGTAAAATGGTCAGAGTCTCTGGAAGTAGCTAACAATTTAGCCAACGCTAGCCAGTTAGCTTGAGTGCTTGACTGCTGTTCGGTCAGAATGCTCGGATCAACCCTACTTTTCAGCCAGGGTGTCCAGTGTGTGCTCCGTGAGCAAAACGCTCTGAATTTACGAACAGCCAATCTGACAACGCTCTGAGTTTACGAACGCCCAGAGCACACTCTGGCACTCCACATTAAATGTACGAAGACACCCGTAGTATAAACTAGCCTTCAGTTTTGAAATCTTTGGTTGTTTAGTATAAAGCCTCACATGTTAATCCTTTTTATTTTATTTTTTATTTTAAACTTTACCCCCTTTTCTCCCCAATTTTCGTCGTATCCAATCGCTAGTAATTACTATCTTGTCTCATCGCTACAACTCCCGTACGGGCTCGGGAGAGACGAAGGGGGTCGCATTTCGCTTCGCTCCACAGGTAGTATTACATTTAATTTAATTTCATTACAGTACAACGGTTTGATTTGTCTGATCTTAGCTAGCTACATAGCCGTCTTTGTATCACAGATAATTTTGTATTTTAGAGTAATTATCGAGGTTAGCTAGCCAGCTATTTTCGCACTTCTAACGTAGTCAACACTGCTAGCTAGCCAGCTAGCCAACTTCTACCGAAGTTGCTATTTTACTGAATAGCAGCACTGTAGAAACTATTACATTACAACGGAACGACTTGACTAGTGTAGTGTTAGCTAGCTACATAGTTGTCTTTGCTGTCTTTGTATCTAAGATAATTGTGTAGTTTAGAGTAACTATCGAGGTTAGCTAGCCAGCTATTCTCGTCCGCCGCGCCACTGTTCTCCTACCTAGTCAACACTGCTAGCTAGCCAGCTAGCCAACTTCTACCGAATAGCAGCACTGTAGAAACTATTACATTACAACGGAACGACTTGATTAGTGTAGTGTTAGCTAGCTACATAGTTGTCTTTGCTGTCTTTGTATCTAAGATAATTGTGTAGTTTAGAGTAATTATCGAGGTTACCTAGCCAGCTACACTTTCAAACAAAGTCAACAACGCAGCCACTGCTAGCTAGCCTACTTCACCAGTCAGCAGTACTGTATCATTTTAATCATTTTAGTCAATAAGATTTTTGCAACGTAAGCTTAACTTTCTGAACATTCGAGACGTGTAGTCCACTTGTCATTCCAATCTCCTTTGCATTAGCGTAGCCTCTTCTGTAGCCTGTCAACTATGTGTCTGTCTATCCCTGTTCTCTCCTCTTTGCACAGACCATACAAACGCTTCACACCGCGTGGCCGCGGCCACCCTAACCTGGTGGTACCAGCGCGCACGACCCACGTGGAGTTCCAGGTCTCCGGCAGCCTCTGGAACTGCCGATCTGCGGCCAACAAGGCAGAGTTCATCTCAGCCTATGCTTCCCTCCAGTCCCTCGACTTCTTGGCACTGAAGGAAACATGGATTACCACAGATAACACTGCTACTCCTACTGCTCTCTCCTCGTCTGCCTACGTGTTCTCGCACACCCCGAGAGCTTCTGGTCAGCGGGGTGGTGGCACTGGGAACCTCATCTCTCCCAAGTGGTCATTCTCTATTTCTCCCCTTATCCATCTGTCTATCGCCTCCTTTGAATTCAATGCTGTCACAGTTACCAGCCCTTTCAAGCTTAACATCCTTATCATTTATCGCCCTCCAGGTTCCCTTGGAGAGTTCATCAATGAGCTTGATGCCTTGATAAGCTCCTTTCCTGAGGACGGCTCACCTCTCACAGTTCTGGGTGACTTTAACCTCCCCACGTCTACCTTTGACTCATTCCTCTCTGCCTCCTTCTTTCCACTCCTCTCCTCTTTTGACCTCACCCTCTCACCTTCCCCCCCTACTCACAAGGCAGGCATTACGCTTGACCTCATCTTTACTAGATGCTGTTCTTCCACTAACCTCATTGCAACTCCCCTCCTAGTCTCCGACCACTACCTTGTATCCTTTTCCCTCTCGCTCTCATCCAACACTTCCCACACTGCCCCTACTCGGATGGTATTGCGCCGTCCCAACCTTCGCTCTCTCTCCCCCGCTACTCTCTCCTCTTCCATCCTATCATCTCTTCCCTCTGCTCAAACCTTCTCCAACCTATCTCCTGATTCTGCCTCCTCAACCCTCCTCTCCTCCCTTTCTGCATCCTTTGACTCTCTATGTCCCCTATCCTCCAGGCCGGCTCGGTCCTCCCCTCCTGCTCCGTGGCTCGACGACTCATTGCGAGCTCACAGAACAGGGCTCCGGGCAGCCGAGCGGAAATGAAGGAAAACTCGCCTCCCTGTGGACCTGGCATCCTTTCACTCCCTCCTCTCTACATTTTCCTCTTCTGTCTCTGCTGCTAAAGCCACTTTCTACCACTCTAAATTCCAAGCATCTGCCTCTAACCCTAGGAAGCTCTTTGCCACCTTCTCCTCCCTCCTGAATCCCCCCCCCCCTCCTCCCTCTCTGCAGATGACTTCGTCAACCATTTTGAAAAGAAGGTCGACGACATCCGATCCTCGTTTGATAAGTCAAACGACACCGCTGGTTCTGCTCACACTGCCCTACCCTGTGCTCTGACCTCTTTCTCCAGATTAAATCTCGCGTCTTGTGACGGCCGGCCGCCCAACAACCTGCCCGCTTGACCCCATCCCCTCCTCTCTTCTCCAGACCATTTCCGGAGACCTTCTCCCTTACCTCACCTCGCTCATCAACTCATCCTTGACCGCTGGCTACGTCCCTTCCGTCTTCAAGAGAGCGAGAGTTGCACCCCTCCTGAAAAAACCTACACTCTAGGAAGCTCGATCCCTCCGATGTCAACAACTACAGACCAGTATCCCTTCTTTCTTTTCTCTCCAAAACTCTTGAACGTGCCGTCCTTGGCCAGCTCTCCTGCTATCTCTCTCAGAATGACCTTCTTGATCCAAATCAGTCAGGTTTCAAGACTAGTCATTCAACTGAGACTGCTCTTCTCTGTGTCACGGAGGTGCTCCGCACTGCTAAAGCTAACTCTCTCTCCACTGCTCTCATCCTTCTAGACCTATCGGTTGCCTTTGATACTGTGAACCATCAGATCCTCCTCTCCACCCTCTCCGAGTTGGGCATCTCCGGCGCGGCCCACGCTTGGATTGCGTCCTACCTGACAGGTCGCTCCTACCAGGTGGCGTGGCGAGAATCTGTCTCCGCACCACGTGCTCTCACCACTGGTGTCCCCCAGGGCTCTGTTCTAGGCCCTCTCCTATTCTCGCTATACACCAAGTCACTTGGCTCTGTCATATCCTCACATGGTCTCTCCTATCATTGCTATGCAGACGACACACAATTAATCTTCTCCTTTCCCCCTTCTGATAACCAGGTGGCGAATCGCATCTCTGCATGTCTGGCAGACATATCAGTGTGGATGACGGATCACCACCTCAAGCTAAACCTCGGCAAGACGGAGCTGCTCTTACTCCCGGGGAAGGACTGCCCGTTCCATGATCTCGCCATCACGGTTGACAACTCCATTGTGTCCTCCTCCCAGAGCGCTAAGAACCTTGGCGTGATCCTGGACAACACCCTGTCGTTCTCAACTAACATCAAGGCGGTGACCCGTTCCTGTAGGTTTATGCTCTACAACATTCGCAGAGTACGACCCTGCCTCACACAGGAAGCGGCGCAGATCCTAATCCAGGCACTTGTCATCTCCCGTCTGGATTACTGCAACTCGCTGTTGGCTGGGCTCCCTGCCTGTGCCATTACACCCCTACAACTCATCCAGAACGCCGCAGCCCGTCTGGTGTTCAACCTTCCCAAGTTCTCTCACGTCACCACGCTCCTCCGCTCTCTCCACTGGCATCCGCTACAAGACCATGGTGCTTGACTACGGAGCTGCGAGGGAAACGGCACTTCCGTACCTTCAGGCTCTGATCAGGCCCTACACCCAAACAAGGGCACTGCGTTCATCCACCTCTGGCCTGCTTGCCTCCCTACCTCTGAGGAAGTACAGTTCCCGCTCTGCCCAGTCAAAACTATTCACTGCTCTGGCACCCCAATGGTGGAACAAACTCCCTCACGACGCCAGGTCAGCGGAGTCAATCACCACCTCCCGGAGACACCTGAAACCCCACCTCTTTAAGGAATACCTAGGATAGGATAAAGTAACCCTTCTAACCCCCCCCCCCCGTTAAAAGAGTTAGATGCACTATTTTAAAGTGGTTGTTCCACTGGATATCATAAGGTGAATCCACAAATTTGTAAGTCGCTTTGGATAAGAGCGTCTGCTAAATGACTTAAATGTAAATGTAAGGTCGAAAGCCACGCGTCCTCCGAAGCACAACCCAAACAAGCCGCACTGCTTCTTAACACAGCGTGCCTCCAACCCGGAAGCCAGCCGCACCAATGTGTCGGAGGAAACACCGTGCACCTGACCCCCTTGGTTAGCGCGCACTGCGCCCGGCCCGCCACGGGAGTCGCTGGAGCGCGATGAGACAAGGATATCCCTACCGGCCAAACCCTCCCTAACCCGGACGACGCTAGCCCAATTGTGCGTCGCCCCACGGACCTCCCGGTCTCGGCCGGCTGCGACAGAGCCTGGGCGCGAACCCAGAGACTCTGGTGGCGCAGCTAGCACTGCGATGCAGTGCCCTAGACCACTGCGCCACCCGGGAGGCCCTTACATGTTAATCCTTAAAGAGATGGGTGGGGCTAAATCTTAAAAGGGTGTGAACGATGCTGAATGGGTGTAGACAAAGAACAGCTCTCCAGTCCGTACCAAAACATTCAAGGGCCAAAGTTGATCAACTTTCAAAGCAGAATTACTTTGCCATTGTTCCTCAACTGCAGTGTATGATATACTATTTTCTAGCTCTGAGTCTCTACTTTTATCCAATTTAAAAAACACAATTTCAAATTTTGCTACAAAAGACCGAATCGAGCCGGTTGGTCAAGTGTCAGCTAAAGTACCAGTCAAAAGGTTGGAAAACATACTTATTCAAGGGTTTTTCATAATTTTTTACCATTTTCTATACTGTAGAATAATCGTGAAGACATCAAAACTATGAAATAACACATATGGAATCATGCAGTAAACAAAAAAGTGTTAAACAAATCAAAATATATTTTAGATTTAAGATTCTTCAAAGTAGCCACCCTTTTCTTGATGACAGTTTTATCACACTCTTGGCATTCTCTCAACCATCTTCACCTGGAATGCTTTTCCAACAGTCTTGAAGGAGTTCCCACATATGCTGAGCACTTGTTGGCTGCTTTTCCTTCACTTTGCGGTCCAACTCATGCCAAACCATCTCAATATGGTTGAGGTTGGGTGATTGTGGAGGCCAGGTCATCTGATGCAGCACTCCATCACTCTCCTTCTTGGTCAAATAGCCCTTACACAGCCTGGAGGTGTGTTGGATCATTGTCCTGTTGAAAAACAAATGATAGTCCCATTAAGCCCAAACCAGATGGGATGGCGTATTGCTGCAGAATGCTGTGGTAGCCATGTCGGTTAAGTGTGCCTTGAATTCTAAATAAATTACAGACAGTGTCACCAGCAAAGCACCCCCACACCTCCTACTCCATGCTTCATGGTGGGAACCACACATGTGGAGATCAGCCATTCACATACTCTGCGTCTTACAAAGACACGGTGGTTGGAACCAAAAATCTCACATTTTGACTTATCAGAGCGAAGGACAGATTATCACTGGTCTAATGTTCATTGCTCGTGTTTCTTGGCCCAAGCACGTCTCTTCTTATTATTGGTGTCCTTTAGTAGTGGTTTCTCTGCAGCAATTCGACCATGAAGGCCTGATTCACGCAGTCTCCTCTGAACAGATCCTCAACCTAAATAAGATGGCGCCGAAGAGGATGGCTGACGTTTTAAATGCCCGTAACCAATTGTGCTGTTTTGTTTGTTTATTTTGTAACGTATTTTGTACATAATGTTGCTGCTACCGTCTCTTTTGACAGAAAATACCTTCTGGACATCAGACCTGGGATTACTCACCACGAACTGGAAGAAGCTTTTTCCTTTAACGACTCTGATGAGAAAGATACTGCTCTCCTGGGAACATGCCCAGATCCCCGTCATTTGCGTGAAGAAAAGACGGAGGAAAAGAGTACGCAGATCGGGCTGCCTTTTGAGAATCCATAGGCGAGTGAGTAAACTCCCATTGCCATCAATTCTACTTGCTAACATGCTAACATGCAATCATTGGAAAATCCAATTTATGAACTACGATTACGATTATCCTACCAACGGGACATTAAGAACATGAATATCTTATGTTTCACCGAGTCGTGGCTGAACAACGGCAATGTAGAGCTGGAGGGATTTTCAATACACCGGCAGAACAGAGAAGCTACAGTTGAAGTCGGAGGTTTACATACACCTTAGCCAAATACATTTAAACTCAGTTTTAGTAGAGAGATAGTAGAGAGAATAATTTATTTAAGCTTTTATTGCTTTCATCACATTCCCAGTGGGTCAGAAGTTTACATACCCTCAATTAGTATTTGGTAGCATTGCCTTTAAATTGCTTAAATTGGGTCAAACGAATTGGGTAACCTTCCACAAGCTTCCCACAATAAGTTAGGTGAATTTTGGCCCATTCCTCCTGACAGAGCTTGTGTAACTGAGTCAGGTTTGTAAGCCTTCTTGTTCGCACACGCTTTTTCAGTTCTGCCCACAAAAGTTCTATGGGATTGAGGTCAGGGCTTTGGGATGGCCTCTCCAATACCTTGACTTTGTTGTCCTTAAGCCATTTTGCTACAACTTTGGAAGTATGCTTGGGGTCATTGTCCATTTGGAAGACCCATTTGCGACCAAGCTTTAACTTCCTGACTGATGTCTTGAGATGTTGTTTCAATATATCCACATAATTTTCCTCCCTCATGATGCCATCTATTTTGTGAAGTGCACCAGTCCCTCCTGCACCATAGCACCGCCACAACTTGATGCTGCCACCCCCGTGCTTCACAGTTGTATTTTTGTTTCATCAGAACAGAGGACATTTCTACAAAAAGTACGATCTTTGTCTCCATGTGCAGTTGCAAACCGTAGTCTGGCTTTTTTATGGCGGTTTTGGAGCAGTGGCTTCTTCCTTGCTGAGCGGCCTTTCAGGTTATGTCAATATAGGACTCGTTTTACTGTGGAAATAGATACTTTTGACCTGTTTCCTCCAGCATCTTCACAAGGTCCTTTGCTGTTGTTCTGGGATTGATTTGCACTTTTCGCAGCAAGTACGTTCATCTCTAGAAGATGGTATGACTGCTGCGTGGTCCCATGGTGTTTATATTTGCGTACTATTGTTTGTACAGATGAACCTTCAAGCGTTTGGAAATTGCTCCCAAGGATGAACCAGACTTGTGGAGGTCTACATTTTTTTCTGAGGTCTTGGCTGATTTCTTTTGATTTTCACATGATGTCAAGCAAAAAGGCACTGAGTTTGAAGGTAGGCCTTGAAATATATCCACAGGTACACCTCCAATTGACTCAATTGATGTCAATTAGACAATCAGATGCTTCTAAAGCCATGACACAATTTTCTGGAATTTTCCAAGCTGTTTAAAAGGCACAGTCAACTTAGTGTATGTAAACTTCTGACCCACTGGAATTGTGATACAGTGAATTATAAGTGAAATAATCTGTCCGTAAACAATTGTTGGAAAAATGACTTGTGTCATGCACAAAGTAGATGTCCTAACCGACTGCCAAAACTATAGTTTGTTAACAAGAAATTTGTGGAGTGGTTGAAAAACGAGTTTTAATGACTCCAACCTAAGTGTATGTAAACTTCCGACTTCAACTGTACTTTTGGTAAGACCCTCAGGGGTGGGTGTGTGAGTCTTTTTGTCAATAGCAGCTGGTGCTCTATGTCTAATATTAAATAAGTCTCTAGGTATTGCTCACCTGATGTAGAGTACCTTATGATAAGCTGTAGACCAACACTATATACCAAGAGGGTTCTCATCTATATTATTCATAGCCGTCTATTTACCCCCACAGACCAATGCTGGCTCTAAGACCGCACTCAACCAACTATATAAGGCCATAAGCAAACAAGAAAATGCTCACCCGGTGTGCTCCTAGTGGCTGGGGACTTTAATGCAGGCAAACTTAAATCAGATTTACCACATTTTTACCAGCATGGTTACATATGCATCCAGAGGAAAAAAACTCTAGACCACCTTTACTCCACACACAGAGATGCATACACAGCTCTCTCCCACCCTCCATTTGGCAAATCTGACCAGAATTCTATCCTCCTGTTTCCTGTTTACAAGCAAAAACTAAAGCAGGAAGTACCAGTGACTCGCTCAATACAGAAGTGGTCAGATGACGAGGATGCAATGCTACAGTACTGTTTAGCTAGCACAGGTTGGAATATGTTCCGGGATTCATCAAATGGCATTGAGGAGTACACCACCTCAGTCATCATCAATGACTCATCATCATCAATGACTCTTCATCACTAAGTGCATCGACGACGTCGTCCCCACAGTGACCGTACGTACATATTCCAACCAGAAACCATGGATTACAGGCAAAATCTGCATCGAGCTAAAGGCTAGAGCTGCCGCTTTCAAGGGGCGGTACACTAACCAGGACGCCTATAAGAAATCCTTCTATGCCCTCAGACGATCCATCAAAAAAGTAAAGCATCAATACAGGATTAAGATTACATCCTACTACACTGGCTCTGATGCTCGTCGGATGTGGCAGGGCTTGAAAACTATTACGGACTGCAAAGGGAAACCCTGATGCGAGCTGCCTAACAGACGAGCAAAATGCCTTTTATGCTCACTTCGAGCAATCAACACTGAAGCATGCACGAGAGCACCAGCTATTCTGGATTACTGTGTGATAACGCTCTCGGTAGGCGATGTGAGCAAGATCTTTAAACAGGTCAACATTCACAAATCCGCGGGGCCAGATGGATTACCAGGACGTGTACTCAAAGCATGAGTGGACCAACTGGCAATTGTCTTCACTGACATTTTCAACCTCTCCCCGACTGAGTCTGTAATACCTACATGTTTCAAGCAGACCACCATAGTCCCTGTGCCCAAGGCAGGTAACCTGCCTCAATGATTACCGCCCCGTAGCACTCACGTCGGTAGCCATGAAGTGCTTTCAAAGGCTGGTCATGGCCCACATCAACAGCATCCTCCCGGATACCCTAGACCCACCCATTCGCATACCGCTCCAACAGATACACAGATGAGGCAATCTCAATCGCACTCCACACTGCCCTTTCCCACCTGGACAAAAGGAACAGATATGTGAGAATGCTGTTCATTGACTACAGCTCAGCGTTCAACACCGTATTGTCCACAAAGCTCATCCCTAAGCTAAGGACCCAGGGACTAAACACCT
This sequence comes from Salvelinus fontinalis, assembly GCF_029448725.1. NCBI lineage: Eukaryota > Metazoa > Chordata > Actinopteri > Salmoniformes > Salmonidae > Salvelinus > Salvelinus fontinalis. Next base: position 21,220,882 of record NC_074678.1, on the reverse strand, counting down.
CCCTCTGCAACTGGATCCTAGACTTCCTGACAGGCTGCCCCCAGGCGGTAAGGGTAGGCAACAACACTTTTGTCACGCTGATCCTCAACACTGGGTGTGTGTACTTAGTCCCCTCCTGTACTCCCTGGTCACCCATGACTGCGTGGCCAAACACGACTCCAACACCATCATTAAGTTTGCTGACGACACAACAGTGGTAGGCCTCATCACCGACAACGATGATAGGGAGGTCAAAGAACTGGAAGTGTGGTGCCAGGACAACAACCTCTCTCTCAATGTAAGCAAGACAAAGGAGCTGATCGTGGACTACAGGTAAGGCGGACCGAACAGGTCCCCATTAACATCAACGGGGCTGTAGTGGAGCGGGTCTAGGGTTTCAAGTTCCTTGGTGTCCACATCACCAATGATCTATCATGGTCCAAACACATCAAGACAGTCGTGAAGAGGGCACGACAAAACCTTTTCCCCTTCAGGAGACTGAAAAGATTTGGCATGGGTCCCCAGATCCTAAAAAAGTTCTACAGCTGCACCATCGAGAGCATCCTGACCGGTTGCATCACCGCCTGGTATGACAACTGCTCGGCATCTGACCATAAGGCACTACAGAGGGTAGTGCGTACGGCCCAGTACATCACTGGGGTCAAGCTTCCTGCAATCCAGGACCTATATAATAGGCGGTGTCAGAGGAAATCCCATAAAATTGTCAGAGACTCCAGTCACCCAAGTCATAGACTGTTTTCTCTACTACCATACTGCAAGCGGTACCGGAGCTCCAAGTCTAGGACCAAAAGGCTCCTTAACAGCTTTTACCCTAAAGCCATAAGACTGCTGAACAATTAATCAAATGGCCACCGTACTATTGCATTAACCCCCTCCCCTCCAATTGTTTTGTACACTGCTGCTATTCCCTGTTTATTGTCTATGCATAGTCACTTCACCCCTACCTACATGTACAAATTACCTCTAACCTGTACCCTCACACACGGACTCGGTACCGGTACCCCCTATATATGGCTTCATTATTGTTATGTTATTGTGTTACTTTTGATAATTTTTTACTTTAGTTTATTTGGTAAATATTTTCTTAACTCTTCTTGAACTGCACTGTTTGTTAATGGCTTGTAAGTAAGTGACAAATAAAGTTGATTTGATTTATTGAGAAATGCCTGTTACTTGAACTCTGTGAATCATTGGCTGAAATTTCTGAGGCTGGTAACTCTAATGAACTTATCTTCTGAAGCAGAGGCAACTCTGGGTCTTCCTTTCCTGTGGGGGTCCTCATTAAAGCCAGTTTCATCATAGCACTTGATGGTTTTTGCGACTGCACTTTTAGAAACTTTCAGTTCTTCAAGTTCTTGAAATTTTCCGTATTGACTGACCTTCATGTCGTAAAGTAATGATGGATTGTCGTTTCTCTTTGCTTATTTGAGCTGTCTTGCCATATAATATGGACTTTTACCAAATAAGGCTATCTTCTGTATACCACCCATACCTTGTCACAACACAACTGATTGGCTCAAATGCATTAAGAAGACACACCTGTTAATTGAAATCCATTCCAGATGACTACCTCATGATTGTTGTTGAGAGAATGCTAATAGTGTGAAAAGCTGTCATGAAGGCAAAGGGTGGCTACTTTGAAGAATCTCAAATATGAAATATGTTTTGATTTGTTTGGCACATTTTTGGTTACTACATGATTCCATATCTGTTATTTCATAGTTTTGATGTCTTGATGGGGCCTAAACCTATCACTGTTACAATTAACTGGGTGAATGGAATATGAATGAGAGTATATGCTGTAATAGAAATAAGGCCATGGTCTTGAAAAACATTTTTTACCAAAAATTGTCCAGCCTCATTTTAAACGGCACTGACCGTATTACCTCCACAACGGCGGTCACGAGTCATGATGGCTGTCAAATTCCACGTCACTGTTTATTCACGGTAATTAGGCTTCTCCAAACTCTGATGCTGTTAATTTTTTAACATTTATTTTATTTCACCTTTATTTAATAACCAGGTAGGCAAGTTGAGAGCAAGTTCTCATTTACAATTGCGACCTGGCCAAGATAAAGCAAAGCAGTTCGACACATACAACAACACAGAGTTACACATGGAGTAAAACAAAGATACAGTCAATAATACAGTAGGAAAAAAAAGTGTATATACAATGTGACCAAATGAGGTGAGATAAGAAATGGAAATGCAAAAAAAAGGCCTTGGTGGCGAAGTAAATACAATATAGCAAGTAAAACACTGGAATGGTAGTTTTGCAGTGGTAGAATGTGCAAAGTAGAGATAGAAATAATGGGGTGCAAAGGAGCAAAATAAATAAATACAGTATGTGGAGAGGTAGTTGTTTGGGCTAAATTAAAGATGGGCTATGTACAGGTGCAGTAATCTGTGAGCTGCTCTGACAGCTGGTGCTTAAAGCTTGTGAGGGAGATAAGTGTTTCCAGTTTCAGAGATTTTTGTAGTTCTTTCCAGTCATTGGCAGCAGAGAACTGGAAGGAGAGGCGGCCAAAGGAAGAATTGGTTTTGGGGGTGACCAGAGAGATATACCTGCTGGAGCGCGTGCTACAGGTGGGTGCTGCTATGGTGACCAGCGAGCTGAGATAAGGGGGGACTTTACCTCGAAGGGTCTTGTAGATAACCTGGAGCCAGGGGGTTTGGCGACGAGTATGAAGCGAGGGCCAGCCAACGAGAGCGTACAGGTCGCAGTGGTGGGTAGTATATGGGGCTTTGGTGACAAAACGGATGGCACTGTGATAGACTGCATCCAATTTATTGAGTAGGGTATTGGAGGCTATTTTGTAAATGACATCACCGAAGTCGAGGATCGGTAGGATGGTCAGTTTTACAAGGGTATGTTTGGCAGCATGAGTGAAGGATGCTTTGTTACGAAATAGGAAGCCAATTCTAGATTTATCTTTGGTTTGGAGATGTTTGATGTGAGTCTGGAAGGAGAGTTTACAGTCTAACCAGACACCTAGGTATTTGTAGTTGTCCACATATTCTATGTCAGAACCGTCCAGAGTAGTGATGTTGGACGGGCGGGCAGTTGCAGGCAGCGATCGGTTGAAGAGCATGCATTTAGTTTTACCTGTATTTAAGAGCAATTGGAGGCCACGGAAGGAGAGTTGTATGGCATTGAAGCTCGTCTGGAGGGTTGTTAACACAGTGTCCAAAGAAGGGCCAGAAGTATACAGAATGGTGTCATCTGCGAAGAGGTGGATCAGAGACTCACCAGCAGCAAGAGCGACATCATTGATGTATACAGAGAAGAGAGTCGGTCCAAGAATTGAACCCTGTGGCACCCCCATAGAGACTGCCAGAGGCCCGGACAATAGGCCCTCCGATTTTACACACTGAACTCTATCAGAGAAGTAGTTGGTGAACGAGGCGAGGCAATCATTTGAGAAACCAAGGCTATCGAGTTTTCCGATGAGGATGTGGTGATTGGCCTTGGCCAGGTCAATGAACACGTCTGCACAGTATTGTTTCTTATTGATGGCGGTTAAGATATCGTTTAGGACCTTGAGCGTGGCTGAGGTGCACCCATGACCAGCTCTGAAACCAGATTGCATAACGGAGAAGGTATGGTGTGATTCGAAATGGTCGGTAATCTGTTTGTTGACTTGGCTTTCGAAGACCTTAGAAAGGCAGGGTAGTATAGATATAGGTCTGTAGAAGTTTGGGTCAAGAGTGCCCCCCCCCCCCCCCTTTGAAGAGGGGGATGACCACAGCTGCTTTCCAATCTTTGGGAATCTCAGACGACACGAAAGAGAGGTTGAACAGGCTAGTAATAGGGGTTGCAACAATTTCGGCAGATCATTTTAGAAAGAAAGGGTCCAGATTGTCTAGCCCGGCTGATTTGCAGGGGTCCAGATTTTGCAGCTCTTTCAGAACATCAGCTGACTGGATTTGGGAGAAGGAGAAATGGGGAAGGCTTGGGCGAGTTGCTGTGGGGAATGCAGTGCTGTTGACCGGGTTAGGGGTAGCCAGGTGGAAAGCATGGCCAGCCGTCAAAAAATGAAATTCTCAATTATAGTGGATTTATCAGTGGTGACAGTGTTTCCTATCCTCAGTGCAGTGGGCAGCTGGGAGGAGGTGTTCTTATTCTCCATGGACTTTACAGTGTCCCAGAACTTTTTTGAGTTTGTGTTGCAGGAAGCAAATTTCTGCTTGAAAAAGCTAGCCTTGGCTTTTCTAACTGTCTGTGTATATTGGTTTCTAGCTTCCCTGAAAAGTTGCATATCACGGGGGTTGTTCGATGCTAATGCAGAACGCCATAGGATGTTTTTGTGTATGTTAAGGGCAGTCAGGTCTGGAGAGAACCAAGGGCTTTATCTGTTCATGGTACTACATTTCTTGAATGGGGCTTGCTTATTTATGATGGTGATGAAGGCATTTATAAAAAAGATCCATGCATCCTCTACTGACGGGATGAGAACAATATCCTTCCAGGATACCTCGGCCAGGTCGATTAGAAAGGCCTGCTCGCTGAAGTGTTTCAGGGAGCGTTTGACAGTGATGAGTGGAGGTCGTTTGACCGCTGACCCATTACGGATGCAGGCAATGAGGCAGTAATCGCTGAGATCTTGGTTGAATTGTCATAATGGTCATTAGTAGCCTACCAAACTTGCTAACTGCCTGGTACTCAGCCCTCTATTGTCCCTCTAATCACTTTGACGTCAATGCAAATGTAATTGAAAATCTAATCAAACATTTAATGAGAGCCCATGATTTCATGTTGCGCAACCTTTCTATAGGATATGCCTGTAGGGGTATGTGCAGTGCCATCAGGGGTACGTCAAATAAAATGTAATTCACATTTACAAACAGACCATTTAGATTTTCCAATGGGGCTATACATTTGGGTGATGTTTTCTCGCCTCAGTAGCCTCGTTTCACTGACAAAAATAAAATTAAACCATCTAGTGTTCAGCGAAATAACAACACAATGTCAAATACAGGTACAGTAGCCTAGTCAAATAAGTAACATCCAATCATATTAACCGTTACTCTCTCGTGGGTATTCCACCAACGGTCCGTATGTAGCCAAACGTAGCTGCTGCTCATTCTGTTTGCTCAAAAATGGTTTCAAAATATATTAAAAAAATAAGGCCCACGTCCATAGAGACACATACCAGCTGTACTGGTAGTACTGCTACTATCAGCAGTACTACACCTGCACCTGTTGATGACACAAGTTGTTCTCCTTCCACGAGCACATCCAATGCTATCATCAGTAATTCTACATTTGTTGCTAGCCCAGCTAGCAAGGACACTGACAGTTGTGAATCTGATGCAGCTGAAGAGCTACTGCCCCCTTACCCGGGGAAGCACGGAACAACAGACAGGGATGTTGGGCCATCGAAGAGGCGCAAATATGATGAGAACTACATTGACTCACAACTCAATGAAATCTTCACTCTTGCGCAGACATTTAGAAACGAAACATGACAACTCGAAAAATAAGTCAAGGGAGTTTTTTGAGCGAGAATTAAGACGACTTTCGAGAAGTTAGACATGTATAAAAGCAACAGATACCATTAATAAGAAGGGGCTAGAATCGTCTTATATGGTGAGCTAATGAGTGGCTAGGACCGGCAAGCCCCATACTATTATGGAGGACTTAATTCTTCCTGCTGCCGCTGATATGGCTGATACAATGCTGGGGGAAAAGGCCAAAAAAACGAAACAGACAATGCCTTCATCAAACGACACTGTTTCACGACGCATCAGTGACATGGCAGGAGATGTTTAAAAAAAATTATTGCTTTGCATACAAGCCAGTGATTTCCATGTGTTACATCTGGATGAGTCAAAAGATGTGGCGGTCCTGGCACAGCTCCTGGTATATGTTTGTTACGTTTATGGGGGGTCAATTAAGGAAGACATCCTCTTCTGGAAACCACTGGAAACCAGGACAACAGGAGAGGATATTTTTAAAGTACTGGTCAGCTTTGTGACATCAAATGAACTTTGATGGTCAAGATGTGTTGGTATCTGTACTGATGGCGCAAAAGCCATGACAGGGAGAAATAGCGCAGTGGTAAACAACCAGCAGTTGCTCCTGACGCCACTTGGGTACACTGCAGCATCCACCAAGAGGCTCTTGCTGCCAAGGGAATGCCTGACAAATTGAAAGACGTTTTGGACACTACAGTGAAAATGGTTAACTTTGTTAAAACAAGGCCCCTGAACTCTCCTGTATTTTCTGCATTATGCAATGATATGGGCAGCGACCATGTAATGCTTTTCCAACATACAGAAGTGCGCTGGTAATCAAGAGGCAAAGTATTGACACATTATTTTGAAATGAGAGATGAGCTTAAAGCTTTCTTTACTGACCATAATTTTCACTTGTCTGACCGCTTGCATGATGACGAGTTTCTCACACGACTGGCCTATCTGGGTGATGTTTTTTCTCGCTTGAATGATCTGAATCTATGATTACAAGGACTCTCCGCAACTATATTCAATGTGAGGGACAAAATTGAGGCTATGATTAAGAAGTTGGAGCTCTTCTCTGTTTGCATTAGGATCGGTGTACCGCTAGCGTGCCACTACGACAACATCCGGTGAAATTGCAGAGCTCAAAATTCAAAATACAAAAATCGTAAAATTAAACATTCAAAAAAATACAAGTGTCTTACATCGTTAAAAAGCTAAACTTCTTGTTAATCCAACCGCGTTGTCAGATTTTTAAAAAGCCACGTCAAAATACTTTTTCAAACCAGCACATGCGTCACAAAATCCCAAATACCGATAAAATAAATCACTTACCTTTGAAGATCTTCCTCTGATTGCAATCCCAAGGGTCCCAGCTAAACAATGAATGGTTGTTTTGTTCGATAAAGTCCCTCTTTATATCCAAAAATGTCAGTTTAGTTTGCGCCATTGATTTCAGTAATCCACTCGTTCAACATGCATACAAACGAATCCAAAAAGTTACCGGTAAAGTTCGTCCAAACAAGTCAAACGATGTTTCTAATTAATCCTCAGGTACTCTAATATCTAAATAAATGATACAATTTAAGACGGAGAATAGTATGTTCAATAGGGCAGATAAATAACGAAGAGGGCGCACCTCATTCCCGCACGCAACAAGACTTATTTTCTAACGAGGGACACCTTGGGAAAACTACAACTACTCGTTTGTTTTTCAAAAAACAAGCCTGAAACCCTTTCTAAAAACTGTTGACATCTAGTGGCAGCCATAGGAACTGCAATCTGGGTCCTATCTATTTGTTTTTCCAATAGACTAGCATTGAAATGGCCTGTGACCTCAAAAACTAATTTTCCTGATGGATTTTCCTCGGGTTTCAAATCAGTTCTGTTATACTCACAAAATTATTTTGGCACACCTGTATTTGGAGAGCTTCTCCCATTATTCTCTGCAGATCCTCTCAAGCTCTGTCAGGTTGGATGGGGAGTATCGCTGCACAGCTATTTTCAGGCATCTCCAGAGATTTTTGATCGAGGTCAAGTCCAGGCTCTGACTGGGCCACTCAAGGACATTCAGAGACTTGTCTCGGAGCCATTCCTGGATTGTTTTGGTTGTGTGCTTAAGGTCGTTGTCCTATTTGAAGGTGAACCTTCGCGCCAGTCTGAGGTCCTGAGCTCTCTGGTGCAGGTTTTTATTAAAGGATCTCTCTATACTTTGCCCCGTTCATCTTTCCCTCGATCCTGACTAGTTTCCAAGTCCTTGCCATTGATAAACATCCCCACAGCATGATGCTGCCACCACCATGCTTCACCGTAGGGATGGTGCCAGGTTTCCTCCAAACGTGATGCTTGGCATTCAGGCCAAAGAGTTCAATCTTGGTTTCATCAGACCAGTGAATCTAGTTTCTCATGGTTTGAGAGTCCATTAGATGCCTTTTGGCAAACTCCAAGCGGGTTGTCACGTGCCTTTTACTGAGGAATGGCTTCCGTTTGGCCACTCTACCATAAAGGCCTGATTGGTGGAGTGCTGCAGAGATGCTTGTCTTTCTGGAAGTTTCTCCCATCTTCACAAAGGAACTCTGGAGCTTTTTCAGCGTGACCATCGGGTTCTAAGTCACCTTCCTGACCAAGGCCTTTCTCCCTTAACTGCTCAGTTTGGCCGGACGGCCAGCTCTAGGAAGAGTCTTGGTGGTTCAAAACTTCTTCCATTTAAGAATGATGGAGGCCACTGTGTTCTTGGGGACCTTCAATGCTGCAGACATTTTTTGTTACCCTTTCCCAGATCTGTGCCTCGACACAATCCTGTCTCGGAGCTCTTCAGACAATTCTTTCGACCTCATGGCTTGATTTTTGCTCTGACATGCACTGTCAACTGTGGGACCTATTATAGACAGGGGTGTGCCTTTCCAAATCATGACCGATCAATTTAATTTACCACAGGTGGGCTCTGATCAAGAAACATCTCAAGGATGATCAATGGAAACAAGATACATCTGAGCTCAATTTTGAGTCTCATAGCAAATGATCTGAATATTTCGCTTCGTCATTATGGGGTATTGTATGTAGATTGATGTGGGACTTAAAAAACCCATTTTTGTTTAGAATAAGGCTTTAACGTAACAAAATGTGGAAAAGGTCATGGGGTCTGAATACTTTTCGAATGCACTGTAAGTACATAGATGACGTGCTGTATTTTTAACCATGCCCCTATTCTGAGACGGGTGCTTTATAATTGTCCATTCTAAATCAAAACTAATTTCACACGTATATTATTTAGCATCTGTAAAGACAACATGAAATTGGGCCTCCAGACTGATGCAGCGGTCTAAGGCACTGCATAACAGTGCTAGAGGCATCAAAACAGATCCGGGTTCGATCCCGGGCTGTGTTGCAGCCGGCCGCGACCTGGAGACCCTTGAGGCGGTGCACAATTGGTCTAGCATCGTCCGGGTTAGGGGAGGGTTTGGCTTGCTGGGATGTCCTTGTCCCATCGCGCTCTAGCGACTCCTGTGGCGGGTCGAGCGCAAGCTCGCTGACACGGTCGCCAGTTGAACGACGTTTCCTCCGACACAATGGTGCGGCTGGCTTCCGGTTAAGTGAGCAGTGTCAAGAAGCAGTCTGGCTTGGCTGGGTCGTGTTTGGGAGGACTCATGGCTCTCGACTTTTGCCTCTCCCGAGTCCGTACGGGAGTTGCAGTGATGGGACAAGACTGTAACTACCAATTGCGGAGAAAAAGAGGTAACATATATATTTTTTGAAGACAATATTAAGTTAAGAATATTCTGATGGGTGACAATGTTAGTTATCACTTGTGAATAATGTATTATCACTTGTGAATGATGCCAAGCTTGTGCAGTAAGGCAAGAAACAACGCATGCCTTTTTTATGTGAGTGGTTGTATTTATTTGGGATCTATCGCATCCCACAACTGTCCCAGAGTATATTTGGAACATTTATTTATGGGGGATAGTAGATTGACATAGGTTAGTGCTTTTGCTCTTTGTTAGGCCTACACATACTGTTGGCTGATAAAAAGTAGGCTTAATGTGGACAGTTCTAAATTCTTCAATATGCGCCTCGGAATTCGATAAAAGGGACATGTGCAGTTGCGTCCACGATGTGTCTGTCATCATTTACTTGTAGCCTACTTCTTAGCTGAAATGCCTGTGAGAAGGACCTGATCACGTGATGGGTATTGGCTAATAAGAATTGAGATATCTGAGAAAGCCATGTGAGCTGTGTTTGAATACTCATACTAACTGCACTAACCGTACTATTTGTGATGTAAATTTAGTATGTAGTATGCTATTGGTCATAGTATGGATATAGTTAGTATGCCAAAAGTTCCCGTATGTCATACCAAAATCGCCAAAATACGAAGTATACAAGCAGTGTACACTATTTCCGTGCATTTAGGGCCCATAATACAATTCTTCCGAAAATGGGCGTGGCTTCACAACATTTCAGATTTCAAGAAAATGTGGAAAATATGCAGCTGAAGTCGGACAAGAGTGGATACAATTTCATTGCTTTAACTAATTATGACAAATGTTAAGAAAATATTGAGCAATGTAATAAAGTAATGACTTTCTAAATAAGTTACAATTGGCTGCCAATTTGTTAACAAAACTACATTATCCTTCCCAACCGCAGCATATCATTACAGCAGACTTTTCCCCCATTTTCTCTCTCTCTATCTCTCTCTCCCTCTATTCTCTCTTTCTCTTTCTCTCCCTTGGTTCTCTCTTCCTCTCTCTCTGTTCTCTCTCTCTCTCTCTCTCTGTTTTCTCTCCCTCTGTTTCCTCTCCTCTCTGTGTCTCTAGCTGCAGGCAGGACAGAAGCCAAGCATGTCTGGTCTTTACAGAGTAACAGAGAGGGCCTGGTGTTAGTAATGTCATCACACTGAGTCCTCCAGGCTGCAGCTCTGCATCTCTGGAGTTCTGGGGGCCTGCAGCTCTGGAGCCTTGCTCTAGGAGAGTATGTCAGTGAAAGTGACAGAACATTCCAGTCTTTTCCGGTCCATTCAACCAACATTTAAAATTGCACCTTATATTTTCGACTTTTCTAATGCACAACAGTAAGTTTAGACCCGACTGCTTTTTAAAATGTATATTTAAAAATATTTGGGGTGGGGGGGACAATTTTACCTGCTTCTAAAATTGGGGCAGGGACATGTCCCCCCGCCCCCCTCGGCTCCTTCACCCGTGGCATTTGCAATTATGGATCTGAATGAATAAGAATGAAGTTCAAGTGTGCGGTTTGTTCAGTCTATAATTTTTTTCTTTTTTACCATCAGTGTTTAAACCAATAACTATTTTCAGAGCATTCATGAGAAAGTTCTGGAGTTATTGCCACAGAGTTATCGGGTATGAATGACCTCAGTGTGTCTGTGTGTGTGCCTGCATATGTTACAGACCATGTCAATGAAATGGACAGAACATTCCAGTCTTTAAAGTGGAGCCAAGTGAGTAAGAAACTCACAATGCTATCCGAAAGCTATTGTAAACATCAATCATATTGGTCACACTTTATTTGAATAGTTCATCTGTAGATGCTTTACAGATGGTCATACTATCAACCAACTATCTGTTGATAAGCAACTGCTTGCTAAGGTTACGGTTAGGGTTAAGTTTAGGGCTAGGGTTAGTAGAAAGTTAGTTGAAATGTTACTGATAGTCTGTAGATAGTCTATAGAGTATCGACAGATGGACTATCCAAATAAAGTGTTAACATTATATGGAGGTTTATGGTCACCATCCATCAGTGGGATCTAAACTTAGAGACCCTAGGAAGCACAGTTTAGTTTTCTTCCCAAGTCTTAATGGCGATGTTCCTTGACAGATGAGTAAATTCAGCTGAGAAGCTGTTCTCTAGAATCAAAAGCTGTCTCATCCTACAGCATACAGTGAAGAAACTGTATGCTGTAGGATGAGACAGCTTTTGATTCTAGAGAATAACAGACTAGGAGCAGTTGAAAAGTTCAAATGAGGAGAGAAGGTGAAACTCTTTTTCTTATGTTTGTAAACACATAATTTATAAGAGCAGGCTTGATGTTTCGGTAATCCTAGCCCTCTTTGTAATCCGCAATCTCTTCATGTTGCATGGTATAACAATATAAGAAGCATTGAGGTGCTATCTGCCCATCTACAGTGTGTGGGTTGTCATCTCCGGGCTAGCATTGTGTGTACTCTCTGGGTATATATTTGGACATAGGACTAGTGGCCTGCATGGTTCATGGAATGGTAGTGGTGTTGCTTGGCCAGCCAGTATAAAGAGATGTCAGCTATTTCTTAACATTATAAAGTAATGTTGTCTGGTCTGGCTTTTAATAGTATTTACACTCCTTATAAACAATGGGTTGGTTTTCTCATGAAAGGTATATTATAAAGATCTACTAAGATGTCTGACTGATATTCTTGATCTTTTCCAATGACACAGCTTTGGGTAGATGTCAACACATATGACACGCTACTGTGTGAGAAGTGAATACATGTAAAAGAGAAGAGAGAAACCAAATGAGATGTTTATCAGGTTCACCGATGCCCCCAAGCAGTCATCACAACCCTTCTGTGATTCTAGGAACTGTGACCGTAATAAGGAGTGTGTACATGTTAGGACTTGACACTGTTTGTGTTGGCTGTATCTCCCAGAGTGCATCTGCTTCCTTTCTGTTTCCCCTCGCTACTCTGACATTTTCATTCGCTCGCCGGCGAACGATGCACTCCTCCGGGATCCGACTGACGCACTTTGTTCTGAAGAAGAAAAACACCCTCACTCGCCGTCTGGGAAAAAGACAAGTCAAGAGTAAAAACGTTAGCTAACTCAGCCTCAAAAAGCTGCGTGTTTTGTTGTTGGAAAATTTCCTAGTGGGTGTTATTTTCAATGAGCTTTATCATGCTCAAGGTTTTAAATGGTTATTTGTTTTTTTTATTCCTTTTGTATATGTATGTATCTGTGTAAAAAATATCCCTTATGTCATCACACAAAGATACATAATTACTTATAATGAAACACTTGGTGTTTATAAGATACAAATATGCTTGTGTAATCCTTGAGTATGCCTTCTCTTGGGTACTATGTCGAGAGATGTTTTCAGTTAATGATAAACTTGTGATCACAAAAAGGGAAAAAAATCCTCCGATATTGGATAATAAAAACAGAGTGACAATAGATAGTCAGATGTTTTCTCTTTTATGACAATGAAAAGACAGTTCTCTCCTAGATACCCCTGAACCCCAGTGCTCTCTTGGTCACAACTCCCATTCATTCCAGTGGGGTAGTCATGAATAACTTAATCAACACAAATACTACTAAATACTGGTAGATACTGTATTTACAAAGAAAAATAAATACATTTTCAGGAATTTAATGTATTGATGCCTTTTATGTGGGTGACTACAAATAATACATGCACAGACTGTATGAGTCAGATATTAACTTAGCACCACATAAGTCCTTACTGATGTTTTCATCCAGTGTTTTCACTAAAGGCATGACATCTTGGGCAATAGCAGTAGATTGGCCAATATATGCTACTGGATACCCTTATCAATGTCACTTTAGAAACACATTTTTTGTGTTGGTATTGTTACTAAACTTTAAATTACTATATGATGTCAAGTGATTACAAAGTATGTGATCTAACATTTTGGCACTTTAGCTTCAAGTGAAAATAAATGGGAAAATCAGTTAATTAAAATGACCACAATTGTCAACTCCTGACCTGCAGTGTTGCAGAAAGTCAAATTATGCTGTATTGGGCAACAATAAGGACTTATTAAGGTATTGCGTATTTGTGTAATAGTACTTCAATGATATGGCTATGACAGCTGCACTTCTTAAATACATAAAAACATAGAAGAGCATTATAGAAACTGCTACATGGGACTGAGAGACCCTTTGCATAACCAAAGACCTCCACCCTCAAAACCATATACTTCTCTGACTATAAAAGGTGTGAAGGCTAGTTATTATAGTGAATGGTTAGTGACAAACAGAAATGCTGAAAGCTGTATTGAAATACCGGATAATATTAGTTAGTCAATAATGGAGTGCATATCTTTCTCTTTGGTTAGGTTAGTAAAGTCCCTAAACGTTAAAATGTTGTTGTATTGCGTGTGTCCTTTCCTCATCTCCTTTGCTTCATGACCATCTGTAGGTGAAATGAATGGCTGAAATGACCTAAAATGGAATTAATTTATGCCTACTTAGTTCAAATGGGTAAAAAATAATTATCTGGAGAAAATACTGAGTTCTTTTCTTTTCTGAGATCCACCTCTACCTGGTTTTCCCATTTTAGCAACTTACAATGCAGTGGCCCGTGAACCACTGAACAAACTGCCTACCACTGATCCCAAGGATAGCCTGAGAGCACGTTGGAGCCAACTCACAGCTCCTCAAGACACTTGGTCTCTATGTCTGTTGTTTTTAAACTGTTTATCACTTGGCTGTGTGAACGCTAGTGTGGCCAAGTCCGTCACCCGTTCTCCCCCATTTAGAACACTTGATGGGTACTGGATGTGTCACTAAGAGTCTCAAGGCAGAGGTCAGATTGTTCTCTCCAGAAACTCTGAAAGCCACTTCAGTTTTTTTCTGGGAAAGCTATGATGTACAAATATGGTGTGTCTATCTGTCTGTCTAGGATCTTCCTTTTTATTTAGACTATGGGACAAAATGATTGCGAGAGATTTTGTCTGCAATATATATGACCTTTGGTAAATCTTCCCAAGAGATTGTGATGTTCCAATGTATTTGTTTAAATCACTGTTTAATTGATTGGTGGTTTGTTTGTCTCTCATTTAACAAATACTGTCATAATGTATGTTCCACACTCTTTACTTTTTGAATTGACATGTGACATTTTGATTGGCTGCAGGTAGATAAGACAAATATAGAAGTAATTTGAAATATAGATTTAAGTTGGTCTAGAATGAGATCAATCTTTATGATGGCCCTTAGTTATCAAACCTGCAGTCTCGCTTGTGTCAATTGCATCAAATTATTTAAAAAAGGCTTAATTCCATCCACTTCAAATGACATCCAATTGGTTTGGAATTGACCCTTATTCTGCAATCATCTCCTTATTTGACCAGCTCCTGGTACTGCTCAGATCTCAGGAAGCGGCCAAAGGAGTCCTTCTCCATCAGAGCATAAATTCTCTTTTGGGCAAGGTCAAAGGTCACAGGGGAAAGATCAACCAGGTTCCTCAGGGTCACATCCTTGGTGTAATGATCAATGTTCACCTGGAGGGAGGAAGAGAGAGCGAGAAAGAGACACAGAAAGGCAGGCAAAGGTAAGTCTGGGCTTCCACAACAAATACAACCACAGATTTGATGGCCACATTTTCTGTCACCTCTCTGGGTCCCTCGGTCTGGATGAAGTCCTCATAGATCTTCCTGGCCTTCACAGCCATCTTCATGGGAGACTTGGTCTTCTTGAAGTCCTCGCAGGCCACCCAGAACTCAATGTTCTCCTCACTGAATTCAGAGCGCAGGAAGCTACGAAACATGGCCAGGCCACCTTGGAGATGAAGAGAAAGATGGAGAAACAGAGAGAGAACAAGTAGTCCCATATTTTCCTGCCACACAGAGAGCATTGCACCAATCCTCTAACATCTCCCATGAGACCTGAATTCCAGAGACAAACTGCCACTGTGCCTCTGTTTTAAACTGTTAGATGATGTGATAGGACTAGCTCCGATAGCTTATGTGGTTGGTACAGTAGCACAGTGTTCACAACAGCAGAGTTTGGGTTGGATTCTTACATGGCCCGCTAATCCTCAATATGTGTTGCTTGTGAGTCATTTTGTATAAAAGTGTCTGCTGAATTGAGAACATTATACTGGGCCTGACTATATATAAATAAATAATCAGCATCCTGATCCAGCCACTTCACTTTATTTATTTCCATCAAATGTGATTGTTTGATCTTTAGTTCTTGGAGCTCCTCATCTGTGTCAAATGTTCTTTAGTGTACACTTTAAAATAAAGGTTATTTGTTGCTTGTGGGTCCCAGGCAGAATTCCCACATTGAATGTGAGAAGAAACTGTGCATGTATCATTGCCACACAGGAAGCACTTCATGTCTAAATTAAAACGTACAGGAAGTGCATGGCGGCCATAAACATTTTCAAGAGAAGTTTTGGAGAACAAACAAATAATTTTTTTCAACTCAAACTGCAAAACAAACATTAGGAAATTATTTGTTTTGTTAACCACACCCTCCAATGTCACAAACTAAAATTCATGCAATTTAGCAAACGAAGGAACACTCAGGTGTTGGTTCAAAGTTCCAATGTTCATTTCGATTTTGGCGCCAGAGGTGCAACGGGGAAACTGAGGAAACAATAAGTGGAAACCTGTTTGAGAAAGCAATTTAGCTAGCGGATGTGAGGAAATCAATTATTTGACACATTTCACATGACTTGGTTGTTACGTTTTTCTCTAACTCTAGCTAGTTAGATAACTAAGCTAACCAGCTAGCTAAAATTTTCTGATATCCCTAGAGGGCTAGAGTTTGAAGTGTTGCTAGCTAGCTAGGTTGCCTGAATGAAAGGTAGTAGCTTAGTCTTGAGTCAAATGAGGAGGTAGCTAGCTACCTAGATATTTCACAGCCTCCCAGCATTCCTGTTGTTAGTTGCCTTTTGCCAGAGTACCTGTTTTGTAAAAGTTATGTGTGTGCGCGGGTGCCTTCATGGCCTTCCAGCAGGACGCCAATATTATGAATGAGTGTGAAATACATTTTTATGAACGAGTTCTGATTATGATTGTTTGCTTAACACTAATATGTGATTAAGGATTTTGAACTAGGCCTATGCCTTTTGCATTTAACACCAGTTACAGTATGTGGCTTAATTGTCATTTCGAAAGTGGTATGTCCCAGGGAGGGGCAGAGAGAATTTAAATTCCTGGTTTTGGCTTCTTTGGCAGAGTGATCTTGGTAGTTGTAAGGGGAGGCTTAT
This sequence comes from Salvelinus fontinalis, assembly GCF_029448725.1. Taxonomy (NCBI): domain Eukaryota; kingdom Metazoa; phylum Chordata; class Actinopteri; order Salmoniformes; family Salmonidae; genus Salvelinus; species Salvelinus fontinalis. Next base: position 21,204,465 of record NC_074678.1, on the reverse strand, counting down.
GTAAGCCTGGTATACCCCAACCTGAGTCTTTAGGGAATAGACAGCTTGCCTGCAAGGCATTTATTTTCATTTCATTTCAGTAAATGTAAATTGTATTATTTTGTAAATATTTCAGATTGTGGGTCTAGACCACAATCATCACCTGAACGTAAAAGCATAGCTTCTGCAACAGAACTTGCCTGCCTCCTGCAAGATTTCTGCCCCTACGACTAAAAGTTCCCTATTTTACAATATTGCTTTAATTACAGGATTTGGTTTTTCCATTTATATTTTGAGGTTGGACTTGGTGTCACCTCGCCAGTCAGTATGTGTTATACCTGTGCTGGTTGCCATCTCGTTAGTAGGAAGGTGTTTCACCTGTGTTGGCCCAGGTGCTATTTAGGGGTGGCTGGCCGAGTGCTCCAGTTGAGCATGAGAGATGTTGGGGAGAGCTGCACTTTATGTCAGCTGTGATGCGATTTCGAGCGCACCTTATTTAAGTTTGAAAGAAGCCAGAGTTTTGGTGTTTCCCATGTTTGTTTTGCTCCATATTGTTTTCACTCTCTGTCCTAAGTTGTTGTGGGTTTTTCTTTCAGTTGGTCTTTCTGGAGGCAATCCAAGTGGGCATCCATGGTGGGTGTCTTTCAGAACCCCTTACTAGTGGCTTTGCCAACTTTCAGGGGGCACCCACATGGGTGCCTTTCAGAACCCCTTTTGAATCCCTTTCTCTTTGTCAATAATTTATTTTTTTAGGTCCCTTTGTTGTGAGTGACATTTTGAGTTTGTCTTGGTGGAACGTAACACTTTAGAGTAAATTGGTTGAGAATAAATATAGAACAACACCTATTTAAACCCAATGAGGGAAACTCAGGGGGAATCGATATTAACTGTAATGTTAATGTCAAAAGTTCTTCATTAGATAATCAGAGCACAGCAGTTTCCAGTTCCGGGTAATTAATCACTTTAATTTTGAGCTGAGCTCTATCTGGGGATGTTACAATAACAGCCCTAACCTCTCATAGCTTCATAGCTTTCGGATGGGACGTTAAACGGGTGTCCTGACTCTCTGAGGTCATTAAAGATCCCATGGCACTTATCGTAAGAGTAGGGGTGTTAACCCCGGTGTCCTGGCTAAATTCCCAATCTGGCCCTCAAAACCATCATGGTCACCTAATAATCCCCAGTTTACAATTGGCTTATTCATCCCCCTCCTCTCCCCTGTAACTACTCCCCAGGTCGTTGCTGCAAATGAGAACGTGTTCTCAGTCAACTTACCTGGTAAAATAACGGTAAAATAAATAAATAAATAAAATAAATAAATAAAATAGCTACTCTACAAGCTATGGGTTTTGCTGGAGAGGAAACTGATGGGGCTGCTCAGAGGATTTGCACCACTGGGTTAATCTGATGGTTGTGTGTGTGTGTGTGTGTGTGTGTGTGTGTGTGTGTGTGTGTGTGTGTGTGTGTGTGTGTGTGTGTGTGTGTGTGTGTGTGTGTGTGTGTGTGTGTGTGTGTGTGTGTGTGTGCTACTACCATACACTAAGATCAAAGCATGTGGTACCATTACAACCCACTAAATCATGTACTTATGTTCGTAAGCACTGTACATATCTGATCCCAGATTAATATAATTTACAAATGTACAGTGCATTCGGAAAGTATTCAGACCCTTTGACTTTTTCCACATTTTGTTACATTACAGCCTTACTCTAAAATTGATTAAATAAATGTTTTTCCTCATCAATCTACACACAATACCCCATAATGACAAAGTGAAAACAGGTTTTTAGAAAGTTTTACAAATTTAATGTAAAAAATATATATATATACAGTATATATATATCTTATATACATAAGCATTCAGATCCTTTGCTATGAGACTCAAAATTGAGCTCAGGTGCATCCTGTTTCCATTGATCATCCTTGAGATGTTTCTACAACTTGAATGGAGTCCACCTGTGGTAAATGCACTTGATTGGACATAATTTGGAAAGGCACACACCGGTCTATATAAGGTCCCACAGTTGACAGTGCATGTCAGAGCAAAAACCAAGCCATGAGGTCGAAGGAAGTGACCGTAGAGCTCCGAGCCTGGATTGTGTCAAGGCACAGTGGCCTCCGTAAATTTGTAAATGGAAGAAGTTTGGAACCACCAAGCCTCTTCCTAGAGCTGGCCGCCCGGCCAAACTGAGCAATCGGGGAGAAGGGCCTTGGTCAGGGAGGTGACTTAGAACCCGATGGTCACTCTGACAGAGCTCCAGAGGTCCTCTGTGGAGATGGGAGAAACTTCCAGAAGGTCAACCATCTCTGCAGCACTCCACCAATCAGGCCTTTATAGTAGAGTGGCCAAACGGAAGCCACTCCTCAGTAAAAGGCACATGACATCCCTCTTGGAGTTTGCCAAAGGGCACCTAAAGGACTCTCAGACCATGTCAAAAAAGATTGTCTGGTCTGATGAAACCAATATTGAATTATTTGGCCTGAATGCCAAGCATCACTTCTGGAGGATACCTGGCACCATCCCTATGGTGAAGCATGGTGGTGGCAACATCATGCTGTGGAGATACTTTTTGAGTGGCAGGGACTGGGAGACTTTTCAGGATCGAGGGAAAGATGGAAGTACAGAGAGATCCTTGATGAAAACAGGAGCTCAGACTGGGGTGAAGGTTCACCTTACAACAGGACAACTAAACCTAAGGACACTGCCAGGACAACGCAGGAGTGACCTGAATGTCCTTGAGTGGCCCAGCCAGATGCCGGATTTGAACCCAATCGAGACCTGAAATTAGCTGTACAGCGACACTTCCCATCCAACCTGACAAGGCTTGAGAGGATCTGCAGAGAAGAATGGGAGAAACTCCCCAAACACTGCTTGTAGCGTTATAACCAAGACGACCCAAGGCTGTAATTGCTGCCAAAGGTGCTTCAAAAAAGTACTGAGTAAAGGGTCTATTTTTTTATACATTTTCCAAAAATTCTAAAAACCTGTTTTTGCAATGCCATTATGGGGTATTGTGTGTAGATTGATGAGAATATTTTTTCTTAATCAATTTTAAAATAAGTCTGTAACGTAACGAAATGTGGAAAAAGTCAATGGGTCACAATACTTACAGAATGCACTGTATGTTATGAGTAAGGAGAGATTCCTGGCATAAGCACGCACGCACACGCACACACACACACACACACAGCCTGGAGGAATGCACCACACTGGAACATTTAGACCAGGCCTTTGAGGAAGGCATATTTTCCAGCAGTTTCATTTTAGACACAGGTTTCATTTATTACACAATATAGATGTTATGCCCACAGATGGATTATGAAATGTTACTTCTCTGGATCTGGATAACGAGAGTGAATACCATCAGAGTTACTGTAATCAATACCATCAGAGTTACTGTAATCCTATACTAGTCTGTCTGCTCTGTATTTGGCATGACTCGTAAAGTTTCATATGATGGGGTGAAGAAACATATAGTTTTACACAAGACCTCATGGCTTTTCGTAAGGACTTATTTGTTGTGTGTGTGTGTGTGTTTGTGTGTGGGTGGGTGTGCTTGCGTGCACATGCCTGTAGATCTGGGCATACTCACAGCTGTTGGTCAGCACATGGTCCAGGGACTCACGCCACTGAGAAGCCTCCTCAGGAATGGGCCTGTACAACACACAAACACAATATTACACAATACAACACCCACATATTCTAGTCAATCACCGTAAACTTGATTTAACATGAGACAAGCAAATGAGCACGGTCTGTCCTTACTAACCAAAGAAGGAGAAGAACTTATCTTCTGGAAGGCCAAAACAATACTAGCCTTAGGTTGGAATATATTTCCTGCCTATTCATCTTCACCAAGTCAGCCCATTATCAGAAGGCCATGTTAACAGCTGGATTCAGAGAATCCCACCCGGAGTGTTTTATACCCAGGGTCAGAAATTTGTCACTCACAGCCTCTTCATACTGCTCCCTGTAAGGTCATTGAGGTTCTCGATTGCCCTCCCCCTAACACACACACACACACACACACACACACACACACACACACACACACACACACACACACACACACACACACACACACACACACACACACACACACACACACACACACACACACACACACACACACACACACACACACACACACACACACACACACACACACGTGAGAGAGAGAGCCCTTCAGCATCTCATCTTTATTGATGGCTGTTCTACTGAGCTAGTGGGGGAAATAGCTTGCAAACATCCATTATGTAAGAGGATACACAATTAAGTGAAAGACAAAGCCGCAGTATGCAATGCATTTAGGGTCAATTTCGGAGATGATTTAATATGTAAACATTACTGTGACACTTCACAGGATGTTCTCTCCCCCTCATTCTCTCTCTCCTGCATTCTCTTTCTCCTCTTCCTTCAACACTCACTTTCTGTAATCATACATACAACTGATTATTTCCCTGTAGAAGGTAGTGCATGATAAACTGTAGAGACTGAACACATATAGTACAGTATATGCATTTTTGTGATAAACAACCATTATCTTGGTCTTGTCAGTTTCAGTGCCTGGGATGGAGATGTCTCAACCTTTGAACTCTCCATCTGATACAGTACATGCAATGGTCTCTGTCCATGCACGGCTATCAATTATGAGGCTAACGTGCATACTGACATTCCACAGGCACGGAGACAAGCTCTCCCTCTCTTTCTAAGTCAGATCTGGAGGAGAAAGCCAAGCAGTGGAAGCAATTTACAATTGTCTATTTGACACTGTTTGAAGTAGAGTAAGGCCTAAACGTTTCACTCCTTTGAGGAGCACTTGAAGTAAAATTATCACTTGAAAATTGACTGAATCTGAGTCAGGGATGTAACTGACAGACCATGTAGCAATAAGGTGTGTTCACGCACTCACGCGAGAGAGAATGCGTTCCTGTTAATCTTTGTGTGTGCGAGGACTGTCTGTGCTACTCACTTCTGAAGCTTCTCTGGCTTCTTCTCTGGTTTCTCTGGGTATGGGATTATCAGGTCAATGCCATTCTCAGGCTTCTGGAGGAGAACCCCCAACTTAGACTTAATCTCTTTAGCCCTAAGAAAGGAAAGTCATGAGGAAATAAGGCCATTTAGGAGGTTGCTGTAATGTTTTAAATGGCACACATTCATGAGTTAGATCAGTATAACAACACTAGTAATGACTTTGGCTAATGCAGATTGTATTCAGAAAAAACAAGTGAGACATAGATAGCTATAACTAGTCAATCAAGTTCAATATAATACAAGTTGAACAGCAATCAGCAACAGTGCAAAATACGTACCCAGCCTCAAAAAGGAGGGACTAATCATTAACTAGGCCTACACATTAATTTATTTGGATCTTAAATTTACCCTTTCAGACCCAGGATTATACAAACACATCCTCAGATGAATCAGACCCATTAGTAGAGGTCCTGTGATGACGCCTTTGTTTTCAATGGCACAGTGTCAGGAGTTAGATTACACTATAATGTAATCATTACATGTAAAAGGGCTAAAAGGTTATGTCATTTTTATAATATGACTTTCATTTGAATCTTCAATCAGTTTATTCTGTTAACTATTAATCATAATAATCAAAATACCCACTTCTAAGCCATCTCAAACTTAAAGAGAGTGTCCACAATATTTTTTGGACACAATAACACACTAACAATTTTACTTGCTATTTGCAAAAAGGCAATAATCAAAATACATTTTTTTACAAAGAGAACATTTGAGTGAGTAAACCAAAAATACTTTGAATAGAATACCCACCTTTATCATTATCTACTGCTCCCATTACTCAGGTTAGAAAAACAGCAGAGACAACTAAACAAAACAAAGTCTGATCAATAATTCATGACGTGGATGAGCCTCACGCAGTTGATTCCTCTTTGTTACTTTCATCGATCCATGTAGTCAGCGATCAATAGATGGGCTCAACTAAAACCACAGCCACACATGCAGACACACGTGCAGCCTCTTGTTAGCAAGACAGACCTTGTTGTTCCTGACCGGGGATGACACCCAGCTACATCTACACTCTTAGAAAAAAGGGTTCCAAAAGGGTTCTTTGGCTGTCCCCATAGGATGAACCCTTTTTAGTTCCAGATAGAACCCTTTTTGGTTCCAAGGAGAACTCTTTTGGGTTCCACGTAGAACCCTCTGGTGAAAGGGTTCTACCTGGAACCAAAAAGGGTTCTTCAAAGGGCTCTCCTATGAGGACTGCCAAAGAACCCTTTTAGGTTCTAGATAGCACCATTTTTCTAAGAGTATAGATTCCAGGTAGGGTTGCAAAATTCCAGGGACTTTAAATCAATTTCCTGGTTTTCCAGAAATCCTGGTTGGAGGATTCCAGATATCCTGCTTATTCCCTCCTATCTCCGGGATCTTTCAACCGCAATTTCTGGAAAACCCAGGAATTTATTGAAAGTTCCAGGAATTTTCAACCCTAACTACGACTGACCACACATTTCCATGGGTTTCTACAGAATATTCATTCTAACCAGAGCTGTAATTAAGAGATTGCCCGGGAGTTCAGGGCATTGACATTTTAAATCAGGATAGCCCACATGAAGAAGAAAATAATTTGTTACGATTTTTAGACGTGTTAGTAGCATTGGTCTAGGCAACTTTCTTTTAGGACATCTCCAAGTAACGATGTGTAATTAAAAAAGACATCCCCCATGAAAAGGATAATATACTGTATCTTAAATTTAGGGTTTTTGATCAACTGGTAACTGTTCTAATTGTTTGACTGATGAGCAGCTTTCAGGGAATGCCTGTTTGAAAAACAGCCCTGCATTATCGCCATAAGTTATTTATGAACTTCCTACTATTTCATAAAAATACTTCTCCAGATAATAGTCTGATTTAGGAAATCCATAACTCAATATAGAAGTAAACATCATATGCATGAATACTATATTAATCAACCCATTTAACAGGAACAGGGCTGTGCAGTATATCATACTGATTCCGCTTTCCCTTTTGGCTGCTTATACTGTTTTATAAATTCATGACCAGAGGATGACAAAGAGCAGATAGTGAACCTCTGTTATGCTTTTCAGCTTGGCTAAATGTTCCTGTCTTGCATGTGGATGCAATTGACCTGCAGCTGAGTTGGTGCTGCAAATGGGAATACAGTCAGCAAAATGCTAGGTATTAAGATCATGAAACAATACCTTTATCTCTGCAACTGGAAACGTGTAACTTTTTGGACAGTTGAAAATGTTTGATCAAGTATTTAAATAAACTTTAAACGTTCCACTTGTCTTAAAATGAAGAGCAAACGATATTCACAACTATCTAGATTACCATACAGAATCTTTCAATAATTTAAACCATACTAAAAACATCTCAGTATTTTTACAAAATGAAAAAAAAACTATAAATACAGAAATCAGATTTTGAATATAGATCAAACATTTTCTGACTAAGAAATCAACTCAGAAATGTTTTGAATGTAATTTCTCTGGGCTTATTTCAGGCAAAAATAGGAGAAATTACCCTTTCAGAGAAACAGAAGAGCATACTGCTTTTGGTATCTCACCTTATCCGACATGTTTGGGGCAACGCAGCTAATCCTTTACACATTTTATAAAGTTTTCCTTTTTGATGTTTTGTTGAGTGAGTCCACCACCGTAAGATTCGGAGTCCCTTTTCTTTTTGACTTTGTCCTTCAGCACTCTTGGGGAGTTTATATACAGAGAGCCTATTGGCTTTGGGACAAGAGCATTAGCCAATGAAACGGATGTCTACGACTGCAGGCAGAGGAGTCAGGGTCGACTGCATGAGAAGTGGTCTGCTAGAACTGGTATGGCTGGAAGTAGAGGTTAATCCCTAACCACAGATCTGGGATCAGATGCTTACATTTACAAAGAAAAAAAGTTGCACTGAACTCAACCACTGATCAGGTGGTGAAAGAGAAATTTGTAAGGGAATTTATTAGATAAATCCATGCTAGTAGATACCCATAGACTTCCATTCATTGTGCTAACTCTATTAGAATTGGCTCGAGAAATTATCTCTAACTTCCTTCATACTGGACACAGCGACATGAAAAGTACATCCACGAGTTCATCTGACTCATTGCCAAAATCCCGAAGTATTCCTTTTATTAACACGCAAATCAAGATTACTTTAGTAAAACTTTATTTGAAGGGTCCTTAATAAACAAAGGCATTTCTAAATTGTGTTCACCATTTATTAATAATTACTCCCACATTTATAAACCATTTACTAACCATTAGTAAAGTATTTTTGCAGTCCCTAATCTAAAGTGAACTCTATCTAAACTTTATAAATACAGAAAGATGAAAGATGGGCATGCCATTGCTAGACATTCCTGTGGTACCTGGTAAAACAATTATCACACAAAACAGGATGTTTAAGGAAATATATATATATATATATATATATATATATATATATATATATATATATATATATATATATATAATTAGCATACTAATATTACAAATGTTGGCATAATGATTTAATAAATGGTGATGAAACTGTAAATGCCTTATAAATGGTTTATTATGGACCTTTAAATAAAGTGTTCCCATTCCTTTTGATTATCTTTCTCAATTAGAAAACTTACTCCAGTGGAGCTGGAGAACATGTTTTCAGATAAACATGATCTATTTGAGCAATGTATGCTCGGCCTTTTCAACCATCACACAAAGCAAACATCATTAGCTATAAATAGGAACCGTTCAGTCACAGATATCCCATCTACAGACATTTAAGAAAACAAAGTGAAAGACCAAACCATCATCCATATGGGAGTTAGAGACAGTCATTTTTTGTTCATATATAATTATTACAAGAGGACTGGACCTCATGTTAGAAGAAGTTTATAAAATGTTGGAAATACAACAATGTAAAGTAGTTGTGTGTTGAATTGTTTGCAACATTGTGTTGATTAGACAGTGTGACAAATGTAACTGACCATGCTGTAATCAAGAAGACAATAGTAAACAGTGATTGCATTTCCCCATTGACAAGTAATGGTATGCGTAGACATAGAGGCCACACCCACACTCTCCAGCTTTCTTTGGCACTAGCAGGTAGACTGAGGTTTGACTGAGGTTTCCATCTCCTCTTTAAAGGGAGAATCCATGTTTTGTATAAATAGCCATGTGTCTATGAATAATAGCCAGGTCCTGGTTTCCCGATAGTGAACGAATTTAAGCTTACAAGTGTTTTAAGGATACATTGTTTCTATAACGACCGAAGAACTCACATGCATTTCCCACAACACCAAGTCAGGAGAACTTTCAATAAGTGCATAGTTAGAGCATGTGTCGATACTGATAGGATTGAAAGAAAAGCAGTGCTGCTCACGGATCAGTGTTGCTATTCAAAATGTAATATTTGGCACATTATTGCGCGCACATGTTGTTAGGCCTACACAAAAAATGTAGGCAAAAATTACAGACAGTAAAATAGAACTCAATTGATTGAACATGAAATTGATGAAATTGAAATTTATTTCAATATGATTTAAATGTATAGGCCTACATTATATAGCCAGCTGTATTTATCTTTTAATGCAGTCATCTCGGTTTTCATTTGAAGAATCTTTTTATTTTATTTTTTACTTTAAATTTGACCCCCTTTTCTCCCCAATTCTCGTGGTCTCCAATCGCTAGTAATTACTATCTTGTCTCATCGCTACAACTCCCGTACGGGCTCGGGAGAGACGAAGATCGAAAGCCATGCGTCCTCCGAAGCACAACCCAACCAAGCCGTACTGCTTCTTAACACAGCGTGCCGCCAACCCGGAAGCCAGCCGCACCAATGTGTCGGAGGAAACACCGTGCACCTGGCCCCCTTGGTTAGCACGCACTGCGCCCGGCCCGCCACAGGGGTCGCTGGAGCGCGATGAGACAAGGATATCCCTACCGGCCAAACCCTCCCTAACCCGGACGACTTAGGCCAATTTTGCATCGCCCTACGGACCTCCCGGTCGCGGCCAGCTGCGACAGAGCCAGGGCGCGAACCCAGAGACTCTCATAGCTTCCACGGATTGTAAATTAAAAATAAACATTTTGCTAAAATAATTATTATATTATTGATTGATTGACTATGGCTTTTCAAATCCCCCAGTATTGCTATCTGTAGCGTTAGTTCTACGCAAATGTTGCAATTCTTCAGCCATTCCTGGACCTGTGACCAAAAACGAGCTACATACGGACAATACCAAAATAAATGATCTAATGACTCTGCCTCCTCACAGCAGAATCTGCAGAGCTGGGAAGATTGTATCCCCCATATATATAACATTCTATTAGTTGCAAGAATTTTGTACAGTAATTTAAATTGAAAAATTCGAAGTTTTGAATCCGGCGTTGTTTTGCGTATCAATTCATAAACCATGTGCCATGGAATGGGTACATCGAAAATCTCTTCCCAACTATTTTGCAATTTATATGGCACAGCTGTCAGTTTTTTGGTCCTTAAATTAAATTGGTATATGTTTTTATTTATCACACTTTTCTTTAACCATTTATATTCTTTAATATAGGGCCGACATACAAGTTCCTGACTTTTTTCCCCTTCTACTTGCCTCTTCCATTTTTGTGGTAATGCTGCAATTAATTGGTTGTAATTTTGGGTAGAGCAGACATTTCCATATGTCTGTGTTAGCTGCATGTGTGACAATACTCCAGTCCTATTTATGATATCATTCACAAAAATTTTACCTTTTTTAAACATTTCTTCGATAAATACATTTTTTTTTATCAATTACTATATTTGAATTTAACCACAATATTTGTTGTACTATTTTTTACGTCCTTTCAGGTGGATTAAACTGAAATTGCAACCAACTTTCTAAGGCTTGTTTAAAAAATAAAGATATTTTGGAGATTATTTCCTTTTCAAACAACCGAAAGTGAGCAGGTGTAATCTGAATAAAGGGAAAAAGGCCCTTCTTGAACATAGGATGATACATTCGTACCAATCTAGTAGAGAACCAGTTTGGATTTAAGTATAACTTTTGTATGACTGATGCCTTTAGAGGTCTAATGCTTTAATATTTAATAATTTCTGCCCTCCGAATTCATATTCGTTATATAAATAGGCCCTTTTAATTTTATCTGGCTTGCCGTTCCAAATAAAATTGAATATTATTTGTTCATATAATTTAAAAAGCAGGTCACTAGGTGTAGGCAAAACCATAAGCAAATAGGTAAACTGTGATATGATTAAAGAGTTAATCAGAGTGATTTTCCCACAAATAGACAGGTATTTTCCTTTGCATGGTAGCAAGATCTTATCTATTTTTGCTAACTTTCTATAAAAATTTATTGGAGTGAGATCATTTCTTTCTTTTGGGATTTGTATACCGAGTATGTCCACATCTCCGTCAGACCATTTAATTGGTAAACTACATGGCAATGTAAAATGTGTATTTTTTAGTGATCCAATACGTAATATGGTACATTTATCATAATTTGGTTTTAATCCAGAGAGGATAGCAAATGTATCTAGATCCTCTAAGAGGCCGTGGAGAGACTCTAGTTGTGGTTTTAAAAGAAAACATGAATCATCAGCGTACAATGACACCTTAGTTTTTAGGCCCTGGATTTCTAATCCCTTAATATTAATGTTTGATCTAATTTTAACAGCTAACATTTCGATGGCAATAATAAATAGATATGTCGATAGTGGACAACCTTGTTTTACTCCTCTAGATTGTTTAAAACTTTCTGAGATGTAGCCATTATTTACTATTTTACACCTAGGGTTACTATACATAATTTTAACCCATTTTATAAGAGATTCCCCAAAATTGAAATATTCTAGGCATTTATATATAAACTCCAGTCGTACTTTATCAAAAGCCTTTTCAAAATCAGCTATGAAAACCAGGCCTGGTGTCCCCGATATTTCATAGTGTTCTATTGTTTCCAGTACTTGCCTTATATTATCTCCAATGTATCATCCATGTAAAAAACCTGTCTGATTAGGATGAATAATATCTGACAAAACTTTTTTTATTCTATGCGCCAAGCATTTTGCTAGGATTTTTGCATCACAACACTGAAGTGTAAGAGGTCTCCAATTTTTAAAATGGACTGGATCTTTATATATACCACTTGGGTCCTGTTTCAGTAATAATGATATCACACCTTCTTGTTGCGTGTCTGATAATCTATCATTTATATAGGAGTGGTTAAAACAAGCTAATAATGGTCCTTTGAGTATATCAAAAAATAAATTGTATACTTCCACTGGTATGCCATCCAGCCCTGGAGTTTTCCCATCCTTAACCTGTTTGGGCTGCAAGCCCGAAATCGGACGAAAATGACAACAGCTGCAGGGCGCGAAATTCAAAATCTATTTTTTAAAAATATTTAACTTTTACACATTAACAAGTCCAATACAGCATTTGAAAGATAAACATCTTGTCAATCCAGCCAACATGTCCGATTTTTTAAATGTTTTACAGAGAAAACACCACATATATTTATGTTAGCTCACCACCAAATACAAAAGTGGACAGACACGTATGGATATGATTATGAAGTATGAATTATGATTCAAGTAGCATGCACAAGCCAACCGAAATAAACTAAAACCAACCTAAAGAGCCCAGAAAAAACTACCTCAGATGACAGTCATATAACATGTTACACAATAAATCTATGTTTTGTTCATAAAAAGTGCATATTTTAGCTATAAATCAGTTTTACATTGATGCTACCCAAAAATGCTAACACATAGCTAGAGTCTGAATCCAGACGGGAGTAGCCAGAGAAAATACATACACCAACGTCGGCTACTAATTACACCTCATAAAACATTTCAGAAAAACATATGGTGGATAACTAATGAAAGACAGATATCGTGTGAATAAAGCCAACATTTCCGATTTTTGAAGTGTTTTACAGCGAAAACACAATATATCGTTATATTAGCTAACAACATAAGCTAGCATAAGTCAGCACTAGCATTGGTCAAGCGCTAGCCTAGCACAGTTAGCCCACTTAGCACAGCACAGCTCAACAGATATATGAAAAAGCATCCCAAATTGGGTCTTATCTTTCTTGATATTCCATCAGAATGTTGTAACGGGGTCCAATGTCCAGTAGTCTTTAGTTGGGTTCCAGAACGAATTATTTCCCTCTTTGGTTAGCTAGCACAATAGCATTGCGGCGCTACACAGCGTTTCTTCAAAAAATTCTTCCGTCGAATCACATCTAAAGTCCAGAATAAATTGCAATAATATAATTAAAGTATATTGAAAAAACATACTTTAGGATGATTTTGTGACATGTATCAAATAATATCGTAGTCAGACATCATATTCACCGTTATCTACCTTGTTCCAGAAGCCGAGACCAAATTATACTTCGCGCCCGGAATTTTTTTTTAACTGCGCAGGTCTCACAAGAAGGTGTGTTATTCAGTCCATGGACGAGATATTCGACTCCTTTCAATTCTCACTTCCGCATTACAGCCTGACGAATGCTTGTGACGTGTCCCTATGGTCCCAAGTCAAAGGGCCTTTTATAGAGAAGGTCTTAAAGAGACACATCGCATTTTGGAAATCTCAATTCGGCTGGGAAAATGGCTGTAAAAATATTTCTGTTCGACTTAGAGAAACAATTCAAACCTTTTTAGAAACTATAGACTGTTATCTATCCAACAGTAGTAAATATATGCATATTGGAAAATAAAAAGTTTCTTAGGAGGCCGTTTGAAAATGTGCACACATTTTCCAGTTTTTTCAATATTCAGCTTGCAGCCCAAACAGGTTTTAAAGGCCCCAATTGCATCAAGTAGTTCCTCCTCTGTAATTAGGCCTTCACATGAGTCTTTCTGTACAGATGTTAATTTTACATTATTATTAGGAAAAAAATCCATACAATTAGTTTCAGTTAGTGGAGATGGAGGAGCCTGAAACGAAAACATATTCTTAAAGTACTTTACTTCCTCTTTCAAAATATCATTTGGTGAATCATGCGTGACTCCATCATTTGTAACAAGTTTTAATACGTTTTTTTTGGTAGCATTTCTATATTGAAGATTGAAAAAGAATTTGGTGCATTTTTCCCCATATTCCATCCAGTTCGCTTTATTTTTATAATATATTACACTGGATCTTTCTTAAATAAGTTCCTCCATTTCTTTTTGTTTTTCCTCTAACTTATTCTGTGCCTCTAGGGTACCGTTTTTATTGTTATCTAACTGTACTGTTAGTCCTTCAATTTCCTTTGTTAAATATGGACTCTTTTTATCGAAATTGCTTTTGTTTTATAGATGAGTACTGAATTGCATGGCCTCTAAAGGCACACTTAAAAGTGTCCCATACAATATGGGGATCTGCTGTACCTATGTTCATGATTCTTTAATACTCAGAACACCAAACAAAAGCAACAAAAAGAATAACGAACGTCACATTCTGCAGGCTTCACAGAGCTAACAAAACACAAGATCCTACAACATAGGTGGGAAAAAAGGCTACCTAAGTATGATTCCCAATCAGAGACAACGATAGACAGCTGCCTCTGATTGGGAACCACAAAAACAAAAACAAAGAAATAGAAAACATAGAATGCCCACCGCACATCACACCCTGACCTAACTAAATAGAGAAATAAAACGGCTCTCTAAGGTCAGGGCGTGACAGGCCTATTATCAGCAACCATCAACAAACACTCCTGTGTTCCAATGACACGTTTATGATTTTAAAAGGCTAATTGATCATTAGAAAACCCTTTTGCAATTATGTTAGCACAGCTGAAAACTGTTGTGCTAATTAAATAAGCAATAAAACTGGCCTTCTTTAGACTAGTTGAGTATTTGGAGCATCAACATTTGTGTGTTCGATTACAGGCTCAAAATGGCCAGAAACAAAGCACTTTCTTCTGAAACTCGTCAGTCGATTCTTGTTCTGAGAAATGAAGGCTATTACATGTGAGAAATTGCCAAGAAACTGAAGATCTCGTACAATGCTGTGTACTACTCCCTTCACAGAACAACTGGCTCTAACCAGAATAGAAAGAGTGGGAGGCGCCAGTGCACAACTGAGCAAGAGGACAAGTACATTATAGTGTCTAGTTTGAGAAACAGATGCATAAAAGTCCTCAACTGGCAGCTTCATTAAATAGTACACGCAAAACACCTGTCTCAACGTCAACAGTGAAGAGGCGACTCCAGGATGCTGGCCTTCTAGGCAGAGTTCCTCTGTCCAGTGTTTGTGTTATTTTGCCCACCTTAATCTTTTCATTTTATTGGCCAGTCTGAGATATGGCTTTATCTTTGCAACTCTGCCTAGAAGGCCAGCATCTCGGAGTCGCCTCTTCACTGTTGACATTTAGACTGGTGTTTTGCGGGTACTATTTAATGAAGCTGCCAGTTGAGGACTTGTGAGGTGTCTGTTTCTAGAACTAGACACCAGTTTTAAGCCCAGGCCCTGTCCCCGCGGGAAGCCTTTTGCTTTTTGGTAGGCCGTCATTGTAAATAAGTATTTGTTCTTAACTGACTTGCATAGTTAAATAAAGGTTAAATAAAATAATTGTTTAAAACTTGTAACAACTTCTCACGCAATAACATGGCTGACATCAGCATGGTTTGTTGGATCATGGTGCTGGCATTTTAGAGGTTAAATTGCCACAAGTCCAACATATATTCAATAAATGTTAACCGTTAGTTGCTTTGAACAAATTACCATAATGCAGTAAATCAGTCCCTTGGTACCATTTATGCTTCATCTGCATGTTTACAGTACATTGAAAGTAAACAATCCATCCAAATCTGATGTGAGGAATCTTCTGAGAAGAACATGGGGAAAAAAATACAACAAATATCAAAAACAAAAGATGAACAAGCTTGGAAAATTGCAATTACACACTCATGATACTCAAAGAACAAGTAAACATGACATACAGTCTGATCCTTCTACTGTCTGAAGAACATTCTGTGTACAAAGAAAAAAAGAGAACCCTTAATTTGGCTCAGAGATGCTAGAGAGCATCTCTGAATAGGATCCAAGACAGGAACTAAAACAATACCATTCTCTGGTCGACGGAACAGGATTTACAGCCGGTAGCCATGCTATAGAGACCAGGCTGCTTGGCAGGGAGGGATATTTGGAGAGCACACGGAAAACAGAGGCCAGTTTCCTGAATAGGAGAAGGTGCCGTTCCTGTCCCAGACAATCCAGGACCACACCAGTTACATAAACATGGGGCTTAACATTGTTCTACTGAAATATCAAACTTTCTTGATAACCTTTTCCCCTGAGTTAGAATAACAAAGGCCAAAGAATTAATATTTTGACCAGATTCGTTGAGACTTGCTAACTTGTCTTTGCTCCATGTGTGCTGTGCTGTCTATAGAACATGTAGGCTATGGATCTAATCTATAGACCTCCAGACATAAACAGTAACATATTGGACAATTGACAGATCATTTGTTTGTAGAAATGGAAACTGAAGAGAGGGAAATTGGTTCAGTATTGTTGATAACAGAATGGCATCTGGCATGTTCTCAAGTGGACCATAAAGGGGCACCAAGCAGCTTGGCTTATCTTGATGACATGGTGAACAATACATTTTCCCCAATTTTCCCCAATTTTCCCCGCCTCAGTAGAACAGCAGCACTGTGTCAGGCAGATGGGGGTTGAGAAAAAAAGCAAAATAACTTTCTCTGTTAGTGGCAGCTCCATCAAAAGCTAGCATGTTTGGAAAGTGTTTGTGTGCTCTAGGCAGCAACATCAGTGGTAACGGATCAGAGACCATGTAAGCATACAAAACCACAAAAGCTTTGTTTTGATTACAGACTTTACTGGAAGCCCAAACTGCCAAAGACGATAGTTAAAATGCAGTTCAAATAAACATGGACCAGTTGGCAGCTGGGCAGTTTGTTTGTTCCATGGACATATGCTCTATGCTCAGCTTAGAGATGTAATGACCCAAAGAAAGGTCTGCCAAGGGAAAACACTGCCATGCAACCCCACTGGCTGGGATGTCATTGTTTTCGTTGTTAGTTGTCATTTCACATACAGTTTGTGCTTATATGGAGAGCAATTAGACAGGATTCTGTAAAATGGTCCAGATGCGTTAACTATTTGGACGTAATGAATAAGTGGTACTACAAATGGTGTAATTACGTATTAACTATGTACTACATAGTAGTTAGTTAAACTAGCAAATACATGGTCTTGTAATGTAAAGCGAGGCCAAGTATTTCAACCCTCACATTATGCTCTATCACCAAGATGAAGATTCAATAACTGTAATGTTGGCAGCAGGTTATCTGAACTTCGGTTACATCATGTGAATGAGGTAATATGTTTTATTACCGTGTTATTGATTTCAGTTTGGATGAAATCTGACTTTAATCTTGGTACAATATTTGGAATGCAATTCCAATCAAACTTCAAAGAGTAGGCAGAACACCTGCGTGGATATTTTATAGTACAATAGAACTATTTGTAAAATCACCTCACTTCTAAGGGATCTGAAGAAAGAACAAGTTGTCCAGTTATAATTTCTAAAACCCTCCAAAAATGAAAGTATTGTTCAAATCTCCATCTCCACTTAACATGAATAATCATGTTGTTATTTGGTTGTTTAAGTGCAATAAGCCGTGGTATTTGCCATAATCACTGGTTTCCTGGGAAATCAGAATTTATCAGGCTTCCTGGTGCCAGAGTGTTTGACGAAACAGGAAGGCGAGTGTAATCTCACATTGACATTTCTCCAGAAATACCACAGAGCACCAATCCTGCTGTAATCTCTGTGCTTTGTTATGACTCCTTGAGTGCCTTAGCGTGGCTCTCAGACTGCCCCTCTGATGTTTTACTTCCTCCTTGGCAAAGATCAACAGCAAGAGAGGCTGATAAAGCAGATTACCATAGAACAAGCATCCTCATGGAGGCTGTATGAATGGAACCAATGGAATGGAGACTAGGCTTGATCAATGAAACCAAATGGGATGCCAAGGTAAGGAAAGGATTTAACCCAACTCCTCTGAATCACGTTGTTATTTCCAATGCTATCTCACCAGTGGCGTAGCACAGTTTAGCAAGGAAGCCCGCAATTTCCAAGCAGAGAGAAAAATGTGCGGTTTTTTAGCTAATCTCATGCTATTTTAGTCATTTTGCAATGAGGTCGAGTGAAAATGTTGTTGTTTTAGAGTTATTTTCCTGCTATTCTACACATTTTGCCATGAGTCTAAGAGAAAATGTTGCAGTTTGAAAGTACATTTCCTGTAATATAATAAATAAAAACATACGTGTTCATATACAATCTGCGGAGCCTGATCTTCGAGGGGACCCCAACCTGAAAAAGATGAAGATGGGGGTTGGGGCCCCCAAATCGTGTGGGTGTGAGCTACACCAGTGATCTCAACACTTTAAACTGTTCAAAACTGGACTGGACTTGACCCAGGACAGGCAGGCCTGGATGGATTCCTACAAAGGTGTCATGTTTCTCCAGAATGCTATCACAGGCCAGAAGAGAGAGGAAATTAAATGGCATTTCCCACAGCACCATTAATTGCTTAGATAAAGGAGGTTTATTTGCAAAGGCTTTTCCGGAGAACCCGCCTGCTTAAAATTATTTGCTTTTAAATTACAATGCCTCTCTCTCTTTCCCATTATGCAAGTGTAGCCAAAGCTAAATACAGGCCAGGAGATAAATAGATATTTGAGTTATCATTCCTCTCCTTAGAGAAATAAATGAATCCTCATTGAGAGAAAAATGAGTTTCCACCACAAATGAAAGGACGGTGTCAGTCTAAAGGGTTTTAAGTGGCTCTATAATTTTTTTTTATAGAGATATACAGTGCCTTCGGGAAAGTACTCAGACCCCTTGACTTTTTCCACATTTTGTTGCGTTACAGCCTTATTATAAAATGGATGAAGTTATTTTTTCCCCTCATCAATCTACACACAATAGCCAATAATGACAAAGTGAAAACAGGTTTTTAGAAATGTTTAAAAATAAAAACTGAAATACCTTATTTACATAAGTATTCACACCCTTTGCTATGAGTCTCGAAATTGAGCTCAGGTGCATCCTGTTTCCGTTGATCATCCTTGAGATGTTTCTACAACTTGATTGGAGTCCACCCGTGGTAAATTCTATTGATTGGACATGATTTGGAAAGGCACACACCTGTCTATATAAGGTCCCACAGTTGACAGTGCATGTCAGAGCAAAAACCAAGCCATGAGGAATTGTCCGCAGAGCTCCGAGACAGGATTGTGTCGAGGCACAGATCTGGGGAATGGTACAAAAAAATGTCTGCAGCATTGAAGGTCCCCAAGAACACAGTGGCCTCCATCATTCTTAAATGGAAGACTTTTGGATCCACCAAGACTCTTCCTAGAGCTGGCCACCCGGCCAAACTCCAGAATTCCTCTGTGGAGATGGGAGAACCTTCCAGTAGGACAACCATCTCTGGAGCACTCCACCAATCAGGCCTTTATGGTAGAGAAGCCTCTCCTCAGTAAAAGGCACATGACAGCCTCTTGGAGTTTGCCAAAAAGGCACCTAAAGGACTAAGACCATGAGAAACAATATTCTCTTGTCTGATGAAACCAAGATTGAACTCTTTGGCCTGAATGCCAAGCGTCACATCTGGAGGAAACCTGGCACCATCCCTACGGTGAAGCATGGTGGTAGCAGCATCATTCTGTTGGGATGTTTTTCAGCGGCAGGGACTGGGATACTAGTCAGTATCGAGGGAAAGATTCACGAAGCAAAGTACAGAGAGATCCTTGATGAAAACCTGCTCCAGAGCAGTCAAATCAAACTTTATTTGACGGTAAGTGTAGAGCTTACCATGAAATTCTTACTTACAAGCCCTTAACCAACAGTGCAGTTCAAGAAAGAGTTCAAAAAATATTTACCAAATAAACTAAAGTAAAAAATTATAAAAAAGTAACAAAAAAAGTAACACAATAACGGGGCTATATACAGGGGGTACCGGTACCGAGTCAGTGTGCGGGGGTACAGGTTAGTTGAGGTAATTTGTACATGTAGGTAGGGGTGAGGTGACTATGCATAGATAATAAACAGCGAGTAGCAGCAGTGTACAAAACAAATGGAGGGGTGTCAATGTAAATAGTCCGGTGGCCATTTGATTAATTGTTCAGGAGTCTTATGGCTTGGGGGTAGAAGCTGTTAAGGAGCCTTTTGGTCCTAGACTTAGCCCTCCGGTACCCCTTGCCGGACCTCAGACTGGGGCGAAGGTTCACCATCCAACAGGACAACGACCCTAAGCACACAGCCAAAACAACGTAGGAGTGGCTTCGGGAAATATCTCTGAAAGTCCTTGAATGGTCAAGCCAGGGACTTGAACCTGATCGAACATCTCTGGAGACCTGAAAATACCTGTGCAGCGACGCTCCCCATCCAACCTGACAAAGCTTAAAACCTGTTGGGGATGGGGGCGCTGTTTAGACTATTTATGCTAATGTGGCTAATTTTTTAAACGGCTTCCCACAAAATCCTTGATCGTACAATATGCATATTATTATTATTATTGGATAGAAAACAGTCTATAGTTTCTATAGGAGTTGAAATTTTGTCTCTAAGTGGAACAGAGCCCATTCTACAGCAATTTCCCTGACATGGAGTCAGATTTGAGAAATGTTGGCCACTTTTCTGAAGTCAGTTAAAAGGGCACTGTCGTTGCTATGACTATACGGACACTTCTTACGTCTTCCCCTGGATGCCTTTACGTGATGACGATTCCAACGGGGTCGTTTGCGCGTTCACAGGCCCTACAAATGAAAAAACTCTGAAGCTAGTCATTCTTTGGGAGCTGCGTAACGCGCGTGGAAGACACCGACCCTCTCCTGTTCCAAGCGTTAGTTTAGCCTGTTATATTTCTCCGGTCATCTTTTCACTCGTTATAGGAGTTACAAACATCATAAAGTAGTTAATTTAAAGCGTTTTATAGCAATTTATATCCGTTTAGTGCGATTTTGGGACATTTATTTTTGCAACGATGTGAAAAGTTGGGCACGCTTTTCAGTTCATCCCGAACGCAGTTGACATTTCCACATGGCAAGAGGACAGCTTTCCACCAAAAGACGATTTCTCCCAAGAAAGGATCCTTTGCCCAAGATACTGATGGAAGAACAGCTCAAGGTAGGACATTTTTATTATGATAAATCGTGTTTCTGTCGAAACATTTTAGTGGCTTAGGACGCCATGTTTTTTGACGTAGCTTCGCTTGGCGCAAACTGTATTGAAAAGTAAGGATAAATTAAAAAATGTAATAACGCAATTGTATTAAGAATTAAATTGTCTATCAATCCCTGTCCACCCTATATTTTTTAGTCACGTTTATGAGTATTTATGTATAAGAGTAGATCACTGTCTAAGTGGCGCAAGGACATTTTCTGACCAGCTGAGCTACATTTCACATTGTCTAACCATGATTTTGGTGGCTAAATATAAACATTTTCGATCAAACTGTATATGCATGTTGTAATGTGATGTTACAGGAGTGTCATCGGAAGAATTCTGAGAAGGTTAGTGAAAAAATTAATATCTTTTGGCGATGTTGACTTTTATCGCTCACTTTGGCTAGAATCAATGCTGGGCTGCTAATTGCTATGTGCTAAGCTAATATAACGATTTATTGTGTTTTCGCTGTAAGACACTTAGAAAATCTGAAATATTGTCTGTATTCACAGGATCTGTGTCTTTCGATTCGTGTATGCTGTGTATTTTTACGAAATGTTTGATGATTAGTAGTTAGGTAAACACGTTGCTCATTGTAATTATTCTAGTCCATTTGTGATGGTGGGTGCAATTGTAAACTATGCCATATACCTGAAATATGCACTTTTTTCTAACAAAACCTATCCCATACCATAAATATGTTATCAGACTGTCATCTAATGAGTTTTTTTGTTGGTTAGGGGCTATAAATATCTTAGTTTAGCCGAATTGGTGATGGCTACTGGTGTTGGTGGACAAATAAAAGATGGTGGATTATGCTAATGTGTTTTTAGGTAATAGATGTACATCTTTACATATTGTGTCTTCCCTGTAAAACATTTTAAAAATCGGAAATGTTGACTGGATTCACAAGATCTGTGTCTTTCATTAGCTGTATTGGACTTTAATGTGTGAAAGTTAAATATTTTAAAAAAATATTTTTTTTGAATTTCGCGGCACTGGTTTTTCAGTGGGGGGGGGGGGGGGGGTGCCGCTAGCGCCACGCTGATCCTAGACAGGTTAAGAGCATCTGAAGAGAAGAATGGGAGAAACTCCCCATACACAGGTGTGCCAAGCTTATAGTGTCATACCCAAGAAAAATCAAGGCTGTAATCACTGCTAAAGGTGCTTCAACAAAGCAATGGGTAAAGGGTCTGAATACTTTCAGTACCAGTCAAAAGTTTGGACACAATATTTCATTGGATGGACTGTTGTTTCTCTTTGCTTATTTGGTTCTGCCATAATAGGACTTGGTCTTTTACCAAATAGGGCTATCTTCTGTATACCACCCCTACCTTGTCACAACACAACTGATTGGCTCAAACGCATTAAGGAAAGAAATTCCACAAATTAACATTTAACAAGGCATACCATGAAAAGCATTCCATGTGACTGCCTCATGAAGCTGGTTGAGTGAATGCCAAGAGTGCTCAAAGCTGTCATCAAGGCAAAGGATGGTAACTTTGAAGAATCTAAAATCTAAAATACACTACCGTTCAAAGGTTTGGGGTCACTTAGAAATGTTCTTGATTTTGAAAGACAAGCACATTTTTTCCCGGGGTCGCCTCTTCACTGTTGACGTTGAGAATGGTGTTTTGCCGGTACTTGTTTCTGGCCATTTTGAGCATGTAATCGAACCTACAAATGCGATGCTCCAGATACTCAACTAGTCTAAGGCCAGTTTTATTGCTTTTTAATTAGGACAACATTTTCCAGCTGTGCTAACATAATTGCAAAAGGTTTTTCTATTGATCAATTAGCCTTTTCAAAATGATAAACTTAGATTAGCTAACACAACGTGCCGTTGGAACACAGGAGTGATGGTTGCTGATAATGGGCCTCTGTAGGCCTATGTAGATATTCCATAAAAAAA
The DNA here is from genome assembly GCF_029448725.1 of Salvelinus fontinalis. Lineage (NCBI taxonomy): Eukaryota > Metazoa > Chordata > Actinopteri > Salmoniformes > Salmonidae > Salvelinus > Salvelinus fontinalis. The sequence goes on along the minus strand of NC_074678.1, from coordinate 21,181,397 downwards.
TCTGCCATTTCCGGCTACAATAGTCATTTACAACATTAACAATGTCTACACAGTATTTCGGATCAATTTCATGTTAATTTAATGGACAAAAAATTTGCTTTTCTTTCAAAAACAAAAAAACAACACTTTTTTTGGTTACTACATGATTCCATATATGTTATTTCATAGTTTTGATCTCTTCACTATTATTCTACAATGTAGAAAATAGTAAAAAATAAAGAAAAACCCTTGAATGAGTAAGTGTGTCCTAACTTTTGACTGGTACTGTATGTAAATGTGATATTTCCGTATTTTAAAAACCTGTTTTTGATTTGTCATTTGGGGGTAGTATGTGTAGAGTGATGAGGAATAAAAACAATAGAATACATTTAAATTAAGGCTGTAACGTAACAAAATGTGAAAAAAGTCAAGGGGTCTGAACACTTTCTGAATTCAATGTAAGTAGTTTATAGATGCCATTAGGCACTATTTGATTTGTTCCGTAGAGCACTTTGTCAGTAGGATAAATATAAACTTTGTTCCACAGGCATAATGTATAAGCGAGTGTATACAGTTGAAGTCGGAAGTTTACATACAATTAGGTTGGAGTCATTAAAACTCGTTTTTCAACCACTCCACACATTTCTTGTTAACAAACTATAGTTTTGGCAAGTCGGTTAGGACATCTACTTTGTGCATGACACAAGTAATTTTTCCAACAATTGTTTACAGACAGATTATTTCACTGTATCACAATTCCAGTGGGTCAGAAGTTTACATACACTAAGTTGACTGTGCCTTTTAAACAGCTTGGAAAATTCCAGAAAAAGATGTCATGGCTTTAGAAGCTACTGATAAGCTAATTGACATCATTTGAGACAATTGGAGGTGTACCTGTGGATGTATTTCAAGGCCTACCTTCAACCTCAGTGCCTCTTTGCTTGACATCATGGGAAAATCAAAAGAAATCAGCCAAGACCTCAGAAGAAAATTGTAGACCTCCACAAGTCTGGTTCATCCTTGGGAGCAATTTCCAAACACCTGAAGGTACCACGTTCATCTGTACAAACAATAGTACGCAAGTATAAACACCATCGGACCACGCAGCCGGCATACAACTCAGGAAGGAGACGCGTTCTGTCTCCTAGAGAAGAATATACATTGATGCGAAAAGTACAAATCAATCCCAGAACAACAGCAAAGGACCCTGTGAAGATGTTGGAAGAAACAGGTACAAAATTATCTATATCCACAGTAAAATGAGTCCTATATCGACATAACTTGAAAGGCCGCTAAGCAAGGAAGAAGCCATTGCTCCAAAACTGCCATAAAAAAGCCAGACTACGGTTTGCAACTGCACATGGAGACAAAGATTGTACTTTTTGTAGAAATGTCCTCTGTTCTGATGAAACAAAAATAGAACTGTTTTGGCCATAATGACCATTGTTATGTTTGGAGGAAAAAGGGGGACGTTTGCAAGACGAAGAACACCATCCCAACCATGAAGCACGGGGGTGGCAGCATCATGTTGTGGGGGTGCTTTGCTGCAGGAGAGACTGGTGCACTTCACAAAATAGATGGCATCATGAGGCAGGAAAATTATGTGGATATATTGAAGCAACATCTCAAGACATCAGTCAGGAAGTTAAAGCTTGGTCACAAATAGGTCTTCCAAATGGATATTGACCCCAAGCATACTTCCAAAGTCGTGACAAAATGGCTTAAGGACAACATAGTCAAGGTATTCGAAAGCCTTGACCTCAGTCCTATAGAAAATTTGTGGGCAAAACTGAAAAAGTGTGTGCGAGCAAGGAGGCCTACAAACCTGACTCAGTTACACCAGCTCTGTCAGGAGGAATGGGCCAAAATTCACCCAACTTATTGTGGGAAGCTTGTGGAAGGCTACCCGAAACGTTTGACCCAAGTTAAACAATTTAAAGGGAATGCTACGAAATACTAATTGAGTGTATGTAAACTTCTGACCCACTGGGAATGTGATGAAATAAATCATTCTCTCTGCTATTATTCTGACATTTTACATTCTTAAAATAGTGGTGATCCTAACTGACCTAAGACAGGGAATTTTTACTAGGATTAAATGTCAGGAATTGTGAAAACTGCGTTTAAATGTATTTGGCTAAACTTCTGACTTCAACTGTAATTACGGTATATTTGGTAGCCACTGATGCTGTTTATTGCAGTAGCAATCATGAGCAAGAACCAAAAACCAAGCATACAGGGTAAGAAACAGGAATCGCACCACATGTATTACTTAAAACCTCTAACGCCTCACAAACCCGGATCCGGGAGCACCCCCATCACAAAAGCTGACTAGCATAGCCTAGCCTAAAGTTACAGGGATATCATAAAATAAAATGTTCATGAAATCACAAGTCCAAGACACCAAATGAAAGATACAGATCTTGTGATTCAAGCCATCATCTCTGATTTTTAAAATGTTTTACAGGGAAGACACAATATGTAAATCTATTAGCTAACCACGTTAGCAAAAGACACCACTCTCATACTCCACCATTTTCTTACTGCATCAGTAGCTATCACAAATTCGACCAAATAAAGATATAAATAGCCACTAACCAAGAAACAACCTCATCAGATGACAGTCTGATAACATATTTATTGTATAGCATAGGTTTTGTTAGAAAAATGTGCATATTTCAGGTATAAATCATAGTTTACCATTGCAGCCCCCATCCCAACTCTCACTAAAACGACTAGAATAACTACAGAGACCATCATGTATTAGCTAATTACTCATCATAAAACATTTCTTAAAAATACACAGCGTGCAGCAGATGAAAGACACAGATCTTGTGAATATAGCCAATAATTCAAATTTTCTAAGTGTTTTACAGCGAAAACACAATATAGCGTTATCTTAGCTTACTACAATAGTCAGTCACACAGCAGCATTGATTCAAGGCAAAAATAGCAATAACGTTATAAACCACCAAACGCTATTCATTTTTTCACTAACCTTCTCAGAATTCTTCAGATGACAGTCCTGTAACATCATATTACACAATTCATATAGAGTTGGTTCGAAAATGTGCATATTTAGCCGCACAATTCGTGGTTACACAACGTGATTAGTGGGCAAATAATCAAGCAATCTGTCCTGCGCCATCTTGGAAAGGCACCTTTTCTTATCGAAAGCTATTCATAAACTTGACTAAAAAAATACAGGTTGGACAGCAATTGAAAGACAAATTAGTTCTTAATGCAATCGCTGAGTTAGATTTTTAAAATTAACGTTATTAGACATACAGTGTGCGTTACAGCCAGACTAGTGCCGCAATAATGGCGGACAAATACGTTTACATTTTTCCACATAAATACGGAATAACATCATAAATAGCTCTTACTTTTGGACGAGCTTCCATCAGAATCTTGGCGAAGTGGTCCTTTGTCCAAAAGAATTGTTGCTTGGTTGTAAAACGTCGTGTTCAAATTCGGAAGTAGCAGCTAACAAGTAGTTATAACAAACAGCATGCCCAAAACTTTATACTCAATACTAAGGAAATTCCAAAAATAGCAATATACTCGCATAAACTGATATAACTCGGTTTAAAATAACTTCATTATGATGTTTCTAACACCTATAACGAATTCAATTACAGACGGATATATCTAAGGTCGATAACTGAGCGTTCCAAAATGCCATCCTGAGGTCTTGCTTTGCGTAATGGCGAGCGTTGAAAAGATAGGTCCTCTCGCTCCTTGGCCTTTTATAAACTCTGGGAACTACGCAGAAAGTCCATTCCACTTCTCATTGGTTACTGACATCCAGGGGAAGGCGGGTGCAGTTCATGTCGACCCATAGGATACATACAGAGCTTTAAACTGATCTGAGAGCAGAACCTAGCTTTCAGACCTTCGCAGTTCCTGTCATGGATTTCGCTGCAGAGAGAGTTCTGTTTCACCCACAGACATAATTCCAACGGTTCTAGAAACTAGAGAGTGTTTTCTATCCAATAGTAAGAATAATATGCATATTGTACGAGCAAGAATTCAGTACGAGGCCGTTTAAATTGGGTACACATTTGTGCTATGTCGAAATGGCACTCCCCTAGTGGCAAGAAGTTTAAGGAACCTCAACTTATTTTCCATGTGTTGTTATCAAGGACAAAATGCACTAACGATAATCAGAAGACCTCTACCTCAGTGTCTGATGAAACCGATGTCTCTCCACATAATAATGAGGATGATTATGGCAAAACATTCAATCTGGGCCTGAAGTCTCAATGTGTTTGGTTTAGCAGAAGAAGCATGCAGATCAGACTGCTTGCCCTTAAAGAGGCGAGTTAGAAAACGGCCTGTTACGTTCCCCAGTTTCTGTGTTCTGTTTTGTATTTTAGTGTGTGTTTCAGGAGATGGCTTCCGGAAGTACTCCCCAACCAGCTGATTGGTCTACCCCAGGCTAATTGATGATTGGAGCTGACCCCGCCCCCTCGTCAAGAAGCAGCTGACACTAATCACCATTGCCACCTGAAGATAAAAGCCAGTGTTCTGCCCCAAGAGATTTGGAGTAGAGATTTGGAGTAGAGATTTGGAGTAGAGATTTGGAGTAGAGATTTGGAGTAGAGATTTGGAGTAGAGATTTGGAGTAGAGATTTGGAGTAGAGATTTGGAGTAGAGATTTGGAGTAGAGATTTGGAGTAGAGATTTGGAGATTGAGAGAAAAATTAGATTGTGATATAGTGTTGGTTGTGTATCAGAAAGTGTGGTATGTACTGTTGTTGGTAGCAGTTTTGCTATGTCCTGTGTTTGTGAGTGTTTGTGAAATCGTTAATAATTACTCTGTTTCGTTTGTTCCCGGGGGGGGAAGGAGAAGGCACTTTGGGAGTGCTTAGGCAAGAGGCCCGAGGGCATACATGTAGCCGTAGTATATTTACTGTCTAGGCACACGAGGTAAGACCTGGGCGGACCACCCCCTGTATTTTGGTTAGGGCACCAGGCGGTGTTAAGTTAGGTAAGTTAAGTGGGTAGGCAGGTTAGATAGGAGAGGGGGAACTTTGATATTTACTTTCCAGCCCCTTTTCCCCATATTACCGTGTAAGAAAATAAATTTGAGTAAACGGTAAATTCTGCTTTTGTGTCATCCTTACTCGCACCTACAGTCCATACCTCTTGCACTTCAGGGAGTTGAGTTGTAGCAGGGAGTTGCGTTCCCTCTTCTCAGAGGCGTGCGTAACACGGCCAAACCAAACTAAAGTTATAATGGAAAATGGCTGCAGTCTGAGGTGACCACTTGTGTGATCTTGGAGATGGCGAGGGGAACGGAAGGCTGAGTTGTGCTTGTGTAACATCCCCTTTGTGGAATTTTAAATACCCTGTAGCCTATGGAGCTCACTGTAATCTATAGTGTTTGGCTGGCTGACAGGGAGAGGAGAGGGGGTTCACACAGAGGAACACATCTAACAGAGATTTGACTAAATTGACTGTGTGGGCCAGAACTGCATACTTTTTGGACTATTGTAGGTCAGATAAGATCTGAGGTATTGAGCAAAATTATATTTTCACAGGAGAGATTTCACCCTTTGTTGGGCCTGCAAGACTTGAACACATTTGATGTAGTCTCTTGTTATTCTCCCTATTATAGAGATGTACAGTACTATAGCTATCAAAGCTAAAAAGCCAGATTATCCTCTCAATATATTGTCTTGATTACCAGGACCTCTTGTGTAGAAATATGTCAAGCATTCCCTGGTATCAGAATTGAGCAGATTAGGCCTGATTGTTAATTTTCTCAGTCCTATGTGAGTTAAAGTGAAACATGGAGCAACATGCAAAGCATGCTGAGATTAATTTCAGAAAGCTAAACAACAACAAATAACCTGCTTGTTTTGTGCAGTCTCCCAGAAAGCATCACTCTGTTTCTTACTTCATATTCATCACTATGTTCCTCATCAAGGGTGCCTCTATTCAGAGGAAACAGAATGTTCTCAGGGGAGCGCAGAAGGGATTTCTCACCCAGGTACAGAGTGCAGAGGAGGGGAATAAAAGCAGAGAACGTGAAGGTGGAGGCTCTATCAGAGTGTTAGTTGATCTTAGAGAGGAGAGGCCAAGTCAAAGCTTTGCTGAGGTCACAGCAGTCCAGTCTCCTACCACTCTTCATCTAACACAGAGCCCGTGGATTGAGATAAGGTTAGCCAACACGTTCAGGTTAACAAAAATTAAATACACATTTTCTTGAATTAGCTATAGACAATTTTTATAGAAGGTTTTTACATTTCTGATGTTGTGAGTGGAACATATCTGTGATGAACAGGCACTCAGGAAGTCATACATATTTGAGGATATTTGAGTATTTTCTTTGTCTTATGGTGAGTTGAATGAAATAACAGAGAAATGGCCTATGAGATGGTCTCTCTGTGATCCACAGAGGATAGAGCATCTAAACCCCATGGAGACCAAGGTCAGGGGATAGCACAGTTTTCCCTTTCCGTTAGGGACACGCAACAAAACATTTCCCACGCTTCGAGTGTAACATGCAGTTGCGTATCTCTCTTTTTCTCTTGCTCCTTCTCTCACACCCTCTCTCTCTATCCTCCCTAGTTGAGGTTAGATGTAACCACATTGGATCTACATTTAACCTCAGAAGTATTTAAACTCAAGGGACATCAACGGACCCCCCCCCCTCTCCAAAAATCCCTCCCTAGCAGTTATTGGAAAATATGGACCCTCTCTCCCTCCCTCTCTCCATCTCCCCCAAAATCTCTTTCTCATAACTTATGATAACATACTGTATGTCACCCTGCCAAAATATTATGGAAAGTACAGTATTTGTTGGGGGTTAGAGAGTGTTGGGAGGACGATGGCCTCAGGGCTTGGGATGTGAACATTCAGACGTTTCAACCATGACCACAGGTGGAAGAGGACAAAATCTAATTTTGTTGGTCACATACACATATTTAGCAGATGCTATTGCAGGTGTAGCGAAATGTTTGTAAACAACTGTAGCTTAGTCTGATAAGTTCCTAGCCCAGGTGTATTTATTTACTAGCCCTTAAATAAAATAAAAACATTTAAATGTTGGCTGGAAAGCATTCTTTTTTTGTACATTTCCCCCCCAGTCTATTAGGGGGGAAACAGAACTGGGCTTAATGCTTCTGTTATATTTAGAAGCCTAGTACATCCACTGGTGGTTCCCTCATAGAACTACCGCGGAGAACGTGGAGAAGTGGAGTGGAGAGTGGAGAACGACTGCCCCCTATCATTGAAGCCATGTAAGTTCAAGACCAACCGCTTACTGCAGGCGTTGCATTCAGAAAACAGGATCCCCCCATTATAGTGAATGAAAAAATGGCAATCTTTGTTTATATAAAAACATGTGTCCAAGACAATCATGGTACCAATAATTGCTTCTACTACACCAGATGTATGTCCTTGAACCGATTATCTAAAAATCACACAGAAGAAGTTATGAGGATAATTGACTTGCCAATGGCAGCCTGCAGTACCCCGGTTGGCCTTCAACTGGAGTTATTCAATAAGAGGGGCAGCACTGAGCTAGCCTGGAATGTCACCTCCTGGAGTAGCTCAATCTGCGCATTTTATGTCTCCATGAGAAGCCATCTTAACCAACTTCCTTTGGCTTCAATGCACTAGTGAGTCTTCACATAGGAATGAATGGTGTCACGTGATTGATGGCGTTGTCCATTCATATATACAGACTACAAGTTATTTCTCCCTCGCCCATTCAAATAAACATACATTTATTTTACTAGTTTTACACCCATCTGCAGGAGAATGGTCAGCGTCTCCTGTTACCTGACCACCTTGAGTGACCAAAAATTAAGGAAAGCTTTGACTATGTCCAGACTATGTACAGTGAGCATAGCCTTGTTGTTGAGAGAGGCCGCTGTAGGCAGACCTGGCTCTCAAGAGAAGACAGGCAATGTGCACACTGCCCACAAGATACATAAATACAATTTTGATAAACTACCATATCTATTGGGTCGGCTATTCCCAAACTGGGGAATGCGCAATGCCATCAGGGGTACGCCAAATAAAAATGTGATTCACATTTTAAAACTGTCCATTTAGATTTTCCATCAGGGCTATACATTTGGGTGATGTTTTTTTTGCCAAAAATAATATTAAACCATCTAGTGTTCAGCGAAATAACAACACAATGTCAAATACAGGTAGCCTAGTCAAATAATTAATTAATAAGACATAGTGGAGTGGTAACGCGCGCGCAGGCAGTTGCTCCCGACCCCAGTTGGGTACACTGCAGCATCCACTGAGAGGCTCTTGCTGCCAAGGGAATGCCTGACAGCTTGAAACACGTTTTGGACACCACAGTGAAAATGGTTAACTTTGTTAAAGCAAGGCCCCTGAACTCTCGTGTATTTTCTGCAATATGCAATGATATGGGCAGCGACCACGTAACGCTTTTACAATGGGCAATGGTTATCAATGGGCAAAGTTTTGACACGTATTTTTGAATTGAGAGACGAGCTTAGTTTTCTTTACTGACCATAATTTTCACTTGTCTGACTGCTTGCATGATGACGAGTTTCTCACACGACTGGCTTATCTGGGTGATGTTTTTTCTCTCCTGAATGATCTGAATCTAGGATTACAGGGATTCTCTACAACTATATTCACTGTGTGGGACACAATTGAGGCTATGATTAAGAAGTTGGCGCTCTTCTCTGTCTGCATTAACAAGGACAACACACAGGTCTTCCCATCATTGTATATATTTTGTGTGCAAATGAACTCAAGCTTACGTACAATGTCAAATGTGATATAGCGAAGCACCTGAGTGAGTTGGGTGCGCAATTACGCAGGTACTTTCTAAATGGACGACCTAAACAACTGGATTCGTTATCCCTTTCATGCCCTGCCTCCAGTCCACTTACCAATATCTGAACAAGAGAGCCTCATCTAAATTGCAACAAGCGGTTCTGTGAAAATTGAAATTAATCAAAAGCCGCTGCCAGATTTCTGGATAGGGCTGTGCTCAGAGTATCCTGCCAAGGGCAAATTGTGCTGTTAAGACACTGATGGCCTTTGCAACCACTTACCTTTGTGAAAATGGATTCTCGGCCCTCACTAGCATGAAAATTAAATACAGGCATAGACTGCTTGTAGAACATGATTTAAGATTGAGACTCTCTCCAATAACACTCAACATTGCAGAGGTATGTGCATCCTTTCAAGCACACCCTTCTCATTAACCTATTCACAATTTTTGATGAACAAATAAGGTTTTATATGTAAGATGGCTAAATAAAGAGCAAAATGAATGATTATAATTATCTTATTATTTGTGCCCTGGTCCTATAAGTGCTCTTTGTCACTTCCCACGAGCCGGGTTGTGACAAAAACTCACACTCATTCTTATGTTTAATAAATGTATCGTATTGTGTGTGTGTGGCAGGCTTACAATGATGTCAAAAAATAACATTTGAGAGTGCTCTGAACCTGGTGCTAGAGGGGGTATGCAGCTGGAGGTTGAATGTTTGAAGGGGTACGAGAATATACAATGTTTGGGAACCACTATATTGGGTGAAATACCACAGTGTGCGAACAGAGCAGCAAGATTTGTGATCTGTTGCCCCTAGAAAAGAGCAACTGGTGAAGAACAAACACCATTGTAAATACAACCCGGATTTATGTTTATTTATTTGCACATCGTTACAACACTGTACATAGCCATAATGACATTTTAAATGTCTCTTATTCTTTTGAAACTTGTGTTTAATGTTTACTGTTCCTTTTTGAGTGTTTTATTTCACTTTTGTTTATTATCTGTTTTACTTGCTTTGGCAATGTAAACATGTTTCCCATGCCAATAAAGCCCTTTGAATTGAAAGGATGTTGTGCTGTATCAGTTTATTCCCACATGGTGGCAGTACCCTCCTGTGAATGTTATCCCAGTGGTCGACCTCATGCAGGGGGCTCTTGGTTACATACACTACACAACCAAAAGTATGTGTACACCTGCTCATCAGACATCTCATTCCAAATCATGGGCATCCCCCTTTGCTGCTATAACAGCCTCCACTTTTCTGGGAAGGAATTCCACTAGATGTTGGAACATTGCTGAGGAGACTTGCTTCAATTCAGCCACGAGCATTAGTGAGGTTGGGAATTGATGCTCGGCAATTAGGCCTGGCTCGCACTCAGCATTCAAATTCATCCCAAACGTGTTTGATGGGGTTGAGGTCAAGGCTGTGTGCAGGCCAGTCAAGTTCTTTCGCACCGATCTCAACAAACCATTTCTGTATGGACCTCACTTTGTACACAGGGGCATTGTCATGCTGAAACAGGAAAGGGCCTTGCCCAAACTGTTGCCACAAAGTTGGGAGCACAGAATCATCTAGAATGTCATTGTATACTGTAGCGTTAAGATTTCACTTCACTGGGAACTAAGGGGCCTATCCCGAACCATGAAAAAAAGCCCCAGACCATTATTCCTCCTCCACCAAACTTTACAGTTGGCACTATTCATTGGGGCAGGTAGCGTTCTCCTGGCATCCTCCAAACCCAGATTTGTCAGTCGAACTGCCAGATGGTGAAGCGTGATTCGTCTTAGGCTTGTGTGCGGCTGCTCGGCCATGGAAACCCATTTCATGAAGCTCCCTACGAACAGTTATTGTGCTGACGTTGCTTCCAGAGGAAGTTTGGAACTCGGTAGTATTGGTATTTTTGTATTTATTATGGATCCCCATTAGCTGCCAAAGCAGCAGCTACTCTTCCTGGGGTCCAGCAAAATTAAGGCAATTGATACAATTTTAAAACATTACAATACATTCACAGATTTCACAACACACTGTGTTCCCTCAGGCCCCTACCCCACCACTACCACATATCTACAGTACTAATTCCATGTGTATGTCTCGTGCGTATGTTATCGTATGTGTGTGTGTGTGTGTGTGTATGCATGAGTCTGTGCCAATGTTTGTGTTGCTTCACAGTCCCCACTGTTCAATAAGGTGTTTTTTAATAGTTTTTTAAATCAAATTTTACTGCTTGCGTCAGTTACTTGATGTGGAATAGAGTTCCATGTACTGTAGTCATGGCTCTATGTAATATTGTGTACCTCCCATAGTCTGTTCTGGACTTGGGGACTGTGAAGAGACCTCTTGTGGCATGTATTGTGGGGTATGCATGGGAGTCCGAGCTGTGTGCCAGTAGTTTAGACAGACAGCTCGGTGCATTCAACATGTCAATACCTCTCATAAATAAAAGTAGTGATGAAGTCAATCTCTCCTCCATTTTGAGCCAGAGATTGACATGCATATTATTAATATTAGCTCTTTGTGTACATCCAAGGGCCAGCCGTGCTGCCCTGTTCTGAGCCAATAGCAATTTTCCTAAGTCCTTTTTTGTGGCACCTGACCACACGACAGTAGTCAAGGTGCGACACAACTAGGGCCTGTAGGACCTGCCGTGTTGATAAGAAGGCAGAGCATCACCTTATTATAGACAGACTTCTCCCCATTTTAGCTACTACTGCATCAATATCTTTTGACCATGACAGTTTACAATCTAGTGTTACTCCAAGCAGTTTAGTCATCTCAACTTGCTCAATTTCCACATTATTTAATAATAATAATACAAAAGCGAAAGAAAAGCAATGTTTCAGGGTTGTTAGACGTGAGAAAAATATAATCATGTTGTATTCTCTCCAAACATAATAGCATTGCAAGGTATTTAAAATTGTGTAATATGATTGGAAATGTCCATTACCAGACAAACAAAATCAGAGTCAAAACATTTAGCCAATAGATGTTTCCCCTTAAAATAAGCTATAACCCAACCAACATTTACCATGTTGGGCCCATGAGGGAAAACCAACAGAGACCCAGAAAGTTTTGTCCTTAGTATCCACATGTGGTTGCCATGTTGGACTATATGTGAGTTCATTTTGGGCTTCTTGAGGGACTCCAGGGGACAAATGTGCTTTCACCCACAGGGGCCCCAAGTTAAGCCTACAATGGGTTGAAGAAGGGTTTTAACATGTGGCCCCCAAATAGGATAACCACTTAGGACCCAAAAAGTTGCCTTCAGTATCCATGTTGGCCCCACATGTGGTTGCCATGCTGGGCTTTATGTGGGTTAATGTTGAGCTTCATAAGTTGCCCAAGTGGTTTATCCAAATGGGTTACGTTTTACTTAACTAGGCAAGTCAGTTAAAAACAATTCTTATTTACAATGACAGCCTACCACGGCCAAACCCAGACAATGTTGGGCCAATTGTGTGCCGCCCTATGGGGCTCCCAATCACAGCCGGTTGTGATACAGCCTGGAATCAAACCAGGGTCTGTAGTGACGCCTCTAGCACTGAGATGCAGTGCCTTAGACCACTGCGCCACTCGGGAGCCCCAATAGGTGTGTAGTGAGACCTACAGTATATGGGCAATAGGTAGGCTGTGAATGTGATTTTCAATTGGGCTGCCCACCTGGGACCAACCTGGGTTTGATCTCAGTCTCCACGTAGGCCCGAGATGCTGCTGCCCAAGCACGCTTTCTTAATAAGAGATGACTAAAGCAGTTCTTTGTAAAATATATAAATGTTTATTTATAGCACATGCTCAGATCAAATGCAATGCAGGAACTCTGAGTAAAGCGATAGCTCAATCAAAATTACAAAATGTACACATTGGTTTCCTCACCCTGTATACAATCCCAAAAATGTGCATGTCAGTAGTGAAGTTCTCAAGCTAGAGGACTTTCAGTACACCAGTGTTCCGCAATCCTGGTCCCAAGGGGTGCACATTTTAGTTTTTGCCCTTGCATTCACATGCCTTATTCAATTCAAAGGCTTGATGATGAGTTGCTTAGTGAAGGGAAGTGTGTGAGTGTTAGGGCAAAAAACATTCATGTGCACCACTTTGGGTCCCTAGGACCAGGATTGGGGAAACACTGCAGTACAAAGCAAGAAGTGTGATGCAAATCATATAGAACAATCATTTTGGTAATTTGCATCATCACACTTTTTGCCCTGTACTGAAAGTAGTCTATCATGATTGCTAACATGCAACATTTTTGGTCATGTATTAACAGTGGACTGATAAAATAGTACAATAGTTTTATGTTGCTGTTGTAAAACATCCCTTTCATAGCACCTACCACTCCATTCAGGAAAGCTGTCAAAAAACTTTTGCTCCATCGCCTCCACATTTATGATAGTATTCATAGGGAAATCCGCCCCTCGAGCAGTGCTGCTGTTGGTGTATTACCACAGTTAGGTCCTGACTCTTCTTCATCCATGTCTGAGTGTCTGCAGATCAGAAGTCTCCTCTGCCTTTTTAAGTTTGATCCAGGCCTGTTCATAGGTAGCTGTGAAAAGAAAACATTACCTATTTAAAGGTTACTGATCTAGTGCAACATTTCAGTCTTTATCTAAGAGCTCTAAATGGTCATCTTAGCTGGTACTGTAGCTAGTTGGGTTAACCTTTTGGCCAGACATGGATAGGCCCATGTGGGCTACATGTGCCCCTTTGGCTGCATTTACACAGGCAGCCCAATTCAGTTTCTTCTTTCCACTAATTGGTCTTTTGGCCAATCAGATCAGCTCTTTTGCCAATAATTGGGCAACAGATCTGAATTGGGCTCCCTGTGTAAACGCAGCCAAAATAACCCTTTACCACTTATTTGCTTATGATTATATAATCTTAATATTTTTGACCATTGAGAATTCAGAATCAATTCCAAAATCAAATCTAATTTCAACTTTTGTAATCAGCCTGTTTTAACAAGCTGAGTTTAGCCAGCTCAATAATTTAACATGATATTTATTTTAGTTAGTGTAGGAGGCAAAGTTTCTAATTTCAGTTTTGGGTTCGTTTTATTCTTTTTATTTTTTTTACAAAAAAATACTTCAGAGTCCTTAAATCGATTCCACACAAAAAGGACTTGATTCCTTAAAAATAATAAATTCCCAACAAATTATAGCATGTGAACCGTGAACAATTCATCAGCATTGTGCAACCAAAATGGCTGCTGCCATTTAATACAGTCCTGTCCAATTGTATTTGCCTTGGTACAAACATGGCTTGGACCGAGTCGGCCAACAGTAGATTAATACAGCGAGGGCCGTATAATTAGCTACTGAGAAATGTTCACTCACAAAGAACGACAAAATCAACTCCGAGTAGTTCAAAAACGAGTTTTTCGTTTACTACTAATGCACGCTTGTTCAGCAAGCAAACCATGTTAAAGTTTAAAGTTAGGTCCAATGTAAAACAAGCTAACTAACCAATGTTAACTAGATAATTAAACAAAGCCGGCTATAGCACAGATAGATGAGACAGACATTTCACTGGATGTATAAATGTGAGACATCCGGTTGGCGTTTCCTCTCACTACCAAATATGGAAGCCCAGTAGCCGGCAGTGATAGAAGATTGAGCTAGATGGATTTTGGCAACATTCTGCACATTTTCTCATAAATTATGGTCCCGTGTAGCTCAGTTGAAGCTGATTCACAGGAGTAACTTATTATTAGTGGGAAAACTTGCAAATAAATGTACGTATTTTTTTGTGAATTACCTAGCCAGATATCTACTTGGGACAAGCAGGGTGGGTATAATTTGTGGAACTTTCCAACAGGAATCTGTTCCAAAAACTTCGTAAATGACAAGGTTGCCAACAAACAACGCATACAAAGTAGCATGATCAATTCAACTAGCTGACGAATAGGCATCAACTCACCACGTAGCTTGTTCTTGATAGTTGTCCATAGGCTACCAGAGTGAGGACAGACATTTTCAGGGAATAAACGTGGTGAATGAAAAACTGAATTAAATAGCCCTCTCACTACCTGGTATCTCATTCTGCCGCTATACAACTTTGTATGCGTTGTTTGTTGACAACCTTGTCATTTACGAAGTTTTTGGAACAGATTCCTGTTGGAAAGTTCCACAAATTATACCCACCCTGCTTGTCCCAAGTAGATATCTGGCTAGGTAATTCACAAAAAAATACGTACATTTATTTGCAAGTTTTCCCACTAATAATAAGTTACTCCTGTGAATCAGCTTTTTTTCACGATAGAAACATATCTCATCAACAAATACCTTGTTTACTGCCAAATGGAAGGGTGTTACATCCTTTTTCCAGTTTCCAACAGACGTTGAAATGTATGCAATAAACAATGAGAAGATGCATTTGGAGTAATTATTGCATGGTAAGTCACGCGTCCTTGGCTGTGTAATCAGTAATGTGCTGTATCTATGACTACCCATCGAATCAATCGCCAAAGCAATGATCACTGATAGATAAAACATGCTAGCTACCAGTAATGAAACACATTTATAGCTGGGTTTATCACAACTAGCATGAGGCAGCATGGCTAGCTAACGTTAGTTTACCAATGTGCCCAGCCATATTACTATGCTGTAATGAAACAGGGAGGAACCCATCTGACTGACTTCTGATAGACCAATAAACGCGACATTGAAAAACCCTTCTCGACACTTGATCCCACCTACTCGGCTCACTTGCCTTCCATTGAAAACGACAGGATGTAGTCTATCGTTTGTGCGTGACTGACACAGCTATCTAGCTAACTCGACAACACACGTCAATTCGCTCAACAACAAGGCTAGCTAGCTAACTCAACAACAAGGTGACTCAGAGTGAAGTTGCTAGCTAGCCATTGTATTTCAGCCCGTCTTGGGTTAGCTAACGTTACCAAATAGCGTTAACTAGCAACCATGCCAAACATTAACTAGCTAATGATAGCCATAAAGATTCTGCAGTCAGGCAGCAGCAGAAGATACAAAAAATGATTAGCTTACAACACAAGCAAATATTACATTTAGTCAGTTCCACATACCGGTCGAATAACAAGATTTCCACCTCCCGTTGTGTTGCCTGGACATCTCCAACGTTTAGCGCTTGAATTAGAAATTCCGTATTGTGCCCAATATTGTGTGAGCGTATGCGTCCCAGAGACAACCTCTGACCATATTCACGCCAGATAACCCACTTTACAACCCATTTACAAATGGTAAAGGACCCATTTGGGACCTATGTTGCCCACATGGGTTTGCCTCTGTGTGACCAAACTGGTTAACCCGACTAGGTTCCAATCATAATTCCTGAAAAAATAACACCAGATGACTATAAAATATATTTTTGAGGCCCATTTCTGGCCCAAAATATTAACCCAACTGGGTACCGGCTAAGATCATCATTAAACCTTTTACTGCAGTGGGCTAAATCAGGGTCACACAGAGTGTTTATTTGTAGTCTTAAACAAATCTACTTTGAAACAAAAATATACACCTCACACACATGGTTATGGTCTTAAAAAAGAAGACACCTGTACCATGTCAGATATAGAGCTCAGTTTTTATATTTGTTACTTTTACCTTCAAGGTCAAACAACCATTATCTCTGGTTTGGAACATTGCTTTCCCAGTCAGAACATTGCCTGGTGCTCCACTAAAGGGAATTTACATCTGTGAGTCCATGCTGAAGAGGCTTCATCAAAATAGTCTGGAGTACCCCTCTTCAGTATCCCAAATGCATTGAACATCTCTCAGCATTTGCCTACAAACGAGCTTTATTGATACTCCTCGGCTGGGACTAATGGAAATTTTGTTCCAAATAAGATCAGATCTAATTTAAATAAAAATTCAGCATCTCTGAGTTCCACCTGCGCTAGGTCCACTCCTCACTGATGACATTTAAATAACCATGACTTGGACACTTGTCATTAAGACATTGGCTGATTAAAAGACATCTTCAAAATTACATTTTCTAAATCAGATAATTATTCTTATCACATTTGTAGTGGGTACTATGCAATATTGTGTAGTCTACCAACAAAGTCATTACTTGAATAGTTACCATGCACTTAGTTACATTGCATGTATTAGTGACAGAACTTTAAAAGTGTTAACTCAACATTATCTAAATGAAGTCATACAACTGGTTTTACATAATCTCTCCAGGATTATGAACCATTGTGAATATGTTAGATGACTGACGTGGTTGTAGCAGCTGAGGAGTGTCAATAAAGCTAGTTCGGTAGGCATATGATATATGCTGAGAACTGTTCTGCCACAATGCTAGTTTGATTTATATCATTGGTTGCAAATATAGATGACTTGATCAAACAATAATAACTAACAAGGCTTTATGACTCTATATTACGTAGATGCTCTCACACTATCTCTCTTTTATTTCCTGTTTCCAAGAACTAGCTTCCAGTTCACACCATATGAAACAAAAGCTCAGATAGTCTACACAATGCACATACAATGCACAGTTATTAGCTGGCAGGAACATTTGGTGTTCCTGGTGATTTGGAATACATCCCAAAACGGTTGCCTTGGTGACCCAATTAGTGTAAAGTTAATATCACTGCCGATTGGTTTTAATGAAAATAATCACAGCCTCATAATAATCATAGTAATGATAGAGTATGAGCAAACATGTTCTATCATCATCCGGAGATGACCGTTGTATTGCATGTCTGATATCCTGTTACACTGAAATGGATGTTGTCTAGCTTCGTAAGGAGAGGCTGTGATCGGTATTATGAATAGTAAATATATAGAAAATGCATAGCTAAATTACATATTTTGTGCTACTTAGTTATTAACTACAGTATATAGTGAACATTTTATTAAATGGCACGTTACCAGTGTTGTACTACGCAGGCATAATCATGTACTGATCACCACGGTTGGGTAGGTTACTTTATAAATGTAATCCGTTATAGCTACTACTGTAGTTACCTGTCCAAAATTGTAATCAGAACCATAACTTTTGGATTAGCCAAATTTAGTAACGTAATCTGATTACTTTCAGTTCCTTTTGGATTACTTTCCGTCTAAGAAGTATTAGAAGAAGACTAAAAGGATCCATCAAACACATTTGATGTGTCATCACAGTGATCTGAATTGTGGTCAGACTCGCTGAGGTGGAGCAAACTTAAACTTGTGCCTTTTGTAGGGTGGCAAGTAGCCTAGCGGTTAGAGCATTGGGCAAGTAACCGAAAAGTTGCTGGTTTGAATACCTGAGCCAACGATATTAAAAATCTGTTTATGTGCCTTTGAGCAAGGCACATAAGCCTCATTTTCTACAGGGGTGCAGTACAACCATGGCTGACCCTGTAAAACAACAACCTATGTGGTGTATGTGACAATAAAGCACAATTTATTTTCAATGCTGAATGGAATGTCATTGAGAAAACATAAAGGTGTTAATGTATTTTTTCCCGCATACGTTACCAGCAAAATTATCTGTAATATGATTACCATAATTTTGCTGGTAACGCAACTGATTACAGTTACCGTTTGTTTGTAATCAGATTACTCCCCAACTGCTGATCACAACCTACTATTCAGTTACCTCATCAATATAGTGAACTGACTCAAAAGTGATATGTGAAGTGATATTAGAATAAAATATAAAAGAGAAATACACTGTTTTAATATTGTGGTTTTGTTTTTTATTCAAATAACTTATAATTTTTTACAGTAAAAAACATCACAAATCAGATAACAGTAGAAATATATTGCACAGTTTTTCATCATTTGTTGGTCTTGTCAAACAAAATATTTAACACAGAGACAACAGAACAGAGTAGAAACAAATCAATAGAATAAATACTCAGTTCCCATAAGCATTAAAAAAACATGTAGAAAACATGCCTAGTCATGAACACAGTGTTAGACATTGATGCAGTAGACTGGGACACTGTAACAGTGTGTCTTTGATTGCAAATGTCCAACTTGTCAATGCACCCTTCCTTCAGCCCACTCTGTGTCTCTGTACATTCACTGATGATAGTCGACATCATGTGTTGATATTGCCATCACAGTTCTTGTTCAAGTTTCAACTTCCGTCCTCATGGGGTATCACTTTTCTCTTTCTCTCCTTCAGAGCTTTATGGTGATTGACTCTCATCATCTTTCAGAGTAGCTGGCACCAGAACCTCTGGTTCATGACGAGACAGTCGTCCATCTGTACAATTCCCGTCTTGAGGCTTCACGCACGGTCAATGCTCAAGGGCGATGCATTCCTTTTCTATTTAAAATTTTAGACGACCACAGTAGGTCCTTTATTACTAATTCACGCCTTCTTGGAGATGGATGTGCACTTGGCACGGAGCTGGCTGATCAGGTCTTTGTAAGCCGGAGAACGAAGGAAGCGAGGGTAGCAGTCCTTGGCCATGAGAAGGTAGATCCTATGCTGGGCCATGTCGAAACAGGATGTAGATGGATCTTTCAGGTTGGCCCTGGTGATGTCACGAGTTTCATGGTCAATGTTCACCTGGAGAGAGAGAATGGAGAGAGGGAGGTTAGTCATCTGCTGCAGTCTGAATGAAGGTTTTTTAATATCACTTTTGAGTTATAATTAAGATTATTGAACGTGGGATGCTATGGAAATTCCAGAGGTCAGGGAGAGTAAAGTAAGCTGTTGAGGGATGCATACCTCTCGGGGTGCGTCGGTGCAGATGAACTCATCGTAGATTCTCTGGGCTTTCACCGCCAGCTTGGCAGCAGACTTAGTGCTCCTGAAGTCCTCACAGGCAACGTAGAACGCAATGTTCTCCTCACTGAACTCTGACACCAGGAAAGCTGTAAAGGCCATCAGTCCATCTGATAGAGAAAGAGAGAGAGAGATTCATATTGGTACAGTGCAATAACAATGATGCTGTGCAGTGGGCTATCCTAGCATCTGTGTCCTTGCATTATCTGCTGTGTTTGTCTAGACACGTGTATGCATGTGTCTATATCTTGTGGAATAGCCACCAGCACAGTGCCAGCACGTGTGTTCTAATCTACAGTAGCGGCTGTGTGATGTGGTGAGGATCAAGTCTTCTCTTATCTTCGTAATTAGCAAGCTCCCAGTAATACTGGGGCTAAAATCTGGGGCTAAAATTGTACAAAATGTCCCACTCTAATCTTAAAGGATTATTTATGTTGGAACTAGGCTAATCGTGTATATGTTTTCATGTGTTTTTGCAGTGTCTTCAGAGTAAGGTTACTTACGTTTATTGGACAACAGCTTTTCGAAAGACTCTTTCCACCTCATGCATTGTTCCAGAGTAGGTCTAGTTTTGCCTATTTTGCAGCTTGCTAGACTCCAGTCGGGTTTTTGCAGAAAGCTGCCCAGCTTTGCTTTTAGTTCCTTGGCCCTAGAGAGAGAGAATAACATCATAGGTTAGATAAATACTCCACAAGTCCTTGAATTGTGTCCTTGTTCAGCACAATATTTTGCTACAAAATAGTCACACAAAAATCTAGACACGTTACCGCGCTACAAGGTCTAAATTTAGAATCTACCAAAACCGCCTTCACTTTCACCATTACAGAAGCTACAACACCCAATAAGTATCCCCTTTAATCCTCTAATCCAAATGCCAGAGACAGCAACAGTAAACCTGTGGATGGTAAAAAAATGGTTCTATATACCTTTCCAGGCAGGTGGTAGGCAGTAATGCTAGTCCTTTGCACATAGTTGCTGTGGATGGTAGAGAGCGATAGCAAGATAGGTAGATGTGTAGCAGCTGAACTGATATCAACAGAGTGTGTCTGCAGTGAGGGAGCAGAGAGCTTTTATCCTCCAGCCTGCGACTCATCATCAGCCTGCTCAGCCAATGACACGGCCTGAGGACTCTGCGTGTGTGTGTGTGTGTGTGTGTGTGTGTGTGTGTGTGTGTGTGTGTGTGTGTGTGTGTGTGTGTGTGTGTGTGTGTGTGTGTGTGTGTGTGTGTGTGTGTGTGTGTGAGAGAGAGAGAGATATAGGGAGAGAGAGATAGGGAAGGAGGAAAAGGAATAGGAAGGAAGGAGAGAGAACGAGAGAGGGATAGAGAGGAGAAAGGGGGCGAGAGATGGAGGGTGGGTGAAGCTGGGAAATGACTGTGTGACCTAATGATTAAAGCTTCTGATATTGTTTTATACATTTTTTTCGACATCCCTGAAATCACACATGTCCTTCATGTTGTTTGTTTTCTTTCTGCTCCCTGAAAACATGTTATTGTCTAATTGGACAAAATGAATCTCCCACTTACATGGGCCAGTGGGTATTTGTGTGTGTGTGTCCATTTCAGGGTGTGTGTGCATCCATTCACGTGTGTGCGTACATGTGTTCAGTTCATGTGTGTATGTGTGGCAGTGCTTACTAACCATAAGGAAGAGGTGCCAACATGTGCACTGTTATATCCGCCACCTGTTGGATGTCAGCACAATTATTATGCTCTTCCTTAGTCTGCTGTATTTTTGTTAACCTTGACTGGGCAAAGTCTGGGGCTGCTGTTTTGTCTGCTGTTAATGATCACTGCTTGGACACAAACACCCAGGAGATAACAGGGGAGATAAGATGAGAATACAGTAATAATACTACATCTTACAACGGTAGGAATTACCCCTCAACAAAGATGATCTCATAGATATAAAAAGTCCAGGGCCTGTTTCAGGGAAGGAAATGTGGTTTGATTATTATGTAAAGTTTAATTCTCATTACAACATTCGATTGGATATACTGTACCAGTAAAAAGTTTGGACACACCTACTCACCTACTCATTTACTATTTTCTACATTGTAGAATATAGTGAAGACATCTAAACTATGAAATAACACACATGGAATCATGTAGTAACCACAAAAGTGTTAAACAAATCAAAATATATGTTATATTTGAGATTCTTGAATGTAGTCACCCTTTGCCTTGATTACAGCTTAGCACACTTTTGGAGTCAACATGGGCCAGCATCCCTGTGGAATGCTTTAAATACCTTTTAGAGTCCATGCCCTGATGAATTGAGGCTGTTCTGAGGGCAAAAGGGAGTTCAACTCAATATTAGGAAGGTGCTCTTGATGTTTTGTAAACTGAGTGTACAGTATATACAAACAGTATTAATGATAATAATGCAAACACATACTACAATGAAACAGAAATACCTTGTTTTGAGCCCTTTTTCAATCAACTCAGGTGAAAAGAGTTCAGAAACATTCAAACCAAACAACATCTCTACAAAGCATCTCTGCCTTCATAGTTGCTTGTAGACACGGTTAGAAAAAAAGGTGCTAAGTAGAACTATATACGGTTCTTCTGTTTGTTCCCATAGTAGAAGCCTTTTTGGTGCTAGGTAGAACCCTTTCGGGAGGAATTTCGGGAGGGATTTCAGGAGTGGGGGGGGGGGGTGGGGGGGTCTTTACTAAGCATACCATGGATCATTTTGCTATTTGATTTTTTAATTTTTGGACCCCTGTAGGTATCAATTTTTCTTACTTTCTTATTTGAGTAAACATTTAATTTGGCCTTACTGCTATTAGCCCATAGAAACACATTGAATAACATATTTAGACATGGCAAACAGATAGTCAAAAAATAGATCAGAAAGAAGTTTGTGTGGAAGTGTCTCTCCTATATCTGAGCGATATAAGTCAGGAAACAGACTGAGAAGTTTTGGCATGGATCCTCAGATCCTCAAAAGATTCTACAGCTGAACCATCGAGAGCATCCTGACTGGTTGCATCACTGCCTGGTATGGCAACTGCTCGGCCTCCGACCGCAAGGCACTACAGAGGGTAGTGAGTACGGCCCAGTACATCTCTAGGGCCAAGCTTCCTGCCATCCAGGACCTCTATATCAGGTGGTGTCAGAGGAAGGCCCTAAAAATTGTCAAAGACTCCAGCTACCCTAGTCATAGACTGTTCTCTCTGCTACCGCACGGCAAGTGGTACCGGAGCACCAAGTCAAGGTCCAAAAAGCTTCTTAACAGTTTCTACCCCCAAGCCATAAGACTTCTGAACAGCTAATCAAAGGGCTACCCAGACCCCTCTTATATGCTGCTGCTACTCTCTGTTTATTATCTACGCATAGTCACTTTAACTCTACCTACATGTACTGTACATATTACCTCAATTACCTCAACTAACCGGTGCCCCAGCACATTGGCTCTGTACCGGTAACCCCTGTATATAGCCTCGCTTGTTATTTTACTGCTGCTTTTGAATTAATTGTTGCTTTCATTTTTTTTCATATATATGTTTTTAACTTAAGTTAACTTCTTAAAGCATTGTTGGTTAAGGGCTTGTAAGTGAGAATTTCACTGAAAGGTCTACTACTGTCATGCCCTGACCGTAGAGAGCTTTTATGTCTCTATTTTGGTTTGGTCAGGGTGTGATTTGGGTGTGTAGTCTATGTTCATGTGTGGTTCTCAATCAGAGGCAGCTGTCTATCGTTGTCTCTGATTGAGAACCATACTTAGGTAGCTTTTTCCCACATGGTTTTTGTGGGTAGTTGGTTTCTGTTTTTGTGTCTTCACCAGACAGAACTGTTTTGTGTTACATTTTGTTATTTTGTCTCAGTGTTCAGTTTTTTTAAATAAATAATCATGAACAATTCCAACGCTGCACTTTGGTCCACACCTTCTTCAACAGACGATCGTTACAACTACACCTGTTGTATTCGGTGCATGTGACAAATAACATTTGATTTGATATGTATATAATTCGACCCATGTTTAACCCCTTTTTTGGGGCACTAAACTACTTCCATATAATATAATTCCATAAATTGTTTTAACTGGTACTGTGCCACCTTGTGAGGCTTGTGGGTGTCTTAGAGCAAAACAACCAACATGTACTGTATGTGTTCATGCGAGTCTCATCTTTCCATAGAGGGGACATATTCGTTTGTAGCGGTTTGGAGCTACAGACATTTCCATGAGAAGACCAATTTTCGGGACATCTCCTGCTCTTCCACCTTCCACTGCAGATGCAGAAGGCCGACATCGGTGAATGTGGTGGATTGAGATGCAGCCCATGCAAAAACAGATATCTCTAGCTACCTCTTAGATGTAAGGCCCCCTTTTTAGGGGACCTGTGTGGTTCTGGTACTGGTTCCGACCGGCCACATTTTTGCTTATAAATTGATCTGTGGATAATCTGTGGATTATAAATTGATCTGTAGATTGAAATGGCTTGCATTTAGCGATAGCCCCTTGTTCCTACGGACTAGTAGTCTTTTTTTCTGAGCCTGTGTGACATAGGATGTAAAATCTGAAACCACTTGAGGCTGGCATGTCCCTCCTACCAGGGGGTTTAACCACTAATTCTCAGGTACTATTTAAAAGAAAGTAAAAATATATAATAAAAAAGCTTCAGAAGGGTTCTAAGTAGAACCTATTTGCCTTCCAAAAATCAACAATGAACCCTTTCTTCCAAAAATGGTTCTTAGGATTTTAAAGGTTCTAGGTAGAACCCTTTGCCTTAAGAACACTACTCTTCCAAAAAGGTTCTTCAGATGAAAATCGTTCTTGGTAGAACCCTATCCCTCCGCAAAGAACCCTTTTGGAAACACTTTTTTCTAGGAGTATCATCATAACATCGTCAGATAGATGCATAATTTGTATTACCCATCCTTCTTATACAATCGTAGAGAAAAAAAACATTTGACTGTGCAATACACAAACATGATGACTGCACAATGCACAAATGCCATTTTTTATTGCAGCATTAATCAAGGTTAGTTTGCATTGATGAGGATGATTCACCTGCATCATCAGTGTATGGCTCATAAAATAGACCATGGGGACTGTATGGGTATACCACGGGGAACATTCTGGTAAAAGACCATTCAATTTAATATGAGGGAATTTAAGGTCTCTCCGGTTCCTAGAAAGGCCTGGGAGAACCTGTCCACACACAGAAACACACAGACACACAGTTATTATTGTGATGTCATCACACACAAAGGCCTGTCTGTTCTAACATCGGAGAACGAAGGAGAGAAGAAGAGTCTGGAAGGAAATAATATTGTGTTTGCTGTGTAAGGTGTGGGAATTACAAAAGGAACTCTCCGGAAGCTGTGAAGAAGCTGTCCTTGAGGTCTCACGCTGTCTTCTCTAAGGTTGGGGTTGCCTGGGTGATGTAAGCTAGGGTACTTTCTTCTATTCTTTACTTGGGAGCTATTTGCTCAAGGAGGAGGTGTGGAGGGAGGACATAGCCCTCTGTATTTTCTTTCCATATCTCTCTTTCTATTTGTCTTGCTGCACCCTCTCAGACGTATTTTTGTTCCAGGCAAATGTGCCACTCAAGATTTAATTGGCAATTTAATTGACGCTGAAACATCACACTAGGAGAAACTACCAGACAATAAGAGTTATTCTTTCCCCCACAATGCATCTCCTCCTGTAACATACTCTACATACAAACCTATAGCTCTGGCATATACACAAGTAATTCAAGATTACTTGATGATGATGGTTTCTTTATAGAGGTGAAGATCAGTTATTGGAAGGCAAACCATATCAGGGATGCTTTACTCAGGTCTAGTAGCAGTTCGTAAGTAGCCTTTCAGTCTTTGGTTGGGATTCTGAAAATTTCCACAAGCAACTGATGCTCTGCAACAGTTAGATGCTCAATATAACACACTCACAAAGATCTGATTTGTTAGAAGATCCCCTGATAAGGACCTATTCTATTATACAGCACCCCAACCCTGCAGACAAGCAGAGGAGTAGACAAGATATGACTCAAAGATATACGTTCACAAAACAGACAGTCATTATTAAGAAGGACTGTCACACATAATTTCATGCCTCCAAAGGGAAATAGTAATTGAGAGCATCTTTCTTCTTTTATTAATTCTGTTCTGGTCTTCCATGGAATGTGCTTGATAATCTCCTGACTTAGCCTCTTTGAACAGGTTTGCTGGCGTTTTGTAGTTTTCCTGTGTAGCAGCTGAGGGTGTTATTCTGCACCAAATAACCATTTGTTTACCTAACTGTATATGTTCATCAATGCATTAATAGTTTTTTGACACCGCAAAGCCGAACAACACTGCATAAAACCTAAAATGACATTTCAGTTCAGGGCGGAATACAGTATCACAAACGTTTTATCTGTGGTAATTATTCTTCTCTCCTTGTGTGACACCATGAGGGGTAGCCGTTGAGGACAAGTACCTTACACTACCTCTCCGTACCTTCTTAGTCACATTTGGTCTCAGACCACCTAACCTCACCTTATTTAGGTGCAAGTTATCATCACTCTACATTACGCAGCCCGTAGGTATTACAACATATTCTACCTTACCTACCCCTGGGTTTCATAATTCTACATTACCTAGCCCATTGGTATAATTACTCTACCTTATGTAGCCCCTAGGTATCATCAGTCTACATTATGTAGCTCCTAGGTATCATTACTCTACATTATGTAGCCCAGTTGGGATAATCACTCTACCTTATGTAGCCACTAAGTATCATCACTCTGCCTTATGTAGCCTCTAGGTATCATCAGTCTACCTTATGTAGCCCCTTGGTATAATCTACCTCATGTAGCCCCTACGTATCCTCACTCTACCTTATGTAGCCCCTAGGTATCATCACTCTACCTTATGTAGTCCCTTGGTATAATCACTCAACCTTATGTAGCCTCTAGGTATTATACACCAAATATTATTATTACCTTACACAGCCCCTACATAAAGTATCTCACTATACCTTAACTAGCCCCTTGGTATCATAATTCACTCCAATGTAGCTCCTTGTATCTCATTCTATCATAGCCTTTACCAGATCTCCCACTAAGCCTCATATGGCAGCTCCATTTGGATCCAGCTGGGAGGGATGCTTTAGTTATTAGGTATTTGTTGTTAGAGGCTCAGAGATTATGCAGTCAGCTTTAAAGATGTCCTGCTTTCCACTGCTCTTTCAGGAAACAGGAGAGCAGTCTGAGACCAATTGGGCGGTCGAGACAAATTGTTTGGTCACTGCTAGCTCATTCTGGGTCGCAGCTGAAGACAAGGCTGGAACGTTAAAGCATTTTCTGGTTTATTGGGTCATGAAAAAATTATAAAGGCTTTTTGGACACAAATGGAGAGTGCTTTCATGATGTCTAATGTACTTAATGTGTTTGTTAAAGTCGAACCCCATTCAATATATATAATTTTCTTAAATTCAAAGTAAAGTTTTTGCTAGCAACATAGGAGAGTTTATCTCCTTCTCCATTGGACAACATATTTTTCTTTATGTGGCTCCAAAGGGGCCTCCACTACACAAACATCAATAATTGATTGCATTGATGTAAACCAATCAGCATTGATCACCAAGAGTACTTTCTGTCTCTTCTCGATCAAGTGTACTTTCGGTCCTCACATGGACATAAAAAATAAATAAAAATGTTATTCACCTCAGCTAGCAACAGAAACAGTTCAGTGTTTCCATCTTAACACAGATGTAACAAAATCCACAGGCATAATTGTATATAATAGTCTGTCTCTCTGTATCCTGCAAAACCATGGTTTCCCTAGCAACTTGTGTGAATTGCCCAGTGGTGTGGTGAGTGTTCTGAAGGCCAGCAGCATGCACCATAATGCCTGTGAAATCTGGTAAATAAGAAGTGTGTGTGGGGATATATGTGTGTGTGTGTGTGTGTGTGTGTGTGTGTGTGTGTGTGTGTGTGTGTGTGTGTGTGTGTGTGTGTGTGTGTGTGTGTGTGTGTGTGTGTGTGTGTGTGTGTGTGTGTGTGTGTGTGTGTGTGTGTGTGTGTGTGTGTCCTGGAATATGGTTCACTTCAGTTCAATGCCACCGGAAAGGCCCACAATGGTCCCGGCAGCACAGACAATTTGTTTATGTTTGTTCGTTTTTGAGGCCTTCTAGTCAACAGCAAGCAAAGGGATGGCTTGCTTAATATCATTGATGCAGAATGATGATAGGAAAAAGACAAATTTCAATTCTCAAGGTAATTGATGAATGCAGCCAGCTGAAGGAATCATTGAGAAAACAGAAGGCTGCTGAGGGAATGACTGCTCATAATAATGGTTGGAATGGAGTGAATGGAATGGTATCCAAAATATGGTAACCACGTTTGATTTGTTTGATACCGTTCTATTTATCCTGTTCCTTTCTATGAGGCTGTCCTCCCCAATTAAGGTGTGACCAGCCGCCAGTGCTTGAGACACATGGGAAGTTGCACCTCCATGAACCCAAAGTTGACTGAGTGTGTTCAGCTACTATTGCTATAGAGATGTCGGACATGCTCTATGGCTCTGGGGTACATAATGTCAGTTCAAAACCTCTATAATTGCAACGTCCATGAGTAGACAAAGATAATCTATGCAGTTTTTTTGTGTAAACGTATGAAAGGCATCATTGGTATGCGTATGCTTCTTGCATGCAACAAGTATTGGCGGCTCTAGTGTTAATAAAATCAAATATATGAATGCTGTGAAATCACAACCCACTGTAATTCCAAACTTCTACAGCTGCACCATTAAGAGCATCCTTAACGGTTGCATCACCACATGGTATGGCAACTGCTCAGCATCTGACCATAAGGCGCTACAGAGCGTAGTCTGTACGACCCAGTACATCACTGGGGCCAAGCTTCCTGCCATCCAGGACCTATATACTAGAAGGTGTCAGAGGAAAGCCCAAAAAATTGTCAAAGACACCAGTCACCCAAGTCATAGACTGTTCTCTCTGCTACTGCAAGGCAAGCGGTACCGGATTGCCAAGTCTAGGACCAAAAGGCTCCTTAACAGCTTCTACGCCCAAGCCATAAGACTGCTGAACAATTAATCAAATTGCCACCCAGTCTATTTACATTGACCCCCATTTGTTTTTTACACTGCTGCTACTCGCTGTTTATTATCTATGCATAGTCACTTCACCCTACCTACATGTACAAATTACTTCAACTAACCTGTACCCCCGAACATTGACTCGGTACCGGTATCCCCTGTATATAGCCTCGTTATTGTTATTTTATTGTGTTACTTTTTTAAAATTATATTTTACTTTAGTTTATTTGGTAAATATTTTCTTAACTCTTTCTTGAACTGCACTGTTGGTTAAGGGCTTGTAAGTAACCATTTCACGGTAAGGTCTAAACCTGTTGTATTCGGCGCATGTGACAAATAAAGTTTGATTTGATTTTAATTTGATTTTAAACTAGTTTTCAATCAAATGCCATGCGATTAGTATCGGTTGATATTACACGTTTTTAGTACCAGAATGTTCTCCTACATCTGTGGTGGCAACATGGTAACATGTGGTGAGTTTTGGAGCCTTAGGTGGCTCATCTGTCTGACAGTTCCCAAGTGAAGAGGGGAAGCGCGAAAGGGATGAGGTGGAGGAGGATTTAGCCCCGAGCCAACAGATGCTGCCCAGGCCTCGTTACACAATATTCACTGTACGACTCCACAGGGACAGGCAATCTAACCTCTCCCTATTGGCTCACCATGATTTGAGGGCCCGCTTCAATCAAACACACTTTGTAGTGTACAGGAAGTGGCATGTGTAAAACATGTTTAGTGGGGTGCTGGTAAATCACCAGGTTGACACCCGTGTATGCTTCCGGTATTTAGAAGATGCTTTGTGCGCAAAAAATGCATGTCCATATGAATGTATATATAGACCTGCATTAAGCTGCATTCCCATCATACACACTCTGAAAAATAACATATTTTATATGTTGACATCACATGAACACTACAGACTTCAATATTACAATCAAAAACCACATGATTTCACGTGGAAAGTCACAAGATTCCACATGAAATTTCAGATGTAAAATCATGTGAAAACGTGTTTTTGGAACACTTCATATGTGATCACGTTTTCAGATGTGTAGTTTCATTTTATCACATGTTGCTTTACATGTTGTCACAAGTGATCACATAAGATAATGTGATCACATGAAAACATGTACTTTTGGAACACTTCCACGTGTTCACATGTGAAATTCATGTGTTTTTTCAATAAGGGAGTGGCCGTAAATTTTCCTCGTGTTTTGCTTGTCTCCAACACCTCTTGTTGCTATGTACTTCCCTTGTGTTTGGCTGGTTCCTTCATAGCATATTGACTGGGCTGAGACAGTTGCTCAGTGACTGCATGTAATGTGATCACTGTTTTGTCTGTTTTATTGCCCTGTGATAAAACCATTTCACAGCTCCTCTGCCTCAGAGGAGGGACTGAGCGTGAATAGTCCAGTTTATTGAACACTACACTAACAGAGCCTTGAGGTGTTGACCACATGCTTCCCATTGTTTGACTGGGTTTAACGACTGCATAGAGGTATCTCGCCTTTTGGCCATATGATCAACATAGACTGCTAACTGATTAACTCTAGCATGCAGAGATTTGGTGCTTATCTTTCACTACACAATGGAAGCCTGGGAAATAACATGTTGATCACAGGTGTCTTACTTCACTCACACCAGTGTGCCATTTTAAGTGATTTTGGCAATAACAATCAATATGTAAAGTCACCATCTTTTGGGTGGAGGCAGATGGGTTTCTACTCTTTGGGACTGTTGTTGTTGTTTCTCTGTAAATGTGATGAGTGAGGAGCAATCATAACAGCAGCAGGCTCTGGGCAGGTGATTGCGTTCGCTATTGATTAGGAAGCTACAGATAGAGGCGAGAGAGAGCGTGGCACGTTTGTTAGATTTCTCATTAGTGAAGAAGAACAGGTGTTGCCTTGCCAACAGTTTGCTTTGGAAATCTGTGCAGCTTGAGTGGGACATTTGTTTGTCTTTACTGCAAATAAATATAGAAAGATTTGTTATGTGAAAATAACATTCAAAAAGGATCAGCCAAAAACATGATGTTGATGGCTTATTTTATGTAAGAAAGGAGTACCATTACTACTGCTATTAGCAACGTGCATGCCCATCATAATCATCACAATTACACAACCATCATCATCACCATC
Source organism: Salvelinus fontinalis (assembly GCF_029448725.1). NCBI lineage: Eukaryota > Metazoa > Chordata > Actinopteri > Salmoniformes > Salmonidae > Salvelinus > Salvelinus fontinalis. The sequence goes on along the minus strand of NC_074678.1, from coordinate 21,150,741 downwards.
AATAATATCCAACGTAGCTCAGTGGGTGTGTTGTTTGTCTATTGACCTACATCCGCCCGTGTGCTGCCCGTGTGCTGCTCGTGTGCTGCCCGTGTACTGCTCGTGTGTCTATGAATGAGAACACTGGCCTACATTTCCCCTGGTCCTCTTCCCCACAGTGACTCAACAACTTACATATACACAGCAGGCGAAACTAAGTGGTGCAGTGGGCGAGACCACTGGGCACCAGGCCTACACATTCAAATGGCACAGATCCCTCATGGCTGGCATAGCAAACATACATTTCTGACACCTATACCTGTTTTGAGTTTTTACTAAACCCCCTCCTGAATACCCAGATGCTGTCCCTGTCTTCTTTATCTTTATCTTTCCTCTCGCTCTCACCTTCTCTCCGGAGGTGTTATGTGTTCATTGGTTTGGTCTGTATCTGTGTGCATTTTGTCTGTGTATGACAAAACCCAGCTTGACAACAGGTCATTTCATTTTTATAGAAAAAAAACTCAAGAGGACATTACATTCAAGGTATGCACCACAATGAACAAACCATTGCAAATATGTATATTTTATATTTTACTCATGCAGTTTCACTGATCCACAGTAAGTTTAAATCATATATTTTAAAGTGTGTTTATCATAAATAATTCAAATATACTCTATATTCTATGTCATTTTTAAAGAATAATAATCGAAATATTCATAATCTGAAAAAATATTATAGTATATATAGAACATGACGTGCTGCAAAAGTTGAATAAAATTCCCAGAAACGTATCAACTTCAAAATAAGTATATAGTGAGAGGATAAATACACATGAACAAAAACAACACGTTGTCTAATAAGAGTAATACAAGTATACACAGTACAAGGTCTTGTGGTATTTTGTTTTCTAAGTGCAAACTAGCTCGACACAATATCACGATATGTCTAAATTCTATGAATCCCTATGTTAGAATCCTAACTTGATACTTAAACTTAATCTTTTAACTTAAACTTTCACATGATTCACTATGTCAATGCTAGACTGAAATCGAGTTACGCACATATATCTCAAGTTAGGACTTGAGGAATAATGGTTACTTGTGTTCTTCTAACTACTGAAGAAATGTGTGTGTGTGTGTGTTTGTGTGTGTGCGTGTTTATACAACGGGTGGGTCTAATCCTGAATTCTGATTGGTTAAAATTGCAATCCAGCCGGTGTCTAATCCACAAGTTACCACTGGCTAAATCTATTAACTTAAAATGCCTATTTACTTTGTTCCATCTTACTGCGCAATCCACTGTCTCATCAGCCTAGCCAAGCAATTTATTAACTTGATCTCCACTATAAAAAGCATCTAGATATTATCTAACATTTATTTTAGACTAACATTTAGTTTTCAACAGAGGAGATTTATATAAACCTTGCAGTATGTCTCTCCGACATTTACACCATTGTTTCAATATTCAATTTCGATCTCCAGCTGTCCCATAATAATGAACGTGTCGGGAGTCGGAACGAGACCGACAGGCAAACAGCGTTTCTCAGCCAGTCGAAATCATGAATTGCTGGCATAATTTGTTATGGATATATACAAAGAAATATCATTTGAAACAAGGTAAAACGAAATGAAGTGCAGCTAGTTTACAGTCTTTCCAGCTTCAGTTTGAAGTGATTGCGTTAGCTGTGTTGTTGGCTAGCTCCTCTCAACAACTGTATCCTGATGAGTGAGCAAATGTTATATGCCAGGCGAAATTTCGCCTCACTAGCTCATTGTTATGGATGTATCCAAATAAATGTCACTAGAAAAGCTTAAACAAATGCAAATGCAGCTACTTGCTGTTATTCTGGCTGCACTTTTTGATGTGACTGTAAGTTAGCCGTAGTTTGCTAGCTAGCAAGCAAGGGATAATAATGTTGCTAGCCAGTATGGCAATTAAATATTTAGAAGGAACGACTGTGTCGCACCCATAGATACAGAAAAGAAAGTCTGAACGACTGGGTCTCTAGCAACCGAACCGATAGAACGAACATCCAGCCAGCTTGGGTAGCAACCCTAGATTTGGGACAATATCTTGTGGAAGGATGAAATAGTATGAATACATTTATCAAAATAATGTTTTTAATGAAAATAGGTCAATCATTATTTGAATATGTTGCTAACTGTAACAGTCCTGACCTGTTTTATGTTGTTTTTTATGTGTTTATGGTCAGGGCATGTGTTTTGGGTGGGCAGTCTATGTTATCTGTTTCTATGTTGGTTTCGGTTTGCCTGGTATGGCTCTTGATTAGAGGCAGGTGGTTTGCATTTTCCTCTAATCAAGAGTCATATTTAGGTAGGGCATTTTCACTGCTTGTGTGTGGGTGATTGTCTCCTGTGATGTCTTCGTTATGTTCGATGTATTCACTTTTGGAGCTGTTTGGCTGTTCGTTCGTTTTGATGTACGTTCCTGTTCGTGAGTTTACGTTTGTTGATGTGAGTTTATGTTCAGGTTCCGTTGTACGTCGTTTTGTTATTTTGTAGTTTTGAAAGTGTTTTGTTTTGTTTTCGTGTTGCCATCTGCATCGTTGTAATTTATAATAAAGATGGCATATTTCCCTAACTCCGCATATTGGTCAGAAGATCCTTCTCTCCTCACCTCATCCGAGGATGAGGAGAGCCGTCAACCAGACAGAATCACCCACCAAAATACAGAGACCAAGCGGTATGGGAATGCTCGACGGAGCAATAAGGATTTCTGGACTTGGGAGGAGATATTGGACGGTAGAGGACCTTGGGCTCAACCAGGGGAATATCGCCGTCCTAAGGAGGAGAAGAGGGCAGCCACAGCCCAGGAGCGCTGGTATGAGGAGGCAGCGCGACGACGCGGTTGGGAGCCCGTGAGTAAGACCCAAAAATTTCTTGGGGGGGGGCACACGAGGAGTGTGGCAAAGCCGGGTAGGATACCCGAGCCAACTCCCCGTGCTTACCGTGGAGGTAGAAGGCGTCGTACTGGTAAGACACCGTGTTATGCGGTAAAGCGCACGGTGTCCCCAGTACGCGTGCTTAGCCCAGTGCGGGCTATTCCACCTTGCCGCACTGGGAGGGCTAGGTTGGGCATCGAGCCGGGTGCCATGAAGCCGGCCCAACGTAGCTGGTCTCCAGTACGTCTCCTCGGGCCGGTGTACATGGCACCAGCCTTACAGGTGGTGTCCCCGGTTCGCCTGCATAGCCCAGTGCGGGCTATTCCACCTCGCCGCACTGGCAGGGCTACGGGGTTCATTCAACCTGGTAGGGTTGGGGAGGCTCGGTGCTCAAGAGCACGTGTCCTCCTTCACGGTCCGGTATATCCGGTGCCACCTCCATGTACCAGTCCTCCGGTGGCAGCCCCCCGTACCAGGCTGTCTCTCCGGGTTCTCTCTCCTGCTGTTTCCTCCTCTCCAGCGCAGCCGGTGCCTAGACCACGCACCAGGCTGTCTCTCCTTCTCCTCCCTACAGAGCTATCTGTCTCCCCAGCGCCATCTGAGCCATCCGTCTCCCCAGCGCCATCTGAGCCATCCGTCTCCCCAGCGCCATCTGAGCCATCCGTCTCCCCAGCGCCATCTGAGCCATCCGTCTCCCCAGCGCCATCTGAGCCATCCGTCTCTCCAGCGCCGTCTGAGCCATCCGTCTGCCATGAGCCTGCAAAGCCGCCCGTCTGCCATGAGCCTGCAAAGCCGCCCGTCTGCCATGAGCCTACAGAGCCATCCGCCAGACAGGAGCCGCTAGAGCCGTCAGCCAGACAGGAGCCGCTAGAGCCGTCAGCCAGACAGGATCTGCCAGAGCCGCCAACCAGACAGGATCTGCCAGAGCCGCCAACCAGACAGGATCTGCCAGAGCCGCCAACCAGACAGGATCTGCCAGAGCCGCCAACCAGACAGGATCTGCCAGAGCCGCCAACCAGACAGGATCTGCCAGAGCCGCCAACCAGACAGGATCTGCCAGAGCCGCCAGCGAGCCATGAGCAGCCAGAGCCGTCAGCGAGCCATGAGCAGCCAGAGCCGTCAGCGAGCCATGAGCAGCCAGAGCCGTCAGAGAGCCATGAGCAGCCAGAGCCGTCAGAGCGCCATGAGCGTCGAGAGCCGTCAGAGCGCCATGAGCGTCGAGAGCCGTCAGAGCGCCATGAGCGTCGAGAGCCGTCAGCCTGCCATGAGCGTCGAGAGCCGTCAGCCTGCCATGAGCGTCGAGAGCCGTCAGCCTGCCATGAGCGTAGAGAGCCGTCAGTCTGCCATGAGCGTCGAGAGCCGTCAGCCTGCATGGACCTGCCAGAGCCGTCCAACCAGGACCTGCCAGAGTCCTTCAGCTGGGATCTGCCCCTTGTCCCGGTGCTGCCCCTTGTCCCGGTGCTGCCCCTTGTCCCGGTGCTGCCCCTTGTCCCGGTGCTGCCCCTTGTCCCGGTGCTGCCCCTTGTCCCGGTGCTGCCCCTTATCCAGGTGCTGCCCCTTATCCAGGTGCTGCCCCTTGTTCTAGTGCTGCCCCTTGTCCCGGTGCTACCCCTTGTCCCGGTGCTGCCCCTTGTCCCGGTGCTAGCTGTTTATTTAGGGGAGGGTAGTGTTAGGGTGGTCATTAGAGGGGGTAGACAGAAGAGGGGAGTGACTATGGTGGTATGGGGACAGCGTCCTGAGCCGGAACCACCACCGTGGTCAACTGCCCACCCGGACCCTCCCCTGGACTTTGTGCTTGTGCGCCCGGCGTGCGCATCTTGAGGGGGGGGTACTGTAACAGTCCTGACCTGTTTTATGTTGTTTTTTATGTGTTTATGGTCAGGGCATGTGTTTTGGGTGGGCAGTCTATGTTATCTGTTTCTATGTTGGTTTCGGTTTGCCTGGTATGGCTCTTGATTAGAGGCAGGTGGTTTGCATTTTCCTCTAATCAAGAGTCATATTTAGGTAGGGCATTTTCACTGCTTGTGTGTGGGTGATTGTCTCCTGTGATGTCTTCGTTATGTTCGATGTATTCACTTTTGGAGCTGTTTGGCTGTTCGTTCGTTTTGATGTACGTTCCTGTTCGTGAGTTTACGTTTGTTGATGTGAGTTTATGTTCAGGTTCCGTTGTACGTCGTTTTGTTATTTTGTAGTTTTGAAAGTGTTTTGTTTTGTTTTCGTGTTGCCATCTGCATCGTTGTAATTTATAATAAAGATGGCATATTTCCCTAACTCCGCATATTGGTCAGAAGATCCTTCTCTCCTCACCTCATCCGAGGATGAGGAGAGCGCCAGCTATGACACTAACCCGTTGTATAAAAGTGATAATGCCCGAGAAGCTGGTATTAGGGGATATATTGGCACGGTTTGCCGACCCTCGACTTTGTCTCTGGCCTAGCAACACCCGTGCCAATATATCCTCCAAACACTGGCTTCACGGCATTATCACTTAAGTGTGCGTATATGTATCTGCGGCTGCAGATGTGTGTGTTCTTCAGACAGAGTTCCGTTGGCAGTGTGTGTACTGCGTTTTGAGTAAGTCCTGGTAGATCTTGGAGCGGAGGAATCGTGGGTAAGAGTCTTTCTCCATGAGGCTGTGGACCCTTGACTGGACCTCGTTCAGACTGGAAGGAGTGGGCTCCTCAAGGCTCTGTCTCGTCACCTCCCGTGTACGGAAGTCTATGTTTACCTACAGGGACCAAGGGAGTGCAAAATAAACATTAGATATCTGAATCATCTAAGTGTGTCAATGTTCTATGGAAGACAGTATCAAAATTACTTTTATTCCATATAATCAAAGTACGTGTATTCATGTATTCATGTGCATTTATCTGACACATAGTAACTCCAGATTAAAAACAAACACAACCCTTAGCATTGATATTTAAAGTAACTGTCCAGGGAAAACTAACTTTTAAAAGTTAATATTCTGTTAACTAGGACCAAAATGATGTTGATGGCTCATCCTATACTCGTTTTTGTGGCCAAAGCGTAAATTGGAGAGAAAAGAAAGTAAAAAAAAATGCTTGCTATTTCCTGATAGAACATGATGTCATGTTGCCTCATTGGCTGAGCTGGCCAATCAGCGGTCTACTCGCAGTTTGTTGATAGTATGACTATGTGTTAATAAGCAATTGCCTGCTAAAGTTACAGTTAGCGTTATGTTTAGAAAACATTAGTTAAAATGTTGCTGACAGTTATTGAACATTTACATTTGAGTCATTTAGTAGATGCTCTTATCCAGAGCGACTGCATATATTTTCATCATGGGAATTGAACCCACAATCGTGGTGTTACAAGTGACATGTTCTACCAACTGATTCATCTACTGAACATCTACAACAGCTGAACATCTACAAACCATCTACAAGCCATCTACTGAACATCTACAACAGCTGAACATCTACAAGCCATCTACTGAACATCTACAACAGCTGAACATCTACAAACCATCTACAAGCCATCTACTGAACATCTACAACAGATGAACATCTACAAACCATCTACAAGCCATCTACTGAACATCTACAACAGCTGAACATCTACAAGCCATCTACAAGCCATCTACTGAACATCTACAACAGATAAACATCTACAAACCATCTACAAGCCATCTACTGAACATCTACAACAGATGAACATCTACAAACCATCTACAAGCCATCAACTGAACATCTACAACAGATGAACATCTACAAGCCATCTACAAGCCATCTACTGAACATCTACAACAGCTGAACATCTACAAACCATCTACAAGCCATCTACTGAACATCTACAACAGATAAACATCTACAAACCATCTACAAGCCATCTACTGAACATCTACAACAGCTGAACATCTACAAACCATCTACAAGCCATCTACTGAACATCTACAACAGATAAACATCTACAAACCATCTACAAGCCATCTACTGAACATCTACAACAGATGAACATCTACAAACCATCTACAAGCCATCTACTGAACATCTACAACAGCTGAACATCTACAAACCATCTACAAGCCATCTACTGAACATCTACAACAGCTGAACATCTACAAGCCATCTACAAGCCATCTACTGAACATCTACAACAGATAAACATCTACAAGCCATCTACTGAACATCTACAACAGATGAACATCTACAAACCATCTACAAGCCATCTACTGAACATCTACAACAGATGAACATCTACAAACCATCTACAAGCCATCTACTGAACATCTACAACAGCTGAACATCTACAAGCCATCTACTGAACATCTACAACAGCTGAACATCTACAAACCATCTACAAGCCATCTACTGAACATCTACAACAGATGAACATCTACAAACCATCTACAAGCCATCTACTGAACATCTACAACAGCTGAACATCTACAAGCCATCTACAAGCCATCTACTGAACATCTACAACAGATAAACATCTACAAACCATCTACAAGCCATCTACTGAACATCTACAACAGCTGAACATCTACAAACCATCTACAAGCCATCTACTGAACATCTACAACAGATAAACATCTACAAACCATCTACAAGCCATCTACTGAACATCTACAACAGATGAACATCTACAAACCATCTACAAGCCATCTACTGAACATCTACAACAGCTGAACATCTACAAACCATCTACAAGCCATCTACTGAACATCTACAACAGCTGAACATCTACAAGCCATCTACAAGCCATCTACTGAACATCTACAACAGATAAACATCTACAAGCCATCTACTGAACATCTACAACAGATGAACATCTACAAACCATCTACAAGCCATCTACTGAACATCTACAACAGATGAACATCTACAAACCATCTACAAGCCATCTACTGAACATCTACAACAGCTGAACATCTACAAGCCATCTACAAGCCATCTACTGAACATCTACAACAGATAAACATCTACAAACCATCTACAAGCCATCTACTGAACATCTACAACAGATGAACATCTACAAACCATCTACAAGCCATCTACTGAACATCTACAACAGATGAACATCTACAAGCCATCTACAAGCCATCTACTGAACATCTACAACAGATAAACATCTACAAACCATCTACTGAACATCTACAACAGCTGAACATCTACAAACCATCTACAAGCCATCTACTGAACATCTACAACAGCTGAACATCTACAAGCCATCTACGTGGGACTCTTCCAATAACGTGTTATCTACTTTATTACCGTGTTTTGTAAGGAAAACTATTTTACTCATATTGAAATTAATTAGGTCATATTTCATAGAAATCTGGAAACACTGCACAGTCACATTAAAACAGACAAAATGCGTATTTTGCATCATTAGCTGGTTGATCCAACACAAACTTCTCTGGGAGCCTTGACATCGATAAACTCATTGTAGATCTTGTTGGCTTTGGTCACCAGTTTAGCAGGAGTCTTGATTTTTTTATATTCCTCGCAGGCCATCCAGAACTCAATGTTCTCATCGCTGAACTCCGTCTTGAGAAAAGCCCGGAAGGCAGCCAGGCCATCTACGACACAAAACATCCGTCAGCCAGTTAGAGGGGCTAATGGACAGCAAGTGTGTGTGTGTCTGTGCGAGAGAGAGAGTGTGTGTCTCTTTACAAAGATCTATATGGTATCCCAGCTCCTATTTCTGAACATGGGCCAGTGTTTTTGGAACTGATGTGTTTTTTTCCACAGAGAGCACCTGTAGTTCCCTTGATGCACATAATAACAGGGTTGATTATCATGCATTGATATTGTCTGAGATGAGGAGTGTGCTTTCATTCTCAGCACATTAAACAGCCCTGCGACTAGAAGACAAAAATGTCTCCCACAACCTTCCAATTAACTTTTTGTCTTCATCAATCAAAGATGAGATCAATTTGTCTGACATCAATGATAACATGGAGGGAGGTCTTGTTTTACAATCGGCCGTGTCTTGTTGACATGTTTTCTCCATCCTCCCTCACTTGCTATTTTCTCTTGCCTGTATTTGCTTAACATTTGCCCAGCAGGAGCAGCAGGAGAGTAGTTGATCAGGCCCAATCACCAACATTAGCTACACACTCTTACTAAACAATGGTTCTAGGAAGATCACCAGAAGGACACTGTGACTGCATGTAGCCTTGTCAACAGACATTGTTAAAAATAAAAATAGATCCCTGAGGCATTGAACGTTTATTGAAGGAAGATTTTCTCTCGCTGCTTTATTTTTAAATCAGCCTATTTAGGAATACTCTATGATGTTGTCATGACGTTGCCTGCTTGGGTATAGCAAACCCCATCCCCCTCTCCCTGCCTCTCCCTTTCCTCCTTCAACCCATGCTGTGATTACAGATAGAAGTCGTAAATTCCTGAGAATCTCCTCATGGCCGAACAGTATTAGAGAGAGGGTAAACTTTTAAAACAAAGGAATTTTCTTCCACCTCACAGAACTTGAGGTACGAACGGATTTCATGTTCCGGAGGAGGTATGGAAGATCGGTGAAGAGTCCAGCTATTAACATGTCCGTTTGTCCCCATGTGGGAAACTCATGAGAGACTGTAGGACTGCATTACCATACCGCTGTTTATATAATAACCTCAGATGTGAGGTTTACATCTGTTTGTTGTATAAAATGAATGAGTGAATATGATACTGTTTGTATAATTGTGTAATATGATTTTGGACTGTTTAATGAAGAAAAATACAAATCCCGTTTGATTTGAACTAAACCCGAGGACCGGCCCCTGAGCCAGTTGGGTCAGACACCCTGGGACAGCCCCTCTCTGCTATCCGAATAAAAGCCAACTCTGAGAAATTATCATTAGACCATGTTTTTCTCCATAGGGGGAGAACGAAGGTTAAGTACCATTGCTGAATCTTTAACCATACCACGTGGTTAAACTCTTAGACGAATAAGAACAAGTCTTTGATATTGACTCCTAGTCTGCAGCTAGGAATTCGGTATCATTGAACGCGAAGAAAGACAACCGCCGAAACATCCATTCTATAACGAATGTCACTCTGAACTATCCACAATAACCGAGACAGAAGGAACTCCAACCAAAACTAACTTCTCTCCAACGATCAAGACGACACATCGAGCGTAAATATATATATATTGATTGCAGTTGTTCCTGAATGAGTGAGCGTTCATGTGTAAGGATTAGCATGTCAATTGTTATAATTATGGACTCTGTAGTTGATTCACTTCAACTACAGAGACTTGATTCACTTCTTAGTCGAACCACAATTTTCCCTTTGTCTAACAAGCCGCCATGCCGGTTCAGCCCACTAGGGCATATTTCTCCCATCATTTCATGTAACCATTTTTAAGTTTGTTTGTTTGTTTATGCATTTCTGTGAATTACTTAGTTAGTAATAAATAAATAATTTAAGAATTGATGTATGGATGACTCATAGTGAAGACTGGGTTCGTGCAGATAACCAACAATTTACGACGTTTGGAATGAGACTAACGTGAGGTAAATATAAATAAATAATTAATCAGAAGACTATTGATCAGATATGAAAATATCTGAAAGGTTATATTGGGAAATTATAACTTTGTAATCGGACTACTTTCCCCGGTGCTCCCAAATTCATAGTTAATTAGTTACGTTACAACTCAGCTGATCACGTAATCCCTAATTACAGGAATCTTTGATAAAAACTATAAGTCTTCAATTTAATGATAGCAAAGACACGACAATGTGTTAATGAAGCCAAGTCCTTCTAATGTGTGAATGTAGGTCAGTGTAAATTTCGAACCCTGAAAGGATTTTCGATTTTCTTTAAATAATGCTTACATACACGTAAATGTTATAATTAAATATTGAAAAACATATACATAAATGTTGAATAGAGACTTATTTAGTTCAGCAGAAAATGGACTCCCATAGAAATGAGAAGCAGTCACAAACCACATCATCACAGATAGGTAGCCTAAGGTACCCAGCCAGAAGCAAAGGGCAACCAGATAAATAGGATTAGCTGTGATACAAATGGGCTGTGGTTATATGATCGCCCGGGTGAATGTGATAACTGTGTTCTCCTGTTAGATCCAATAAGTGCTAAATCAGGAGGTGAGGACAGAGCCAATGTGGCCAAGGCATGGGAACAAATAGTACTGCTTCTGATCCTCTTATGCGATTATAAAGTTGTGTGTGTGCGTGCGTCTTGATTCACTCCTTTATGTTCAGTGAAGCCGGATACTAAAGTCTGTCTCTTTGTCCCCTTGTGTCTGAAGATAATATTTGTCATTTGAAGATAATATTTGCACCTGCACACACTGCACACAGCCCATCTGTAAATAGCCCACCCAACTACCTCATCCCCATATTGTTACTTATTTTTTGCTCTTTTGCACCCCAGTATCTCTACTTGCACATTCATCTTCTGCACATCTATCACTCCAGTGTTTAATTGCTAAATTGTAATTATTTTGCCACTATGGCTTATTTATTGCCTTAGCTCCCTAATCTTACTACATTTGCACACACTGTATATAGACTTTTCTATTGTGTTATTGACTGTACATTTGTTTATCCCATGTGTAACTCTGTGTTGTTGTTTTTGTCGCACTGCTTTGCTTTATGTTGGCCAGGTCACAGTTGTAAATGAGAACTTGTTCTCAACTGGCCTACCTGGTTAAATAAAGGTGAAATAAAGGTGAAATAAATATATATATATTTTTAGGAACAAGTAGAACCAGAACTTAGAGTTTCAAGCAGCTAGATTCATAAGAAATTAATTTGTGGATGTGACTTCAAACCATGATTCAAGTTCACACCAATTTGTCTATGTTATACAAACTACACCACCTGTTAAACAGTTGGCAGTGGGGTCTACAGTATACAGTATACTTTGCTTGATTAACTCATTACTGACAAATACTAACATGAGACATGCAATGTTTATGCAAATGTACATTAACATTTAACAGTACCTTATGACTTGATTTGTGTGTACATGTTTATATCTCTAGTTTGGACAACATATTATATAATTACTTTATTGACCTATTAGGCATCCTAACAAAGGAACAGCACAATAAGACAACAGAAAATGTAAGACATTTAGTTTGCTTTCAGGAACACTGGAGGAACAAACCCTGACATAATGATTATGAAGCCAGAATCAGTCAGAGGTTTAGAGGTCAACTTTTTCTAGTGCAAAACCTGCCCTGTGCATTGCACAGCACAACATCCAGGTTCTGGTTTTGGCAGGAACAACTAGTAATATTCAAAAGCAGCTAGGTGGTGTTCATTGATGAACTACAAAATCAAAACAAATATAATATAATACAACTAAAGTCTTCTGTGCAATGTAATTTCCGACTCCCTGTGGAGAGCCTAGTTTTTACAGCTATTTCTGTGTGTACATGTGTGTGTGTGTACGTGAACATCTGCATGTGTTTGCATGTGTGTGTGTGCACGTGAACATCTGCATGTGTTTGCATGTGTGTATTTGCACGTGAACATGTGTTTGTATGTGTGTAATTGTGTAATCCACAGAGAAGGTCACAACCAAGAGAGTGTCTCATTGTGTGTTGTGGAGTCCTACACATAAATTACCAGACAGACAGGGGGTGTTAAATAAGAAGGGTTTAGCGGGAGAGAAATGGGCTGATTTGGGAAGACATCCTCAGATAGGGAACAGATAAACAATTCTCTTGTCAAATTAAATACATAGGCAAGCATTTTGTCAAAGGGACAAACAGAAAGAGCACAGAATGAGACGGAGGAGAAAATGTAATCAGTACAGTTGCCTGGTTTGCTTCGAACAGTTCGCTAACAATGACATGGACTCCCAGTTGTTTTTTTGCGGGGTTGGTTGATAAAAGGTGAAATATTTATATCTAACTCTAAAGAGAAGGATGGACTGATACTTTTTAATATAAAAGGGACCATCAGTAAAATTTTACTTACACTTGTGCGATAGAAGAACATCGAAGGAATCTGCCCATCGAATGACCTCGTCTTTTGTCAGCCTGAAGGAAAGACCGAGATACTGAGACGTCTGTTTTTAAATGTGTATGCAAATATGAAGTTGAAGGTTTTCAACACACAGATATTCACAGTTTCAAAGGTTTGTTTTAAAAGACCCTACACCATCTATTGTGTAGTAGTCCTATTACATATCCCTAGTTTTGGGAGAAATAATATCTAAATACTATATGAATAATGAATATGAATAAGAGAGACTGGTACCATGCAATCGGATATAAAGGTCTACTTACTTTAGGCATCTGGTGGTCCTATCTTGGGCAGGGGGCAGGAACTCAGTGAAGTCGGTGTAGGAGTCAGACTTATTGGACAGGCAGGCTAGTCTGGTCTTCATGGTTCTGCTCAAATGACGGGAAGAATAGAATACAAGCATGTACAGTACATTTCTGAATATTGATCACATAACATCAAAACACATGATATCAGATGCAGATCACATTGATTGTCTTCTGATGTATACATTTCTCTTCACAGCTTCTTTCGACAGTAGCTAACTAAAGACTGGGCTATTTCCATGCACACATACAGCTTGCAGCTCTGAGCATAGTCTTCTCAGAAAATGCTCGGATCCAACTGAGCTACACGGTTGTCCTGTGTGGCTCAGTTGGTAGAGCATGGTGCTTGCAACGCCAGGGTTGTGGGTGCAATTCACATGGGGGACCAGTAGGAAAATGTATGCACTCACTACAGTAAATAGCTCTGGATAAAAGTGTCTGCTAATGGATTAACATGTAACAATGTTAACCTCCTGCCTATAGGCAGTATGTTAATGCATCAGTCATGAGCAAGGCCATGGTCTTCAATCAGTGTATTGACCCTTCGAATGACTGCATAACAACATGGATTCAGATGTTGGAGGAGGTGGAGAGCAGGTTCAGGATGTGCCTGATGAAGTTTGCTAAACATCACTTCACATTTGTTTAGTCTGCACCGACCTGATGACGCATGGTCATTTGCTTTCAAAATTGTTCTGCTTACTCTCTCACACTGCAGTACATATCACACAATCAATCTGATCAATGTTTTGTCTATGGTGTTCCATGCACTCCAGTTGTAGATATAATCAAAAAGTGATGTTTAATATCATGACCTATTGGCCAGCTGCTGTGGGATTAGACAGATCAGACATACTGATGGGTCTGATAAGAGTCATTGCTCTAAATGACCAGATAGACATTTACAGCAGGTGTAGCTCCATATGGAGCAGGCAACATACCCATCAGCTAGCCACCAGAGAACATCCAATCTGGATAGTGAGCCACGAGCTTCTCTACCATGCATCTAGTCCCCCTGATAACACACAGACCAAACACACCAAGCACTGCAGTGAGTGCCTAATATGCTGGAATGGAATGAGTGGAATGAGTACTCCCATCTGTAGTTAGTTACATAAGGGACACAATCTCCATCCCGCTGGTAGGTAAGCTGTTAGAGTACTCACTGTTGCTTTGCCTTTTGGTTTTGTTAGAATGGTCAGTCAAGCTTCAGTAATCCAAGGACTCCTCTAAGATCACTGGTGGTTGCTGGAGTTCTCTGTTGGAGAGAAATAAAGTCATGCATTTTTATAGTGAACAACAGCAAGGTAGTTAGTGTAATTACTACTCCCATTGGTGCTCATTGTCCTAATGCCAGATGCCACCTGAAGTCCCACCACAATATCAACAAACTGATTGGGTCCCTAAAGCTTATCTTATTCAATAAGCTTGATCCCTAAAGGCCACTATTTTCCAAAACAATTTGTGGTCAAGATGTTTCAGTTGGATGGAGCATGGTGCTGCTAGCAACACTGGGGTTGTTGGTTTGATTCCTGCATGTGCCACGCATACTGAATACATGATGTGTAAACTCTAGGTCAATTTGGATGAAAGTATCTGCAAAAATGTACTATATTGCTGTATTTTAGAATCTATCTGAACAAACACTTCCTCTACAAACATTGATGGGTGTTGAATGAGGCGTTATGGTGGATGGCTTTGCCGTCTGCTGTAATTGGGAACATTGCATGAAACGTACCACTCATGTTTCTAGAGAAAAGCACTTTACTGGAATTAATGGGCTTTCTTATCATGTACTCTTAAGATTCCACTCATAGATTCCATCTAGGCAGAGCTGATTTGTTATAATGCTCGGTGTGTGTTTATGTGTGTGGTGTGTTTGTCTGTGTGTTCGTTAGTCCTTGTGTTTGTGTGTGTGTGTGTGGTAACTTGATGAAATAGAAAAAGACTGGGTATACAGCTCTTCCAGGAGTCTCTTGAGAAAAACACTTGTTATTTGCAATCCAAATCAACAACAGGGAGATGTGGAATTGAATATCTAAGCTTATTAAGCATTTCACTTTTTCATTTTTCTGAAGATATTCTGATGACACTGATATATCTTCTACAATGTTTTGTTGCATTACTCAGCCTAACACTGCAAATATTAACGTATGGGCATATATAGTTTTAGGCATCAGTGATAAGATTTCATTGAAGTATGGAGGTCACATGATGAAACTACAGTATATAAAACCAAAGGATGTCACAAAGTGTGCATTTTGAACCCTTTTGAGACTAATGCCATTAATAGTTGCTAGTATTATGAGAAACAAATTATGCTCCACTGATTACTGTGTCGTAGATTTTTGAAGAAAGCTGCATAGTAATCACCACAGATAAATCACAAATATTAATGCATTTCAAGATGCATATCTTTTCCAGGTATGAATCTTTTTGGAATATACGTCTGCTGATTGCAGGTTTCAAACCAGTCTGCAGTCTATCTGCAGTGGAAAGCAGATCTGTGTTTTCCTGTTCTCTCTCTACTCTGCTTTGCAGTGGGCGGAATCTTTTTTCTCCAACATGGGGTGGGTACACGTGCCTGCCTGCCTGCCTGCAGAGCTATTTATAAAGTGCATGGACAAATCCATGCAGTCAGGGGGAAGCCACTTTATGTTTTATTCAGCCATGCAGCAACACAGACTCCTGGAGGGGCAGCTATAAAAAGGAGTCTGAATTTTAATGTGTCAGAAGAAATGGGGATGTCATGTTGCATCATGAATTTTGAACATGCCACCATTATCAATTCCGCTTCAAAGATGCCTGGTTGCTTTAAAGGGACCCTGAAAGTACTGTCTTAAAATTCCCTTTGATGTCGTTTTGGTGCATTGCGTTTTTTCGACTTTTCCTTTGCCCTGGTTTTCTTGTTCTTAGTATGGAGAATGTAGTTGGAGAGCAGATCCTGGTATGTCCATCTGTCAAGCAAACATCACTCTCAGCAGCCATTTGGCAATGAACATGTATCACTTCAAATCAATCTATTACTTGTTGAAAGAAATAACACTGCACAGTATAAAACGCTGCATGAATAACAACACCCCTGAATTGATGCAGGCAGTGTCTCACCTCTCTGTCGCTACAGTACAGTATTTTCTATCCTAAATGTTGCATTAGAAATGAAGAAATAATTTCTTGCAATAAATATCCCAGTGTGTTTATTAGTTTAAAAAATGGGAACACTGAAGAACTCTGTGTCCTTTTTTGCACCCCCACTTTTTACCAGAAAATGATCATGATCCATTAGGAAAATTGTAATTTTGAATTATTAGTGGTGTTTTTCAGCTAGTCTGTATTAAAATAGATATGTACATTATTTATATAGTATAATAAAAAAATGCACCACCGCCCCCGTCCTTTAACTTCTTATGGCTGCAGGGGCAGTATTGAGTAGCTTGAATGAAAAGGTGCCCAGAGGTGCCCAGAGTAAACTGCCTGCTCCTCAGTCCGAGTTGCTAATATATGCATATTATTATTAGTATTGGATATAAACCACTTTGAAGTTTCTAAAACTGGTTGAATGATGTCTGTGAGTATAACAGAACTCATATGGCAGGCAAAAACCTGAGAAAAAAATCCAAACAGGAAGTGGGAAATCTGAGGTTTGTAGGTTTTCAACTCATCGTCTATCAAATACACAGTGGGATATGGGTCAGTTTGCACTTCCTACGGCTTCCACTAGATGTCAACAGTCTGTAGAACTTTGTCTGATGCTTCTACTGTGAAGTGTGGCCGAAGGAGACAGGAATGAGTAAGGTCTGCCATGAGCTGACCATGCTCTGACCATGCGTGTTCACATGAGAGGGAGCTATGTTCCATCGCACTTCTGAAGACAATGGTATTCTCCGGTTGGAACATTATTGAAGATTTATGTTAAAAACATCCTAAAGATTGATTCAATACATCGTTTGACATGTTTCTACTGACTGTTACGGAACTTTTTGACATTTAGTCTGCTTTTAGTGAACGCGCTTCGTGACTTTGAATTTGTTTACCAAACACGCTAACAAAAGTATCTGTTTGTACATAAATGATGGACGTTACCGAACAAAACAAACATTTCTTGTGGGAGTCCTAAAAAAATGCACCACCGCCCCCGTCCTTTAACTTCTTATGGCTGCAGGGGCAGTATTGAGTAGCTTGAATGAAAAGGTGCCCAGAGGTGCCCAGAGTAAACTGCCTGCTCCTCAGTCCCAGTTGCTAATATATGCATATTATTATTAGTATTGGATATAAACCACTTTGAAGTTTCTAAAACTGGTTGAATGATGTCTGTGAGTATAACAGAACTCATATGGCAGGCAAAAACCTGAGAAACAAATCCAAACAGGAAGTGGGAAATCTGAGGTTTGTAGGTTTTCAACTCATCGTCTATCAAATACACAGTGGGATATGGGTCAGTTTGCACTTCCTACGGCTTCCACTAGATGTCAACAGTCTGTAGAACTTTGTCTGATGCTTCTACTGTGAAGTGTGGCCGAAGGAGACGGGAATGAGTAAGGTCTGCCATGAGCTGACCATGCTCTGACCATGCGTGTTCACATGAGAGGGAGCTATGTTCCATCGCACTTCTGAAGACAATGGTATTCTCCGGTTGGAACATTATTGAAGATTTATGTTAAAAACATCCTAAAGATTGATTCAATACATCGTTTGACATGTTTCTACTGACTGTTACGGAACTTTTTGACATTTAGTCTGCTTTTAGTAAACGCGCTTCGTGACTTTGGATTTGTTTACCAAACACGCTAACAAAAGTAGCTATTTGTACATAAATGATGGACGTTACCGAACAAAACAAACATTTCTTGTGGGAGTCCTGGGAGTGCATTCCGACGAAGATCAGCAAAGGTAAGTGAAGATTTAAAATGCGTCACGTGTCCTTTGATTAGTTCCTGCGCAGGAGAGATGTGGCTCGACATTTTCTTTCTCTGTAGTATTGAACAGTTTACCATCCGGTTGAAATATGATCGATTATGTATGTTAAAAACAACCCGAAGATTGATTATAAAAAACCTTTGACATGTTTCTACGAACATTACGGATACGTTTTGGAATTTTCGTCTGCCCTTCAGGACCGGAACGAGCTTGTGGTTTTCTGAACATAACGCGCAAAACAAATGGCGGTTTTTGGTTATAAAACTAATCTTTATCGAACAAAAATAACATTTATTGTGTAACTGGGAGTCTTGTGAGTGCAAACATCCGAAGATTATCAAAGGTAAGCGATTAATTTTATTGCTTTTCTGACTTTTGTGACCAAGCTAATTTAAGGCTAGCTGTTCTAGCAGTGATTGATACACTCACAAATGCTTGGATTGCTTTCGCTATAAAGCATATTTTCAAAATCTGACACGATAGGTGGATTAACAACAAGCTATGCTGTGTTTTGGTATATTTCACTTGTGATTCCACGATTATAAATATTTTTAGTATTATTTTTGAATTTGGCGCGCTGCAATTCAGCGGTTGTTTACAAAAATGATCCCGTAAAAGGGTTTCGTGCGGCAAGAAGTTAACACAGTGTCCAAAGAAGGGCCAGACGTATACAGAGTGGTGTCGTCTGCGTAGAGGTGGATCAGTGAATCACCAGCAGCAAGAGCGACATCATTGATGTATACAGAGAAAAGAGTCAGCCTGAGGATTGAACCCTGTGGCACCCCCATAGAGACTGCCAGAAGTCTGGACAACAGGCCCTCCGATTTGACAGACTGAACTCTGTCTGAGAAGTAGTTGGTGAACCAGGCGAGGCAGTCATTTGAGAAACCAAGGCTGTTGAGTCTGCCGATGAGGATGTGGTGATTGACAGAGTCGAAAGCCTTGGCAGGTCGATGAATAAGGCTGCACAGTATTGTCTCTTATCGATGGTGGTTATTAAATTGTTTAGGACCTTGAGCTTGGCTGAGGTGCACCCATGACCAGCTCGAAAACCAGATTGCATAGCGGAAAAGGTATGGTGGGATTCGAAATGGTCGGTGATCTGTTTGTTAACTTGATCTGTTTGTAGACTTGGCTTTCGAAGACCTTAGAAAGGCAGGGTAGAATAGATATAGGTCTGTAGCCGTTTGAGTCTAGAGTGTCTCCCCCTTTGAAGAGGGGGATGACTGTGGCAGCTTTCCAATCTTTGGGGGATCTCCGATGATACGAAAGAAAGGTTGAACAGGCTAGTAATAGGGGTTGCAACAATTTCAGAGGATAAGTTTAGAAAAAGAGAGCTCCGTAGCCTTCCAAAGGTTGCACCTTAGCAGAAAACTGCATGTCTATCACGGATCAGGCTAAGACCCAGATGCAGACACAGGAGGCGGATAATACGAGTCTCAGAGTTTAGAACAGTACAAGGGGCAGGCAATCGGTAGGTCAATGCAGGCAAAGAGTCCTAATCCAAATCAGAGTCAGGCAGGTACAGGACGGCAGGCAGGATCAGGGTCAGGACAGGCAGAAAGGTCAGAATTGAGAAGACTAGTAAACACTAGACCACAGGAAACACAGGAACATGCTGGTAGGACTTGACTGGACAAGACGAACTGGCAACAGACGACCAGAAAACACAGGTACAAATACACAGAGGTACTGGGAGACATCTGGTGGGGGTTGGACACAATCACAAGACAGGTGAAACAGATCAGGGTGTGACAGTAACCCATCCTCCCTCTAGGGGGGCCACCTGGCATCCTTCCCTGAGACAAGCCTGGTTGACCTGGGTGTCGATGGTGGGAGACTGCCATGAATGCTTGGTCCAGGATATTCCTGGTTGGGACACAACCCCTTTCCTCCGGGCCATAACCCTCCCACTCAACCTGTTACTGCTCCTGCCACGCCCTCTACTTCTCATCATGGACCTCCCTAACCTGCCACCAGTCCCCCAGTGCTCTCTCTCTCTCTCTCTCTCTCTCTCTCTCCCTCTCTCTCTGTGTGTTTGTGATTGTGTGAGGGGAGACAGGTGTGCTAGAAGCAGAGCAGATTCCCACCAGCTGCAACCTGTTCCATAGTCAAGAACCCTACAAATACTCAGCCCTACCACTTCCACACTGCCAAATTGTAGCCTCTCCTCAGTCAGTCTGCATTTCTCGCTGTTTGTGCCTGCATAGATCATGTTGTGCATGTTTTCCCTAGCCTCACGCTGCTTTTTCTCTCCACTACAGTCCCGTCTGCTCTGACTCTGGTACTTGTCCCCAGTCCCAAGTCTCCTCAGTCCTGCTTTCTTGCCCTGGATCCCTGCGCTACTGCTTCATTGGATTCTGCTCCAGACCTGCTTACTTGGTTCCTAATCACCTTTCCCCCAGCCTCAGCCTCAGTCCGGTTTCCCTACTACCCGCCCTCGATTTCCCTGGACTGCACCTCATCTCCTCTCCCACTTTTCAATAAATACATTGGAATACTCTCTATTCCCCAGATGATTGCAGTCACATGACAAGAAGTAGGGAGGATGGTCTCAGGGTCTGATGGTGTAGTAGCAGGGCTGTATAGATGTGAGAGTGCGTCAGGCTTCACATTCTTGGATTCTTGGCGGTAGGAGATAGTGAAATGGAAATGAGTGAATAACAGGGCCCATCTTTGCTGAGTTGAGGCGCTTGGCGGTGCGGAGATATTCCAGGTTCTTACGGTCCGTCCACACAAAGAATGGATGTCCCGCTCCTTTTACTTCTCGATTCCCATGTCACAGTTCCTCTCAGCGGGGTTAAAACGATGGGAAAGGAAGGCGCAGTGATGCAGCTTCTGGTCCTGGACAGAATGCTGGGACAGGACAGCCCCCACTCTGATGTCCGAGGCGTCGACCTCCACCACAAACTGACGGGATGGGTCCGGATGGATTAAGATGGGGGCTGTAGTGAATCGCTGCTTGAGGTCTGAGAATGCCTGGTCATCTGCTGGAGACCATATGAACATAACCTTGGGAGAGGTGAGTGCAGAGAGCGGGGAAGCAAGGGTGCTTTAACCCAGGACAAAACAACGGTAGAAATGAGCAAACCTCAGGAAACGTTGCAGCTGCACTCTGGATGTGGGTTGAGGTCAATCCACCACCGCTATCACCTTGTCAGGGTCCATCTGAATATTCTCTGCAGCGATGACATATCCTAGGAAGGAGATGGTGGAGTGATGGAACTCACATTTCTCCTCTTTCACAAAAAGCTGGTTCTCCAGGATACGCTGGAGGACCTGCCGGACATGGAGGACATGCTCTTTCTGACTGGGAATAAATGAGAATGTCATCGAGGTAGACAAACACAAATCGGATAAATATATCACCGAACACGTCATTGACCAGGGCCTGGAACAGTCCGAATGGCATCACCATGGACATCGTAGTGCCTGCTAGCCGTATTAACCTTT
The DNA here is from genome assembly GCF_029448725.1 of Salvelinus fontinalis. Taxonomy (NCBI): domain Eukaryota; kingdom Metazoa; phylum Chordata; class Actinopteri; order Salmoniformes; family Salmonidae; genus Salvelinus; species Salvelinus fontinalis. Next base: position 21,129,202 of record NC_074678.1, on the reverse strand, counting down.
TCTCAATAGGGGGTGCTGTTTTCACTTTGTAAAAATTTTGTTCCCAAATGTAACTGCCTCGTACAATATGCATATTATTATTACTATTGGATAGAAAACACTCTCTAGTTTCTAAAACCGTTTGAATTATATCTGTGAGTAAAACAGAACTCAAGTTGGAGCAAGCTTCCTGTGAGGAAGTGAGAAATCTGAAATCAGGCAGGCTGTTCTGGGGTCAGTTTATTAATTTGCATGTCTTCTATTGGTCGAGATGCACTGCATACGCCTCCCCCTAGATGTCAGCAAATAGTGAGAATTGGAATGGAGTTGCTAGGCAGATCTGAGGCCATATAAAGGGTCTGGGAACGTGGGGTGCACTCTTTTCATCATTCGCCATGACGCAAGACAGACCTCAGGATGTTGTTCTGGGAAGCTCCCGTTATAGGCCTTAGATATATCCGGCTCTGATTTTATTCGATATAGGTGTTAAAGACATCATAATGTTGTTATTTTAAACCAAGTTATATCAGTTTATATCAGTATATTGCGATTTTCGGATATTTATTTGTGCTGCGTTATGGTGAGTTGGGCACGTCTGGGCCACATGGCTAATGTTTACTGCTAATTCCAAAGTTGAAGGCGACAATCTACAACCGAGCAACGATTCTTTTGGACAAAGGACAACTTGCCCAAGATTCTGATGAAAGCTCATCAAAAAGTAAGAGGTATTTATGATGTTAATTCGTTGTTCTGTTGAAAAATGTAAAACTCCTATTCCGCCATTAATTTCGGTGCGGTCTCGCTTTAACTTCTTGCAACTATAGGGGGTGCTGTTTCAAATTAGCAAAATTGTCTCTACAGATTAAACTGCCTAGTACTCAATTCTTGCTCGTACAATATGCATATTATTGTTATTATTGGATAGAAAACACTCTCTAGTTTCTATAGCCGTTTGAATTATGTCTCTGAGTGAAACAGAACTCATTCTACAGCACTTTTCTTCCCAGTGTGTGAGATTTAGACATCTTGGCCTCTGGTTCCAGATCAGTTTTAAAAGTCTCTGTTAATCCTATGAGATACAAACACTGCCCACGCCTTCCTCTAGATGTTAGTAAGTGGTGACAATTTGAATGGAGTCGATTGCGCAATCATTGGCTCTATAAATGACAAAATACCGGAAGTAGCCTTCCTTTGGACACTGCGCTCAACGCAAGAAGGATATCTGACTGGCCTTTTTCCAAGCATTGGTTTAGCCAGTAATATAGCGTCGGTCATCTTTTTACTTGTTATAGGTGTTAGAAACATCATAATGTAGTTACTTTAAACCGTTTTATAGCAATTTATATCCGTTTAGTGCGATTTTGAGGCATTGCTTTGTAATAGACTTTGAAGCTCCGGGCACGTTTCGGGGTCCCGGTCGTACGTTAGTGGGCATTTCGACGGACAAGTGGACATCTTTCGACCAAAAGAAGATTAGACCCAAGAAAGGATTCATTGTCCAAGATTCTGATGGGAGAACAGCTCATAGTAAGAACAATTTATGATGATAAATCGTGTTTCTGTCGATAAATGTTAAACGTTTATGCCGCCATCTTGTTTGCTATAGCTTCACTTGGCGCAACCTGTATTTAAAAGTAAGGATAATTTAAAAAATGTAATTCCGCGATTGTATTAAGAATTAAATTGTCTATCAATCGCTGTCCACCCTGTATTTTTTAGTCAAGTTTATGAGTATTTATGTATAAGACTAGATCACTGTCTAATATGGTGCAGGACATTTTCTGACCAGCTGAGCTACTTTTGTCATTGTCTAACCATGATTTTGGTGGCTAAATATGCACATTTTCGAACAAACTCTCTATGTATGTTGTAATATGATGTTACAGGAGTGTCATCTGAAGAATTCTGAGAAGGTTAGTGAAAAAATTAATATATTTTGGCGATGATTACGTTATCGCTCTCTTTGGCTAGAATCAATGCTCTGGTAATGTTTGCGTATGTGGTATGCTAATATAACGATTTATTGTGTTTTCGCTGTAAGACACTTAGAAAATCTGAAATATTGTCTGTATTCACAGGATCTGTGTCTTTCGATTAGTGTATGCTGTGTATTTTTACGAAATGTTTGATGATTAGTAATTAGGTAATACACGTTGCTCTATGTATTTATTCTAGTCTAGTTGTGATGGTGGGTGCAATTGTAAACTATGATTTCTACCTGAAATATGCACATTTTTCTAACAAAACCTATCCCATACCATAAATATGTTATCAGACTGTAATCTGATGAGGTTTTTTCTTGGTTAGTGGCTATTAATATCTTAGTTTAGCCGAATTGGTGATAGCTACTGGTGTTGAGAGAAAATGGTGGACAAAGAAAAATGGTGATTTTTGCTAACGTATTTAGCTAATAGATTTACATATTGTGTCTTCCCTGTAAAACATTTTAAAAATCTGAAATGGTAGCTTTATTCACAGGATCTGTATCTTTCATTAGGTGTCTTGGACTTGTGATTTAATGATATTTAGATGCTACTATTTAATTGTGACGCTATGCTAGCGATGCTAATCAGTGGGGGGGGGGGGGGTGCTCCCGGACCCGGGGTAGAGGCTCGTGAAAGGTTAACGCACGCTGTATGTCGTAGTAACGTTAATTTAAAAAATCTAACACAGCGGTTGCATTAAGAACTAATGTATCTTTCATTTGCTGTCCAACCTGTATTTTTTAGTCAAGTTTATGATTAGTTATCGCTATTGTTGTCTTGAATCAATGCTGTTGTGTGGTTGGCTATTGTAGTAAGCTAATATAATGCTATAGTGTGTTTTCGCTGTAAAACACTTAAAATATCTGAAATATTGGCTGGATTCACAAGATCTTTGTCTTTCATTTGCTGTACGCTATGTATTTTTCATAAATGTTTTATGATGAGTATTTAGGTAATTCACGTTGGTCTCTGTAGTTATTCTAGTTGCTTTGGTGAGAGTTGTGATGGTGGCTGCAATGGTAAACTATGATTTATACCTGAAATATGCACATATTTCTAACAAAACATATGCTATACAATAAATATGTTATCAGACTGTCATCTGATGAAGTTGTTTCTTGGTTAGTGGCTATTTATATCTTTATTTGGTCGAAATTGTGATAGCTACCTATGCAGGAAAAAAATGGTGGAAAAAAAAGTTGTCTTTTGCTATCGTGGTTAGCTAATAGATTTACATATTGTGTCTTCCCTGTAAAACATTTTAAAAATCAGAAATGATGGCTGGATTCACAAGATGTGTATCTTTCATCTGGTGTCTTGGACTTGTGATTTAATGATATTTAGATGCTAGTATTTACTTCTGACGCTATGCTAGGCTATGCTAGTCAGCTTTTTTACTGATTGGGGTGCTCCCGGATCCGGGATTGTGATGAAGTAGAAGTTAAAAGCTGTCTTCCACTCGTCTCCTTCCCATATCCGAACCAAATGGTAGGTGTTCCGAAGGTCCAACTTGGAGAAGATGACCGCCCCCTGGAGAGGCTCGAAAGCCAAAGAGATGAGTGGTAACGGGTAACGGTTTTTAACCTTAATGTCACTAAGACACCGGTAGTCGATACACGGATGCATGATTTGTCCTGGGGGAGGCAGATTTCCACATGATCCCTGCTGCGAGAGAGTCCTCAATGTGCCCTTCCATTGCTTTGGTCTCCGGACCCAACAGGGAATGAAGTCGCCCCAGAGGCGGTACGGTGACCAGTAGAAGGTCGATAGAACAGTCGTAGCACGGTCGATGTGGAGGAAGAGATGTGACACGGGCAGAGTTGAAAATCTCCCTAAGTCTTGGTACTCTGCGGGAAAGGCGGAGATATCTGAGACTTTACCCAAGCTTGCAGGAAGACGTCCTGGGGCAGGACTTCAGACAATGTGCATGGCAAAACGGATTCCAAACCATGATGGAACCCGTAGCCCAGTCGATTAGGGGGTTGTGCCTTTAGAGCTATGAAACCCCAAAACCATTGGTACATGAGGAGAATCCAGGAGCAGAAACTGCATAGACTCACTGTGGTTGTCTGACACTCGCAGGTTGATAGGAACAGTATTGTGGGTGACTGCCAATAGAGCGCCCATCCAGCGCTCTGATGTCCATTGGGATGGAAAGGGGTTGAGTGGAGATGCCCAGCTCCGACACCAGGGTAGTGTCTATAAAGCTCCCGTGAGCAACCGGATGGACTTGGACTGGTCTCTCCACAAGAGGGTAGCATAGAGGGGCTTTCGAGTAGTGAGCAATTGGAAAATCCCCATCCTCTTGTCAGTCCTGCTTCCCTGCCCCGGACCCCTGCTCTACTGCATCCTTGGATTCCACTCTGGACATGCTTACCCTGCCCCTACTCCCCTTTCCCCAGCCTCAGCCTCAGTTCCTGATTCCCTGCTACCCGCCCGAGCTTCCCCTGGCCTGTACCCCCCCCCCCCCACACTTTTCAATAAATACCTTAGTTACCTTATCGCTGTCTCCAAGGTCTGAGTCTGCACTTGGGTTCACCTGCTCCGCCAAGCGTAACATTACGAGCAGTCTCTCTCGGACAATGGAGAATTTAACACTTTTCGTACTTCCGCCACAAACTCCTCCAGACTGAGGTAAACGGTGGACTGTTGCTCCCACACCACCGTAGCCCAGGTGAGTGCCCTCTCAGACATCAGCGTTATCAGGTACGCTATCTTCGCATAGCTGTGTCTCTGATCAAATGAAAAAGCACAGGATATTTGAGTCTTGATTAAACAGCTCTGCTAAGCCATTTCTAACCTTGTTGCATATAATATGTATGCTGCTAAGATAAGTTCATTTTAAACATTGTCATGGTGACAGCGCTTCAAACAACAGCGTCAAATAAAGTCAATGTTGGAGGAAAAGCAGAACGGTCAATTAATATGCTTGCTGAGATAACACTTTTGCTTTCCTCATAGTTTTTATTATTAGTCTGTTTCTTCACGATTTCTTGTCAAATACGTAACATACTCACTGTGGTTGCTGTTCAAAAGGTTACTATTAAACAGAATGACCATTTTATTGTCTCTGATCTTAAAAAGGCTAGATTCTCAAGGTAGACTTACAGTAGAATATTTGTTCAAAATGTGTGGTGTTTAAAACCAAAACGCAATTACATTATGTATGCAGTGCTGTGCTTTGTTCTATTCATCAAATTTGGCATACATAATTACAAAAATATGCAGGCTGTATATGAGTAGCTTGCACATTTTCTGGGGTATGAAGTAACCTTTGAAATAAAGTGTTGGAGACACCTACTCCAAGCCAAACTATTCAACTATGACCCATATTAACAGAGCTACATTTTATTCTTTCTATTGCAGATTCAGGGCCTTAATATATACAGTGCGTTTGGAAAGTATTTAGACCTCTTGATTTTCTCCACGTTTTGATACTTTATAGCATTATTCTAAAAGTTTTTCCTCATTAATCTATACACAATACCCCATAATGAAAACTCGAAAAACTTTTTGAAAACTTTTTTTCAAATGTACATTTTTTTAAAACTTCTTATGGCTGCAGGGGCAGTATTGAGTAGCGTGGATGAAATGTGCCCAGAGTAAACGGCCTGCTCCTCAGTCCCAGTTACTAATATATGCATATTATTATTAGTATTGGATAGAAAACTCTCTAAAGTTTCTAAAACTGTTTGAATTATGTCTGTGAGATTAACAGAACTCATATGGCAGGTAAAAACCTGAGAAGTTCCACTTCCTGTTTGGATTTTTTCTGGGGGTGCCATATTTTCAACCAAGCTCTCATTGAAAATACAGAGAGATATGGATGGGTTTTCACTTCCTACGGCTTCCACTAGATGTCAACAGTCAATAGAACTAAGTCTGATGACTCTAATGTGAAGGGGGGTCGAAGGAGACAGAAATTAGTAATCACTGCCATGAGGTGACAATGCATTCAACATGCGCGTTCACGTGAGAGGCAGCTCCGTTCCATCCTTTAATTGAAGTCGATGTAATTCTCCGGTTGGAACGTTATTCAAGATGTATGTTAACAACATTCTAAAGATTGATTCAGTACATCGTTTGACATGTTTCTACTGACTGTAACGGAACGTTTGGGCATTTCGTCACGTTATAGTGGTCGCGCTTTGAGACTTTGGTTAGGGTGTTTGGTAAACAATTAGGAAGTAGCTAATTTGACATAAATAACGGACATTATCGAACAAATCAAGCATTTATTGTGGACCTGGGATTCCTAGGACTGCATTCTGATGAATTCATCAATGGTAAGGAAACAATTATACTGTATTTTCTGGTTTCTGTTGAGTCCAACATGGCGGCTAATTTTGCTATTCATCTGAGCTCCGTCTCAGATTATTGCATGGTTTATTTTTCCGTAAAGTTTTTTTGAAATCTGACACAGCGGTGGCATTAAGGAGAGGTATATCTATTTCCATGTGTATAACTTGTATTATCATCTATATTTATGATGAGTATTTCTGTTGAAACGATGTGGCTATGCAAAGTCACTTGATGTTTTTGCAACTAGTGAATCTAACACCTCAACGTAAACTCAGATTTTTTGATATAAATATGAACTTAATCAAACAAAACATGCATGTATTGTGTAACATGAAGTCCTATGAGTGTCATCTGATGAAAATAATCAAAGGTTAGTGATTAATTTTATCTCTATTCTGTTTTTTGTGAAAGCGATCTTTAGCTGGAAAAAATGGCTGTGGATATTGTGGTTTTGTGATGATCTAACATAATCGTTTGTAGTGCTTTTGCTGAAAAGCCTATTTGAAATCGGACACTTTGGTGGGATTAACAACAAGAATACCTTTAAAATTGTCACGTTCCTGACCTTTTTCTTGTATTTATTTAGTTGGTCAGGGTGTTGGGGTTGGGGTGGGTTGTCTATGTGTTATTTTCTATGTTGGGGTTTTGTGTTCGGCCTGGTATGATTCTCAATCAGAGGCAGCTGTCAATCGTTGTGCCTGATTGAGAATCATACTTAGGCAGCCGGGGTTTCACGTGTGTTTTGTGGGTGTTTGTGTCTCGTGTCAGTGTTCGTGCCACACGGGACTGTTTTCGGTTTGGTCACGTTTGTTGTTTTTGTATGTGTAAGTGTTCAGTTTACGTTCATTAAATAATGACCACTTTCCACTCTGCGTGTTGGGTCCGATCCATGCTCCTCCTCGTCCGAGGAGGAGGATTACGACTGCCGTTACAAAAATGATATAAGACACATGAATGTCTGAGGAATTTTAATTATGAGATTTCTGTTTTTTGAATTTGGCGCTCTGCACTTCGACTGGCTGTTGTCATGTCGATCCCGTTAACGGGACTGCAACCATAAAAGGTTAACCTCTTTGGGCTGCAGGGGCAGTATTGAGAAGCCTGGATAAAAGGTGCCCATTTCAAACGGCCTCGTACTCAATTCTTGCTTGTACAATATGCATATTATTATTACTATTGGATAGAAAACACTCTAATTTTTAAAACCATTTGAATTATATCTGTGAGTAAAACAGAACTCATTTTGCAGCAAACTTCCTGACAGGAAGTGGAAAATCTGAAATCTATGCTCTTTCTAGGGCCTGCCTATAAATGTGCTTGATATTTATTAGTATACATGCACTTCATACGCCTTCCACTAGATGTCAACAGGCAGTGAGAGAAGAAATGGAGTGTATAACATCATCTGAGGTCGAATAAAAGCTCTCGGCATGACGTGACCCCAATTTCCTGTTTTCTGGAACGCGCGAGAAGTGACCTGGTATTGCCTTCTGTAAAGCTGTCGTTATAGACGACTAATATCTCTGGCTTTGATTTTATTTGATACATGTGACAATATCATCGTAAAGTATGTTTTTTCAATATAGTTTTATTAGATTATTGAAATTTTTACGGGACGTTAGGCGTGTTGCTTTGTCTGCGTATGTTCAGGAAGGAGAGCTTTGCGGCACTTTGCTAGCTTTCCGTGCTAATTGACTGGAGAAGAGGACATTCTCAATCCAAACAACGATTGTTCTGGACAAAGGACCCCTTGTACAACATTCTGATGGAAGATCATCAAAGTAGGACCCATTTTATGATGCTATTTCATATATCTGTCGAACATGTGAACTAGTAGTTTGTGCCCAGATTTTGGGCACGCTCTCGCCATAACGTAAACTGCATATCGTAATGAAGTTATTTTTAGAATTCTAACACAGCGATTGCATTAAGAACTAGTGTATCTATCATTTCCTATACAACATGTATTTTTTAGTAATGTTTATGAATAGTTATTTGGTCAGAATATGTGAGTGTCAGAAAAATATCCGGACGTTGTGGGAAAAATATGCTACGTTAGCACAATGTATAACCACTGATTTCAGCTCTAAATATGCACATTTTCGAACAAAACATAAGTGTATGTATAACCCGATGTTATAGGACTGTCATCTGATGAAGCTTATCAAGGTTAGTCAAAAATTATATATCTTTTGCTGGTTTGTTACGATCGCTAACTTTTGCTGATGGTAAATGGCTTGTGTTTCTGGCTATTGTGGTAAGCTAATATAATGCTATATTGTGTTTTCGCTGTAAAACACTTAAGAAATCGGAATTATTGGCTGGAATCACAAGATGCCTGTCTTTCATTTGCTGTACACCATGTATTTTTCAGAAATGTTTTATGATGAGTATTTAGGTATTTGACGTTGGTGTCTGTAATTACTCTGGCTGCTTCGGTGCTATTTCTGACGGTAGCTGTGATGATAGCTGCAATGTAAAACTGATTTATAGCTCAAATATGCACATTTTTCGAACAAAACATACATTTGTTGAATAACATGTTATAAGCCTGTCATCTGATGAAGTTGTTTCTTGGTTAGTTTGGTTGGTTCATGGTTAGTTAGGTTGGGTTTGTGCATGATACCTGTGCTGTGAAAAATGTCTGTCCTTTTTTGTATTTGGTGGTGAGCTAACATAAATATACGTGGTGTTTTCGCTGTAAAACATTTTAAAAATCGGACATGTTGGCTGGATTCACAAGATGTTTATCTTTCATATGCTGTATTGGACTTGTTAATGTGTGAAAGTTAAATACTTCTAAAAAATATATTTTGAATTTCGCGCCCTGCACTTGAAGTGGCTGTTGTCATATTGTGCACGGCTTCGGGCTTGCAGCCCAAAGAAGTTAACTTGTTGTTAATCCAGTCAAGATGTCAGATTTCAAAAAGGCTTTACGGCGAAAGCAAACCATGCGATTATCTGAGGACAGCGTCCAGCACACAAATGCATAACAAATCATTTTCAACCAGGGAGTTGCGACACGAAAGTCAGAAATAGCGATATAATATATACCTTACCTTCGAAGATATTCTTCTGTTGGCAGTTCAAACGGTCTCAGTTACATTACAGATGGTCCTTTTGTTTGATAAATTCCTTCTTTATATCCATAAAAACTCAGTTTAGCTGGCGCGCTTCAGTCAATAATTCATTTGGTTTCCCTCTGTCAAACTGCATACAATATGAATCCCAAACGTTACCAACAAACTTATCCAAACAAGTCAATCAACATTTATAATCAATCCTAGGGTACCCTATTACTCAAATAAACAATGACATTTAAGACAGAGAATCGTTATTATCTTTTCCGGAGATTAACAAAAAGAACAAACAGAACGCGCTCTCTCGGCAATGCGCTTGGAAACACTACAGCCAAAATAGGAGCCACTTGGAAAACTACAACTTCTCCCTATTTTTTCCAAAAACCAGCCTGAAACTCTTTCTAAAGACTGTTGACATCTAGTGGCCCAGCCAGAGCCCGGACTTGAAGCCGATCGAACATCTCTGGAGAGATCTGAAATTAGCTGTGAAGTGACTCTCCCCATCCAACCTGACAGAGCTTGAGAGGATCTGCAGAGAAGAATGGGAGAAACTCCACTAATACAGGTGTGCTAAGCTTGTAGCGTCATAACCAAGAAGACCCGAGGCTGTAAAAGCTGCCAAAGGTGTTTCAACAAAGTACTGAGTAAATTATTATTGCGACCCTGGTAGCACAAAATCATCAAAGGTCTGACTTCACGGAGATGCTTGGGAATATGGTCACAACGGGGGATATGTGTGGATGTTTCAGGCGAAGGGGGTATATCTGATCTCCATCATCTAGGACGTGACAATGGTTAATCAAATCTCCTCAGTTGTGCAGGCCTTCTCCTACAGCTGAAACTCTATTTGCATTTGTAAATCAAGACCTTTCTCGACTTGGGCTCTGGGATGGTGCAACTGTTGAGAATCTGAGTCTATGGTTGTTTCATGGGAAAGGGGTTGAGTGTGTATGAGTGTATGAGTGTTTGTGTGTGTGTGTTTGTGTGTGTGTGTGTTTGTGTGTGTATCCCACAACTGTTGCGGGGTTGTATAAAATGTTAGGGACAATATAGAATGAAAAACAATAATTGTTTTCTAAAATAATAAATGCTTCCCATAATGTAATTTTGGTAATGGCAATACTGGTAAGAGGTAACAATCCTTTGCATAAACTGCCTACATTATTACAAATGTGAATTTCTAATTATGTAAATTAAGATAAACAGGATAAAAAAACATATATATATATATTAATAGCTATATACTGTATAATACAAATCGAGGTAAGCGCGATGGAAATGCTTTTGACGATTGATCTGCTTCTGTTCTGTGGGTGGCATTGTTCAAAGCTCTATCATGGGAAACGGAAGCTATTTTGAAGAATTCTGGTTACTACATGATTCTATATATGTTATTTCATAGTTTTGATGTCTTCACTATTATTCTACAATGTAGAAAATAGTTAAAATAAGGAAAAACCATTGAATGAGTAAGTGCGTCCAAACTTTTGACTCGTACTGTAGCTGCCACATTTGATAATGATAATGATTAATTAATAATACATTAGCAATATTATTTTTATGTGAACATTGTTAAAAGATAAATCAAACTTCACTTTTGTAATTTTACAACATTATTGTGAACGCATTATTTGTGGCAGAAAGAAGATGTAAACTTAATGTGCAAATTCACAATGTTTTTTTCTTAAAAATCCTTATTGGGTAAAACAATATTATTCCTTTCATTGTTATATGTTATCCTGGCCACATTCTTAAAAATTTGACCTGTCAAGCTGTCACTGTGGATGGGATTGTCAGGGGAGGAGCAGGCTATTTGTGAGAGTCACAGTTGGTAGGGTTTCAGATTTTTCAGGAAAGGGAGGAGATTAGTAATCTAGTCATTAAAACACATTTTGTAATGTAATTTATCATGGAAAAATCTAAGAAAAATGATTGTGCTCTGGTCATGAGTATGACCGACCGGCTCGATTCTGTGTTATGTAGAACATTTTAAATGTTTTTTATTTTTACATTGGATAAAAGTAGAGAGACAATTATGTATCATATACTACAGTTGAGGAACAATGGCAAAGTAATTCTGCTTTGAAAGTTGGAAAACTTGTAACCTCACTTTTGAGAAATTGGCCCTTGAATTTTTTGGTACACCTACTGGAGAGCTCTTCCTTGTCTACATCCATTCAGCATCGTTCACACCCTCATAAGCTTTAGCCCCACTGATCTCTTTAAGGATTCACATGTAAGGCCATGTACTAAACAAACAAAAAATTCAAGACTAAAGGCTGGTTTATACTACGGGTGTGTTCATAAATTTAGTCTGAAGTGCCAGAATGTGCTCTGGGTGTTCATAAACTCAGTGTTGTCAGATTTTCAGTTCATAAAGACAGAGCGTTTCTCTCTTGGAGCATTCAGAGTGCACACTGGATGCGCTGGCCGAGGAGTAGGGTTTATCTGAGCGTTTTGACCTAACAACAGCAGTCAAGCACCTAAGCTAAATGGCTAACGTTGGCTAGCTTGCTAGCTATTTCCAGACACAAATGAGAGAACAGCTCACTCTGACCATTTTACTTGCCCTAGCAGAGCTGGTTAGGCTGCTTTTATGTTATCCAGAGTGTTGGTGACTGCAACTGTGCTGCTGGCAACAATTTAATACTATTTTTTGCCAACGTTTACCGGCACAGGTATTGAGCATTCATAAATTCATCAGTTATTCTGGCACAGTCAGATGAGAGTGATCTGACATTGGAGTAGATAGCCGGAGCAAATTTACCAGCTACATCTATTGATGGTTGTCGCAGTGACATCATGAACATTCGACTGAAATGATTACTTGCATAGTGTCTTTTGTTTAGATATGTAGCAAGTTAGCGAAACAATGAACCATAATCCCAACGCATAGCGTTTACCACGCTGCATGAATCTGCAGGTAGCTAACCAACCAGGTTCAATGTTAGCTAGCTAACATTAGGCTATAACTAGCAATGCAAATGACTCTGAGATCCGAATAATATTACTACACAGATCATACATGTAACATTAGCTAGCTAGCATTTTAACTTGAAATGAAACAACTTTCTGACAAAATTAGAAACGTGTAATATCTGAAAATGTAGCTAACTAGACTGGATGGATGCTTCTCCCTCTCTGTCATGGATGCCATGGTTGCCCTTAGTTTGAAGATGTAATCTGGAGACAGATGTTTTATACAACAGCCTTCTGTGTGTTCTCTTTTCGACTCTGTTTGTATATTTGCAATCACACGCCAGAATTTTCTCAATCTACTTAGCTATCATACTCTAATTCCACTGATTTCAAAACTCGGTCCTCCAGAAAGTGGAGAGCAAAACTTATGTAGTTCTACCAAGTGATATCTTTCAAAAAAGCCTCGTTAGAAAGGATTCCCTACATGGCAGACCAAGCCGAACTCATCTCTCGGCATGTCCAGCCCACTAATTTTCTCAGCCATCATGGCTAGCTTGAAGGTTGCTGCCTTTTTCCGAGGCAAACACAACTACGGTTGTAATTTAACAATTTTATTGGTATTTACAAATGGCATACAAGTTTGTTATTAAGGCACATGAAAGTTCACATGTTCCAGAAGGCATTTCTGCGTGGTGGCTCTCCTGTGAAGTAGGGCGCCGCGACATACGCATAGTTTCCTGAAAGGAGTCACAAATATGGATTCCCCCAAGAATTGCAGGAAATGCAAAACAAATAAAAAAAATCCCCTGGACCACCCCCTTTTGCATCTTCACTTTCAGACAAAATCAGATGCCCATGTTTGTGTGTGTGTGTGTGTGCACTTGCACCTGCATGCATTTGGCTACCCTCTATGTCCCTGTCTGAAAGAAAAGTGCCTCCTGCGGAAGCCGTGCTGCCCACAGACAGTGTGTCAGGCCATCTGATGTGTAGCCTCCGGCGGGAGGGCTGTTTGGGTTATTTCTGGTCTTACAGACCTATGCTACTCTCCTTTCTCTGTTTCAGCCTGGGGACTGTCTGTCTGTCTGATGTCCACTGTGTCTCTGAGGGGAAAACTTGACTCCGCTTGAACTGATTCCATCGCTCTCCCTGTACCTCCTCTCCATCTCTCCCTCCATCACTCTCTCCATTAGTATTTTCCTCTTTCTCCATCCCTTCCTCCCTGCCCCTCTCTATCTCTTCTTCCCTCACTGTTTGTTTACATGTAGCCACTGCCAACAGCTACCTTCCAACATTGTTATGTGGACCTCCAGCTATCATGATTTTATCCACAGAGGCATTGACCTTACCCGCTCAGGTAAAAATAGCCCTGTTGTCTGTTCTGCAGCTAGCAGTCTCACTGATGTCCTTGCCTTGTTACGCCAGCTTAGCACTTAGCCTACACTTGTTATCTAAACACTCTCATAGAGTAGGCTTAATCCTGATGAACACATCAGCCCTGATTTATGGCTCATCTAGAGAGGCGTGGGGTAAAACCAGGACAGAAGCCTCTCAGTCTCAGCTCATCAAACTAATACAGTCTATCTATTTTTACTCTTAGCTCTCTTCAGGTACATCGATGTACAGTCCTGTTAATGTCACTTTGTTCCCAAAAGTGGTAGTTTGCTTTTGCTTGATTTTAATAGTTACTGCTACCCAGTAGGCTACAATAGACTCTAAGGCACTCTAAACCAGGAAAAATAAGTATGAGTAAGACACACGCATGCACACATACATGTGCACCTGCACATCTCTTGCTAGCATGCACACACACACACACACACGCACACATGGAGGTGGAAGTTGAGGATTGAGGCATAAGACACAAGGTTTGTGATGACCCTGAGATTGGCCATACCCATCCAGCCCTGAGTGATGAGGATATTACTATTTAAAGTAAATATATGCACAGAGTGGTCACGGTAATTGGGACATTCTGCAGAGCATCAGATAATTACATGTTAAGCTTTTGTTTTTGTCTCGGTTTTAGAATCATTGTATGTTTTACAACAAAACTTGTTAAGCATTTTAGCACATCAAAAATATATACTGCACAAAAATATAAATGCAACATGCAACAATTTCAACGATTTTAATGAGTTACAGTTCATATAAGGAAATCAGTCAATTGAAATAAATAAATTAGGCCCTAATCAATTGATTTCATATTACTGGCGCAGCCACTAGGGAGCCAGGCCCGGCCAATCAGAATGAGTTTTTCCCCACAAAAGAGCATTATTACAGACAGAAATAATCCTCAGTTTCACCAGCTGTCCGGGTAGCTGGTCTCAGAAGATCCCGCAGGTGAAGAAGCCGGATGTGAAGGTCCTGGGCTGGCGTGGTTACACTTGGTCTGCGGTTTTGAAGTCAGATGGACGTACTGCCAAATTCTTTAAAATGACGTTGGAGGCGGCTTATGGTAGAGAACTTACATACAATTCTCTGTCAACAGCTCGTGTGGACATTCCTGCAGTCAGCATGCCAATTGCACGCTCGCTTAACACTCGAGACATCCGTGGCATTGTGTTTTGTGACAAAACGGCACACTTTAGAGTGGCTTTTTATTGTCCCCAGCACAAGGTGTACCTGTGTAATGAACATGCTTTTTAATCAGCTTCTTGATATGCCACACCTGTCAGGTGGATGGATTATCTTGGAAAATGAGAAATACTCACTAACAGGGATGTAAACTAATTTGTGCACAATATTTGAGGGAAATCTGTTTTTTTGTGCAAACTGAACATTTCTGAGATCTTATATTTCAGCTTATAAAATATGGGACCAACACTTTACAAGTTGCTTTTATATCTTTGTTCAGTGTATGTATGCGTTTTGGGGTCTGGATTCATGCTCTATGTGGTGATAATAACCACTAGTATAATGATTATCAAGTTTATGATTACAAGTTGGACCATTGCTCTTCTGTTGGTATTTTGATATTTTGTCTGCAGAGTCAGGAATGTTGCTCTTAATCCTGACTTTATCTTTTTATGTAATCAATTTATTTGAGGGATTAGGTTTGCAGACCACTCCATCCAGAAAGTATAAATTTGACAGCTCATTATGTTTAAAACTTTCACAGTTGCTAACCATCTGTAGGGTCAGTTGTTTTAAAAGTATTGTAGCTGTATCTATGTTTAGGCAGCTGTTTGCTCTTTTAAACCCATCCTGTTCACAGTTTGAATGTAGACTTTCATATAGTGTTTCTGTGTTGAGAGTGGCCACACAGAATCTCTGTTGGATTAGTGGCAGGTGCTTGTGTGAGATATGCAGGAGAGGGAGGAGTACTAAGATAAGGGAAGAGGGAGGAATGGAGAGATGGAAGAGAGGGAGGGAAGAATAGAGGGAGATATGTTGATTCTCTCTATACACAAGGATGAGACAGTTAGGTCCATAATTATTGCCACCCTTGATAAAGTTGAGCAAAAATAGACTGTGTAAAATAAATAAATCATATATTGAGCTAAATTATTGTATGCTCAAAAATGCGGAAATGTATATTATTTCATACTAATACAATTGCTTTGCGAAAGAGCTAATGTTTAAAACCTGTTGAGGCTGGGGGCGCTGTTGTCACTATTTATGCTAATCGTGTAATTTTTTAAACGGCTTCCCACAAAATTCTTGATCATACAATATGCATATTATTATTATTATTGGATAGAAAACAGTCTATAGTTTCTATAGGAGTTGAAATTTTGTCTCTAAGTGGAACAGAACCCATTCTACAGCAATTTCCCTGACATGGAGTCAGATTTCAGAAATGTTGGCCCCTGATCTGGAGTCAGTTAAAAGGCCACTGTTATTGCTATGAGTATACGGACACTGCTTACGTCTTCCCCTGGATGCCTTTACGTGATGACGATTTGAATGGGGTCGATTGCGCGTTCACAGGCACTATAAATTAAAAAACCCTGTAGCTAGTAAGTCTTTTGGAGCTGCGTTATGCGCGTGGAGGACACCGACCCGCACCTGTCCCAAGCATTAGTGTTGGGAGTAATCTTTCTCCGGTCATGTTAAGACTCGTTATAGGAGTTAAAAACATCATAAGGTAGTTAATTTAAAGCGTTTTATAGCAATTTATATCCGTTTAGTGCGATTTTGGGACATTTATTTCTGAAACGCTGTGAATCGCTGGGCACGCTTCCAGTTCATGCTGAACGCAGTTGGCATTTCCACATGGCAAGAGGACAGCTTTCCACCAAAAGACGATTAGACCCAAGAAAGGATCCTTTGCCCAAGATACTGATGGAAGAACAGCTCAAAGTAGGACATTTTTATTATGATAAATCGTGTTTCTGTCGAAAAATGTTAGTGGCTTAGGACGCCATGTTTTTTGACGTAGCTTCGCTTGGCGCAAACTGTATTGAAAAGTAAGGATAATTTAAAAAATGTAATTCCGCGATTGTATTAAGAATTAAATTGTCTATCAATCGATGTCCACCCTATATTTTTTAGTCACGTTTATGAGTATTTATGTATAAGAGTAGATCACTGTCTAATATGGCGCACGGACATTTTCTCACCAGCTGGGCTACATTTCACATTGTCTAACCATGATTTTGGTGGCTAAATATGCACATTTTCGAACAAACTGTATATGCATGTTGTAATGTGATGTTACAGGGGTGTCATCTGAAGAATTCTGAGAAGGTTAGTGAAAAAAATAATATATTTTGGCGATGTTGACGTTATCGCTCACTTTGGCTAGAATCAATGCTGGGCTGCTATGTGCTATGTGCTATGTGCTATGCTAATATAACGATTTATTGTGTTTTCGCTGTAAGACACTTAGAAAATCTGAAATATTGTCTGTATTCACAGGATCTGTGTCTTTCGATTAGTGTATGCTGTGTATTTTTACGAAATGTTTGATGATTAGTAAGTAGGTAAACACGTTGCTCTATGTAGTTATTCTAGTCCATTTGTGACGGTGGGTGCAATTGTAACCTATGCCATCTACCTGAAATATGCACATTTTTCTAACAAAACCTATCCCATACCATAAATATGTTATCAGACTGTCATCTGATGAGTTTTTTTCTTGGTTAGGGGCTATAAATATCTTAGTTTAGCCGAATTGGTGATAGCTACTGGTGTTGGTGGACAAATAAAAGATGGTGGATTATGCTAATGTGTTTTTAGGTAATAGATTTACATCTTTACTTAACCTGTCTAGGATCAGCGTGGCGCTAGCGGCACACCCCCCCCCCCCCCCACTGAAAAACCAGTGCCGCGAAATTCAAAAAAAATATTTTTTTAAAATATTTAACTTTCACACATTAAAGTCCAATACAGCTAATGAAAGACACAGATCTTGTGAATCCAGTCAACATTTCCGATTTTTAAAATGTTTTACAGGGAAGACACAATATGTAAAGATGTACATCTATTACCTAAAAACACATTAGCATAATCCACCATCTTTTATTTGTCCACCAACACCAGTAGCCATCACCAATTCGGCTAAACTAAGATATTTATAGCCCCTAACCAACAAAAAAACTCATTAGATGACAGTCTGATAACATATTTATGGTATGGGATAGGTTTTGTTAGAAAAAAGTGCATATTTCAGGTAGATGGCATAGTTTACAATTGCACCCACCATCACAAATGGACTAGAATAATTACAATGAGCAACGTGTTTACCTAACTACTAATCATCAAACATTTCGTAAAAATACACAGCATACACGAATCGAAAGACACAGATCCTGTGAATACAGACAATATTTCAGATTTTCTAAGTGTCTTACAGCGAAAACACAATAAATCGTTATATTAGCTTAGCACATAGCAATTAGCAGCCCAGCATTGATTCTAGCCAAAGTGAGCGATAAAAGTCAACATCGCCAAAAGATATTAATTTTTTCACTAACCTTCTCAGAATTCTTCCGATGACACTCCTGTAACATCACATTACAACATGCATATACAGTTTGATCGAAAATGTTTATATTTAGCCACCAAAATCATGGTTAGACAATGTGAAATGTAGACAAGCTGGTAAAGAAAAAGTCCTTGCGCCACTTAGACAGTGATCTACTCTTATACATAAATACTCATAAACGTGACTAAAAAATACAGGGTGGACAGGGATTGATAGACAATTTAATTCTTAATACAATTGCGTTATTACATTTTTTAATTTATCCTTACTTTTCAATACAGTTTGCGCCAAGCGAAGCTACGTCAAAAAACATGGCGTCCTAAGCCACTAAAATGTTTCGACAGAAACACGATTTATCATAATAAAAATGTCCTACCTTGAGCTGTTCTTCCATCAGTATCTTGGGCAAAGGATCCTTTCTTGGGAGAAATCGTCTTTTGGTGGAAAGCTGTCCTCTTGCCATGTGGAAATGTCAACTGCGTTCGGGATGAACTGAAAAGCGTGCCCAACTTTTCACATCGTTGCAAAAATAAATGTCCCAAAATCGCACTAAACGGATATAAATTGCTATAAAACGCTTTAAATTAACTACCTTATGATGTTTTTAACTCCTATAACGAGTGAAAAGATGACCGGAGAAATATAACAGGCTAAACTAACGCTTGGAACAGGTGCGCGCCGGTGTCCTCTAGGCTCATGACGCAGCTCCCAAAGAATGACTAGCTTCAGGGTTTTTTCATTTGTAGGGCCTGTGAACGCGCAATCGACCCCGTTGGAATCGTCATCACGTAAAGGCATCCAGGGGAAGACGTAAGAAGTGTCCGTATAGTCATAGCAACGACAGTGCCCTTTTAACTGACTTCAGAAGAGTGGCCAACATTTCTCAAATCTGACTCCATGTCAGGGAAATTGCTGTAGAATGGGCTCTGTTCCACTTAGAGACAAAATTTCAACTCCTATAGAAACTATAGACTGTTTTCTATCCAATAATAATAATAATATGCATATTGTACGATCAAGGATTTTGTGGGAAGCCGTTTAAAAAATTAGCCAAATTAGCATAAATAGTCTAAACAGCGCCCCCATCCCCAACAGGATATTGTGTCTTCCCTGTAAAACATTTTAAGAATCGGACATGTTGGCTGGATTTACAAGATCTGTGTGTTTCATTAGCTGTATTGGACTTTAATGTGTGAAAGCTAAATATTAAAAAAAAATTTTTGGGGGGAATTTCGCGGCTCTGCCTTTTCAGTGGGGGTGGGGGGGGAGTGCCGCTAGCGGCACCCTCAGCCTAGACAGGTTAACAAGTAATTACAATTTTTTTTTAAAGATATGGGTAAAAATTATTATCACCACTGTTTTTAATTCTATTGCGCCCTAAAACTCAACTCTGGACCTTGAAGCCATTTCCCCTGCATTTTTTTCATTGTTCCCCTCTAATCAGGGACTGATTTATACCTGGGACACCAGGTGGGTGCCTTTTTCTGAAATATTTCATGAAACTGGAGAACATGTTGGGTGGGATCATAGACCGTTCCTCCATGCAGAATGTTTCCAGATATGGAAATGGGGTTCAATTCCGGAGACTGAGATGGCCATTGAAGATTTTCAGTTTTGTGGTCAACTAACCATTTCATTGTGGATTTTGCTTAGTGCATGGAGTTATTCTCTTACTGAAAGATCCACATTATTTTGACCCCTATCTTTTTAATATATGTTTTTAATGATTTAAACATCTCTTTCTCTGAGCAATTGCATTAGTATATAAAGTAATATCAATTAGCATTTTTTTTGCATGCAACATAGCTCAGTATTTGTAATATTACTTTCATGCAGTCATTTTTGCATCTTTATCAACATTACCAAAAATTATTGACCTAACTGTAGATGCTTGTGTAAGAAACTGAAAGGAAGAGGGATACCTATTGAGTGAGAGAGAAGAGAAGGGAGGAAGTAGAAGAAAAATAAATAGGAAGGAAGGGTTGCTTTGACTTTCTGAAAAATCTGAGGGAGAGAGGGGGAGAGAGAGCAAGGGAGAGAAGGAGAGTGGGAGAGAGGGTGAGCGAGAGGGAGAGAGAGAGAGAGAGCGAGAGAGCGAGAGAGAGAGGTGTGAAACATGTAGGTGGGATGTGTGGGTGCTTCAAAGCCGCCCCTCTCCATCTGTGACTCCTCACTGTTTGACATTTACACAGGCGCGCATGCACACACACACACACACACACACACACACACACACACACACACACACACACACACACACACACACACACACACACACACACACACACTTCAAAACTTGTAAACAATGCACTGCTGTAGTAAATAATCAATTACCAATATTACCTAACTATATTTGGATTAGCAAACACACTCTCCACTTATGTCTCTAACAGTGTGTCTTTTCCAGATGATGACAGTTGCCTGTTCTGTAAACAAATAGTCTCCATCTTTTATATTCTGATGTCAGTCAAGATCAGACAGACATACAGTACATTAAAACAGCAGATGTACATAACGGCAGCCTGCCTCCCATCCCTTATCCATAGTGGACTTACTTACGTAATGAAACTATCTACTAGCCAGATGAATATGGATGATGCTTTACCTTAGCCCTGTTGTGTATGAGATGAGCGCAGGTGGACACTCTCTCTCTCTACCTCCCCAGCGTACGTTTGAGAAGAATAAGCCGATGTTCATCCAACGTTGGTGTGTGTGTGACTGTGTGTGTGTAGATGTCTGCGATGGCACTCCTCTTGAGTGGCGATATCTCTGCTGTTACTGTTACAGTTGCAGTGATGAGTAGGAGGCTAGGAACCACACAGCATGCTCATCGGTTAGAAAACGTTGGAGAAAGAGAAACAGAGACGGGCTTAGGGAGAGGGGAATATGGAGAAAGGGAGAAACAGAGGGAGGGAGAGGTAGAGAACGCTGTTAATGCTCAGAGAATTCTCTGAGGACAAGCCAAGCTTAAGCAGAGTAGTTGCTTAAACAAGATATGGGCAAAAATACAGTGTATAGAAATATACAGTTGTACACAGGGGTTGTATAGAAATACTGTTCTGGACAGAGAATGTTGAGACATTTTCGGGATAACCACTGAGGTGAGGTAGGACAGAAATATTATTCAGCTGATAAAAAATAATAATGATGCTGGCAGATGGACTAAAGCCTTCCTTTCATCCACCTCTCTCTTAGAGGAGGGAGAGGCAAGGAAGGAGAGGGAGAGGATAGGAGAGGAGAGATATGAATTTGATATCTTTCAGCAGAAGGAGATATACACAGCAAGGATGTGACCACTGTGCTGCTTCCACATCAAGAAAACCTCCCCCTGAATATCTAATAACTAAGATATTACGCTGACACACACACATACACACATTGGT